>NC_091827.1:30049100-30649100 GCF_038994185.2 Dermacentor albipictus
CTCCTTGTCTTGTTGAGACTTACATTTAAGTACCTCTTGCGACTAGCTACGGCGATTTGGAGGGGCGAAGTGGCCGTTTTTTTCTTCTGGAAGTGGTTATAAGATACCCAGATCCAAGATACGTCAAACCGGGGTTTAGCTAGCGAAGAAGACTTTGCTTTCAAAACACGAAACTGATGATAAAAGGGAAAGTGAAAGGCGTAACGTTCATATGCAAGGCGAGAATGCGGGCCAGGGAGCAAGCGGGTGTAACTGGGATCCTAGTTGAACAGGTCATGTGATGTGTAGAGCAGGTGAGGTTACCAGTTGTGTATTGTTACTTAGAATAACGGAGCTGGCGCCAATTAAGGTGACGGAAACACAGTCGAGAAGGACAGAGGGTTAAAATATGTAATAATCTTAGGAAATCTATTGGCATCCAGGGGTCTTCTTTTTTGTGTCCGTTTTCTAATTTTGAACATTCGCTGCGGTTACCGATCCGGGAATTTAGAGAAGCGTTTCTGAAGGCCTGACACTGCCCTATTGTTTGCGTTGGTGGATGTTCATTTTTATTCTGGCCACGAACTAGGCGAGTAGACGTGATAAAGGCTGCACTGAGCCATGCGGAGCGAACATTGCGACATTGCTGAGGAACTTGAGCGAGAACAAGGAAGCGGTACGCTCAAAATCTTTGAAAGTTGTTAGAACGAAAGTGTAGGTTCGCCGCTCGTAAGTATAGCACACACAAGACAAAGCTCCTTGTCGGCTCGTTTATCCTATAGGCGTCTGCTCAGGGCAAACTTCGCAAAAAACCGTGGAAATATGGAACCCGACGAACACGTGCGCACAAGCCACTCTTTACGACTCATTCCCTCCCCCCCCCTCTCTCTCTCTCTGTCTGTTTCAAAGTTTGCGCAAAGTTGCCCTTAATACTCCCGCCCACAGTTCCTCGCTACCTAGACTTCGCCCTAAGCTTCCAGCTCGGCTTGTCGCAGACGCCTCAACAAATCTCTCGGCGAAGCTTCTCGCCCCATTAAGCACGGATTTACGCGCACATCGCGGCGGAATCAAGAACGGGAGCTCTTAGTCGCGTGGTGTGAACTCCCACCGTTACGGTTGTTAACGCCCACCGCAAGACGACGACAGCACGTCGCTGTCGTCGCGAACCCCTCTGTACCGAGAACTGCTGAAAAAAAAAATATGAAAGTGTCGTCTCAAACTGTAACTCGCAAGTTCTGTACAGTGAGGCGAAATCTATTGGTCGCGTCTGCCAACTTGAAAACAGTAATGAGTGTACGGAAAGCTTGCCTGTATTGTCCGCCTCGTATCGGCCTTCCAGCAAAGCCGGCTGACTGGAAGGCGTCACGTATAAGCTGCGCCGGGAACCACCTTCCCGGCGCAGTTGTCGCAATCAAGGACAACTCAAAGTTTCGTTCGGCATTATCAGACATCATTACTTCCGGATGCAATTAACTAACCACATTTGTTGTTTATTGCTGCTTTGTTTATTTATTTGTGCATATTTTTCTTTACCCACTCCCCTCTGTAATACTTCGGTCTTGAGGGTACAATAAAATAAAAAATGAAAAAATAAGGATTAGTAAGGTGCAAAGGCCGAACGCTTCTCCTCGACCTCTCCGAAACACGCAGCCACAGCTTTCGTTACTGGCTGGCTTGTGACACGAGCCCTATGGCCTCCGCTGCACTGCAGGTAACTGGTGTGACGGAGTGCGTAGAAAGCGCGCAGGAAAAAGGGCGCACGTCGCAGTGCAAGCCGCATTTGGCGGAGGCGAAATCGTCTCATTAGTCACTGTGAAATGCGGCCTGTCCCAATGATTGCGCTCAGATTTTTCTCTCTCTCTCTCCTTCTCTCTTCTTCCTTTCGTTATTGCTTGAGTCGGTTTTCACATGCGCTCTTGTCACCAGCAGTCACGTCTGCAAGTCGCCCCAGAGGTGTACACTCCACGCCAGTTTAATTCCAGCCTCGTCTCCGAATCTTGAGCTAAGAGAGAGAGAGAGAGAGAGAAAACGGCCACAACCTAGCACCGCTAGCTCTCTAAGCATGCGTTAGCAGCTTTGAAGGAAAGAAAGACACGCAGGATGATTGAAGATTATTGTTCGTGGACAAGGTAAGCCCCTGAGGGCGCAAACCTAAAAAAAAAAAAAAGTTTATCTTACAAAGTTTAACGTTTACAAACGCTAAGCTAAGTTTGAGTTTAAGTTAGAAACTTTAAAAGTTTGTCTCTTTAAAGCAAGTATTGTTACTGTGTAGGAGGAGGCTTGGCGAGGACACGAAAGATGCGAAAATTAAATCCCGGTGGCAACGCCACCTTGACGTTCCCGCAGCAGCTCCTCGTGACCTAACGCATTTTGACGGCGTCTGCTGTAAAGCCTTGTTAGCCATTTCTTTTTGTCCGTAACGTTCGACTGAACTGTATTCCAAAGCAATCAAAGACTGAGCTTGAGCAAGGTTCCAGAACATTTACCGCCGCCTCAACCGACCCAGATGAAAGGAAGATATCTCGAAGTTCGTGACGTCACACGTACGTATTGGCGTTAGACTTTAGAGAGTTTTAGAATTGGGGACCCAAGACTCTGGGTCCCTAAGCCGCTATGCGTAGGCTGCTCTTGGGCTTAGAGGAGCAGTGGAGTTCGAGAACTGGGTCAAACGCAGATAACGTTGGGTTGAGCGCTCAGGATGCCGCGGTGGGGAAAATAAGATGGCGCTTGAAAGGAAAAAAAAAAAGGAAAAGTTTTCTTACGAATGAAAACAAATGGAATGCATTTTTGAGTGAAAAGGGCAAACAATAAGACGTAATAAACGTAATTACTGTCTTAGTACTACGAACTAAGTATGCTGTTTTAAGACCCAAGACTGCTTGGGGACCCACGCTAGTTTTTGTTTCTGGGTCTTGGGTCAACCCAAGACTCGCTTGGATTCCGCGCATGCGTGTACTTGCGGCCCGCAATTTGCCTGGGTCCCCAAGTCTAAATCTCTCTATTTACGGCGGGAAATTCAAGAACTAGAAGTCAGCCCTTGGTTTTTCTCTTTCGCTAATCATCCCCTCGCCATAAAATTAGGGATAGAGAGAGTTTCAAAATAATTCTTTATCAGTTTACAGCGTTTTAGCGTTTGTATTTACTCACGCTTTAACGTAGAAACTACGTAAAACGTAAAAACGCCGATCTGAAACTTGTTCTTTGCCAACGTTGCCTTCGCGAGCCGCACATTGTGGGCGCGCCGATTGCAATAATAATAATATTTGGGGTTTTACGTGCCAAAACCACTTTCTGATTATAAGGCACGCCGTAGTGGAGGACTCCGGAAATTTTGACCACCTGGGTTTCTTTAACGTGCACCTAAATCTAAGCACACGGGTGTTTTCGCATTTCGCCCCCATCGAAATGCGGCCGCCGTGGCCGGGATTCGATCCCGCGACCTCGTGCTCAGCAGCCCAACACCATAGCCACTGAGCAACCACGGCGGGTGCGCCGAATGCAAAACGGCGAAGACGGCGCGGGAATAAAAGCACGCGCCGCCGCTGAAATCGGGTCGCACAGATTTCTCGTTATTTATGGCGCCGCGGACCCGAGAATGGGCTTCTGTTGTGAGCCGGCATAATGGACGAGATCGGGGACCGGGTGAAAACGCGCCGGGAATCTTTATGGGCGCACAAAGCGGTGTTGGTGGCGCCAGAAGTGCCTCGTATATTCGTGACTTATTAGGAGTCACCAACTGCTCGTTTATGTACGTTTCGCTGAGCCGCAGCGGTCGATTTCTTTCTTTTTTTTTTCGCGGCCACCAGGCCTTTGTTATTCACTCTGCCTCGCTCGTTGTAATTATAGAACGTCCCCGCAACCGATTTTCGGGAATATCAGGCCACGAAATTTAATGGAGAACGCATGAAGGGCATCTTCATAATCTTCATTTTTTTTTACTTAACAAGGCAGCAGTCATATCTTGTTTCTTTAAGACTTGCCCTGTGGGACTACCACATTTAAATCCGTGATGTCACGTATAGTAGCGCTTTGTCCTGTGTTCTTGCTAAATCTCCGTTTTAGTAGCGCTTTTTTCCATCATGAACTTGATGTGACACTGACGTAATATCTCAGAAGTTCCGACGCGGGACTCAATGAAATGGAAGTGTGGTTCTTGGTTCGATCTTATTCAATCATTTTTCTGCAGAATGAATGAAAGCAGGGCTTTCGAGAAAAAGAAAACATTATTTGTCTAACCTGCTTTAAAACGTTCCTCTTTTATGTTTTTTAAAGCTTGACAGAGAAGACAGGCCAGAAGAATACCAGAATAACGTGTTCTTCGATTAGACTAAATGCAGTGGGGAACTGAAGCCGTTGATTGTCTGCATACGTCAGGTAATTTCCGCGTTGCACTCAGCGTCCGTCGCTGGCCCTTTGTGGTGTTTGTAATGCTGCGCTATTTTCTAAAAGCTGCGTTGTGTCCCGATTAACCTAAGACGGAAGTTACCGCAGGACTCGTCGTTTGCCTTCCTTGCTGTATTTCGTCTTTCTAGTATAAATTACGGTTTGTCTAGAGGACACGGGAGCGAAAGGAAGACGCGACGAATGCTGGAAGGCGATGCCAGTGCCCCCTTACGAGACATGCTCTGCCGATCCCATAGACTTTCCCACTATAAAACCTAGAGGGAAATCTTGCGCCACTGTCTATGGGAGTTTCTTAAGGGGCTCCGTACCGTCATGGGAATGACGGTATATGTGTCTGCGAGGCTCGTGTCGGCTGGTGTTGTAAGAGGCTTCGTCTATAACGGGGATATGGCTACACAAATGACGCGTTATCAAAGTAAAATGTTCGTAAAATGTTTGCATTCGCGCATATTGCATCTTTTGCTCAACTACAATGCATGACCAAGCGAAGGAAAGCAAGAACAGACGAAAAAATGTTTCAAAGCGAGCGCGAATTTTGTCGTCTGTCCTCCAACTTTAGCGGCCTGCTGATACTTTTTACGTATCATATAATTGTACATGCAATAACAAGTTTTCATAGCTAAACAGAACATGTTTTTGTGTAATAGTAAAGCTAGAACAGCATTTTAGGTGCTGTTTTAGTAGAAAGTTAATCACTGTGACAGATGGAACGGTGCTTGCCTGGCTCTCCGAAACGATGCCAATCCGAAGTCACAATATGCCGGCATTCCCATGCATACCACAGCGAAGCAGCGCCAGATTTCCCTTTAGGTAATACGGTGATAACTCTATGGCCGATCCTTCTTTCAATGCCTCGCGATAGCACTCCCCAACTGCGTTCCCATGGAATACCCGCAACTTCCGGCGTGCACGGCAAGTTTGCTCGAGCGTGCCGTAAGTCATAAAAGGAAGCACTGGGGATGCTCAAAGCGAACGTGCCCACAAGGCGCGCACACACACGCGCGCGCGCGTTCTCTGTATGCGGGAAGTCGTATAAAAGGTTCGAGCACTACGTGCCCTCCTCGTGGCGACGGGCGCGCCCTCTAGCGTGTGTACAAGCGGCTGGCCACAACCGCGCAGGAGCAGTACGTAGACAGGACAGGCGCGTGGAGTGGGGCCTCTGTATTCGCGAATAAAAGAAAGGAAAAAAGAAACTGGAGGAGGGCATACATACAGGCGCGAACGAGAGATGACGTTTATATGGCTTTGCAGCGTGGCACGGCGGTGGGTCGACGTGTATTTATGGCCGCCCGGGGCAATGGATAGCGGCGCGAGGAACGTTGCGGGCAGGGGGCGCTACGGGCGGATGAGCGCTGTAAGCTCTGTATGAGCACTCGTGGGGTTTCCCGGTTTGACGCTGTCGTTCGTCTTCGTACTTCCTTTCCCGTCTTTGTCCGTGCAACTCGTAGTAACATAGAACACTAACTAGCCCCGCGGTATCAGACCTTGCTGACCCCGGAGCCAGTGAGGAGTGTTTTTGGCCCGTTCGCTGACGGCTACTTCTATTTCACGTCTAGCGTATCAGCGTAGGCTCGAGCGCGGACGTTATGCACAATGACCGATATGCATGCAGAACATGAAAGTTTGGCGTCTGGTCGCCTTGTTGCGTGTTTATAAGCATAGAGCAGATTCAGACGTACTTTTCGGAGTTGGTGGTGGTGGTGTTGGTGGATTGTAGCAACAGGCGGGTTTCTTTTTTTTTTCGGAGTTTTCGGTTGAGCCACTGATTGCGTTGTTGCTTCAATATTCCTATAAATTCGTATCAGTATCGGAGTTTTAAGTTGAGCCACTGATAGGAATTTAGAAGAATCTGGAAGCAACAACGCAACCGAGTTGTTTTCAACTGGTTCACGTTTGAATGTTTTCGCTGATACTACGTTTCGGTTAATTTATGAACGTGCTTTATTTTGTCCGCCACAATACAGGTTTCTCGTTCTTCAGTCTCCCCAGGCGCGGTTCTGACGCATAGCTGCAGCTAGCACTCGTAACAATTTGGCAGCGTGGCGCTTGACCTCACGAATATGCAAGGAAGAAACCCTGCCGTTAAGGTTGGCGTGGACAAAAAAAGCGGTGCCCGTCTCAAACTCAACTCTTCGGATGGCTCCAGCAATCGGTGCAGCCGTCCCTATAAGGTGCGTCGCACTTCGCATCGGGCGAGCGCGTCGTACGGCTCTGTCTCGTTGTTGAATTACCTTTCTCGTCGTCGACTCTGTATGGCGAAATGCTGCTGTTTTTGGGCGGTACTCGAGGCTTTCATTTGAGTGCAGTCTACAATCTCTCTTTACTTTAAAAAAAAAAAAAACACGCAGCTCATTGTTATACGCGCGGGCTCTTTTCAAACCACAGCAACAATTCGGGCACGTTGGTAATTCATAAGAGCGACCAAAGAAGCGCGAATTATAGTAAACGAATAAAGACAAGTGCCTACATCTCTCTCTCTCTCTCTGCGTGTGTGTGTGTGTGTGTGTGTGTGTGTGTGTGTGTGTGTGTGTGTGTGTGTGTGTGTGTGTGTGTGTGTGTGTGTGTGTGTGTGTGTGTGTGCGTGCGTGCGTGCGCGTGCGCCTTTATTTGTCCATGTCGACTTCGCTCTTCTTTAGTCATTCGCATGTTTGGAGACACGGTATTTGGTAGCGGAAACCTTTTCTGCACGGCTGAAAACATTTCTCTTGTCCAAGTCTGTATTATTTCTGAACGTCGTGGTTGTATGGCTTGTCCGCGTAGCCGTCCATTTCTGTCTTCCTATACAAGTGTCTGGACCCGAACTGGGGTTTGATTTAAGTAAAGTTGTTCTCTCTCTCTCTCTCTGTCTTATAGATTCGTGATTGATTCAATTTTTCTCTGTTGCAGCTTTTTTTTTTCCTTCCATGCTTGTTGGCTTTCAGCTATGCACTTACGTGCACATTGTGCGAATAATGGATGGGGGGCCGGGGGGGGGGCAGCTCTTTGCATGAATACTGAAGAGGCTTGCTTAGCGGCATGCCCATCCTGCTATTCTATATGAGTACAATGAAAGACGAAGTGACCTGTTCCGTGCACGTCACAGCAACGTACACTCACCACTCCACAGCACTTAACAAAGTATCTAACTGAGAATGAAGTCGCTAAGGAAGCATAAAAAGAGCCTTCGTTGTGCGAAATTCAGTGACAGCGTTATACCCCTGACACACGGGCATAACTAAAGTCCTTTCCAGTAAACCCCTTTTGCTACTCTGAAGGACCCTTTACAGAAAGGAGTTGCGCCGATGACACACGGCACCGCACTGAACTTCTTTAGGTAGTTCTTCAGATGAACGCCGCAAGAAAAATAGCGCTGGCTGTTAAAGCCACAAGAGAGAAAACATTCCTAAAAAGCTGCGCATTTAATTACACTTAGCTACTGTAGAACCTAAAAATACATTTTTTTTCATTGTTGATGGCTAATAATGCTTATGGTCGTTTATTTTATTCGCGCTTTTGCGTTGTTAGCAGCCATTTAACTTGGTCCAGCAACTATGTGCAGCCGGTGTTTTGCTGTGCGTGGGCTCTATTCTGGACACGCATGGCGGCTGCACGGCCGCCATTATCCGCCATGTTTACTCTCTGATTGGCTGTCGAAAGGTCAGGTGTTTTGAAATTTGTGCCGGGAAGCGGAAGTATTGCGAAATGCAATTTTGCGTTTTCATCAAGATGACGAAACGTGACGTGGAGCTGCAAATTTTATGGACTAATACATTTTTTTGGTCCTTGGCAGATATATTGTGATGTTAGTGCTTCAAAAAGATCGTGAGCGGTAGAGTGCAGAAGCCAGTGCAATGCATCTGCGATTGCGCGAATATGTGGTGGCTATTCAAGATATGCGCCATGCCAGCTTGCTGATTGGCTGAAGGAATATCTCGTGAGGAGCGTCACAGGAAGGGCTGTTTCGTAATCGTCATTTTGACGATGCGTGACGTTGCACTGGGCCGCCATTGCTGAGATTTTCCGCCATAGGTTTTGCTGCGACGAGCCGCGCGAATTATGCTAATGAGCAGCCATATGCAATGGCAGCCGAGAGGAATGCGTATCGCCACATTTTCCCCATTGTTTGGCGCCACGAAAATCTTTTGTTCATAACGCGTGCTCATAGTATTTGCATCGCTCTCGGATGGTGTTGGCATTTGTGTTTGGGGCCATCATTTTTTTAAAGAACGCGTTTATACAAAATAATATTGGTTGAACATAGCAAACTTTCAGCAATGTTGTCCACTTTTCACTGCTGCATTTGTATTGTAATCGAGATTAATGCCTTTTCGCACAATCAGACGTTATGACAACGGCCTCTTTCTAATTTATAAAAAGAAATGTACGCAAGGCGGCGCCTTGAAGTTTCCTCCCGCGGTGCGAGTAACCAGCAAAATGAACAAGAGATGGCAGCACCGGCGCTTGCGTCGCGCTAGTGGTTATCTCTGGCGCCCGCAACGCTATCGGTGATATTCGGCCGTCTCTCAGCCAGGCGAGTCGGGCTGAGTCACTTGCGTTTCACGAAATAGCGATAACGTGGCCTAGAACGTGCGCGCATCACCACTGGTAGGTCGCGTATGTTGTCTCAAGACAGAAAACAAGCGCGTTGGCGCCAACATGCGATGACTCATTGCATTTTCCGGGGACACGCATCCTAGCTATTGAAGCAGACGATGGCTTGTACGCAGCAGACGACGGAAGCGCGAAGCGTTTTCGACGGAACAATCATACGCTTTGAGATAGCTGCTTTATTTTTACTGCGGAGGAAAACTGTTTTGCTTTACCGATAACGCTACATTCAGTGTTTTCATTTCAGTTTCTTAGGCGAAACGTCAAGTTGGCGACACGTTACGTAAGCAAAACTGGGCCACCAGCGCCATTTTGTTTGCGTCGCGCCTACGTCACGCACCGAAGAAAATGGCGGAATGTCCAGAATAGCGCCCCGTGCTGTTCATTGGTGATGCCCCCGTTTCTGTCGTCCTTTTTCACATCTTTGTCGTCCCTTCCTTTGTGCGCGCAGGCGTAACGCATTTTATTCAATATGTTATTCCAACAACTGTGGTTTCTTCTGGGTATTTCCTGCGGCCGCTGATTGTGCAGTCTCCATCTCGCGACGTGAACACACCACATACGCTCAGCAAACGACGACGGCACACGCCGGAATTCAACATGGCGGCGCTAGCGACGTTATGCGAGCGTTTGAGAGTATAGTTAGAGGAAATCTTCACTATTCGACAAATTATATTACCGCTAACAATTAAAACATTTTCCCAAGATAAAGAAATACCTATGGGCACCATAGTTGGGTGGCAGGTTTCCATCTATTGACGAGTTGTGCACGCTGTGTGCGAGAGTAACTCCTTTTCCGCTCGAAAAGTAGTTGCGCGATCTCCTTTTTCGAAAAGGAACTTTGCCGTAAAGGAGATACTCCTTTGTCGTGTGTCGCAAATGTTGTGAAAAACCCTGCGACTAAAGTGGACATTTCAATTACTGGTAAATCAATTCGTCCGTCCGTCCGTCCGTCCATCTGTCTGTCTGTCTGTCTGTCTGTCTGTCTGTCTGTCTGTCTGTCTGTCTGTCTGTCTGTCTGTCTGTCTGTCTGTCTGTCTGTCTGTCTGTCTGTCTGTCCGTCTGTCTGTCTGTCCGTCCGTCTGTCCGTCTGTCCGTCTGTCTGTCCGTCCGTCTGTCCGTCTGTCTGTCTGTCTGTCTGTCTGTCTGTCTGTCTGTCTGTCTGTCTGTCTGTCTGTCTGTCTGTCTGTCTGTCTGTCTGTCTGTCTGTCTGTCTGTCTGTCTGTCTGTCTGTCTGTCTGTCTGTCTGTCATTCTGTCTGTCGATCTGTCTGTCGATATGTCTGTCGATCTGTCTGTCTTTCTGTCATTCTGTCTGTCGATATGTCTGTCGATATGTCTGTCTGTCTGTCTGTCTGTCTGTCTGTCTGTCTGTCTGTCTGTCTGTCTGTCTGTCTGTCTGTCTGTCTGTCTGTCCGTCCGTCCGTCCGTCCGTCCGTCCGTCCGTCCGTCCGTCCGTCCGTCCGTCCGTCCGTCTGTCTGTCTGTCTGTCTGTCTGTCTGTCTGTCTGTCTGTCTGTCTGTCTGTCTGTCTGTCTGTCTGTCTGTCTGTCTGTCTGTCTGTCTGTCTGTCTGTCTGTCTGTCTGTCTGTCCGTCCGTCCGTCCGTCCGTCCGTCCGTCCGTCTGTCTGTCTGTCTGTCTGTCTGTCTGTCTGTCTGTCTGTCTGTCTGTCTGTCTGTCTGTCTGTCTGTCTGTCTGTCGATATGTCTGTCTGTCTGTCTGTCTGTCTGTCTGTCTGTCTGTCTGTCTGTCTGTCTGTCTGTCTGTCTGTCTGTCTGTCTGTCTGTCTGTCTGTCCGTCCGTCCGTCCGTCCGTCCGTCCGTCCGTCCGTCCGTCCGTCCGTCCGTCCGTCCGTCCGTCCGTCCGTCCGTCTGTCTGTCTGTCTGTCTGTCTGTCTGTCTGTCTGTCTGTCTGTCTGTCTGTCTGTCTGTCTGTCTGTCTGTCTGTCTGTCTGTGAAGAACTTGTGACGATGTTTGTGGCCGCATCCTTGCTCAGAGCAATTGTGGGATTTTGCCGCCTCCTTTTAGGCCCGTGTTCTTGAGTGATGAAATTAAAAGACCGCGAGCAACATACGATGCCCGAAAAGGCCTTGTCCTTGGCCTGACAAGAGATCACGTTACTACAACAAGTAAATGTTTCAAGTGCTAGTTCCTGTGCACTCGGGGCACCGCACCCAATGAACGCGGGTAGGTCTTTATGCTGCCGAGTTGGCGCTGGCGTTTACGACTGCCTTAAACGCTTGTCAAAGCGCGTTATTGAACTTTACGGCCGCGTCGTTCTCCATGCGCTTGTTACGGCTGGCGTGGACATAAGTCTCACTTAAGGTTATAGGTGCCTTCCCTGCCTTCTGGCCGCATTGGCCGCATACAGCGGCGAAATATGGCTTGTGATATCGGATCATGCCATTTGTTCGGCGACTCCCCACGTGGTGGCGCTTTTGTTGGCGCGAGGTCGAGTCGCGACGAGTCAAGGACCTTCCAAACAGGCAAGTGAGATATAGGACGCCTCTGCACGCTGGACGGGTCCTTCAGGGGATCGTAAATTTCGTTTGCAGGAGGAACGGCCCGCACCACGGTATTGCTGACAACGCCCGAAACCTGAGGCGTGTACACACTCACACACAAAGAAAAAGGGGGAGGGGGAGACGTTGGCGCTCGAAGCTTGCTTCACTTGGCGCGTCTACTTACGGTGCTTGGGTGGTGCACCACGATGTGGACCTAAGGCGTTGTACGAATCCATTCGTTCGCCCATTTACGGAACACTCCTGCGCCACAAAATGAAATATAATTTCAAGCTGAAGAAAAAAATAGAAACTAAGCAATTTTTGGTTTACTTAAGCTGCTAGCGATGTGTGCTGTGAACGTTGCATTCCGTAATAGTTCTAATCAAAGTTTCAAAGTTTATGCCTAAACATATCTCCACATCATGATAAATTAGAACAACTTGCTCAGTTTTGTTTCTGCCCACCAACACATTTGTTAAAGAAAGCACTATCAATGAAATGCTCTATGAGAAAAAACTTAATGAGTGGAGTAAATATGAGTAATCAAGCGTAATCAATCATTAATATAATACGTAGGGAAGGGTAGCTAACCAGAATTTTTCATTAATCAACTAGAATCAGAACAAAACGGTAGTGCGTGTTTCAGGTTGTCAAATTATTACCGTTTATTTTCTTTTTCTTCTGTGTATGATCGATGAACTCACTTTGCAGCTTTGCAGACTGTCCTTGCGCATGGAAATGTCGCGTTTATCAATGTTCCGCAATATTTTTTATCATCCACGCCTGAAAATGAACTTCTTAGCGAGCCAACTTATCTGTCATGTCGCTGTAACCAGCGCCACCAAGCTGACATCCTTGGTCCTACTTGGTCGCGCTAATTTGGTTTCTTATTGATTCATCCCGAAGTATCCAAGGCAGCCAAAAAATGAAATCACCTGCACAGCTCTGTCGTCGCCATTATCTGTGCATCCACATTTACATCTGCCATTGAGGATTAGTAGACGCCATAAGAGGTGAATCGCTTATTACGCCTGCTTCTTTTCTTTCACCGCTCCCTTCCATAACGCCTTCGAGCATTTAATATATTGAAATAAATAAATAAATAATTAAATTCTAGGCTACCGTCAAATCAATGAGGGCAAGCGGCTCTCCGCTATCAAGAGCCCCGATGCCGGGGCGCAACTATGGGCTGTCCAGAGGGCCCACCATGCGGCGGTCGGGCATGGCCTGACTATCCCAACGTGGCAGCGGCCCGCAGCGCGCTGAGTCGCGTACCTCGGGACCTTCATAAAGTTTTGGAATAGGCTACCGACAACGGGAAAACGCTACAACAACCTAATAGTTAGGTTTCCTCTGTTGCGGCATCAAACTCTGCTTTGCAGAAAAAGAAAGGCGATACGTTGCACATTGCAGTGATAAACGAGCTAAGGAACGGCAGTGCTCTAATTGATTAGAGGTCCGAAAGCAACGCTGGGTTCTCCGAGGGACGTCGTAGTGGTGCGCTCCGTATTGGGGTGACGGAGACTAATGGCTGCACTTCGCTTCCTCAGCAAAGAACCCAAGCTCTCCTTGGGTTCTCTCCTTGCGTTTACAAGTTGCTGAGACTCAAGCAAGCAAATTGGGTACGCGAACCATTCGCACAGCGCTAACTTCCAACAATGTTTATTATCCAAAACCAGGTCGTACTTACACACTCAGCCAACATGAGTCACAGCCACGTGAACAGATAACCAATTAATCAGAGCGAAACATTTTTGTAAGCGATACGTTAAGCCATGCGCAAAAATTTCAGTTCTTTTTCAGAGAGAGCCAGTGACGGTCTGCTGATACAAGAAGATTGATGATGATGATGATGATGATGATAGCCGAGCAGATCGATGCCCTAGGGGATTCATGTATCAGCAAACCGTCATTGGCTCTCTCTAAAAAGAACCGAAATTCTTGCGCATGGCTTAACGTATCACTTACAAAAATGTTTCGTTCTGATTGAGTGTTTATCTGTTCACGTGGCTGTGACTCATGTTGGCTGAGTGTAAAAGGACGACGTGGTTTTTGATAATAAACATTGTTGGAAGTTAGCGCTGTGTGTGTCCCTGTGTGTCTTCTTTTGTCCCGTCTTTTAATCGCGCTACCGCACACCCCTTCAAGCTTCCCTCGGAGCGTCTACGCATGGCACTTTGGGACGTACTGTCGCGGACAGAATAAAATGGACCACGGGATCTCCGAAAACGTTCAATTCCCGAGCAGCCTGTAGCAGTAACCAGTAAAACTGCCCACGACAACGTTGTTAGCATATTCTAGTCGAGGTCCAAAACGCAAATACCAGATTGCGTTGTGAGGTTGCGGAGATATTCAGCTTTTTCTTAGAATGCACGGTCCGTAATATTCTGTCCGCGACTGTACTTTCTGCGGTGGATGGCTTGCGCCGGTATGCAGTGTCGACATCGCAAGAAATGGGGCGGGGCACGTCTACGCAACCTCGCGAATCAGGTACTGCATTCTTAGTGGCCCCGAGAAACAGTTCAAGGCGCGGCCACAAATTATGCTATCCACAGCGCATTCAGGCAGTCTCAATTGCGCTTATTGCTAACGGGTACATATCCCGCGCCGTAACCACTGTAATGGCATCGTTCGAATCAGACATATGCGGGCGGGGTGTCCCGCGACTCTCCCTAACCTCGTTGAACAATGGACGCAGGGGGGGAAGGAAGGAAGGAAAAAGTGGAGAAGGAAAGGTAGGGAGGTTAACCAGTATGGCTTAACCGGTTTGCTACCCTACACATGGGAGAGGGATGGGGGAGATTAAAGATGGGGAAGGGGGAGAGGGAGAGAGAGCACATATCACAGCACACACACATCGTCCGTTGGAGTCCATCATTCTGGCATGGTACGCGACGTCACTCTCACAGCCGCTTGTCCAATCCCGTCTCTTTCAAAAACCGAAGTAGTCCCTTTGTCGCCTTCACCTGCGATATCTTCTGTCGGCGGCATGTGAAAATCGTGTCGAGCGACAATGGTCTACTGTCAAGGCGCGCTAGAACAGATGCCAGGGACTGTCGCTGAACGTTATAGTCAGGACAGTCGCACAGAACATGTTCCAGCGTCTCCTCGCAAAGACAGGCATTACAGAGATCGTTGTCGGCCATTCCAATGCGGAAGGAGTAAGATTTGGTGAAAGCCACCCCCAGCCATAAGCGATAAAGCAGGGTCGCCTCTCTTCGACGCAGTCCAGTTGGCATGTAGAGATGCATCAAAGAGGGCAGGTGGTATTGACGGTTGCTCTGGGTGGTCTGGCTGTTTGGTGTGCACCATAGAGATAGCGTGATCTCATGTGCAAGCACTCGAAGTCTGCTAGCTGCGTCGGATCGTGAAAGCGGTATGGCCTCTTCTTGTGCGTCTTCAAGAGCTGCCCGAGCGGCATTATCGGCGTCTTCATTTCCAGTGACGCCGCAGTGACTTGGCAGCCACTGAAACGTCACATGGTGTCCTTTCTCCTGTGATGTATGGAGTAGGCATCTAATATCGAATACGAGCTGTTCGAATGGCCCGCGATGCAGAGCTGATAGTACAGATTGTAGGGCTGCCTTTGAATCGCTGAAGATTGACCATTGCCGAGGTGGCTCCCGATTGACGACACGAAGTGCAGCGCGAAGAGCAGCTAGTTCAGCAGATGTCGATGTTGTTGGGTGGTCAGTCCTAAAGCTGATAGTAATAGCTTTTGCTGGGACAACCACAGCACCGGACGAACACTGGATGTTTGTGGAACCATCGGTATAAATGTGTTCCCTGTCCGCGTACCTCTCGTGCAGAAGAAGCAGAGACAGTTGTTTGAGCACAGGCGACGACAGTTCAGACTTTTTTCCGATTCCTGGTACACTGAGATGGACTGTAGGGCTGATAAGACACCAAGGGGGTATCGATGGTTTAGACGCAGCGGTGAAGCCCGATGGCAGTTTGTCGTTGTATTTGATGATAGTTTTAGCGAATGATGATTGGTGCCTGTCCGAAGGTAGTGCTGCAAGGTGGTGATAGGTGGCACGTGCAAAATGTCTGATGTGCGTTCTCAGGGCTTCCACCGTAATGTGAGTTCGCATTGGATGGTCCCGAGCAATCGCAATAGTGGCCTCTGTTGAGGTGCATCTGGGCAAACCAAGGCAGACTCTGAGTGCTTGAGCTTGTGCTGCCTGCAGAACACGAATATTTGTCTTGCAGGTGTTGGTCAGTACAGGTAGACTATATCTTAGAAAACCGAGAAAGAGAGCTCTGTAGAGTTTAAGCATTGCGTCTACTGACATCCCCCACGTCTTTCCTGCCAAGTATTGAAACAACTGGGAAGTTGCTGTCAGGCGCCGTTTCATGTAGGCCGCGTGCGGGCTCCAACAGAGGTCTCGGTCAATTATTACGCCAAGGAATCTGTGGGTTCGGACATAGGAAATAGTCCGCCCATTTATTGAGATGATATAAGGCGTCATCGGTTTGCGAGTAAATGCTACTAGTGCGCATTTTTCTGGTGATATGCTGAGACCCTGTTTACACAAGTAGTTCGCTGTCAAAGTCGCCGCTCTTTGAAGTCGCGCACGTATCTGAGGACGTGTTACTGCCGAAGTACAGACACAGATGTCGTCAGCGTATATTGAAATTTTTGTGGTAGTTGGCAAGTACTCAGCAAGTCCAACAAGAGCGAGGTTGAATAGCGTCGGGCTGAGAGCACCGCCTTGAGGAACGCCCCTGCTGGTATAGCGTCGCGTAGTTGGGCCATCGTCAGTTAACACAAAGAATGATCTTGCAGATAGGTAGCTTGCAATCCACAAAAAAACTCGACCACCTAGGCCAACCGTCGCAAGGGCGTCGAGAATGGCCT
The DNA here is from genome assembly GCF_038994185.2 of Dermacentor albipictus. Lineage (NCBI taxonomy): Eukaryota > Metazoa > Arthropoda > Arachnida > Ixodida > Ixodidae > Dermacentor > Dermacentor albipictus. The sequence continues at coordinate 30,065,435 of NC_091827.1, forward strand.
CATGTAATACGTTATCGTATGCCCCTTTCACATATAGGAATAAAGCTGCAGATAAACGCTTACGGGACTTTTCGTGCTGGACATAGGTAACGAGATCAACTACATTGTCGATAGAAGAGCGGTCACGTCGGAAACCAGCCATGGAAATCGGACAGGGGGGGAAAAATGATTCAAAGCCCATTGTTTCAAGACCAATTATGGCCCCGTCCAGAGGGCCAATGATGTCGCTGAAGGGCTTGGGCTGACAGTGCCAACGTAGGTGCCTTGGCCTGAAGTGCCTTGGCTTAAATAGTGGAGCCTTCGAACCTCATTTCAATACAAGTTTACACACACACACACACACACACACACACACACACACACACACACACACACACACACACACACACACACACACACACACACACACACACACACACACACACACACACACACACACACACACACACACACACACACACACACACACACACACACACACACGCACGCACGCACGCACGCACGCACACACACACACACACACACACACACACACACACACACACACACACACACACTAAACGCATTGTTTCGTTTTCAAGGAATGAATTAGATTCATTCTACGTTTTTCATCTGGAGACGACAAACCGTCATATAATAAAGAAAGGATCGCGATAGTTTGTTTGAGTTTCTTAAAAGCGAGCTGGGAGGAATGGGGGGGGTTGTATAGGAAAATACCGGATATAGCGAACTGCTCTTAGCGCCTGTTCGTTATAACTGGCTTTCACTGTAATTAGAAGTACCACCCTGTCCTATATACCTATGCAAAGAACACTGTGGTATAAAGTTTGTAAACAGGGATAAGGTGCCTCAGAAATGCTGGCCGACGTTTTGATAGGAGGACCTATCTTCGTCAAAGATAGGTCCAAAGATAGGGGAAGATAGGTCCTCCTATCGAAACGTTGGCCAGCCTTTCTGAGGCACCTTATCCCTGTTTACAAACTTTATACCACAGTGTGCTATTCCATCTGTCAGCCCCTTTCTTTTTTTGGACTTCTGTGCAAAGAACAGTGAGTGAACCGTTCGGTAGAGTGCTGTCCACGCGCGCAACACCGCAAGAACTTCAGGCTGTGAGCGGCTTTAGCACGTGCACACATCACCTTGCGCTCTTCACTAATTCTTGCGAAAATATAACTTATTCAATTGTTTTTTTGTCGCAGATACTTTTTTGTTTTGTTTTCATTTATCCGTTAATAACAACAGTCCCCTATTAAAGTACCACAGAAAGCAGCATGCCTGAGGTCTTACTAGTTTTGCTTGTCGCTAGTTTTGCCAACACAACAACTCGTCAGGTATAATCACTAATTAAGCGCCTATCGAAATGAAAAAAAAAACACTTGGCAATCGCATTACCGTCGCCCATCATCCCCAAAAGACGAATGCACCCGCCGACTGTTTATTGACATGCCATAAAGTAATTTGATATACACAACGTCCACAACAACGCAGGGAAAGAAAATTCGATTCGTCGTTGTTATGGTGTGTGCAAGACGGCCTGCATAACTTGAACAGAGCTTCCCGCATACGTCCAAAGTGCACCGGCAGTGAAAGTCCGATAGCGTTTTTCTAAGCGAGGTAGGGTGGTGGAGCGAAGAAGGAGAGCGAGAACTAAAAAAAGAGAGAGAGAGGAGGAGGAGAAGGAGGAGGAGGAGGAGAGGGGCTGCCTTTTGTCGCGACAATCAGCGCCCATTGACGCGTGCCGCCGCTTTTCCAGGAAGAATCCGAGCGCGCAAATCCACTCCAGCACCTCCCGTGACCGCGCGGTATTTTCAGCGCTCGCTGGCATCTCATCGCCGACCCAACAACAAGTCCCTCGTACCTTCTCGCGAAATTACCGCGCCTCCCTGGCCAAACAAAACCAACGCCGGGTGTTCCCGGAAGTCCCAGTCTGCGTGGGGGAAAAAAAAATAAAAAAAAATGCATATGTGGCTTCCGAGATTGGATGACGCGCACTCTCCGATCTTCGAAGCCATAGAGGATTCATAGAGTTTCCTAGAAAGGTTGCTGGAGCAAACTATGAGGAAACTAAGCTAGTGTCCATGGGGGAGCTGGAAGCATGGCGTTCAACAATGAGGTAAAGGACCCTGTGCTGAGGAAAGTGGTAAATAAATAAATAAATAAATAAATAAATAAATAAATAAATAAGTAAATAAATAAATAATAGGTGATAGAAGAGAAAACGACTGAAAACAATACTAGCTCAGAAGAATCAGCGCTCTGATTCGCCCTAATCTTCGGTCTTGTCACTTCAAACGACCTCCTGTTTTTGCAAATCGATCATACCCAACGAAATAGTGCGTTATAAATTGCGACAGTTCGCAATGCTTGTGAATGCGAGCTCAGCCTTATTGACGTCCACGTCGGGAAAAAAAAAAATATACACACATCCAAGGCACATGTCCGAAGCATTATATAAGCGGTTAATCAAATGCTATGCTACCGTATGTGAAGCATATGTTCACGTTCATCCTTTATGCAACTTGTAATCTCAGGCGATGTTTTCGTTTATGCACCGCGTTAGTCACGACTTCAATGTTGCGGAATATCTATGCGCTACGGTAGCCGGTGACAACCTCAGAATAAAAATGTTATACGTACGCCGTCGGATCAAACACAATTTGCATAAACGTGCCACTAAAATAGGGTCACTTATTTCCCTGACGTTGAGCGGTGTTTGCGTCTAAAAAACGGATTTCTTGTCCGCGTACAGATCGGTGTTTGTGCTACTGGTTTCATTGGCACACGTGGACGCCTTGGTGAATTTTATTGGCGATCGTAATACCAGCAATCTGCCAAATACTTTAGCTTGAAACAAAGAACTTTCATTGCACAATTAGCCTAGCGTTTACATTGAGCAAAGTCATAAATTTGTGAGCGTGCTCTAGCTGACTAGGCTCTCTTCATGAGGCGAAGGGCAAGTGCACTGCGTTTTTTTTTCTTTTTGTTTGTGGGTGGAGCGTTTATCGAATTCTTCGGTTGTCACCGACTATGGCAGAAGTATAGGGAAACTTTGTTCACTTGATAAACAAAGACACAGAAGGCGATGTTGCGGACCCTCGGTCTGGGATTCCGCTGGCGGCTGCATGCCAACTATGCATCGACGTTGTCTGTTACGTTGTTCCGTGGGTTGTCGTCAGCCGCTCGAGGTTAAGCGGGAACGCGAGTGCGGTTTGTTGTGTCAGATGATTATGGGAGGGTGTGTTCAGTAGTGCCCAAGCTCGTGCGGCTTGTCGTGGTGCACGGTGTATGCCACGTCCGTCATCAAATCAAATTAAAATTTATTTCACATCCATCCGCATGGAGCGCGAAGTGGAAGAAGACTTGATCCGCAAGCAACACCGCGAGCTCGACTAGAAACAAGACTGCATCGTCGTAAGCAGCATTACATGACGCCGTCCGTCTTGCCGAAGTAGATATAGAGGAAACAACCTATATATGGCGAGAGAGAGAGAGAGAGAGACAGAGACCTTCGCTAACGCTGCAAGTGCCATCAAGTGTTTCCCGGCTCCAATGCAACGTTGTTATGTCGCCTCTGGATTGGCATTTGCATTCACGAAAGTATACGCTCGCTCCGCATTCGGATTGTGTGACACACCTATACACGTGCGATTCCTGCGGCATCGAAGAGAATGTTCAACACCTCCTGTGCCTTTTGTTGTCGTTACGATGTCCAACGCCACCCCTACCGGGCAGCATTAAAACGACTCGGGGTCGGTGATCTTCAGAAGCCGAAATTCTTGGACCACGCGTCGCTGGCCCGGAAAGCAACGAAGGCGTTCTTACCGTAGCCGACAGGTCTCCGGTGGCTGTTTGTAGACTTGGCGTGTACGCACGACTGGCTCTCTCTCTCTCTCTCTTTCTTTATGTTCCCCTCTTCCATTATCCCTTCCCCAGTGCAGGGTAACAGACTGGACCTGCGTATGGTTAGGCTTCCTGCCCGCCTCCCCTTCTCTCTGTCCGTCAATGCACAGCTGCGGAGCGACAATTCCGGAGTTGGAATAATTCCGGAATCATTCCTCATATTCAAGCGCCCAGGAATGGAACGGGAATAAAATGGTGGCACCAGTTGCGCAGATGGAATGAGAATGGGCACATAGCGCTAAAATCTTGGTTTCAAGCGAAACTACAAATGAAACGTCTAATTCGCAGGCAAAATTGCCAATTAGACTGAACGAGACATGCGTGATTTTTTACATTTCTCATTTCTTTACTGAGTACGACTCTTTCGGTATAATTCCTTTAGGTGATCTACCTCTGCCACGGTAATTATAAACAGCACCGGTATTCTACATGCTCTACACTACTTATCATCCTGGAACTTTTCTTTGTTACAATGTTGAAGTGCTATTACAAAGGCAGCAAGATTTAGTTCGTTAACTCGTTAAAACTTTTTCTTCAGGAGTTAAGTTAGCCAATGTTCTAGTTTTAGTCAACTCCTGAACATTTTCTTAGGCAGTTAAGTTGCCAAGAATTATTCGACCGAGCACAAGTAGCCCTCCGAAAAAAAAGGGATGCAGTACAAAAACGATCGCGCGTCGCTAGTGGTTGCACCCTTCGTGACTCCACGGTGGTTTGGAATGTGCGCCATGTTTTTTTTTTCCTTTTGCACACTCTGCGATAACAAGTGGTAAGAGAGGTGTGCTGGAAAATTGTGTCCGTTATCATCCCAGCGAATGAGAAGAAAAAAAAAAAGAAATGCGCCAGACTTCACCGAATTCTTTGGTTCTGAATTAAGTTACTGCGCCAGGAGTATTCTTCTTGAAGACCAGGACAGCCCTGATTACATTTCGCGGCTCCCGTGTCCCATACATACTGCGGCGTGGCATGGCGCCGGAAGCGTCTGATGCGCTTGTTTGCCTTCATGGAGGAAGGAAAGAAGTTAGGAGAGAGCATTACGTCCCGCAGCTGGCCTCGGCAAGCGAGCGCTTCGCGAAGCCAGCCCTTTGCTCAGTGGCGGTTGTTAGATACGGGACCGTTTCCTGAGCCTACTTCGAGTTCACGAGACCACATCGAATCGCACCACAGCTAACTAAGGAGCGCAGAAGCACGGGTACCGCATTCCTGAGGCGCGACACGTGCAAACAAGTTGGCGGCCCCCGCTTCGTGTGCCGCAGGTGGAGCTATTCACTGCTTGACTCTTCCCTAAAGTGAAGCGAGAGCCTGGCACTGTTGCGGGTAAAGTGGGTCCCGAAGCAAGACGGCTCTAATGCACCGTGGAAACCGGGCAGCGTCGCCCCCATCCGCCTATTGTGACGGCGCATTGCAAGTCAGCAAGGCAAGACCGCAGGGAGAAGTAAGCCCGCGGACAATTGGGGACCTAGCAGCGACCCTCTCCCTCGGGTGTGACACCATCGCACGGGCGCCTACCATTGGCCGAAAATGACGACACCTGAGTGGGCTCGCCGATTGGCCGAAGATGGCGTCACCTGAGCGGGCTCTCCCATTGGCCGAACGTGACGTGTCTTCGAGACACCGAAGGGCTTAAAAAACAGACCGAGAGCTTTCCTAGAGTATTCCTTCATTGATCTCTTTCGAGCTTCTTGCCACGGGCCGCAGCGTCCGAGTTTGCTGCCGGCCCGTAATGACTTTTAAGACTGTTAATTGACTCTCACTGTAAATAATGTAAATAAACCTCCCAAGTTTTTCATCCCGACGTCCTCCTCAACTCTTACACGGTCCAACACGTGGCCTCTTGCGTCGAGGTCACGGACCAAGAATCGAGATTTGCCGAGACGTTTGGTCACGCCTCCTTCAGGCGCTTTTCTTCTTCCTTGTGGCCAGTGCGCTCGGTCTTCCTGGCGTCTTCCGCTGCCTGTCGTGCCTCCTTCAGCCGGCTTTCTTGTTCTAGCTAGGCAGTGTCAGGATTGGGGGCTCAATCCCATCGCTCGAGATCCGTTGCCAAGATTGGAGTCCGGCATGAATTCGAAGGTAGCTGGCCCATGCCGTCGTCCAACTTATCCACGCTGAAGACGTTGATGAAGGGAAGAACTGCTTCTCACCGAGAACGAGGAATATGGGTCTATTTAAAGTATTTAAATCAGTCTGACATGACTGCTTGAGAAAAAGAGTGTCAGTCCAACATGACTGCGCGAGAGAAGTGTATCAGTTCGACATGACTGCTCAAGAAAAGTGTGTCGAGCATTCGCACCACAGCAGTTTTTATACACTCGGTCCGCCCGCGATACAAGGTGACGCGAACGTTCGTTTACTCATTGTCAACTTGCCGCCGCCCCGCAGAACAGTTTACGCACACATAGGCACACACAATCCGATGTCCGGCGCCGGCGTCGGAGGGGTGCCGTTCCGGGAAGCTCGGAGCCATGGTGGGTTGCTCGTTGTCCTGCGTCCCGGAAGGCCTGTGGGAAGCAACAAAAACGCATTCCCGTGGCAGCTTGCTCACGCGTAGCAGATCAGGTGCGCGCAGGAGAGCTCCGGCACCATAGTTCGCCCTCCGAACTCGTTTCGTCACAACGGCGATGGGGCTGGAGGAATGGCGGCGGTTTTGAGCACAAAGCCCGCTTCATCGAACGCATCCTAGGTGCAGCGACGGAGAGTGGAGGATGCGTGTCTTGTTCCCCGGTCGTAACTGGGTGGCAATCTGGCAGTGCAGCTCGCCATTCTTAACAGCAGCGTCCATGTGGACCACTGCACAGTATGGCGCGTGGTGCGGTGTGGTGTGCCGTTGGGAACGTGCACCGCGACCATTTTGATAACCCCCGTGTTCGCGAATGCATAAAGAGGAAAATAACCGCACTTATTCAGAAATGCATCGTAACTTGAAGCGCATGCTTGAAGTGATATGCACGACGCTTGGTGCGGACGTGCCCAAGACGCTCATTGCGTTCGTTTTGGCGCGTTCGCGACAGGCGTCATTTAAATGAAGTCAAGCGTGAGCTTCAAGTCAAGTTGCATTCATGACGAAGGGAGGGGGGGGGGAACATTGGGCCAGTTGGTCCGACATGTGTGTTTAGAAAAAAAAAACTTTATTTAAGCAAGGGACGATGCGAACATTGAGTCACAATCACGCCACAATTGGACCGGGGCGATAACATATACAAGAAACGAAGGATTGTACACATGGTACGTTCTCAAAGTAATGTCCGAGTCCTCACTCATTTATTGAAGAGGAGAAGAAGCACGGCTTCAGACCGGACGCAAGAGGAACAAGTGAACAGGGCGAGCGGTGCACTGTTCGTCCTGTATTATACACTTCTTTGGTACGTTCGCTTCAGGTGTCATTGACTTGATTTAAATGACGCCTCTCCCGAACGCACCAAAGCGAACGGTATGAGCGTCTTGTGCACGTTCGCACCAGTTGTCGTTTATATCAAGTTAAGCATGGGCTTCGAGATTAATTTATGAATACGGGGCTAAGATTGTGGCTAGTAGCATCATCAACCAATCTGCTTTGCCGGTTACCATTTAATGCTTACATCTACACTCGATTACGGATGTTTGCCTAGGAACATCAACCAACGGTCTACATCATTCGACCTGGCAGTGGATGACCATCGTCAATGCCCAACGTTCACGGGCCGTTTCTAGAGAAACATTTTCGAGGAAATGCTCGAAACTGCAATTCTTTCTTGCTGTAGTAGAGCACTTCCTCTGAGGTTCGCGCCCTTTAATTGGTTTTGGTTACGCAGTATACAGGAAGAAAAGAGAAAGTGTTTTTTGTGTTTTGCAAATGCACAATGCGATGTACAAAGATGTCGCGGGAGTCTCCTAGTAGATTAAGTAAGGCTTGCGTTGGGGCTAGTTGGTATAACTGCACTTATGTAGCAGCGCTGCATAGTTGAAACGCAAGGGCCAGAACAGCACAGACGAAGCGCTTCTATCAACGGTCTACCAACCAAAAATTATGCGCACTTGAGTCGCGCCGGGCTCAGTTATCTCAGGAACGGCAAGTACTTCCGCTCCGCGCAATCCGGGCCATTCATGAGAGGCAAGGGGTCGAGATAACCGACTCGCGCACTCAGCCTTGCCCGCATTCTGTAGCTCCTCTTTTCTCCTTTTATCAGCGGTGTTTTTTCCGGGGCTCCAGACTTCGTCGGTCAGCGGAAAGAATAGCCTCGACGAGGCGTTTCTTTTCTACTTCTTTACAACGTAACAACTTACCCGGCGGGGACATCGACACAGTGTTTGTGTGTATACTAGCGCGAGGAGGGCAATCTGTTTTGCTAAGTCGTTGCGTGGACTGTGAATTTCCGCAACGTTGTAAAGTCGCATGTGTAAAAGCAAGATCTGTAGCGCAGGGATTTGTGTTCGCGCACCACTCGTTTCTGTTCCTCGTTCTTTCTTTTTTCATTTTTTTAAGGGAAACTTTCTCTGCGAAGCTGGCCGGAACCATTCTGACCGTGGATGTTGGGTGTTGCTGCTTGCCTTTACCGATAGCTCATACTTGACAGAAGAGAGAGAGAAAGAAACGTTTATTGTACGAAACAGTGTCCCGAGCGAGGACGGGTATCACCCTAAGGTGGGAAGGCTCCTTAGTCCAGGAACCCTCTGGCTTCGACTGCCCTCTTGGCCCTGGCGACGAGTTGTCGTTGGTCTTCCAGGTCCCCGAGGGTTAGCTTGCCCTCCAACGTTTCGAATAGGTCGTTTGCTTCTATTGCTCGTTTTGCGTGCGTCTCTGGTTGCATTTCGCTGCCTTCCTGCCACGGGCATTCCAGGAGCAAGTGTGCCAGAGTGTCGGGTACGTTGCAGAGTGGGCGGAGGTATCCGTACAACAACAAAAAAGAATAAATCACGTCCCAGATGTTGGATCCAACATCGGACCCCAGCGCAGCAGTCCGATGTTCTAACCACAGGGCCACAACCGCACGTACACTTGTATCGTACCAACGCCGACTAACTGTTAGATATCACCCGCCGTGGTTTCTCAGTGGCTATGGTGTATTAGGCTGCTGAGCACGAGGTCGCGGGATCGAATCCCGGCCACGGCAGACGCATTTCGATGGGGGCGAAATGCGAAAGCGCCCGTGTACTTAGATTTAGGTGCATGTTAAAGAACCCCAGGTGGTCGAAATTTTCGGAGGCCCCCACTACGACGTGCCTTATAATCAGAAACTGGTTTTGGCACTTAAAATCCCATAATATAATTTTTTTTTAACTGTTAGATATTATCGGCTTGCCGGTCACACTGCGTTTAGCGTGGGTGCGCGAGAGAACACGTGTACGCGTGTGGCAGTTTTCACTTACGCCACGGAGGCGGAAATGAGATCGACAAATTTGTAGTGTTTTATTAACCGATTGACGAAACCTTCGCTCGTTGCACATGGATTCCGAGATCCGCTTCCGATCTGGATGATTTTTTTGTTTGTTTGTTTCCGCTTGCCGTCTCAGCTTAGATATGCAGCTGTGTACATATATAGCTCGTGCTAGACACCACTTCTATAAACTTGTGCGTGCGGCACAATAACTGCGCGAAAGCTCATCGGTAAAAGCATCGACAGTATGGAGGACCCTGTTCGTAGACTGACACGAAAAAGAAAGACTAAAAAAAAAAAACAGCTAAGTTTTTCGAAGAACTCGACAAAGCCTCGCCCGAGAAATTTGCACCTCTTAAAGGTCGCTGTAGGGGATGAAACGAGAGGCGAGTTCTCGTGAGCGTGGAGATTTGACGTGATCGACAGTGAGATGAATGGGGGATTTTAATGAACCCCGTTGAAGAATGAAGCAATGACGAATTGCAGTAATGAAGCCGCTCGAGGCACTTTGCGTGTGTTCGCGGGCATATTTCACGCTTGGAAAGCACTTTTACGTAGCACGTATTGTGCAACAGAAATCTGTATCGACAGTTTTTCGTGTTGCTCTGGAATTTCCCCATTGACCCTTTTCATCTTATTACAACATTTGAGAAGTTCATTAACCATTAAGGCTAATTGCGTAATTAGACGGAATGCGACAAATAATCTGAGTATCTCCAAGCTACGTCAAACAACGTTACCTTGGTTCTGTCCGGCTACGTGGCATTCGCATATTCTTAAATGTTGGTGCATTATAAGTGGGGACACCGCCTATTATGGGGTGTGTATATATGAAATAATTGAACTGATCGTTTGTTTATTTGATTGATTGATTAAGCTTATCGTTCCAAAGCAAGAGAGGTGCTATGATATACGGCGCAGTGGAGTGTTTCTGATTAATGTTAATCCCATGGCGTCCTTTACTATGCAAGCAATGCTCGGCACACCAGTGTCTTTTTTTTTGGTTACGTGGTGTGTTTGTGTGTGCACAAGAGCGAGATTGTGTTGTTTTGGTTATCAGTATTCATAGTGTGTGTGTGTGTGTGTGTGTGTGTGTGTGTGTGTGTGTGTGTGTGTGTGTGTGTGTGTGTGTGTGTGTGTGTGTGTGTGTGTGTGTGTGTGTGTGTGTGTGTGTGTGTGTGTGTGTGTGTGTGTGTGTGTGTGTGTGTGTGTGTGTGTGTGTGTGTGTGTGTGTGTGTGTGTGTGTGTGTGTGTGAGCGAGTGAGCGAGAGAGAGAGAGAGCTTTTGCTTTGCTTGCTTTTCCTTTCCATAGCTTGGTCTCACTTTGCTTTCGTTGCTTGGCTTGGCTTGGCTTCACTTTACCTGGTACTGTTCTGCCTTGCCTGGCGTGACGTTGTTTTGCTTGGCCTGGCTTTACTTTGCTTTGCTTGCTTGCTAGCTAGTTTGCGTCGTTCCTCCTCCGTGCCCTGCCTGCGCCGAATGCTTTCGAGATTTAGTAAACCATTTTATAACTACGTTATAGTCTCAGTTACAGAACGTTAGGCGATGTCACTTAACGAGTAGCGACCACTTTCCCCACCACTCGTGTAAGGGGAAACCTTGGGAAGACCGAAAGCCCCACCAACGCCGCTCAGAAGCACGGTCGCAAACAAAGCCAGACAGCTAGGCACACGTACTACGTGTCTGGCAAGGACGTCGCATTCGCTAATGGATGTCCCGCGACGAATCTGCTCGCTCTCGCGTCATGTCCTGCGCGTGGGCTCGCGCATGGCGGTGTGCGACATCCGCGTGCGACTCGCTCTAAAGAAGGCGCGCGACAGCTGCGCTTTGACATTGAGATACACGTGCGTCGCGAAATAGCTTTGACGTAATCTGGACGGCCGGAATTTCTCGTTTGCAACAGCGTATATACACACTCGAACTTGGGCCGTAAGCGGCTTAATTGCAGTCGTCTCCCACTTCGCGCGGGGGTGTCTACGGGACAAGCCGCGGTATACGTTGACTTATGAGTCACTGCGTGCCGTATTTGCTTTCTTGAACGCCGAAAGTGGCGCGAACGCGCGTCTCAGCGGCGGAGCTGAAGTTAAAGGACTCCTGCATTTTGAGCGATGGGGAAGCACGCGAGAATACGTTGGCACCGACGACTCGAGTGCACTGTTGCCTACACTATATTAGTGGCTAACCCGCTCACAAACACCTTGCTTCAGTCACGGAGGATTATGGCTTGAGGTTATTGATAAGATTAACCTACTCTAGTCTGTGTAATAATGCGCACCGCTGTGACTAATAGCCACTCCTTTCTGTAATGCCCTCGGGCTTTGAAGGTAGTTCTAATAGATACAGTCGTGAGAGAGATTGAGAAACGGTACGGGAAAGGCAGGGATGTTAACGGGACATCGAAGCATCCCGTAGGCTACCCTGCATTAGGGCGGAGGGGTAAGAGGGCGTGAGAAGATGGGAAACGGAAGAGAGAAACATCTGCACACACACTAAAAAAAAATAAATAGAATTGAGAGATAAAAACAAACACACACACACACACTCACATGCGACGCACACACAGACACATGCACAAAGGACGCGAGGCTGTCGCATCCAAATGAGACGGGTAAGTTTCATGGCACTACGAGTGATTGCAGTTTTCCTTCGCCGAGTGAGACTTTCACGGCGTCACCCGCTGTGGTTGCTCAGTGGCTATGGTGTTCGGCTGCTGAGCATGAGGTGGCGGGATCGAATCCCGTCCACGGCGGCCGCATTTCGATGGGGGCGAAATGCGAAAACACCCGTGTACTTAGATTTAGGCGCACGTTAAAGATCCCCAGGTGGTCAAAATTTCCGGAGTCCCCTTCTACGGCGTGCCTCGTAATCAGAAAGTGGTTTTGGCGCGTAAAACCCCATAATTTTAATAACCTTCAAGACGCGGTGAAACGATGCGTCATGTTGCGTTGTCGGTAACATCTGTGCTCTCGTTCACGGCGATTGAATTCGCGTCAAACCGGCGGCACACAGCTTGATTACACACATTTCAGAGCCCGCACCGGTCACGTTAACCTGTAGCTCAGCTACCGTATTTGGGCGACAGGCTCGATCGTGCTCGAAAAGTCCTCGTCACGCTGGTACAAACGGTATCGTCTACTTGTACTATACTGCAGGTAGTCCTTTATTAAAGCATCGTCCGTAATCGGTTTGAAAGATTTAGCTGTCAGCTGCGAAGCAGCGAAACTCGTTGCCGCTGGGTCGTCGTTCGTTTCGGTTGTCTTCCTGAGAGGACCGTTACTGCATTTTTTGAAGGGCTGATGTCAAGCCTTGCTGAGTTCCTATAGCCCTGCACTCAGCAGGTTTACACGGTCCGCGCTCCCCATGAGCTGGGTGGGCTGTATGAGGCCCGCCGTGGGACGCGAGCTTGAAACCTCTGCTAGAGAAAAGAGAGAGCGAGAGCGAGAGTGAGAGTGTGTGTGTGTGTGTGTGTGTGTGTGTGTGTGTGTGTGTGTGTGTGTGTGTGTGTGTGTGTGGAGAGAGAGACAGACAGAATTATTTATTTCATCGGGGATCTCAAGCACGCGTGCTCTCACTAAGCAGTGCTCCCCCCCACCCTTCCCCACCACACAGCTCAGGATTCGTACCCGCGACGTCGGGCTCAGTCATATAATATATATGCCCACTGAACCAATCAAGGCACTGTTTCGAACTGCTCATATTCAAGCTGGAAACGCATCTTAAACTCAACGATTAAAGAAAAAAACGAACACAGGGGGAGGGGAGAGAACCGCTCGCCGCTAAAAGGCCAGTGGGCGTGGACTTCTTCCCGAATGAGCGAGGCCGTGTGGGCCCAATATTGTTGCCAGCGTGCCACGCTGCCGCCGCCTCGTTGAGGCGTCTTCCGAGAAACGACGATGGGCTCTCGTCGGCGGAAGCGCTTTAGGAGCGCGCGCACGCGCCCGTGCTCGACGAGTTTTTACGAGTCGCAATTGGAGCGTGGATGCGTCCACGCGAGAGACGCTGCGGCGCCGTGCCAGAGATATAGGCTCGCCGCGCGAACTCTGTGTGCCGGGCGTACGCGGGTGTGCGTATACGTGCGCCTGTGTGTGTGTTTGTGTGTGTACACATCGGTGACCTTGCCCTATGCGGGGCGCATCGGGTTGAGCGATGAATAAACACTCGTCGAGCATAAATTGAGAGGAGAGCGCGAGAAAGAGACAGAGAGAGAAAGGAAGCTCTTTATTAGGAGGCAGGGATTTTTTGTTCGCCGGCATGCGTATATGGGACAACTGGTGTCCTGCTCTGTGGAAGGAGGTGAAAGGGGATTGAAAGCTTCCGGGCTGTAGTCGAAACGAAAAAAAAAAAATAAACAGGAGGGAAAGAAAATGCGCGAGGAGTTTTCATTATGATCAAGGCAGTAGTTTGGGCTTATTGGTCTGTCACACTGGGGTTCTAAGTGTAGTGCTAAAGAGACAAGTACGGGCAGAAGAAAAGTCCTTGCTTGTCTTTTCAGCGCTATACTGAGAATCCCTGACAGTGGCAATTACAGCTGAGACGATGGCGAAAGCTGCAGGGGTCGAGCATTAGCTAAACCTTTCCAATTTCAGAAAGTTCTCGAAGAATGAATACAAGGCCCGCGCCGCTGTTCTGAAGGGCATGCAGGGCGTAGGACTGTTTAAGCCAAAGCTTTCTTGCGGGAACTTCTCCGGTATTGTGGGTGGGCAATCTGGCCTCGGACGCTATAATGTCCCTCACGTAACGAACCCCCCGTGGATTTGACTCCCACTGGTGGCGCCTTTGGGTTCCCTTTTATTTCCGCTCACCTTATCACTTCTACATTTGAGTTAAACAGTTATTTCCCCGTCTGGTTTCCGCGGCTTCATTTTCTCTTCGCTAGCATAAACCTAACCTAACAAAAATATAAGCCCTCCGTTCCCCTCATTCTTCTCGTTCCTCAACAGGCTGCTAAAACAAGCGTTTAGAAATTCCATTGCGTTTCTAATGAGTTTGTGTTTCCCTCTGTTGACATTTCGTTGAGATGCAATTGAGTGTCGCGCGTGAATCTTGTAATTAGGGTGTCCTGCCGCACGCGAACATTCTAGATGCCGTAATGGCGAAATCTAGCAGCGTTCTTTTCTTTTTTCCTGCTCTTACACTTCGTCTTCGATTACGCAATATGCGATGCAACCAGTGCATTCACAGGCCAATGTTTACAGTGCGAAGGGAGGGGGGGGGGTCGACGTAGGATTCTATATAGAGATCGAGAATGGGCGTCACGCCAGCGTGCCGGGAAACAAATGGGAGACCAAGGACGCCGCCGAGTCGCTATAGTGTGCCTTGGCTTTGGAGGGGATGAACACGTAGCCTGCAGCTCGCCCGAGTTCTAACAGCCGAGCAGCAGCAAACGAATGGGAAGAGGGCGGAGGGGGGGGGGGGGGAGGAGTGATGGGCAAAGCGTGCGGAAACGCGGCTGACTTCGAGTGCGAAGAGGCGGGCAAGGTCGCGTGTACTCGTGACCCACTGTGGTTTTTTTTCCGAGAACCCGAGTAGCGTGACCAGCGCACTGGAAGAGAGAGAGACCTTGCTCCACTTATTGCCATGGTTATTAACGATGGCTAATGTAGATCATCTTTATGTCCATCTATGTCCATTTATGTCCATTCATAGACGATTCGTGTCCACTGTAGGCCCTATTAACGAGCGTTAATAACAACCGTTAATATTGTGAACGCGTGCCTTATTAAGGGTTATTAACGATGACCTGCAGACCGTCTTTATGTCCACTTATGTCCATTCATAGACGATTGGTTTCTACTGATGACCCTATTAGCGAGCGTCAATAACAAGCGTTAATAACGTTATTAATGCGAGCCTTATTAAGCGTTATTAACGATAGTCTATAGATTATCTTTATGTCCATTTGTGTCCATTTATGTCCATTCATAGACGATTCGTGTCCACTGTAGGCCATATCAACGAGTGTTAATAAGAAGCGTTAATGACGTTGTTAACGCCAGCCTTATTAAGGGTTATTAACGATGGCCTTAAGACCGTCTTCATGTCCAATTATGTGCAATTATAGACTACTGATGCCCGCTATTGATGCTGTTGCTGCACCATGTTTAATACCGCGTTTAAGTTTGGGTACATACTACTGTTCACGGAAAAGACCCTTTCCACAATTCGCGAATGCGCTTCCCTATTGGCCGGCGCCGGTAATAGTACAAATGAGGAGAAAGTGCTAGTTGCGCGCATGCTGGGGCCTGCCTGTATTTTGCGCATTCACTCTGAAAACAGTTTACATCCTTAGGTTAGTATCTTTGTCCCATAATAATAATCATCGTCGGTCTCGATTTCGTTTCCCTTCTTGGAAGCTACGCGCTCGCTACCGACCGACAAGGCCGACAGACAAGGCAGCTCTTCATCGTGCGTCAGCCAAAATTTGCCGCGGCCACGTCGCCACTGTCGAGTACAGCGCTTTGTTCAGATATACGTTAAAAAAAAAAAAGCTCCTGCTCTGTTGAAGTGTACATCTCGCGTTATTACTACTCTGTTACAGCATCCCCTCTAATAATAAGATGCCGCCTAATTACACTGAAGCCAAATTCCTGTCCCGACGAGTTCGTTTTAACGAGGGTTTACTCTAACGGCACTTCGACGCCACCGAAAACAAAGGGTCCGTCTCCCTTCTCTATTCCGCTTACGGAGTCTCCGCGGAAAAACAATCATCCTGACCGCTCGTCCAAATTTATCTCCGTGGGTTGACTGTGCTACAGACGACTGACCGACTGGCCGCTTCTGCGGCCGCTTGTTTTCCCGTGACTCGTCGGCGGGGAGGGAACGAACTTCACCTACGTGGCTCTCCGCTCTCCAGGGAATGCTGCTTTCATGCTCGAAACCGTGTGTGTGTGTGTGTGTGTGTGTGTGTGTGTGTGTGTGTGTGTGTGTGTGTGTGTGTGTGTGTGTGTGTGTGTGTGTGTGTGTGTGTGTGTGTGTGTGTGCGTGCGTGCGTGCGTGCGTGCGTGCGTGTGTGTGTGTGTGTGTGTGTGTGTGTGTGTGTGTGTGTGTGTGTGTGTGTGCGCGTGTGTGTGTGTGTGTGTGTGTGTGTGCGCGTGTGTGTGTGTGTGTGTGTGTGTGTGTGTGTGCGCGCGCGCGCATGGGCGTGAGAAGAAAGGGAAAGTGAGGGGGGGTGGGCGGAGGGTTGCCGGAATTTGGCACCCGCGGAGGCCACAATGGGCGGGCGCCCTGCGTCGCCAAGTGAACTTCCGCGTCTCCCCAGATGAAGCCCGCCGCGTGCCCGTGGTTTTAAACAGCCGCGCCCGATTTCATCATGGCTACACGGACGCGTTGCTTCGCAGAGTAACGAGGGAGAGCTTAGCAACAAGACAGAGATGTCACCAGACAGATACGCGCTACCTGCGTCAACTTATTGAAACAAGGTGACTGCGACGAGGCGCGTCAGGTGATGGAAGAAAGGAAAATGTGGAGAAGGAAAGGCAGGGAGGTTAACCAGTTTAGCTCAATCGATTCGCTACCCTACACATGGGAGCGGGATGGGGGGGATGAAAGATGTGGAGGGGAGAGAGAAAGAGAGCACATAACACAGCACACACATCGTCAGTTATAGTCCGTCACTCTTGCGTCAGGCTACCATGTTTCCCCAATTATAGTAGATCTACCGGCGCATTACTGTCACTCATTGCGCAGCTTCCGCTGACAATGAAATGGACGATTACGCGGATGGAAATCACGAACAAATGAGAGCGCTCCTGACGATAGTCCCACGTTTTCGTGCGGCTCAGTTTAAAGCTGCGGAAGAGAAAACGTGAACGTATTTTTTTTTTACAACAGCAAAATGAGACAAAATAGACCACTGAGTGTTAAATTTGACATTTTTTTTACTGCTTTACACTTCCGCGCTTTGCCAAATGCGGTAGTTGTCGCATTGTGGAAGCCGAGCGGATTCAGCGTCTGTTCCAAGAGACCTCACGCAGTTCCATTTGCAATGGAAAGTTTGCAGGTTTCTTTCTTTCTTTCTTTCTTTCTTTCTTTCTTTCTTTCTTTCTTTCTTTCTTTCTTTCTTTCTTTCTTTCTTTCTTTAGTTATTAAGGCTTTCGCGTTAATAACTTAACGTAACAGTTTTTCTTTACGCCCAGCTTTGGTTTTGGTATCCAAACAGGATACTGTGTCGTGACATGACGTCCCATTATGCGGGAGCAGGACATTGCGACGCTTCGACATTCGTTCTGGCTCGCTCGGTCGCCTCGTGTGCTGTTACTCATTGTGAGGGCTGATGTAGCAGCGTAACGGATGACCGGAGCGAGTGTCAAAACGTCGAAATGTCCTGCTCCCACGTGATCACGTGATGTGGCGTGGCGTCAAGACACAGTGCCCTCCCGGGAAAACGCGAGCGAAGCTGAGTGTAGAAAAGCTGTTAGAATAAGTTATTCACGGTGCTCAGAGACTCGTCATTTCCTTTTTTTTCTGAGATTTAGTGCTCTAGCACCTCCATTTACTGCAAAAAGGGAAAAAAGAAAAGAAAACACGAATAGTTGAAGTTGTAATGTCGGTACCCCCTTAACAGCTGTGGCTGTATTGAGGCGCCATTGACAACGACGCAAAGGCAAAGGCTCCACTGTGCGACAGCGGGAAATTGTCGACTAAAGCAGTAATGTGGGTGTTATCGGCATTGTCTGATGGAGAGAACTAGCGCCGCGTGGGCGTCTTTCTCGTTCTTCTTCTGTCCCTCTACCTTTTGCAATAACCCCACAAATAGTTTTCGGGAAACTGTCGCGCCAGGGGGGCTGACATGAATACTTCCTTATGGGGGAGTTGGTTCATCTTGAAACATACGGGTAACAGCGCAAGCAGACGACCACGAACAGACGACCACAGCGCTTGCGTGTACGTGTCCCCCTTTTTGCGGTCGTCTGCTTGCGCTGTTACCCGTATGTTTCAAGGGCTGGCGTGAGCTCCAGCTTGTTCGCACGCTGCAACGATGCCTCCATCTTGCGACGCGACGTGCGTATACACCGCGCCACGTTTCCATCCGCGACATGTGCGAAGAGTCGAAATGCTGACAAGGTAATTTGGAGACATTTTATAGGCGCCGAGAGTGCGTTTCAACACCTCGCCTCTTTTCTTTCTTCCTCGAATGTCGCCAGACGCGTGGCGACATGGGTAGACACGGCGTCGTATTTTACGCGAACAGCACGGGGTTGTCCGTCACTGCCACGCATGCGCACAAACAGACTCAATCACGGACGCACACGTACGCAGAGAGAGAGAGAGAGAGAGAGAGAGAGACAGACAGGCGCAAGGACTGCGAGAGCGAGCTAGTTACACGTCGCCACTACGCGTGGGTGGGGCAATAAATAAAACGATTGCTCAGGAGCGCGATGAAAGAGGCGTCTGTTAGCACAGAGTGACGTAGCGCGACGAGACCGTTAAGGCGAAGGGAAGGAATACGCAGGTTTACCGCATTTTACCAAATATAGTTCGCGGTCTGTACGTTCTAAAGGTTGAAAACGACCCTGAGGATGGTATGGCAGGGTGGGGTAGTGGGCTCAGTGGCCATGGGTAACGAAGAAGCGGGTTCTAATCCCGGAAACGACGGCACGGCACTCCGGTGGGGGCGCAACGCCAGGGGTTCAAAATTATTCCTGACCCTTCTACTACGGCGTGCCGACTTCATAGCCCAATTCACTGCGCAGTTCAGGGGCGTTAGACCCGACAACTTAAATGTTTATATTTCGCGTGGCATGCACTCTATCTGATAACGGACTATGTATGACATTATTTTTTGCGTATCCTTAGCACGGTTGACGAGGCTGAAGCTACGCAGCCACATCAGCAACGCAGTGATCGTCAGTGGGCGCACGATTAATATATCTCCACCTGATATCTGCAGCTCTCGATGTTCAAGTGAATGGTGCTCACCATTGTTTAAGGGGGCTTGTTTACGCCCCTGCCAATTCGTAAAGCAAGTGTGGGCCATCTCAAGAACAGACACTAAATTTTGACTTTTTTTTAAGCAACTGCAATTTCCGTCGAGTTCAGTACAGTGAATGCGAAAAAAGAAACGGTTGCTCCGTTCTCACAGATTTTGTTATAGGAATATCCTGAGCTGAAGGTTCCTCATGAGTACCCTATTGCCGGTGAGCAATTTTTTGTACTATACTTTGATGGTTGAGCATTCACAATCCTTGTTCTCGACTTATATTTATTGTCTACCGAAGTGCTTATTTCTCTTTTTTTTTTATTGTACAGTTGCGCGCAGTTGTTATATTTTTATAATTGTCCAATTTGCAATGTTCTGTTACACCTTATGGTTCACATTTCGCGATCCTTGTTCTGGAATTATATTTCTTGTTTTCCGAACTGCTTTTGTGGCATTGTTCATGCTGATCAGGGTGGCCCTGTTGTTCGCTGTTCATTTCTGAGTAACAGCGCGAAAACTACTTTTCGTTCGCCATCCTCCACAAGATGGCCCTAATGCCTTTTGTTGTTGTTGTTTTCGAAAGCGTCAACTTCGAACTGTCAGCACCTGACGGTAACATTGGAATATTTTTAAAGCAAATAGCTTTCTTTGGCTTTCTTTTTCGCCTGTTTCTGCGGTGTTCGATAGCTCGCCGATGATACAAAGGTGCCGATGCGAGGGACGCGTCCTCTTGATCAACATACTTGTGCTACGCGTTCGACGTCGCACAATTAAGGTCCCTTTAAGGTCACACTATTAAGGCCCCTTTAAGTTCCCACAATTAAGGTCACCATAAGTTCCCGCAATTAAGGTCCCACAGTTAAGGTCCCCTGAAGCGCGAGCGCTATTTGAGAGGCACTTGCTGTCGCACACGTATCTTATCGCTGCAAACGTGCTGGTTAACGGCTCTGTTGTCTGCGTAATTACGAAACGGAACAACGAACGCCACCTAAATGTCCTCGCTGCAGCATACATACGACATCCAGTGCATCGTTCCTTTAGTAAAGGGAACTGCCTTCGAGAAGGGTTTGGCCATTTGCTTTCCCCTATAATTGTCGCCGACGATTTCTGCAGAGATTTACATAAAGTGTCATTGCTTGCAAGTATCTCGAGAAGGAATGCCCATTGGATGTACGAATTTTTCGCTGACGTTACGCAACTGATTATAGTAGCCTCAGTCATTTCATCAATATTCGCTGTGACTGTGTTTACCAGTTAGTCGCCCTGCTTCATGTCCCACACAGGTAGGTCTTCACGATGGTATATCGCTTTCGATAGCCTTAATAACTCGCAATGTTTCATCTTCCCATCAATCCCAGCAAGCGGTTCCCCCCTTGGAACGCCTAATTGGCCGACTCTCAAAGACAAGCAGAACTCGCCGACCGTTTCTTGTTGTCCTTTTTCCTATTCACTGCACTCGTGAGCTTACGCAAGTCAAACTTGTGGACTGTACACCGTTACATGATGCTCGTACAACTACAATGCACCTTGCGAACATCTTACAGCTCTTCTATACATGGCGTGGAGTGCGTTGAACTGTCGCTGGACTTTAATCGTCTGCGAAGTCCGTGGATGTTTTTCTTTGCACCGGTACTACACATGACGCAACTACAGCGCCGAAAAAGAAAAGCAACGATACAGAAGGCAATGAGTGTCTTCCTGTTTTCTGTCTCGCGTCATGGCATAAGCTGTGCTATATTGAAATGGTCGTTTCTTTATTGGTTGCTGTCGGTCGTTAGGATTTTACGTGGTCAGGTGCCAGTTCAACGTCCTCGTTGTAAAGTGTTTCCCATGGGCAAGAAGAGCATGCAGTGCGCGCGCGCGTGCGTTTACTGCCATCGATCCGCGATGCGCTGTAGGACCGGAGCAGACGATTTGCATGCGCCAGAAGCGTTCCTGTCGTCTGGGCACTCACGACGCCTGTGTTACGCGGCACCGTAAAAAAAAAAAAAAAAAAAGGCTTCGTCCGAGACTGGTCGCGCGGGTATACAGCGATGACTATCTATTTCTTTATCGACTCCACTTGGTGTGATCGAGTTCGAATGGCTCGTAAATTATTTAGTGCCGTAGCTCTGCGCGCAGCCAGTGTCGCATTCGGTGAAGTCGGGAAGGAGCGGTGACCGCTGCTGGCACCGCGACCACCGGAAATTAAAACGAGTGCATGCTCGTTATTTATTGAAACGAATGATGTTCTGTATGCAGCATGCGCGATCCCAAAGAGTGCGCGCACTTTTCGCTTCACTCTGCCGGGCGCTCGTGCCTCCGCCGTGGGTCGGCCCGGTGTTGCACTGCCTCCGGGATCGGCCCGCAGTTCGGCTCACGGGCGACGCCACGGGCAATGCCGACCAACGGAGGGGGCCAACAAGGACTGACCGACGGGCTAGATGCTTCATTATCACAAAAAGAACGGCGCTTCAAGACGAGACACAAGTGTGTGTGTGTGTGTGTGTGTGTGTGTGTGTGTGTGTGTGTGTGTGTGTGTGTGTGTGTGTGTGTGTGTTGTGTGTGTGTGTGTGTGTGTGTGTGTGTGTGTGTGTGTGTGTGTGTGTGTGTGTGTGTGTGTGGTCCCTCCATTGTGTCCCCTCTTGGCGGCGCTGTTCTTTCCGTGAGCGAGGCTATGAGCTTCGCTGTAAAATGACAGGATTGGAGGGGGGGAGGGGGCGAAGGGACCTCTTAACAATTCTGTTGTATCCCGGAAGTGCCTATGTATTTGTTCGTATGTCTATTGCGCCTCGAATATATTTATATTATAATATGGGGTTTTACGTGCCAAAACCACTTTCTGATTATGAGGCACGCCGTAGTGGAGGACTCCGGAAATTTCGACCACCTGGGGTTCTTTAACGTGCACCTAAATATAAGTACACGGGTGTTTTCGCATTTCGCCTCCATAGAAATGCGGCCGCTGTGGTCGGGATTCGATCCCGCGACATCGTGCTCAGCAGCCCAGCACCATAGTCTCCTCGAATTAAATTCAGTTCAATTAAGTAACAAAAAATGCCATGGCCGATATGAAGAATCTGGATGCTCCGACCGACGAGGGATTCACAGCCGTGTTCGATCTTCTGTGCTACCGGTTCCCCCCACGCGGCACTTCGCCGAAGCGAGACGACGAACCAAAGCGCAGCGTTGATGGCCGCGGGTCGGACGGGTGGAGGGAGAAGGGGGAGGGGAAGGGCTTCCTGGAAATTGCATCGGGCTCCGTGTCGTCACCGGCCTGTGTATCTCGTTAATGGACCCGTGTACACACACACAAGGGCGCGCTGATTGAACGCGCCAACGCCCTTGTGCTGCATTCGTGTAGCGATCGCTCAGTTCGGCTTGCTTGCCGAAATTTGCAGCTCGTCTGTCAGAGCTGTCGCTGCCGTGCGCTCGCACTCGTTGCTGTTTGCATTCGAGATGCTCCGCGTCCTGCTCGAACGAGTCATCCGCTTCGAGTGCGGTCGTGTATGTTTACGCCCCGGGGAAGAGATACCTTGTATTCGCGGTTCTGCCTCGTTCTCGGGGCAAGCACCGGGCAGACTTTGTCCGAGGCCTGGCGTGCGTGGTCTGGGGCACCGAGCGACCATATTAGAAGTTTCTGAAGGCCCAATTTGTATATACTAGAGAAATTCTTAAATCACAAGAAAGACATATGGCACAAAAGGAAGGTGAAGCGCAGGACTGGCGCTTGTAAACACACACACACACACGCACACACACGCGCGCACACACACGCGCGCACACACACACACACACACACACGCGCACACACACACACACACGCACAAATACACACACACACACACACAAATACACACACACACACACATGCACGCGCGTACGCACACACACACACACACACACACATACACACATACACACACACACACACACACACACACACACAAAGACGCGCCCAATGTAGAAGAATATGGCTTAGAAGGTCTTTCTGAGGGCCTAGTTAGTGCATGCTTGACAAATTCTTAAAGCGCAAAAAAGGACCGCGCGAAAGGAAGGTCAAGCACAGGACAAGCGCCTGTCCGGTGTTTGGCCTTCCTGTTGTGCAGTGTCTTGCGCTTTAAAAATCTGTCGAGTATATTGGGCCTGGCAGCGCGGTAGGTATACGGTAGCGGTGTGCATTATGCTGCTTGCTTCTCATGTGTTAGCTTTAACTGTGACAGCTTCAAATTCAGAATCCCCATCGCCGTCGTCGTCGTTACTATCATCATCATCGTCGTCACCATCATCACTCTCCTTTATGTCTACTCAACCCTAAAAAGAGTCCTCTAAAAAAGTGTTAACGGACTCTTCCCTGACCTTCCTCACACTGCGGTGAGCGTCGACCTGCTCGCTTTTCGTTGCTTTGCATGAAGACAGGTCGTCATCATCATTATCGTCGCTGCCGTTGTTATCATCATCATCAGCCTATTTTACGTCCACTCAAGCATTATAGTGGCATCAGCCGTTTCTATGTTGTACTTTACTCATGGTAAGTCTAGAGAGAGAGAGAGAGAGAGAGAAGGGGGTAAGATAGGGAGGTTAACCGAGGACGTACCCGATTGGCTACCCTACACTGCGGGAGGGGAAAAGGGCTCCATCCATATCAAAAATCCAAGTTTGCTTTAAGAGTTTCCCTTATCGCTCATTTAAGTGCCTGGAAGTTTATGGCGTCGCGTGTCCCCCTGGTGCTAAAAAAACAAACAAACAAAAATTTTATTCACTTCATCGAGATAAGCTTGACGTCGCGTGAAGTAGATTGACGACAGAGCTATCGAGTTGTGTACGCGTGACGGCGGCCTCCAGAGTCGATAGCGGAAGTTGTCCCGACGTGCTCCGACTCCGAAACAACGGTGCGGACTCGCGCACGTGTATGCAAAATACCACTCGACTTGGCCGGAAGGCGACGAGTGGTTCGGTGCCGCTATCTCGAGAGCGATCGAGATAAAGCCGTTTACAACGCCGGCCGGCCGGTCTAACAGGGCTGTGCGTGCGCGTGAGGCCCTCACACGTGACATCTCGTTGCGGAGACGCACTCGTCTCGGGGTTTTCCCCACCTGCGTGGAGAGCTTTCTTTCTGCTCGTTTGGCACAGTGCTCCGGTTTTTATTTTTATTATTGTTATATTTATTTGTTATCTGTGTTTTTTTTTTGTGGGAGGCCTGCGAACACAGCAATCTCGAGCCGTTCCCAGCAAACATTCGATATATAGTGTGATGCGTCGAGTTCTGATAAAAGACAGAAACCACGTCTGTCATCCTCTGGCTGGGTATGTTTCATTTGCAGAGTGTGTGTAAAAAATAAAAGAAAGTGTTTAATCGTAAAAACAGACGCGTTTACCCGAGTTTATTCAACGTCAACCGATTACAACGATGACGAGGATGATGATGATGTTGATGGTAATTCCTTTTTCCCACGAGGGTGGTAGCAGCATGCCACAAAAGTCGCTATATTAAGCTTTGTCGCATATTTTATTATTTAAATATTCTTATATGCGAAGGCTACATGTGATTGCGAGCCCCGCTACGGCGTGCCTCATGATCTGGTGGTGGTTCGGGACGTAAAGCCCCATGGTTTAAAATTTTTCGAACGCTACATATTATTTAAAAATTATTTAAAAATAAAAATTCGCTTCGTGTCATGGTCTCCCTTCAACTGTACAACTAGTCTCCCAGCCGTCGCTACCACCTAGAATTGAGTTGCATTTTGCACGCTGTCCTTAGAATGCAAAACCTCGTACAGAAAGATAGGCTAACTACGTTCATTACGACGATGACACCACTAATGGCATCCCCTTTGAATCCTGGTGGCGAGAAACGGTCACTTGGTCTTGCGAGCTACTTACGAGTCACTATGTGCGCAATTCAGCAGAAGCGTACGCATTTGGGCAGAGTGTTTCGTAACTTGAGTAGAAACAGGGGGAAACGAACGGGTCGTATGGACAGACAACGGTGCTGGCTAACAACTGTCCAAAGGGGATTTCACTCGTATGGTAGTGATTTCGTTCCATTACTTCCACGTATGCTCCTGTTCAGTCCTTCCTCTATTTATTGTTGAGTGGCAGATATGCAAACACTATACATATAATAACTGCGCTTCTCAGGTGCAGTTATTCTCGCACTGTAGTATGTCCTCCTTTTCACTTCTGTTTCAAATATTGATTCTGGATTTCAAATTAAACGCACAATTAATTTTCTTCGCGCTTGCCCTGGGGGTTGCGTCACAGCAGCAATTTGCTGTTTACGCTGCTGAAAGTTGCACACATCTTCCCGCTTACTTAATTTTTCAAAGAAGCAGGCTCATAGATGCAGACGGCAGAGCAGGGCAGGTG
The DNA here is from genome assembly GCF_038994185.2 of Dermacentor albipictus. NCBI lineage: Eukaryota > Metazoa > Arthropoda > Arachnida > Ixodida > Ixodidae > Dermacentor > Dermacentor albipictus. Next base: position 30,090,950 of record NC_091827.1, read on the forward strand.
GAATACGTCGAACTTTCAGTCAAGCAATAAATAAATCACATAACTAAATATAAATAAGTATCGGTGTCCTGTAGAGTGATCCTAGAGTCTATTAACTTCGTTCCTGCTTGTTCCGTTACTTGCAAAGCAATAACATATACTTAACGGTTACAAAGTGTGAAACTAGCTCGAACTAAGATGCTTATGTTCTGTCAGAAGGATTAACTATAGTAACTGTATAGTGTAGGTCTATTAACTTCGTTCATGCTTCTTCCGTTACTTATAGAGCAATAACATATACTTAACGGTTACAAAGTGTGAAACTAGCTCGAACTAAGATGCTTATGCTCTGTCAGAAGGATTAACTATAGTAACTGTATAGTGTAGGTCTATTAACTTCGTTCCTGCGTTTTCCGTTACTTGTAGAGCAATAACATAAATTAACGGTTACAAAGTGTGAAACTAGCTCGAACTAATATGCTTATGTTCTGTGAGAAGGACGTACGTTACACTAGAGGTCAATCTACGTGGGACGTTCATTGGCCGCCAGGCAACCAACTCCCAAAGGGCCACACACAGACACTGTACGTCGTTTTTCTACGGACACGCAATCACAAAATGCATCTGAGCGGCCCGGTAGAAGATGTTCGCCATTGCGCAAGTCCCACATAGCCGGTGCATGCCGTTGCAACGGACCGACCACATTTCGACACAGGTGAAGCGGAGAATCGAGCGTTCCCTCTTCCTGCACTTGAGACCAACGACCACACCGGAGCAGGTTGAATTAGAAACGGAACCATCTGTATATAAATCTCAGCGACCCTTCACCACTCTCCCCTACGTGATCGACGATGGACGGTGCCTTTTGAGCTGCTCTATAGGACCTCTCGATGACCAGAGATAGCATCTTACCGTTCATTACGAGGTCGTTTCGTCGTCCTTGCTGCTAGGGCAAGAAGACGTATGGTGCAGGCAGTGTGCGCGCGGACATCTCTCAGGTCGTAAGCAACAATTTCGAGGCTTTGTCGGCGTATAATGGCCCATTTGGCAACCGTGAAGAGGACCGGACCGGGAATCTGCAACACGGGTGCGATGGCTTAGTATACCTGCTGTGTGAACTGTGGGTAACGGGGCAGCTTTCTCGAGCGGAGATTTCTCAACCGCTGGTGGCCGTAGGTATGTGACTGCAGAGACAGATTTTTCGACGAGCCCTTACCTCCTATACTGCTCCCCGAATTAATACAATGCGCAAAAAGAAATCGTCAGACAAACGTCATTAACGTCATTAAGACATTAACGTCAGACAAACATGTCCACAATCTTTCATTAACAGGGCCTCTCAGGAATGGCACCGTCTTCCCGAACCAATCGCACTCTCGACTGTTGACCGCACCCATTTTAGCAATGATCCAGCTAACATTGCTCATTTGCAGGCACATAATCATGTCTGTACTATTTTTTTTCACATATGAGGGAGTGAGTGTTAGACAGACAGACAGACAGACAGACAGACAGACAGACAGACAGACAGACAGACAGACAGACAGACAGACAGACAGACAGACAGACAGACAGACAGACAGACAGACAGACAGACAGACAGACAGACAGACAGACAGACAGACAGACAGACAGACAGACAGACAGACAGACAGACAGACAGACAGACAGACAGACAGACAGACAGACAGACAGACAGACAGACAGACAGACAGACAGACAGACAGACAGACAGACAGACAGACAGACAGACAGACAGACAGACAGACAGACAGACAGACAGACAGACAGACAGACAGACAGACAGACAGACAGACAGACAGACAGACAGACAGACAGACAGACAGACAGACAGACAGACAGACAGACAGACAGACAGACAGACAGACAGACAGACAGACAGACAGACAGACAGACAGACAGACAGACAGACAGACAGACAGACAGACAGACAGACAGACAGACAGACAGACAGACAGACGAACAGACAGACAGACAGACGAACAGAAAGACAGACAGACATACACATAGAACAGAACGACAGACGGACAGACGAACAGAAAGACAGACGGACAGACGAACAGAAAGACAGACAGACATACACATAGAAGAACAGAACCACATACAGACAGACGAACAGAAACAGACAGACAGGGAGAAAGGTAGACCAATAGAAAGACAGACAGACATACATATATACAGAAGAACAGAACGACAGACAGACAGATAGATGAACAGAAACAGACAGACAGACAGACAGACAGACAGACAGACAGACAGACAGACAGACAGACAGACAGACAGACAGACGAACAGAAACACAGGCAGACAGACGAACAGAAAGGCAGACAGACATACATATAGACAGAAGAACAGAACGACAGACAGACAGATAGTTGAACAGAAACAGGCAGGCAGGCAGACAGACAGGCAGACAGACAGACGAACAGCAACAGAGAGACAGACAGACGAACAGAAACAGAACGACAGACAGACAGACAGACAGACAGAGAGAAAGGCAGACCAACAGACAGACAGACAGACAGACAGACAGACAGACAGACAGACAGACAGACAGACAGACAGACAGACAGACAGACAGACAGACAGACAGACAGACAGACAGACAGACAGACAGAGAGACAGACAGACATATAGACAGAACAGACAGACAGAAACAGAAAGACAGACAGACAGACGAACAGAAAGACAGACAGACATACATATAGACAGAAGAACAGAACGACAGACACATTGACAGATTTTGAAATAGTGCACGAAATTCTTCTTAGGGTTTTCAGATTTTTAAATCCTCATTATGCGCACTCGTTCGTTCAAGTCACCCGAGCATGTGGCGCCTACGCATCCCTTCTTTGGGCCGTCGCTGAGTACAGAATCCTCGCGTCGCCGGTGCCTGCCTGCATTCGAGAATTGCGAAGGACTCGGGACACCTGCCACTATCGTTTACCGTTCGCGAAACGGAGCAGAACGGAAAGGGTTAGCATCGGCGACGCTTCCACCTTTTCGTTCGTTTCTTTGCTCATTCGTCTTTGGTTTTGTGTCGCCCGGAGGCCATCGTGACCTGCACGCTTTCTCGGTCTTCGTCTGTCAAAGAAGAACGATGGCTTCGGGGACCTCACATGTGTCGTGTAGGATTTGAAAGGTGACAGTCTGCTCCGTTCCAATTCTTGTCGAATGCGTAGACCGGGGATTCGGCGAAATGTAGGACCCGCTATAAACGGTTAGGTCCCATGAGAGCCGACATGGCACCGCGTGCAGAAACATTTACAACTGGGATGGAACTCGCATGGCTCATGCAGCTGGCGTACACTTCTATGATGGTGTTGTGCCTATATATATATATGCGCATTTCTTAAACGCGCATAAAAAGTCCTGTTGCTCTTCAAAGTGCGTGTCTCCATTAAGAAAGCGGGTTAACCGAGGGGCCCGATTTTTATTAATCGTATCATGAGAAGCCAACAAACAAAGGCATCAAGGAAAACACAGGGGTAATTTCTTGTACTTACTAACTGAATTAAAGAAATGATAAATTAATGGCAATGAAAGTGGATGAAAAAACAACTTGCCGCAGGTGAGGAGCGATTCCACCTCATCTCAATTGGTTAGAGCATCGCACGCGTGTACGTTATACGAAGTAACGATAGTAATTTTATCTGCCGTATAAATTTCGAAACATTCGCTTACTAACTACATTAACAAGCATGGCGTCATATGCACACACGCAAACACGAACACATCTCACTCGATGACCGCTCGGTTAACCCGCACACTCGCTGTCAAAGCGCTGGAGCGAGAACGCGCGGCAGCAACAGCGAGCGAATTGACCTTCGTGTTGCCTCTCGCTCCAACGGGAACTACGCGGCGATAGCACAGCGCGCACGGAGTTGTCAGCTCTCGTCGCACTCTGTCGCCGTCGCACGTCGCTTTCAAGGTAAGCCCGCACGGCCGCGCCGTACGCAGCCGCCACCGCAGTATAACGACCTTCCCCCATCCCTCCTCTCCCCCGGGTGCCTTGTGCGCGACGGAAGACGGCGCGCTTCCTCTCCGCTTTCCTCCCCGGCGCACGCGAGATTGAATCACCGTCGGCTCACCCTTCCACGTTCGCACTCGCATCGCACATACAGCATACGGCGCGCGGCGACGATGTTGTCGCCCTTGGACTTTATACCGAACATTACGCCGACGGTGGAAATACGGCTGGAGTGTCCATATAATTGATATCGCAAAATATGTTAGGTGTAGCATTAAGACACAGGAAGACAACAGTATGCATCAGAGAGCAAACGGGGATAGCCGATATTCTATTTCACATTGCGAGAAAACAATGAAGCTGGGCAGGCCATGTAATACGTAGGGCAGATGACCATAAGAGTTATAGAATCAGTGCCAACGGAAGGGAAGCGTAGTCGAAAACGGCGAAAACTAGGTGGGGTGATGTAACTAAGAAAGTTACAAGTGCAAGTTGGGATCAGCTAGCCCAACACAGGGGTAATTGGAAATCGCTAGGAGAGGCCTCCGTCCTGCAGTGAACATAAAGATAAGCTGATGGTGATGATGATGGCGTTTCCAATTTCCAGCTTTATGTTACGTTGACGGGCTGTAAGCGGGCTCTGGGGTCGCTTGGCACGGATCTGTACCCTCTTAGAACTTTTGGTGTCATTCAGTGGCACGGCTTCTTGGTAATTCTTTGTCACCATATACTTGCTGGATCATGTTCCATGTCTCACTATAGGGCATTTCCCCATAGCCTAAAGCAGAACCCAATATTAACGCTGTAATCGGAAGTTTGTGTCCATGTCGTTACTAGTGCAGCCTGCAACTAAATCTGTGAAGAAGTGGAACCGTGAGTTGCTAATATAGCCTTGCGCCTAGTGAGTTCTGATGGACACCATTCGTAGGCGTCCACTCTTAGCAAATAAAAAAGCGACTGAAAAAAAGAAGTTTCTTGAGTTTGACTGTAATAGAAAAAAGAAATAAGTGCTATTAATAAAATAAAACAATAATAAATAATAAAATAATAACAATTAACTTATAAAATATGTGCCGGACCTTTTCCTACAAAGGCTACATTATGCAACGCTTCGATATGAACCACTAATTTGTTATTACTACTAATAGAAAACCAAACACTAACAGTATCACACAACCTATACAAACTCACATATCAGATTTATCCGCCTCAGAGATATATACTCTAAAGGGATGCAACAGATCTGTGACGTCCCATTTTTGTGCCGAGTTACAGAACTGTAATGTTCGTGCTTCAATATTTTCAAACCAATTTCCTGCAATTTATTGGAAAACCCTTTAGGTCTCACGTTGAACTTACGCTTGCTACATCCGGTATGAAACGGATACTTCCCCCCTTAAACGCTGTATATTTCATTGAAATCGCTTCAACGATTCCCTATAGTTGGACCATTTCTGCGTTTAACGTGCATTAATCGAATAGTGAAAACGTATTTTGCCCCCGAGGTAGCATTAAGTGTGCGCTGTATGCTGAACTTTAGAGTAACATACTTTAACGTAGAGGACAAACGTGACGAAACCACGACGAAACCATGCAAACATTTAGAAGGTACCGACAACCCGCACTTGTTAGGTGTACACGACGGGTGTTTACGCTGCGCCACGGCCAAGGCAGCGCTAGCCGAAGGACAGCGAAGGCAGGAAGACGATTTCACGGCGGCGACCAAGACGGCAAGGCGAAGAGAGTGTGGGGCGAGGCGCGAGGGAAATTAAGTAGTGCAACACGTGGTTTGGCAAGCACGCGCTGTTGCTATTCCCGGGCGCGTAAACAGGGGTGAAAGCGGCGCGGGTTAGCGTAGAAAGGACGGGTATATACGTGCAGACATAGATAGTTTGTGTACCCTCCGCAGAAGGGGGGGAACAGGCCGTCAACGATCGCGTTGACCTTCATTCGGCTGTCCCCTGCGCAGCAGCCGTTCATCAAAGAAAGTGTTACAGTGTATATAGTGCTCTGACCGCGAACAGAACTGTCTCTTAGGAGGAAGCTTAAGCTGGGGGCAACTCAGAATTTACTATCCAGTTACCGGTAAGACGGGGAAACTCTCGCACTGCGAGTAGTCGCGGCGTCAGCTCGGAATAACTTGGTCCCGTTTGAGAGATAAAGTCAAATTGTAGCGGCAGTTCAAGGCAGCAGAATTTTGGGCTTGGGGGCCTCGTGATTCTTTACAAAATTGGCAGAAATCGGCAAGCCTGAAGAAAAAAAAAATGATGAAAGACGAAGTTTAGAAATTCGTAACACTTCACCAAAAAAAAAAAAAACACACGCGCAGTCCTGCAGGCTGCGTCAGGCGGCGCGTCTAAAGCGGACAGGTGTGCTATATTAGTTCGGAACTTACGCGAAATTGAAACAATTCATATATAGAGGATTTTGCTAAATTTATGCTCATAAATCAGCGATACACTTGAGAGTGGTATCTAATACCTCTTTTCTTTTTCCTTTGGATTTCCTGATGGTGAACATTACACAACTGCAATTAAAGAGTTGAAAAGTTGGTACGTCATCCTTCTTTTTTCAATATTGCAGTTTGCAGATGTTTTGGTAAAAGAAGATGACGTCCTAAGTAAATACGTTTGTCGCACATTCACTTGATATTAAAATTATCACTTACGATCAACGAACCTCGTCGAAATTAGCTAAGGGGACGCTGAGGAAAACGATTGATCTATTTCAATATAGTAAGTTAGACGCCGCTATAATGAAACGGAATATAACGAAACAAACGATACAACAAATTGAAATCGCCATTGAAATCCTCGCAGAGAATCATATTGGATTACAGCCAAGAGAAATGGATATGACAAAATCATGATTATAACAAACTAATTCTGACACCACCCTTCAACTTCGTTATAACGAATTTTTACTCTATCCTGATAAGAGCTCCTGAGCTCCTACCATCTAGCGTCTCTTAAAGTTAAACCCAAAATTTGTTTCGTTCTAATGGTCATTCTGTGGGTGTTAAAATTTTTTTTCCTTATACCTCCCTGCCTTTCCTATCCTTGCTCTCTCTCTCCCTCATGCCCCATATCTTGTTACGGGTAGAGTGTAATGATCGTGCATTTAATATACCCGTACAAACATACTGAGCTGACCGGCACCGTAACGTAGTTGTTGAATACACTGCTAACGAAAAACACTCGTAAAACGCTGGTATAAACGAACAACGCTTTCGCGCAACACTCGGTCCCGACTGAATGCCCACTATGTGTAGCCCATTGTTTATTCGCGGGCGTTCGCCTATGTCTACAATTTACATGGCTCGGCATCGCATCACAGGACGAGCGCGGTGGCGTTATGCAGACTCCATTCGCTGTAATCGCTCCGTTTTGCGCAATAAAAGCAACTGCCGAAACAACACCGCATGGTTCAGCAACGAGGCGGCAAGTTACAAACGCCCCCCCCCCCTCGCCCCCCCTTCCCGCCTACCCTCTGCTCACGCCCCCCCCCCCTCCGCCCCCCCGCCTCCCCACGGCTGCAGCCGCTACGCAACTTCTTCTACAGTGTAATGCTTCACAGCGACTATTACGCGCCTTCTTCGAGACTCGGCTTGGCCTTTACATGGCCGAGTGACCGCTGAACGGCGTGCACGTAATGATTGGTTGTGCGCGCATCGCTATGATTGCCCGAATGTATAAGAACGCCTACGCCGTGCGCATCACGGAGAAATTGAATAATTGCGTGCACGAGCAAGGCACTCTAAAAACCCGCCCGGCCTCTTGCCTTGACGGTCAACAACGCCTCGACCTGATCCGCGAGCCAGTTCGAAGGTATGTTATCTAGAACAGTGCAGCGGTACGCGGTAGAGGCCACAGCTGGTAACAGCGGATCACGTGTGGGTGGTATTCACAGACTTCTTGTCTCAGAAAAGTTCGCTTTAATATTGCGTGGAAGGTGTATGGACGCGCAAATCTACAGGTTATAGAGTAAATCGGAAGCATCAATATCAACTGTCGTGGGCCACTAAGAATACGTTAGTGACGGTTAACACGTTCTGACAGCGAAGCAATAGTTGTCACATGTTTTTGTAACATTTTAACGATAAAGGTGTACTTCGTGTGAGAGTAATACATTCTTGCGCTTTCTGGTCAAAGATATTATATAAGCGGAAAGTACCGATTACTTTCATGCACTCTTCTAACCACTCGGATCTGTTAATCTCGGTTTACCTTGAGGGCATTTGAAGACAAAAAGCAAATGAATGAATGAACACCTGCAAGCTGTCTGTGGTCTGCAGCTTACCTATAGGTGTTGTACAATGCAAGACTGTTCATACATCTAAGGACCAAGAATGCGAAACCTATGCACTGGTTCTCCTACACCTTTCACCAACTAACTGGCTACACGAGAACCTGACTACTCGCTGGTGTCAATCCAGCATATTCAGTTGTTCCCAAAAGTCACTAAGCAGAAAAGTCGTATGTGAGAATCTTTAGCTAAATAGGTAGCGATTATGGCAGGATATACAACATGTCCGGCTCAGATTATGCGTTTCCTAAACGACAGAAATGTAATATCTACAGTCAGCAGCTCTTTCAGAGTTACTTAATGTTCACTTCAGTTTTTGGAACATCAAAAGCTACAGAAGTGCTTAAGTAGCGGACCCTCTCCAGGATTTTACTTTACAATTGTAGCAAAATAACTAAAAGGGCCGATGATACTGTTAAAAAACTGAAATTATAAGTTGATGACGGGCGTAAAGTAATATCGAACACTTGACAGTAGACGAAAAAATTGCCTTGGAATAAGAGGAATGTGAGCCGCATATGAAGGCATACATCTACAATGCTAACATGTACAAGGTCAGTAGATTGTAGCGCTTGAAACGTCTTGCGTACAGTCGTGTATCGTGGAAGGTCTATACAGTGTAATACAACATACGAGCTACAGTCGGACACCGCTTAACCTGTAGATTAATACAGCTCTAAGTTTCTCCAAGCAAAGCAGTGAATTTTCGTTGCGAGGGGCAGGAAACCTAGACAAGTATACTTTAGAAAATTGTGCCGCCCGACTTGTGCTTGACAATGGCAGGGTGTGTCTCACTTAGTTGTCCGGCTTCTTAGCTCTCTTTTAATATTTTTAAATCATGTACGAAGTAGCCCTACAGTAAGCTCTCGTAAAGCTGTAGCTTACTCCCACCGAATACGCCATGCTAGCCGTAAGAAACATGTAGTCTGTGATTGCGAAAAAAAAAAAAAGACTCACGGGCCGGTTGTTTTCGACAGGTCTTGCATCCAATTATACGGCGTAACGTTCGAGGAATAGCCGGCCCCATTCCCAGATAAACTGTGCAGCTAACCTAACTACCTTTTGCTCTATGCTGTCCGTTCGCTGCGTCTAATTGAAGGTGCTACAGAATAGTTATGCCGGCCGCACATGCATTCTCAAGTACGAGATTGCAAGGTCGACTGTATGGCCTTGCGCCTGCGTTGTAATGGAGATCCGGAGTGTCGGAACGCCCACATCGTGATCGTTTAGCTCTACGCAACGTATAACCGCAGTAGGTCACGAGGGACACACCGAAGGCGATATCACCCACGCGTCGTCTGCATTGCAGCCGGAGTCTGCGTACCATTAGGCGCCACAAATCACTCCAGTATAACTATTTTCTCGTATGTACTGTGAACCTCTGGCTGCCACGGAACGTTATTTAGGGCTGTCGATGCGTTAACCCATAACGCTTAAAAAAAGAAAGAAAGAAAGAAAGAAAGAAAGAAAGAAAGAAAGAAAGAAAGAAAGAAAGAAAGAAAGAAAGAAAGAAAGAAAGAAAGAAAGAAAGAAAGAAAGAGAAAGCGTGATCATCGTCATTTCGTGCTCGGGAGATGAAAACTTCAGTCGTAGCCACCCAGGATTACTTCACCTTTTTTTCTAATATGTTCCCCTTTCGCATCTCTTCATAATCTACGTGGCACGGCATGGCGTGTCTTGCTCTGTTAAACCGCATAACTACCACTACTGCCACAACGAGTGTGCGGTGTTGGTGCTGCCGGGAATGGGGTGTAATGGTGAGGGGCCCACTGGCGCTTCAACTGTATAGACCAGAATTATTGAATTCGACATGAAGTGCTGCGCCAGGGATCGTGGAACTCCCGAAGATTTTACGCTTGGTACAATGCCTAACAATGCTGGATGAATGGGTTCAGAATGTCTGTATATTGTACGTAGACATTTGAACAGCTTCTTTCCGTCTACTTGTGCGGTGGCCTAAAAAAAAAATTAAATTATGGGGTTTTACGTGCCAAAACCACTTTCTGATTATGAGGCACCCTGTAGTGGAGGACTCCGGAAATTTCGACCACCTGGGGTTCTTTAACGTGCACCGAAATCTAAGTACACGGGTGTTTTCGCATTTCGCCCCCATCGAGATGCGGCCGCCGTGGCCGGGATTCGATCCCGCGACCTTGTGCTCGGCAGCCTAACACCATAGCCACTGAGCAACCACGGTGGGTGTGCGGTGGCCTGTAAATGATCTATTAACTACAGCAATGCACATAAAGCTTGGGCCTCATGCGTGAGAGCTATAACAAACTAGCAGGAGAGGCGAAATGATGCATAGGAACGGATGATGTCTAAATTGGGATGTCACCTACTTCCAACCGCTTTCTTAATCTTTTTTTTCTCTCTCTCTCTTTTCTTGCTATAGGCTCGGTTGAAGTATTGAACAATTTCTGCCGATTTCAGAACCTACGCGTAATTTGCAACTGCCCACCTAGAGCTCCTGCTGCACACAACAAACAAACAAGCAGCCATCTTACGGCTGCAGCCCCGACCATTCCGCTTGACTGCAGTTTTGTGTGCGCACTCGTATATTCGTATAAGAGCCTCCCTGGACCCGGCATAAAACGGCGCAATAAAGCGCATGCACTGACGATGTCGAAATGAAGATGCATTTGCCCATGCATAGGACAACTTCCGCACAAGATGTATCGATAGTCTCGTATATGTACTTTATTTTCTGCTTAGTGGCTTGATTGGCGGGACCGTTGCTCTAACTAGTGCCAACATCGAATCGCAGCCGTCCATCTGTCGAGTTCTCGCTGCACTGAATAAAGCGAGAGAAAGAAATGCAAACAGCTGAAGGCTGCAGCTCCGGGCGTTCCAACGGTCTAGGCGTTCCTCTGAACCACGATGTTGCAATTACAGATTCGCCCGTAGCGCATATGGGACCAATCACGCACTCGCAGGAAGCGCTTCACGCGTATACAACGTCCTTACGCTGATGACGTCCAAATAAAGACGCATTTCCCCACGCACCGGCCCCCACTTCCGTATAGGTCGGTCGTTTCCTTTCTTTTCTTTTGTCTATTCTCGCAAGTGGGCCCGATCGGATGGGACCTTCCCTTAATTCGGGCCGACAACTAGCTGCAACGGCCCATCTTGTGGTTCTCATTGTAAGGTGGCAATCTTCTTATTCCCCCCCCCCTTTTTTTTTTGCCTGCTTCCAAGACACGGCGCCGTGTTGTGATAATCCACGGTAGCGTCAGAAAACGGGGCGGGGGGCGCGAAAGGGTGTGGTGTGCGTACGCGGTGCAAGAACAAGTGTACCCTCCCCCTCGCCGCCCCCTCCCTCCCCCGCGCCTCAACAAACATACACAGCGCCATCTCACCTTGCTCGCTCCACAAACCACTCCCTGCCGAGAGTTGGCCGAGGTGCACGGCCAACTCTCGGTGCACCCTCCCTGGCAGTGAGATCCATCAGAGACCGCTTCCACGAGGGAGCGTTGCTTTCGCATGCGCGTAGCTATAGGAGCGCCGCCTTCTTTGGTCCTCATAGCGTTGGATGGGATTAACGATGTTGTCGATCTTGATTCTGGGCGCCGTCGCGGTTATGATCGACGCTCATCCCACTTCGATTCGCTTCGACGAAGGCAGAGAAGATTGGCCGCGGTGGTTGGTTTGCGATGTAGAGCGGACGATTGCTCCGGGTGGGGCTCTCTCTCTTATCTTTTTCCCGCCCATTTATATGAGCAGCGATCCGTGAAAACGACGAGCTCAGATACAGATCTATCACATCCCGAAGTGGGCGCTTCTCTGAGTACTTAAACGACCGCACTTTGTTTCTTTGTCCCGCGGCCGTGTAAGGCTCCTTGCGGTTCCCAAATTTCGTGCAGTGTTGTGTGGAAACTGCGCAGAGGCCGTCGATGCAGTCGGGGGCCATGACATTCGTGCTTCTTGCCCAGCGAGAAACTCGAAAAGTTTTTAATTTTTTTGTGGAATTTCGCTTTGCTCCACACCGACTGGACCCGGGGTGGGCGAAGCAGAGCACTATATATCCTCGTACTGCATGTGCTTGCAAATAAAGAAAAAGAAAAGACAAATCGCTAGTTTTGCTCGCGGGCGAAGCGTTGGAAGCGACAGCGCGCAAGCTTTACCGTTGCACTGAAGCCGTCTCGGGAAGCTGGTGTCAAGCGCAGCACGAGCCAACGGCGCTACGCGTGTCAAATTTCGGCGGTGCACGAAATGAGGGCGGAAGAAGACCGTGGGGGTATTTCTTAGGGCCCATAAGACGGACTATAAAAAATTCACCTTCACTGTTTACTGAATTTGGTTATACCCGCCGTGCTTGCTCAGTGGCTATGGTGTCGGGATGCTGAGCACGAGGTCGCGGGATCGAATCCCGGTCACAGCGGCCGCATTTCGATGGGGGCGAAATGCGAAAACACCCGTGTGCTTAGATTTAGGTGCACGTTAAAGAACCCTAGGTGGTCAAAACTTTTGCGGAGTCCTCCACCACGGCGTGCCTCATAATCGGAAAGTGGTTTTGGCACGTAAAACCCCATAATTGAATTGAATTGAATTCACTGTTTACTGGTGCGCCGTTAGTTCCGCTCGGACCAATGCATCGCGCGACGCTGTGGTTTGCGCGAAGCGGCTCAGCGTCGGAAGCCAGGACTCTGCACTGAAGAGCGGGCACACACCTCTTAGCACATACCCAGCGACCCACGTTTGCTTCAGAGAGTGTCACCGAACACTGGCGCACACGAGTGGTCCAAACCCGGTGCTCCGAGTCGGCGTCAGTTTCATTGAACTGCTGGGTCTTCCGAGGTTCGTAACAGCGCAACACGAGACAAGGACAAAAGAAGGTATAAAACGACGACACAGCGCTCACTCTCAACTGATATATCAGTTGACCGATATCAGTTCATATCAAACTGGTATCACTTGGATATATCGGTTGACTGATATCAGTTGATATCAAACTGATATCAGTTGAGAGTCAATTTAATTATGGGGTTTTACGTGCCAAAACCACTTTCTGATTATGAGGCACGCCGTAGTGGAGGACTCCGGAAATTTAGACCACCTGGGGTTCTTTAACGCGCACCTAAATCTAAGTACACGGGTGTTTTCGCATTTCGCCCCCATCGAAATGCGGCCGCCGTGGCCGCGATTCGATCCCGCGACCTCGTGCTCAGCAGCCTAACACCATAGCCACTGAGCAACCGCGGCGGGTAGTTGAGAGTGAGCGCCGTGTCGTCATTCTATACCTTCTTTTGTCCTTGTCTTGTGTTGCCACTAATGCACTGATACACACTGATACACACTGATATCAGTTTGATATCAATTGATATCAGTCAACTCATATATCCAACTGATATCTATTTGATATCAGCTGATATCACTCAACTGATATATCAGTTGAGAGTCAGCGCCTTGTCGTCGTTTTATACCTTCTTTTGTCGTTGTCTTGTGTTGCGCTGTAACGAACCTTATACTATGGATCCCAGCCAACTGGCCCAACTTGCCGTCCTGATGGGTCTACCAAGTCCCGGATTCTGCAGCGACCCGTGTTGACATGAAAGAGGTTCGTTGAAGAGCGGCAAAAATTTATGCATTGCCAGCCTACTCGCTCACTCAATTTGGTCCGAGTGTCGGTTTCGAAACCTGTGTTCTGTCAGCATAGCAGCACGATGCTCTGACCACGTACTCGATCACAGGCTACGCAGTGACCCAGGTCAGCGGGAAAACGGTTAGGTACAAACATGCACCCTGTCCCCCGAAAAAGTCCGCGAAGTGCCCAAACTACGCTAACGCGTCGAAACGTCAGAAACTCATTTTCGGCGTTTGGTCAGGGGACGAACCTTCATGCAGCATGGAATATAAACGCATGTTTCCGGCCGAGACGTCGAAATTAATATTCTGATGTCTTTTTTCAACCTGAATGTCTATGAGGAACTATACAACCCTACTGCATATGGGATATCTACATATGCAGTAGGGCTGTGTATATCTTTATAGGAATTCACGTTGGACAACCCAGCAGCAGGGTTTTTCTAGTGCATCCCCACAGAATAAATAGGTAAACATTATTTTCGCAGATTCGCGGTAATATTTGCTTTAGTGCCAAATAGTTCCTGATGTCGGTCCTCCGATGAAAACTGCGCATTAAAGAATAGATTACGGTAAAGTTGTTAAGATCACTTTAACACAGAGACACGCGCGCACGTGTATGTGTATATGTGGATGCGTGTGTGTCTATATGTGGATGTATATTGGGCATCTCCTTAGGAGACGTTACTCGAACATCCCGATCGACAAGGGCAAATACAGAAAGTGGATTATGACGACTAGCTCGAGTCGCAAGGTGGAAGGGACAACCAGGCGCCCGGCCAAGCAATGAACTGTCCAACTAACTTGATTGATAGTCACAGATGTTTCTTCGTTTTTTTACAAAGGCCTGGTCTGATTTCGTCTAATCTCAGGCTCCGCGGACACATGTTGTTCCACCACTGTTGATGACTTCCATCTCCATCATCCTGCGATATCCTCTTTCTTCTTTGGTCTTCTGCTGACGTCACACGTGTGCATGTTATGAGGAAGCTCTAGGTTGTGCACTCCTATGTAAATACATGGGAAAAGATAAATAGCTTTTCTCAGTAACCACAGCACCGAAGCTGATAACGTCCGTTTGTTGCACCTGACAGAAGCAGTTTTATTGTAATGGCTGTTGCGAGCGAATTTTTTATTTATGCCTTCGATTTTTTAATAAATGTTGCTTAAGATCGCACATTTTCGCAAGCTAGCGCTATCATGCTAACAGCTCTCTAACTCAGCAATTAAAAATAATTTCTCATTTCCTTCAAGTGCACCTAATAGTACATAAAGGAGGAAAAAAATGTATGAATTGTGCATGGCTTTTCACTACTAATAGGTGAATAGGACTTTTACAAAGCCCTTGTAAATATGGTAACGAATTCACGTAAGTTTTAAATCATAATAAATTTATCCGCTTTGGATGTTCGAACGGACTCAGTTGACAGAACTGCGATATCTACTCTTGGTGCAGAATTGCGGATTTGTAAATTTCGCGTTTCTATTTTTTTTTGCAAATTTAGCAATTTTCACCAATCTTCGTAAAAAAAAGCCTCTAAATCAATATTGCGCTACCAGCGGTCACTAGACCTTAACTTTCTCTTTCAAATGCAGCAAGCTTCAGTAAAATCGGCCCAGGCCCGAGTTACCTCGGGATAGCATTCCGGCGTTTTACATGTATTTGAATAGGTTACATCGGCGTTGCGGCCGAGTTAAAGCTTAAGGAAACTTTAACTTGGGAACTCCCATCTAAATACACGGGAACGGAGAAATCGCCTTGCTCGTCAACCAGCGCACATATTTTCATGATGCTTGTTGCATTAAACAAATGTTGTAATCCAGTGACTGTAGGAATCAGATGTTTTATTCCAGGCTTCAATTAAACTAATAAAAGAGCATCTGAAAGTGACAAAATTAAAAACAGAAGAGCTCGAGCATCAAGTTTACAACTCAAAAGCAGCGATGAAAAAATATATCAGAATTCCGCATGCTGCGCCTAAAATGCATTTAGGTCGTACAATATTGGTGCATTATGCACCGCTCTGAAATATACCTCCAATTGGTGAGTAGGACTCATAAACATTGCAACAGTTTCACGTAAACTATCAATTTATACATGAAATTTGTCCGACTTAGATGCTCTAACGTATCCAGTTTACAGAACTTCACTATACGTTCCCGGTGCCGAGTTATGACTTCGTGAAATTCGTGCTTGAATTTTTATGAAACCTACCGGTTTCTTCTTTCTTTAATTTCAGGATCTAAATCGAAAGTCTGCTTCCTAAAGTCACTATAATTTAACCTTTCGTCTCCAATACAACAAATATTGTTTAGGTTGGCTCAGCGGAAGTTTCATGAAATGATATCTGCATTTTCGATGTACTTGAATAGTACTTCATTAAATCTTCTTTCTGGGCGAGTTGGTGCATACTTGACATAAAAATTGTAACAGCACAAACACATGCAACCCCAAAGTACCAAGGACCAGACAGATGCGCTTGTGTTTCGTCGTTGGTACTCTGTGGTTGCATGTGTTTGCGCTGTTACAATTTATGTCAAATTTGAATAGTACTACCGGAGTTGACCCCGAGCCAAAGCTTCCTGAAAGCAGACTGAGAGGAAATTACCCAAGAAACCGAGATTAACTAAACAATGTAACCAGAGCGGACCCGGCCTGCCCTGTGAACTCATACCACCGCATACGTGATAAGATAATCACGCTCCTTGTCAGACAAACCTAAGCGTGGTTACACGACCATCGTCTGGACTCCCGATTCATTTTTGTCTCGATGATAACCCGAGTCCTGTGTGCACTGCTTCTTCCCATTGTGCTTGTATCGATAAAGTCGTTAACGCATTACATGTAAACATGCCAGATTCTATGGCGAATAGCGACTTAGCGACACGGTGCGCTGGGTGATGTTCCATGTCTGTATGTGACATTGACGGTATGTGGAGATGCCACCTGGGGAAAACCCGCTGTCTCTTCTTTCACGTCTCTCCGAGTGCTCTAACTTCGGTTGACATCCGCACTACTTGCAGTGCAAGGCAATGCAGTGACATTTCCTTTCGTGTCAAAACCGTCGAGCAGTATACGTCTCACCGGTGGCCCGACGTGCAGGTGCCAGCTGCTGATGGAGAGTGAATACGTGCGATGAATCAACGCCGCTGCCCTTTCTTCCCTCTGCATTACAGCTGAGGTGTGTGTGTATATATATATATATATATATATATATATATATATATATATATATATATATATATATTAGGAGCACGCACATCCTTCGCTGCAGCCGTTTCCAGCGGTCGCGTGTCAATTTCACCTTCCCCGGGGGAAAAAAAAAAAAGAGAGAGATATCCTGCATCTCAGAGCGAGTGGCCCGCAGCCGGAATGCTTAGAACTTGTAGCTAGAGGTCTCCGAGGAAGGAGGGCCCCGTCATTTTCTCACGCGCTGCACTCGGGTAGAAAGGGTTTCTTGTTTGTTTTTTTTTTTTTCGCACCTTCGTTCGGGCGCCAGCAGGCTTGCGGCTCCGTCGTCGCGCGACATCGCGATAATGACGCTTTCGCGCCGCAATGGCGTGAAAAGGTGTTCTGCGATCAATTCCGAGAGATTGAACAGCCGAAACGCGGGGGTGTTAACCCTGGTCCAGCGCGAAAGCGGAGGTTGTCTGACGGGGAAGCAAACAACTCCCAGGGAGTGATTGAAAAGGCGTGCTGCCACCTTCTTCGTGTTCCTTCTCTATCTTTTTTTTCTTTCCCGGGGCGTCCTTTGGTCTGATCAACTGTGACGCGAGCTAAAACCCAGCGTGAGTGACATTCCTCTGCTCTCTTGAGACCCCTTTCGAGGAGTGTTGCGCATTGCCTTCGGTCCTTTCCAGAAAAATTCGAACACATCTACGTAAAGGTAAAGCCAGATTTAGTGCGGAAAGTCGGGTTATGGCTTGTTCTGCGTTAAGTGCATTATAATTCCCAGCGAATAAAAGAACTAAGGAAGCAAGTGGGCAGAAAGAAAGGGTCTTTCTATCCACTGGCTTCCTTCCTTAGTAAAAGTTTGTTCGCTGGAAATTCTCGTACTACGCATAGATGCCCGCGGTAATTGACGAAGTGGTTTGGTTGTGTTTAAACCTAGTAAGCGTTTGCGACATTTGAAAATAATTAGCTATAGGCCTTGTACAGACAGATTGATCATCCCAGACAACAAGAAGCGCTCGTGAAATACGTCTCGAATACTGCGATATGAAATAATCTGGGATGCAGGGCCAACATGCGTTCAACTGTGTAGCTAAAATAGCCAGACGACCGACCGCAATGCAAGAGCATCATCCGGGGTGCTCGTAACCGTTTCCAGTTATCTAATTTTTACAGTCTAATTGATACAGGCCACTTTGACACACACAAAAAAAGTGCTAAAGTGAATCGCCGAAGTATATAACAATATAATATTTGCGGTTTTACGTGCCAAAACCACTTTTCTGACTATGAGGCACGCCGTAGTGGAGGACTCCGGAAATTTTGACCACCTGGGGTTCTTTAACGTGCACCTAAATCTAAGCACACGGGTGTTTTCGCATTTCGCCCCCATCGAAATGCGGCCGCCGTGGCCGGGATTCGATCCCGCGACCTCGTGCTCAGCAGTCCAACACCATAGCCACTGAGCAACCACGGCGGGTAAATTGCCGAAGTGCGTAGCGGCCACACCCTTATAGTGCAGACGCTGATAAGTGACTTCTCGCGTTTCGCCGTCAGGCACGCATCATACGCATCATTGTCCTTATCAAGCTGCCAGCTCGCATATGGTAAAGTTAGAACAAAAGAAATAATTAAATTGCATCGTCTTTCTTATCTGTTAAAGACCTCGAATGGATGTCGTGAATCATTCGGTATGTGGCTCGCATGTTCACGACAGCATTGTCTGCCTATCGCGAACTTTTTCTTACCGTGTGCATAGAGCGTTCAGTAGTGCCCCAATAAACAAGCTTGCTCATTGGAAGTCGTGCAAAGCGAGGTGACGGTTCGCTGACTTCAGTCATCTCCGTCGAGGACGTGTATGCTTTCAACGGATTGCGCAACAGCCAAAAAAGAAAACGAGAAACAATAAAGGAAGGACTGGGCAAAGCAGTGGTACGTATGGGGCGATGAACCACGCTTGCCTACGCAACGGGCAACCAACTAGGGTATGCGCCAACATCTGCAGCGAACGTCGCCTCCGGATGCATGTGGCGCTCTTCGACTCGCAGAACTGACTCACGGGATGCCACGCTCTTATTCATAGTGACGCGTGTCCTTTTACAGCTTTTCGTTCGGGGCGCTGCAGGCATCCTGCGACGCAGTTTCTTTTTGCAATTTTTCCCCCCTGCCCCGAGCAACTGTGTATGGTGTAGCCCGTACCCAAATGTTTGACTCTCACTCGTCAGAAAGCGCAGTCCAATGCCACCATTGAATGCGACCGTGCGGCAACGTCAGAAATTGTCCGGTTGATTTCGCCAGTAGAATTACCAGGTCACTCCGAAGCGTTGAGCATCTGCATCAAATTCAATAGTTTTCAGAGAAGACACCAAAAGATAAACATAACACTTAGAGAATGATTGAGAACTTTTTTCACTCTAAAGTTCATACGCCCTAGGTTATAGTGCGGCGGATATTAATGAAATAGCCTGCTGCTGCTGATGATGATGATGATGAACATGGAGTACTGTATGAGCTATTCAAATTCCATACAACGCTCAAGCTATCCGCCGCGGTAGCTTCGCGACTGTGACGTTGTGGTGCTAAGCAAGAGGTCGCGAGTTCAATTCTTATCCGCGACGTCCACGCCCTAATGGTGGTGGAATGGCAAAAACGGTATTCCACCGCTCATTGGGCGCAGGTTAAACCGCAGGTGGTAAAAATATTCCAGAGTCCCCAACCATCGAGTGCGCCTCATAATCGTGACACGGTTTTGGCCCGTAACACATTATTATATTAATAAATTAATGAATTAATAAACTTCTACTTTGTGTGCGTCATGCACCGATGCTGAGATGTACGTGCCGGTCATGGCTAATGCGTTACTGCACTTCGTAAGGCAGGATCGCTTGAACTTCTACGCTTGGAACGCTTAAGATCATTGCCACGTGCGGCTCATATGAACGAGCTTCACATACATACATACATACATACATACATACATACATACATACATACATACATACATACATACATACATACATACATACATACATACATACATACATACATACATACATACATACATACATACATACATACATACATACATACATACATACATACATACACGCACACACGCATAAGCTCATTACACTGAATGGCTCGGGGTCCTGTACTCTAATCGAAATGCCTGATCACCATTCAAGCTAGTATAATTCGGCATTTCTGTTGCGCAGCGGGAAAACAAGTTTTGAGATTTTCATACACTGTTTATTTTCAGCTGCTGCGAGTGCCTCAATACCAATCAAGTTCTCACCTTCGGTGTAAAAAGGCTGCTTGCGCCAAGTCCCTGGAAACCGACTTCATTCACAGCGTTACAGGCTGTTGAATTGAAGTTACTTATGTTACGTTGTCTAGCGTATAACCCTCGACGTACACTGTAAACCGATTTACACCCTTGAAGGCCTTTAAGGGAGCCCCCAAATGGGTCGTTAACTTCACCCTCTAACACTAGCACGGGTGTAAGGGTGCTAGTTGTAGAAAGGAAACGCCTTTAAGGGTGGGAATAGGTTTACAGTGACAAACGTTAACCAAGTGCAAACGAAGTGTCGTCTTCGTTATTGCTCCTTTATCTGTAATAAATGTCGATTGGACCCACGAAATATAGATGCGGTCTTTCACTTGTATTTGAATGAATCGAGTGAGAAGAATTGCAAATATTAAAGAAAAATGTCAGCGACAACCTAAGAATGCAGTGGACAATATATAGCACTACCCAACTCGGAGATAAAGAGAGAGAAAACAAGATGCAGGGAGGTCAACCAGAGGAGCGTCCGGTTTGCTACCCTACAATGGGGGTAAGCTAAAGGGGGAATTAGAAAAGATCATTCCTATGGATGGGCCAGGTAACTACGCTCACTCATTTGCATAACGTCATAATGTAGACGAACTTCTCTTCACCCTCTATCTTGGGAACTATATTTTATAGCGCGGAGGTAATGTGGGTACGTGGAGTGTGGCTTTGTGGGCACCTTTGTACTGATTTGTTAGGTTGGTCACCGAGTACGTATACCTAACCGCTTTCTCCAGTGATTGATCTAAAGGTGCAAAAATCTCCTAAGCTTGAGTAGCTCTCGTTTCTCTTCGCAGGGAACGAGAACGGGCGTGTAGTTATCGTTCTGATGACCCTCATCCCGCCACGATCAAACTTAGTCCAACAGGAGTGCACGGAAGACTTCTCAGGTTGGTACGTGTGAAGGTCTACGCACGCATAATGTATGCAAAGAGATCGACTAACATGTCCCATTAGTTGCGGTTCGTCTCTTCAGCGCTAAGTGAAAAAAAAAAACTTTCTACGTATACGCGACAAAAGAGAAGCGCGTTAATCACGCTGAGCGCTAACGACTGCTATTTGTCAGTCCCTGCTCGGATGCTCGCTGTAGGGGTTGAAGGACGGACGTCGGGATGAAAACCCACAACTTGCGAGGATTTATTCTACATTATATACAGAGAGGTGAGACGTCAAGTAACTGTCGTACAGTCATTACGGGCCGGCAGCAACTCGGACGCTGCGGCCCGCGGCAAGAAGTTCGAGAGAGGTGAATCAGGGAATCAGGGAACGTCCCAGAATGCTCAGGTCTCTCTGGAAGGCTTCTTATAAACCCTTCGAGCACTGGAAGTCGCGTCATGTTCGACCAATCGGAGAGTCCTCTCAGATGACGCCACTTTCAGCCAATGGTAGGCGCCCGTGTCGCGGTGTCACACCTGGCGGCTCTCTGCGGTCTTGCCTCGCAGACTGGCAATGCACTTCTAACGAGGAGAAGGGGAGGGCTGCTCATGCTCCATTGTCCGAGGCCCACCTGCTAATCCCGGCGGCGCACGAACTTGTTGGCACGTGAACTTGTTGCCTTAAACTTGTTTGCTCGGCCGCTCCTCTGGAATGTGCTTTCCTGCTTCGGCATTCCTCAATTAGCTGTGCTGCGATTCGAAGTGGTTTGGGGAACTCGAAGTAATCGCAGGAAACAGCTCCATATCTAACATCGCTTGCCGCATTTTCTCGAATTTAAGCGGCCCCGGAACCTAAAAGCCCATCCCTGTATAAAATGTAGGGAGGAGAGAGGAGGGTAGACAATCGCTTTATACACACGAAGGTTGGCAACGTCTTTGTGTTTCCAGTGTCTCCAGTGATGACGTCACAGCCGGAGTCGTGGCGAAGTCATCTCGGCACTGTTGTATAAATTCACTTTTTTTTCTTGGCTGACGCTCTTGTACGCGTTCTAATTACGAGAAGTGAGGTGCTACGGATTAACATATTTTTCTCGGTGAGCCAAGACACCTTGAAAACGAGTCTGGCTAGAAGATTTCCTTGAAATTAACTTCCTAACAGAAGAGTGACCGGTACCTCTAAGAAACGACAGCGACTGCCGAGATACGTTTCAATTGAATAAATATGTGTTTAGGAAAAGTTTATTTCCACAAGAGACGTTACAAGCAGCACTGAGTCACAATCACGGCACAATTCCACCAGCATGATAACATATAAAAAAAAATGGCCAGACTTAGCTTGGTTAAGCCAAGAATGCGTTGCATATTGCGCGAGTTGGGGCCCAGCTTTTCATCCGGTTGTCGTGACGTCACGTGACGTGGTTGCGCTAAAGGTCAATGGTGGCTGCCCGGCCGCGCCCAAGGGGTGAACTGAGTGATTGCAATATGCAACGCATAAAAATAGAAGCAACTTAACAACAAACATAGCAAACTTAAAAGAGAATAGACCCACATATGAGACGCGCAGCAATGAACAATGGCTCATACCCTCAATGGTGGCTGCCCGGCCGCGCCCAAGGGCTGAACTGAGTGATTGCAATATGCAACGCATAAAACGAAACACGGCACGTTTTCAAAGTAGTGTCCGAGTCCTCACTCACCAACATATACTCACATATACCCGCGGAAAGGCACAATTGCACATAAACGAAGTGCCACATGCATAAAATGATGTTCCATATATACAGCGTACACAATGGTTATGTGCAATGATGATGTGACAGAACACTTTACACAATTTTGAGGTGATGTGCACTAGATGTGCATATACAAAAAAGATCATGTATACGAGAGCACACACACACACACAGAAATCAGGGGCACCTACATTCTATGTGCATTAAAAGAATACTGTGTTTAGAAAAAGTTTATTTCGACAAGAGACGATACGAACGCTGAGTCATAATTACGGCACAGTTCCACCGGGACGATAAGATCTAAGAAACGAAACACAGCACCTTTTCAACGTAAGTAATGTCCGACTCCTCACGCACCTGCATATAAACACGTATACCCACGGAAAGGCACAGTTACACATAAACGAAATGCCACATGTACAAAATGATTTTCAATATATACAGTGTACACAATGGTTATGTACAATGATGATGTGATAGAACACTTTACACAATTTTGAAGTGATGTGTATATACAAAAATGATCATGTATACGACAGGACGCGCACACAGACATTCAAGTCGACAAGGAATTTCAGAGCGCTTCCGCGCGGAGCCAACACATTGCGTCAACAAGCGTCAAAGTCACAGCTATAGTCCACGGATTTGTCTCACGTTCGTTCTCCTGTCTTCGAATGACCTCGCGCTTTCCTTTGGTAAAGCTGATTCTCTATAACGAATTCGATGAACAACAGTGACCAGTCGCAGCTGTCCTTTAACTTCTACGTGCAGTGGTATTTCTTCCTAACTTCATAAACGAAGGAAAGCGGTTAGAAAAGTCAGAGAAACGTATGCATTCTGAGTATTCCTGCCTGAATATTTTCTAAACTTTAGCGGCACCCTTAGTCGAACTAACACTTATTGACGCGCAACAAATCACGTGAAAAGAAACATATGCATTTGTCGATGACTTAAAACACCAAGCATGCAACGCTAAAGCGCGAGTTTCCTCAAACTCTAAAACTGGTTTAGCCTTAGCCTTAATCTAAACCTCGTTCTGTCGCGGCACACCACCGCCTGCCTCCGCTTGAGCTGGGACGTGGCGGCTTATCCAAAGCACGTCCGAATTCATCGCTTAAATTTCTCTCAACTGGATTGTTTTCTGCAAACCGAGTGGCTTCTTTGTCTTATTTTTCATCGCAACCGCTATGTAGCAGCGCGCGCTGCTACAATGGAGCGCTGGCGGCGGTTGTTCTAAGCACGGCAACCTTTCGAGGAGGCTTATTTATGTTTCGGGACATAACTGCGCGTAGATACCTTTCAGGCAGTCTGCAGGCGCACACGCAAAAAAAAAAACGCAAAAACGCGCAACGCACTCTGTAGGCCACGCCACGGGGGGCACCGACAAATTGGGCCTAATGGAAACCGGACAATGGAGCCCAAAACGCGGGGGGTGGTCTCGAAGCGGCCTGTGCTTCACGAGTTAAGCACAGGCTTAGGAAGCGAAGCGGTGGGTCATAAATAAAGCCACGTGTGCGTTCTGCAGTGTATACCTTAGCGGTCACCCCGCGGTAGTGAGTCAGCGCAAACAGGGTAGTTGAAGACGCGAGGCGAGATAAATTAACGGGAGGCGCGCAGGAATATGTTCCCTAATCGATTGGCGCGGCGTTGCGAAAAAAAGTATACCGTGAGCGGCGTTGTTTTAGGCGAGAAAAGAAGAAAGAATGGAAGCACGGACCGGCGCGCCCCCTGCTGGGTCAGAAGAGAGGTATAGGACGAGGATTACGTAGTGTGTACACCGCGAGAGGTGCCGCCGCGTAATGATGACCAAATGGTAATGGACGAGCTGTGGTTTCGGAAGGACGAAGTGGTATACGTGCCTGCCATGCGTAAAACGCTCTGAGAACTTGAGGACCAAGCGTCGCTCGGCGCTATTAAGGAACGTAAAAGCCCCCTTTTGTTCCTAACGGTCTTGTCCATTTGTGCTGTCGCCTTGCAGGTCATGGGAAAATGAATTAAAAAGAAAATAAAAGAAGGATTGTTATCCACCCGACTAAAACACGAAGCTAACAAGGTACACCCTTTCCTTGTTACTGGGAAAGACAACTTCGCAGTAGAAGCAAACTTCAGCTTGGTTTGGGATGGGCGAAATTTTCTTCAACTGCGAAGTCTTCTTTCTTAGAAACCGGTGGAGGGCGTGCTTTGGAGCTTCGTGCTTCAGTTGTGAGGATGACAATCCGGTGTCCGACGTCCGGCGTCGGCCGTCGCTTCGGCAAAAGTATTTTCGAACCACGCATACCCAACCACGCAGGCCCTCCATGTGGCGCAAAAACATTACTCAACAAATTGAATTTGTCAAGGCAAAATACTTAGAAAAAATCGCGAAGTACGACTTACACACGACCTACAGACACGATAGCGTCGGATTATAATTGGAATATACGATAAAACGTAATTCTGTTACGCGGAAACTCAAACACAAACCTCCTTTAACGCGGTAGCGTTTTCCAGCTGCCGTTTGAAGTGTCTCTTAGTAGGATGGGTGCAGCCCCCTCGGTTCCTTGCACACTGTCAAAAAAAAAAAAAAAACTCTCAAAGCTCGCCCTTGTGCATAGCGCTCGCCGCCAGCGTTTCTCGGTAAACATTACGATTACATAAGCTGCAGTTGCCGGGAAGCGTCAGAAGCACTCGGGCATCATTGAATGCTGTCGCGTTCCACTCTTGAAGGCGAAGCTTAAGCGTCCTCCAAATTATTTTCTCCTGACTCCTGGGAAATAAAGCGAATTGAATTGAGTTGAGCTGAAGTCAGTCCAATGAGAAGCGCCAATTTCGCTACGATGTGTCGGACCATTCCCTTTTATTGCGAAAGCAATACTGCTCGCACTTTCGGCCCATCGGTGGTAGTGGCGCCTCCTTACACAGCTGCGCGTCACGTGTCCGTGTGACGTCACGCCAGACCGAGAGACGGGGCCCCAGCTCGCGGCATCGATAGTGTAGGCGAAGCCTTGCGCGCCGATGCTGCGGCGCTACCGAGAGAGGGCGCTCGCTGGTGTGACGTCACGCCAGGCCTAGAGACGGGGCCCCAGCTCGCGGCATCGATGGTGGAGGCGAAGCCTTGCGCGCCGCTGCTGCGTCGCTACCGAGAGAGGGCGCTCGCTGGTGTGACGTCACGCTAGGAGGATAAATGGGGTTACAGCTCGGCTCCTCGCAGTGGTCGGCGCGCTGCCTGGCGCTATGTCGGATGATGTATAGTCATAAGTTTAAGAAAGGGCAACCATGTCCACACCATCAGCCGAACCAAGGCGCAGCCAAGGGTATTGCTTTCGCTATCTTCCAGGCTTAACCAAGCTAAGCCTTCAGCCAATTTTTTTCCTCTGTTCGGAAAGCGCAGAAGCGAGACCTTGTCGTCGCCCCTGTAGCCAGTACTG
This sequence comes from Dermacentor albipictus, assembly GCF_038994185.2. Taxonomy (NCBI): domain Eukaryota; kingdom Metazoa; phylum Arthropoda; class Arachnida; order Ixodida; family Ixodidae; genus Dermacentor; species Dermacentor albipictus. The sequence continues at coordinate 30,117,326 of NC_091827.1, forward strand.
CAGCCGATAAGTTGGCACGCTGTGTGCAATCGCAGCTGCTACTTGGTGCTTCGGGGTTGCTAATCAAACCACGAGATGGTGCCTGTGACAACTCACAAGCGCGAAGACAGGAGAATCGACGCTCAAATGGTTACTGCCACTAAGCTGGCCTTAGGGCTTCGGCAGTGGTCGCTTCAGGCGGCAAGATAGCTCTCTCCCATAGCGTTACGTGGAAGCTTCGGGATCAGTCAAGTTTTGAACGTGGTCCGTTATTGTTCACCTAGATAGACCCTTCCATTGGGACATTTCCATATTGTTGCCGGAGCCCTCATGGCAATCAATTTCACAACGCTGCCGGAGAGCCAACATGTCATGTGCGCCACTATCAAACTCACTAAGCTGGCCTTAGGACTTCGGCAGTGGTCGCTTCAGGCGGTGTAAAGAATGGCGAGTTGCGCAACAAGATTGCCACCTTGCCACCCGATTACGACAAGGGGTGCAAGACGCGCACCTCCCCCTCTCCGTCGCTGCAGCTGCGAGGCGTTCAAAGAAGCGACCTTTGCGCTGGAATCCGCCGCCTTCCTCCAGCCCCTTCGTCATTGTGACGGGACGAGTTCGGTGTGTGGACAATGATTCCACGCGGAGCTGATTTGACCCGCCTGGTCAAGCTGCCGCGGGAACGACTTATTTTTGCGCTTCTCACGGTTCTGCATGACGCAAAACAACGAGCGACCCTCGAGCGGCGTCGAAACTTTCCGGAACGGCACCCCCTTCAACGCCGTCGCTTGGGCTTCGGAATGTGTGTGCCTTTGTGTCTGTAAACTGGTCTTCAGAGCAGCTGCGAGTTGGTGATGTGTAAACGAACAGCCGCCGCGTCGTAGGACCGGCGGATCGAGTGTATAAAAACTGTGGTTGTGCGAATGTTGGACACACTTCTCTTGAGCAGTCATGTTAGACTGAGTTAATTTCTGTAAATAAACCCTTTTTCCTCGTTCTCGTTGTGAAGCAGTTCTTCACTTCATCAACGATCTCAGCGTAAATAAGTTGGACGACGGCATGGGCCAGCTACCTTCGAATTCATGCCGTACTCCAATCTTGGCAAAGGACCACGGACGATGGGATTGAGCCCCCAATCCTGACAACTGGCTGACAGCGGTGAGATGGACTTTGCGACATGGTGCTGTATCTGCGGTGAGTGCTTGGTTTTTGCTTTGACTCTCTAGGCTTCATTTTGTGGTTGTTCTGTTTAGAACAGTAGGGAAGCTAGATTGTTGTGTGTTAGCTAGGTTGTGTTTTCCTAGCTAGATTTAGAGAGCAGAATCAAGGCAGTAAAGCAGCAGTCATGGAATTAAGGACACTGCTGAGAGACGAGTTGTTGATTGTTGGTGAGGAACTGGGCCTAGATGTACGTAAGGAAATGCTAAAATCAGAATTATTGCATATCATTTCCGAACAGGCCAGTGAGGAAGAAGTTGAACTGGGGTTTGAACTTCTGAAAAAGAGAGAAGAACGAGAGAGAAAAGAAAGGGAGGAACGCGATAAAGATCGCGAGTTAAGAAAAATGCAACTTGAACTTGAAAGCAGACGTTTGGAGTTGTCTCAAGGAAGTGAAGGCGCTCTGGGACGATCAAGTGAGGCAGAATCATACCGCATGGACAGGCTATTAAAGCCATTTGAGGTCGGGACCGACATAGGCTTGTTCCTAAGCAATTTTGAAAGGACTTGCGAGAAGATGAACTTCGGCCCGAGTACATGGCCACAGCGGTTGCTGTCTATGTTGCCGTGTGAGGCGGCGGAAGTAATCGCCAGACTGAGTGTGCAGGATGCATATGATTATGCAAAAGTTAAGGCTAGTCTCCTGAAGAAATACCGCCTTTCAGCCGAAGCTTTTCGGCAAAGGTTTAGGAGCACAGGCAAGAAAGATAGCGAGGGCTATCCGGAGTTTGCGTATAGCTTAAAGGCCAACCTAGTCGAGTGGCTTAAAAGCGCGGAAGCATACGACAGCAGAGACATGATCATTGAATGCATGTGTCTAGAGCAGTTTTACAAAACCATCCCCCAAGCTGTGAAACTGTGGGTGCAAGACAGAGGTAATGTAAACACTGTGGAAAGGGCGGCTGAATTAGCCGAAGAGTACGCAACCCGTAGAAAATTGAACGCCGAGGAGGGAAACTGGGACGGTCGAAATGGACCGCGGAAACCATTTCCGTTCAAAAAGGGTGCGCAAACTAGACGATCCGAGCCTGTAGACATGGCGGAAAAGCCCACAGAAAAGAGCGAGGAGAAACTTAACGGAGAAACCGCACAAAAAGAACAGAAAAGAAAATTCGAATCTGTTAGACCAATTCGCTGTTACAAATGCCACAAACTGGGACATATAGCTGTAAACTGCGAGAAGTCTAGCGTAGTTTTTTCCTACGTGGAGGAAAAAGATGAGAATATGGAACTTTTAAGTCCGTATCTCCACAACCTGCAAGTTAATGGAAAACCATGCCGAGTGCTAAGAGACAGTGCCGCCACGCTGGACATTGTCCATCCGTCTTACGTGATGGTAGGTGACTTCACCGGAGAAGTAGCGTGGATAAAACAGGTTGTAGAAGAACACAGCGTGTGTCTGCCCATGGCCAAAGTCAAAATCAGTGGACCATTCGGGGAGCTAGAGACTGAGGCGGCAGTTTCCAAATTTTTGTCACTGCAGTATCCCTACATCTTTTCGAATCGTTCGAATCAGTTACTGCGTGACAGAGGGCTCAAACTGGGAGAGGGCATAGTACAGGCATTGACCCGAGGCCAAGCTCGTAAGATCGCGGCGCTTTCGGCTGAAAATGCTCAAGCTCCTCCAGCTGAAGCAGAAAAGGGGATAGCTTCAATACCCGAATCCGAGCTAGGCCCGAGGGACAAAAGAACAGTTGAGGAGAGCCTGCCAGTTGACCAGCTCAATGAGAGCGTAGCACTAGCGTGTCAGAGTTCTAGCCTGCAGGAAGAGCAAGCAGACGCGCTCACAAGCGAGACAGGGTCGTTATTATCACCGGCCTCAAAGAACTTTGATCAACTCTTACGCGTGGATAGAGAGTCACTGGCAGCCGAGCAAAAGAATGATGAGAGCTTAGCTAAATTACGTGACACAGCTAAAGAAGGCATTGCTAGGCCCAACGTAACGATACATGAGAGAGGAGGATTGTTGTATCGGCATTACAGAGATCGAAAGGGTAAGATTTTAGATCAGTTAGTCATACCTACTAAGTATAGGGAGGACCTTTTGAGTCTTTGTCATGGAAATGGGTGGTCCGGCCACCTAGGCATAAACAAATCAAAGGAAAGATTGCTTATGGAATACTACTGGCCTGGCTGTTTCAAAGATGTAGAAAACTTTGTAAGATCATGCGACGCCTGCCAGCGTTCTGGTAAACCAGGAGAGACTTGGAAAGCTCCACTGAAGGTAGTGCCCTTAATAACAGAGCCTTTCAGACGGCTTGTAATAGACACGGTAGGGCCTCTTCCAAAAACAAAATCAGGCTACAGGTACTTGTTTACCATGCTGTGTCCGGCCACCAAGTTTCCAGAAGCAATCCCTTTGAAAGAGCTCAGCTCCACTGAAGTAGTAGACGCGCTTTTGACAGTGTTTGCACGAGTTGGGTTTCCAGCCGAAATTCAGGCAGATCAAGGGTCAGTATTCACGAGCGCACTGACTTCCACATTCTTGCAAAAGTGCGGGGTAAAGTTAATACACAGTTCTGTCTATCACCCTCAGTCAAACAGTGTAGAGAGGTGGCATTCGGTGCTTAAGCGAGTTTTGCGTGCGCTCTGTTACGAGCACAAGGAGGACTGGGAGAACTGTCTGCCGGCAACTTTGTTTGCTTTGCGAACGGTTCCACATGAAGCGACAGGGTTCTCACCAGCAGAACTAGTGTATGGGAGGACACTCCGTTCTCCACTGAGAATGTTAAGAGAGATGTGGGAGGAAAGAGGGGAGAGTCCAACCGTGGTTGAATACGTGCTAAATTTACTGGAACGGCTAAGCGCAACCCAAGAACTAGTCGGAAAGAACATGGCACTAGCTCAAAAGAACGCCAAATTCTATTACGACAGGAATGCGAGGCTTCGTACGTTTAAATTTGACTTAACGATGAAAGCGGAAAAGTGCAGGTTTGGTTGTTCGCAGGTTACTTATCTGGGCCATGTTGTCGGTCAGGACATGAGACGGCCGGCTGAGCTGAAAATAGCGACGATTGGAGAGTTTTCTCAGCCGCGCACGAAAACGGACGTTCGTTCATTTTTGGGACTTGTGGGGTATTATCAACGGTACATTCCGAATTACTCGCAATTGGCAAGTCCATTAACAGACGCCCTCCGAAAGGGAGCACCGAGTAACGTACACTGGGATAAGGACAAAGAGAACGCTTTTCAAAGTTTGAAAACGCTAATGGTTTCTCGCCCTGTGCTTCGCGCGCCAGACTACACAAAGGAATTCATAGTTCAATGCGACGCAAGCGACAGAGGTATGGGCGTGGTACTTAGTCAGGTCGGCGACGATAACGAGGAGCATCCTATCCTCTACGCCAGCCGTAAACTAAAGGTAAGAGAGGAAGCCTACAGCGCTTCAGAGAAGGAATGCGCTTGTTTGGTTTGGGCCGCCCAGAAGTTGTCGTGTTACTTGTACGGAGCGAAGTTCATCTTCGAGACTGACCACTGTCCTCTGACGTGGCTCAATCAAATGTCACACAAAAACGGCCGCTTGCTCCGATGGAGCCTCACTCTCCAAGAGTACAGCTTCTCCGTTAGATATAAGAAGGGAAAGTTGCATAGCAATGCGGATGGTTTGAGCAGGCTAATTTGAATTCTGCGTTTGGGGGTCTCGCCTAAATTTTAGGGTTACTAGTGTTAATTTTATTAAGCGAAGAAGATCTCCTCTCATTTAGCAGGATTCCCTCCATGTTTGCTGAATTTGTCAGCAGGAATTTGCTTCAGAAATTGGCATAGTGAAATGCAGCATTTTTTTTGTTTCTGGACTTATGTTGTTGTTTTTTTTGAAGCCTAGCGAGTCTGAAGTGAGAGCCAATGCACGTCATCTCGGCGCAGAGCCGTGTTGTGGGGTTCATTTTGCAGTTGCCTGTCCTTGTTGGATGTTTTGGGGCGGTGACATCAATGCACAAGTGGTCGCTGCGAGCCAAGACATCAATCCCCCCCTGACCAGCAGCCGTTCTCTTCCTGCCTAGCGGTTGTCAGCGCTAGACAGTCGAGACTTTTCGGGCCATGGAGGCGCTGTAAAGAATGGCGAGTTGCGCAACAAGATTGCCACCTTGCCACCCGATTACGACAAGGGGTGCAAGACGCGCACCTCCCCCTCTCCGTCGCTGCAGCTGCGAGGCGTTCAAAGAAGCGACCTTTGCGCTGGAATCCGCCGCCTTCCTCCAGCCCCTTCGTCATTGTGACGGGACGAGTTCGGTGTGTGGACAATGATTCCACGCGGAGCTGATTTGACCCGCCTGGTCAAGCTGCCGCGGGAACGACTTATTTTTGCGCTTCTCACGGTTCTGCATGACGCAAAACAACGAGCGACCCTCGAGCGGCGTCGAAACTTTCCGGAACGGCACCCCCTTCAACGCCGTCGCTTGGGCTTCGGAATGTGTGTGCCTTTGTGTCTGTAAACTGGTCTTCAGAGCAGCTGCGAGTTGGTGATGTGTAAACGAACAGCCGCCGCGTCGTAGGACCGGCGGATCGAGTGTATAAAAACTGTGGTTGTGCGAATGTTGGACACACTTCTCTTGAGCAGTCATGTTAGACTGAGTTAATTTCTGTAAATAAACCCTTTTTCCTCGTTCTCGTTGTGAAGCAGTTCTTCACTTCATCAACGATCTCCGCGTAAATAAGTTGGACGACGGCATGGGCCAGCTACCTTCGAATTCATGCCGTACTCCAATCATGGCAAAGGACCACGGACGATGGGATTGAGCCCCCAATCCTGACAGCGGTAAGATGGCTCTCTCCCATAGCGTTACGTTGAAGCTTCAGGATCAGTCAAGTTTTGAACGCGTTCCGTTATTGTACACCTGTTCACTCTTTACGCAGTTAGCCGAGACAACGCTGCCGGAGCCAACATATCAAGTACGCCACTATCAAACTCTTTCATTTCAGCAGCGAAGGTGACTCAAGGTTCTTCCAGAGCTTTCCTGAAAGTATCTACGAAAAATTGCTAAATTTTTTCCGGGGTTAAGAAGCTGGGAGGCTGTCTTCCACAAGTACCAACAGTCCTTATTTTGAACAGTGCAAGGGAGGCTAGAGGAAAGCACAATTTTATCTTTGATTTGACATTTCATTACAGAGGGCGTCTGAATTATGGTAAGAATGTTAGCCGTGCCTTAGGGAAACTCAGATAATTTTTCTTGCACTCCGCATAATTACATAATTAGTCTTACTTAATTATTCAACTTCTCACCCATTATAATTATATCAAAAGTGACAATGAGAAAATTGCAGATCAACAATAAAAAACTCCCGATACAGCTTTCTGTGGGCCGGTACGTGCTACATAAAAATATTTTTTTCCGAGCATGAAAGAAGCCCGCGAATACACGCAAAGTGCCTCGAGCGGCCAATCGCGCGGCAATCTTGCGTGTATTCGCAGGCTTCTCGTTGACATGTTTCTTCTATGTATACTAGAAAAGAAAAACAAGCCTTTGTTTTCTCATGCTACGTTGTATCACACGTTCTTGATTTGTTCAGATATAGGGAATGAGCCTCGTGCTTCGGGCTCATGCGTGCATCTTGTTGTTTTTAGCGTGAAAATTCATCGGTCGAAGAGTCTCACTTCAAAGCAAAACTTGCACCGGCTAGAGAGTTGTGTACATTAATCAGTAATTGCAACTTGTGTAGTATGTAAGGTTATAGATATCCTGCCGATTTACAAAACCTCGTAACCATCAATGAATGAATGAATAGAATTTATTGATAGGAAAGACAGAGAGGTCGACCTGAGCTAGTGCGCTCTAGTCTGCTGCTCTGTACTGGGGAGGAGGGAAGGGGAGTAAAAGTATTGGCATGGATGATGATGATAAGAGAAGTGGTGAGTGCTTATGTACATGAGACAGTTGCCTCGCTAGAGCCGCTCGTCGAGCTTGGTGTCCTGCAGGAACTTCAACAATACTTTTGTGGCACGCATTTAAATTGCAGTGTCAGGCCATGGGCCGAGGATAGCTTCATCCGACAGTAGTTGTCTGCCAACGCTGGCTAGGAAACTGTCTAACGTCCTTCGCTCCAGCATATATGCTGGGCAGTCGCACAGTACGTGTTGCAGTGTTGCGGGCATCTGGCAGTGTACACAATCAGGGTTGTTCGATTGGCCGATGAGGTGTGCGTAGCGACGGGTGAAAGCAACGCCGAGCCGAATCCTGTGTAGCAATGAAGTTTTGCTCCGTGTAAGTTTCGGGGGCAAACAGAATTTCACTCATGCAGGACCTTACAAAGCCTTACAGAGCCCACTCTGATAATAGTCACAGACGTCTACATACGATCGTAAGCATCAAAGGGGTCATGGTGACTATGGAGTTGCTCACCTGATAAAATGGTGCTGGGTTCGATCCCTGCTGCGGCGGGTGGAACTTCGACCGGGGCGAAGTGCAAGAACGCTCGTGCACACTTAAGATTTAGGTGCGCCTCGACGAACCCCAGCTGCTCAAAATAATCCGGGGCCTGCCAACTCGGCGTGCCTGTTAATCAAATGGATAGTTTTGGAACGTGAGAAAAAGCCGCCAAATTTATTTTGGAAGCTTTCTTGCCAGGTTCCAGGCACATTTTCGCACGTATCTGGCCTCTTAACGCCGAACGCCGCGGACGGGTGCTTCGACAAGCGTCATGGAACACCCTTTCTTGCGGGTAATCGCCCTGTTACACGGGTGACCTTAACTGCAGTTAACGTAACCGAAGTTAACGTAACCGTCGTTAACGTAACCGTGGCCAGCGCGTTGAGATGCTGGGCGCGTTTGGGTGTCCAGTTGCCGTAGAAAAAACCGACGCATATCAGAAACGGCACCAGTGTTACAGGACAGTATGGACACAACTAAAAATTTAAACAACCAACCAAGCAAACAAACATATATATCTGCATGTAAACATGTATATATAATATCCAGCTTGTCTATAATTGACTGCAAATAAAATCACTTCTTCGTATCACTTGCTGGTGTTTAATAATACCCGTGCCAATCAATCAATCAATCAATCAATCAATCAATCAATCAATCAATCAATTTTTTCAAAGCATGATTACAACGAGAAGGATATGCAGAAGAGGGTCCCAAGGTTACAAGACCGTACTCCCCGTACGGTCTATTACATGCACGCACGGTGGTTCAAGAGCGAATCGTACAAAGAAGCTTCACTTTACATAGATGTCAACTGGATTTGAGTCTGCTTGTTCTTTTTGTGTTTTTCTGTCTTTCTTCCTTTAGTTTTTCTGCGGTGTTTTTACTGCGCCGGCACTGTTGAGACACGGGACTGAAATGTACTGGAGCAGGTCTACCGAATCTTGTGCCGAGAAGAACGCCATTCTTGGCGACGGCGAGAAACAGTTCAAGGCGCCGAAAAGAATTTATGCCTATTGCGCGTAGTTGCGCTTTCATTAAATCGTTTTTTTTATCTTGCTTCTTTTCTCCGCGGAAGATAATAAATCCGTTCGTAACGAAGGCATCGCAAAGTTGGTTCAGGTACATTGATGGCGTGTTTGGATATATGTCGAATCACCTGTTACATCGAGCTCTATTCAGGGCGTAAACCTGTTCGTTATGTAAGCGGGTTCGTTCGAAAGTTGCTTTAGGTACGTTGATCGCGAGCTTGGATATATCTCGAATCACCTGATACATCCAACTCTATTCAGGGCGTAAACCTGCTCGTTATATGAGCGGCTTCGTTCGAAAGTTGGTTTAGGTACGTCGATAGTGTGTTTGGATATATCTCGAATCACCTGATATATCGAACTCTATTTAGGGTGTAAACCTGTTCGTTATATAACCGCGTTCGTTCGACTGTAGTTTGCCGTTCACTTAGCTTTGCGACCGTCGCCTGTCAACCTTGAAGTGCATCAAACTCGGTCTGTGGGGCGCTTCGAGCGAGAAATCTATCATGCGTGACGACTTGCAAATACGCTCGACGACGAGTTCTGCGTGCCGTGTTTACTCGAACACAAGTCGACCACAAATGTGTAGCTGCCGTGTGGAGGTACTTAAATGAAAGTGGTCGCGTGTGCTTCACTGGAAATTACGCCTAAGCGCGCGATTAGACGTGGTGTTGCGTCAATACACGTCCGTGCAACGGCCACCACTACACTCTATGTTGCGCATAGACTTGAGTGGTAGCCTCCCGGCAACGGGATCTTGACTGAGGCCGCACGTTGGGGCTTGTTGGTATGAATTACATACCCGACACTGAACACAGGAGCCACACAGAGCAGACAAACAGACAAACAACACACACGTGATGTTGTTCCGGGTGTTTATTTCTTTCAACTTAGTTATTTTATTTATTTTTCTATGTATTGATTTGTTCATTTCTTGATTTGCTTGTTTGATTAATTGTATGTTTGTCTGCTTGGTTGTTTGACTTTATTGTTATTATTTCGCATTGATGTTTCTACAAGCAAGAGCATAGGTGAGGAGGTCCCGTAGCACATGGCTGCGGGGGGACTACGTGCATTTGTTGAGGCTTAAATATTACTGCAAGAACACTTGTTTGTCTGTTTGTTTCCGTATTGCCAATAACTTGCCATCACCGTAGCTTTGTAGAGGAGAGGGAAGCTACAATGGCATGACTAACAGAAAAGCAGGCGGAAAGAGAAAGAAAAGCTTACACCGATATATAATCCTCATAGGAACTGGAAAAAACACTAACTAATCGCGTAGGGGGTACTTCTGTGAACAAACATAATGCTTTAAAAAATCCGATGACACCTAGGCACATCTTGTAAGTTGTTAATTCGAAAGCATTAATTTCCGATCGAACGACGCTGCGCGGTCCTTCGAGTTATGAACTCTTCGCAGGCAAGCAAGTGCGCTTTGATTTGGCCTTAGTAAGGCGCACTTAGAACGCACGCGAGAGCTTGCGCGGTACTGAAGCGCGCGGATAACGCAGCCTTGCGAGAGCGAGTGTGACGTGGCGTCGCGGGGATGCCCTCTCCCCTCGCGCAACACCTGGCGCGCCATCGCAGCCGTTGGCGTACCCGATCGCCCACTCTGCCCCCTCGAGGCGCACTCGTGACCGGGCGTCTTAGCCAATGGGAGCTTACCTGCCGTCTCGCTGCTACAGACGACAGACGCCAGCTTTTTCGCTCAACGGGCCATTTGACGATTTCGAATCAATAATCAAAGGCAACGAAACAATAACAACATCAACGGAGACGACAGATATACTCTATTACCGTGGCCAGGTTTATTGTTTAACTGAACTGATCGCGGTACGGAAGATGCATAAATGGAAGAGGCCAATCTAGATGTGTCCGCATACAAACCACAGGATGGTTCCTAATGGATTGTCATGGCTTGGATACGTTTGGCATGAGGTACCGGAACGGCTCCGTGTCTTCTAACGTCTTCCTTAACGCTTTGCATTCCCATACGTTAAAGTTCACTAATGCAGAAAGTTGTGCGAGCTGATGACTAATCATACCGCGCGGGTGAAGCAGCGCACTGCAGAGGACGAAGCGGTAATGATGGTTAAAGTCTTGAATGGACGCCCACCGTAACGTCCCGCGTAAGTACATACTTGTGTTTAACGTACACCCGGCCACAAAATGTTACGGACCATGAAATTTGAGAAAAAGCTGAATATCTCCACAACCTCAAAACGCAACCTGGTATTTGCATTTCGGGCATCGGCTAGAATATGTCAAAAACATTTTCGTATACAGTTCTACTGGTTACTGCTACAGGCTGCTTCGAAATTGAACGTTTTCTGCGATCCCGCGGTCCGTAAACGTTTGTGGCCGGGTGTACGTAAGGCGACAAGGCCGTTCTAAAACTGTCTGTTGTCGACGATCCCATAGCGTAAAGCAACTTGCTGCGACGGCCAGCTGGGGCGTCCTAGCTGTGGTCAGGCGTTTGTACCGCGAGAAACGGTATATAGGTCGCGAGGACATGATCCTCTCGAGATGAGACGATAAGAGGCGTGCACGGGTGGTCAAACTGTTCACGTAAAGAATGCAAATGAGGCGGCGCGAATGCAAATGAGGCTTTTATTTCGACGCTCGGCGCACGCCCAGTTTCAGTATAGAAGCGGGAGTTTTCGTCGATCGATATCTTCGGAAGGGAGGCTGGCGCTGTCTTTAAAATCGCGCAAATTGCTTTTACTTCCCGTGGCGTCCTCCTCCAGCACTACCTTTCAACATCGGCGGTAAAGTTAGTAATCAAATGTTAATTAACGAACTCTTGTTAATTAGCGAACGGACAGCGATGGACAACTCGACCATCTAGTCTCCGCCATGCTCAAAGAACCGATAGCGAAAGAAATATCATTATACATCGGTTGAAGCCCATTTTTTAAAACATGTATTCATTAAAAACAATCACACGGCATATATTTGGGCAGCTTACATTTGAATATATTGATGTCTTGGACGTACATAAGTGCCATGGATCGGCAAAATACACAGAACTCATTCAGGCACACTCACAAAGCATATCTTTCCCTCGAGGGTCGCTCGGACTCAAATTCACCTAAAATTTTTACTCCGCCCTGCTCACTCGGACTTGGACTTATCCAAAATTATACTCATTCCAAGCTCACTCAGGTCCAGACTCACGTCAGTGAGACGACTCTCAAGTTAGAGTCCCGTATAGTTATTGCATCATTTGCAAAACGAAAAACGAAAAGAAAGGTGTACGTATAACAATCGAGTATATGCGGTACGCGATTTTCAATTTTCAGCGCCTCTTGCCTCTCGGTTTGCATGGTGCAATTTTCCTCCTGGCCCGGCGCGATTATCTTTCCTAGCAGCGGGGCGTCAACCGACGACGCGTAACGAAGTGGCAAGAAAGCGGAACGGAAGCAAAACGAGATTTTGTAACCGGTGTAAAAAAAAAAAAAACTTGCAGATGTCTGCCAAGAGTGGCAGCGAGCGAAAAATATGGCGAAGATAACGAGAAGCCGTGTGGCAAAATAAAAATAAAAATTGAGGAAATTGAAACTGTCGTCACCTACGCGCCGGTGCAGACGTACGCAGGAGCTGTGCTGCCAAGCCAACGCGGAAGCAATTTGGAAAGCGAACTTCTGTTTGTCGTCTGTCACGCCGCCTGCGACTGCTGCCAGAACGCTAGTCAAACTATTCGTATATATGCGTGCCGTCTTGAAGAACACATGGGAAGCGCAGGGGGGCTCTCATTATAGGCGACCGCCAAACAGATTGCGGGTTAACCTTATCGAAATTTAAAGGCAAATGTGAATGTTCAGTGGTGTTTGAGACGATTTCCCGATTTCAGCTCCCGAATTCTTTAAGGCGATGCCGAAAATTGGCAGTGTCAGGGCAAAACTGAAGTACCAAATTCATGCAACGGAAATAAGCATGACAATTCCGAAAGATCCAAAGCTTGGGCGTCTTAAAGTGGACAAATCTCTTGCTATCGTAACTTCGATTTCGTGTAGTTTTGCAAGACTAAGGCTTACAAACTACTTCTACAGTATATTACAATCATGTAATCATGCAATGCATCGATTCCCTATGCTAAGATATCTTAGGCGTTTTGGTTTACAGGGTACAGTAATCTTTTCTTGTGGGGTTGTGACGCTTGTGAAGTCAAATTCATCGTTGAAGTTGTCGTCGACGCCGTAATAATTGTTATTGTTGTTGTTGCTTCAAGTTCCTGCCTTCGGCATTTCATGTATAGTGTTAAGGTCCTGAGTGAAATACATTTTCTATCTTCAGCATTTCTTGTATAAAGTTAAGGTCCTGATTGAAAAACAATATGCTCCCCATTTGCCTACTGACTCGATTAACGGGAAGCTCAACATGTCGCACTACATGAGAGTCACTAACCCATCTCTCATTGATTCATTACGGACTGACCTTGACCTCGATCGCCAAGCTAAACCAGTGGCGGATCTCGAGGGAGAGATAGTGACGGGGAGGGGGACAGCCCGCTTTTTGGTTTCCCCACACTGAGTGAGTGAGCGAGCGACTGACCGAGTACTGGCACGGTGTTTGGGACCCTCTGCAGGTTTGAATTCTCAGCCCGCTCTTCTCTCACATTGTGATCCATCGTCACCATCACTCTCAGTCTGACACTCGGCGCTGCGAAGCATGGAAATCCTACGCAGCCTCAACTTCCTGAAGCACCGTTTGCGTCACAAACGCTAATCTTCTGTGACTGCGAACCGGCTGCCCTCTCTAGGCATGTGCACAGAAAGAAGCCAGACGTGGTCATTTGTTTCCCGTAGCCTTTCTTCTGGTTTCCTGGGTGACGCCAGCCGCTAAACACGAGGATCCCGTTTCAGGAAGGGCGCGCGCAATTTCGTTGGATCGTGTGCAACGTTGCAACTAAACGCCGAAAAAATGAACTTGACCCCTAAGCACTTAAAAAAAAAAGTCGTTACTCGGCGCGTAAGAAACCTCGACGGCAATACGACCACGTATATTGTCAAGTGATTCATTTCTCACGTTGCGCATTATAGTCTGCACGGCTGCTGCGCCATAAAAATCCTAAATCATCATCATTTCTCACGTTGCGTCAAGGATCGCCATATATTTCCAAACTCAAGGCTATGCTTGCATCCCTGCTGGCGTAAACTAGGGTAGCCGTGTGCGCTGAAGTCGCTTCCCGAAAAAAAAAAGACAAAAAAAAAAACTACGAGACAACTCTCGACCTGTGATCGCTCAGCTATACTGAAGGATCACAGCGCGAGAGTTGTCCCTAACTTTGATAATCTTCAGCAAAATGTTTTTCTTGTAAGTGCAACAATTGGCAATGATTACGCTTGCGCTCAGAGTCTTATTTCCACCATGCGTTTAGAACAATTATTTCTTTGATAGTTACAAAACAAAGACGAAAGATTTAACGCGAGAAGAACGCCTGAACCCTCAAGCGGCAAGATTAGAGAATTTGATGTAACACCCATGCAATACGGCGCGGTATTTATGTACTAACTAGTTGTGTCATACATACTATAGTATGTCAATATAGCTACGCTATGGGACCTCACGTTTCTTATGTTTATCATAGTGGTTGTTTCTTAAGTTCGTTAAAAAAATTAAATTATGGGGTTTTACGTGCCAAATCCACTTTCTGATTATGAGGCACGCCGCAGTGGAGGACTCCGGAAATTTTGACCACCTGGGGTTCTTTAACGGTTTCTTAAGTTCGTGACGCCTGAGCTGTGCAAGCTAGCTTATGTCATCCTTACAAACGTGCAGTCTCTCGCATTAGGTAGTTTTAATATTATGCAACTTGGAATGCGCAGCATTAGCTTGGTTAGCTACTGTCAAAATTGTTCGTTCTATAGAGTCGGTGAGGCTTGTCAAATAGTCGTTGATGCAGCTTATTTCCGGTCAGCCTCAGTTCTCTTTCTTCTTTTGCGTGAAAATGGAAGCAAACCAATTTATTGATTAATAATACTTTTTTATAATATGTATTAACGATCTGCCTAGCAATTTGTCCTCCTCGCGCCACTTGCATCCGTCATTACCCATATTGGCAGAACCAACATACTTGTGCATTCCGTAAATTGTGTGGCGCCCAAGTTCTGTCTAGTAATTATTGAAGGAAAAAAAAATGTGGCGAATGTAACCTTGACTTTGGTGATATATCTTGGGATGCATGATGGCGCTTTGCGAAATGAACCATTTCACATCGTCTACAGTCTTAGTGCCGTGCCGAAACGACGCGGAAGCTGTGGGCGTTCAAGAACGCCGCAGACAGACTCAAGAAGAAGAAAAAAACACAAGGAATAAAACTGCGAGTGTCTGTAAACAGTTATTACCGCATTCCTTTGCCGCGCGCTCCTGTACACTCAACCGCGGACACGACGGTAGCTGCAGCGTAAGCGAGTGGCGCTCCGTGTTTAAATTGCGCAGTTACCAAGCGTGCAACGAAGCGCTTTCGGTGAGAGCAATCCATCACGGAATGATGTTTCAAGGTGGCGCACAAATTTGCCGCTGCCTCGCCGCTGTATATATATATATATATATATATATATATATATATATATATATATATATATATATATATATATATATATATTTCGATAAAACCTCGTTATATCAAAATTGAAGAGACGGAGAGAATTGCTTCCTTATAACCATTGTTTCGTTATATTCTCTTTCGTTATACCGAGGTATGACTTTAAACAGCATCGCGCGCTTTCTTGTCGCCCTAGCGTGTAGATGCCGCCGCGATCTCAGGAATGGAATGATGCCCAATGCACCGTGACGTTCGTGTCCACTGGGAAAGCTACGGATTTTTCTTTTTTTTTTCCATTTCTACGTAAACATTTTGCGCGGGACTTTGACATTTCTGCGACGGACGCCGGTGGACACCGGTGCCAGGGATCGCCGCGTCAGTGCGATTATATGGGAGCTAGCCCGCAACTGCAGCCGTCGGGGTACAGGTAAGTTGGCGTAGCACACCTCACTGCCCCAACTGTCCGGAAATAAGGGCCAGACACAGAACACATTCTGTACTCATGTAACACTGCCATTACCACTCCTTATTTTCCTTTACGTTCCCCTCCTTCCTGGAGTGCTTGGCTTCACTCGGACTCGGCGGAACAACAACGTGCCTTAGCGGAGCAAGCGCTCTTCTTTACTGGGCCTTAGTTTTGGCCTTAAGAGGAAGCTTTAGCTCGGGCCGAACTCCGACGCGGCCTATTCAAATACATGTAAAAACGCAAAAACGTTTTTCTCAGATAACCTCTGGACCGATTTTAATGAAATTTGTTGCTTTTGAGAGAGAAAGTTAAATTCTAGTGACTGTTGGAAGCGGAATTTTGATTTAGGGCTTGAATTTTCTTAAAGAGATTTACAAAAATTCAGAAGTTTGAAAAAAATACAAGCACGAAGTTTACAAACTAATAGCTCTGCATCAAGAACAGATATCGCGGTTCTGTAAACGGCATCCATTAGATCATTCAAAGCGGACAAATTTTATATGTCATTTTACATCTTACGTGAGTTTGTTACATTGTTTACGAGGGTTCTGCAAAAGTTGTAATTACATATTAATAATTTTCTTGAGATTCATGTACAAGATGTCAAATTTGTCCGCTTTAGACGTGCTATTAGGTACAATTCACAGAATTGCGATATCACCTATTCGTGTTGAGTTACAGAGTTGTAGACTTGATAGTTTCGTTTTCTGAAAATTTGCGATTTTTGCTAATTTTTAATAAAAAATGTACGACCTAAATCGAAAATTCAAAACCAACAGTCACTAGATTTTAAGCTTTTCTTTTCAATGCAACAAACCCCGTCAAATTTGGTGCTGTGGTTGCCAAGAAAAACGAATTCTCCTTTTACATGTATTTAGATAGGAGCACCCGAGCTAAAGCTTCCTCTTAAATAAAGTTTTTCCCTCCTCCTCTTCCTTTTACTCGCGGTAGCCGTGGCTGACGCGCGCTTGCTGCCGCAGTGCCGCGAAGCAGAACGAGTGGTCGTCAGCCGGCGTACGAGTCTTAAGCACCGCCTGCTCCTTGTTATTCCGTTGCTGAGCGAACCGAGGGTCCCCGCGCGAGCGAGCAATTCTCTATATTTTACATGCGGAGACGAGTTCGCGAGCGAGACAAAAAAGAAATGACGGTGAGGGAGCTCTCCGTGCTCTAGCGCTGACCCGAAAGCGCCGAGATGAAAAGAAGCTGTCACTCACGCGGTGAAATCAGCAACCCAAATGCTGGCTGTCGCGCACGAGCTCGCCGGTTCCTGGAAACGAGCGAGCTGCTCGCTTTCTGTGTTGTAGAAACGGTGCAGCATTCTTCGGGAGCTAGGAAGAGCGTCATACGCGAAGGTACGGAGTTCTCATGTTCGAGCGTGTGCACAGGCATGTACAGCTTTTCCAATTCGTTCATCAATTGGTTCTGCATGTACTGGTATGTATGTATGTATGTATGTATGTATGTATGTATGTATGTATGTATGTATGTATGTATGTATGTATGTATGTATGTATGTATGTATGTATGTATGTATGTACGTACGTACGTACGTACGTACGTATGTATGTATGTATGTATGTATGTATGTATGTATGTATGTATGTATGTATGTATGTATGTATGTATGTATGTATGTATGTATGTATGTATGTATGTATGTATGTATGTATGTATGTGTTGTCGTCTAATCATAACAAAGCCAACAGATGATATTGCCAGTGCGTGACAACGGACGCAGGTACATACACTAGAGCGCACGCATGCGCACACAAACCCACAATAGAACCATCAGCAAAAACAAACGAAGCTGCAAGAGGCTCCGTCAATGGGCCCACACGAGTTTATTCATTCGGCCACCATGGTTTCCATGGTTGCTGAACGACTACTGCGACATATGTTTTATGTAGTATTCTTACTGTGAAGCTCTATGACTGATGCATGGCGTCCGAGAATCGTCACCGCGCGCGCTTGTGGTCTCGAAGGCCATGCACGAACTCCAGCAAACGCGATGCTCTAGCTACGCACACGCTGCACTCTTCAGGTGCGACAGAGTGTGTACACTTAGCGCACGTGTTAAAAAGCGGGCCAAGCGTATTCGCACCGTTGCTCCCGTCGTACACATAGATCCTCTCCAGGGCGTTCTCGGAACGGGAGAGGGAGATGACCTACATGTACGGCCGGCGCAACATCTGACGCTATACGGTAGCGCGCACTCCGCCTCTCCTCCGTCAGACGCCGTGGTCTTCATTGCAAGAACACGTAAGAAAAATAAAACTGAACAAAAATTGACCAAACGTACCAGTCATCCTTTCTGAGTGTGCAGTGCAGAAAGTGGTAATTTTGTTTGTGTAAATCTACCCTGATACTTTTTGTATACATTGATTTTTGTTTGGGGTAAAAGAGGAAAGGAGGTGGGAGGGAAGGAGGTTGGGGGCGATTATTGGAAACGCCTGAAGAGCGTTGAAGTAGGCGGCCAGATCTGCTGGAGACGCGGGCAGGCGGAAATAATCTAGTGCTCATTCGGTTTCCGGAGGACGGGCATTTGTGCTACACAAACTCACCCCTAGTGCTTAATTGTTGAATGCGACTCCAGAAGATGTCGGCAATAGCGCTTCCAAATCCCTTTGCACTCTCACCGTAATAATACGTGCACGGTATACATCAGCGCTGTGGTATTGACATTTGCATGAAACACGAAGCGATTTCCCGGTAAAAGGCCCGCAAGCGAGCTTGGCCGTTATGAAGGCATCCTACACTGTAAAATAATTTACACCCTTAGAAGTGAAAAAGGCTGTAAATGCGTATATAAATCACACCCCTGGGGTGTGATTTATGTAACGGACACCCTTAGGGTGTCAGTTGGACACATTTACACCCTTTTTAACTTTTAAAGGTGTAAATTGTTTTACAGCGTATAAAGGCTTGTACCGCAGAAGCGGTTTCCCTCGCTCTCTCGCAGACCCATCATCATCACCATCACCATCACCCATCATCATCATCCCCAAGGCTTAAGGCTACAGTAGGAACCGTGGTAGCAACTTTATTGATGTAATAATGACAATCGCAGCACAGGTGACCGCCACTTTGAAAACACTGATAGTAATACTCATAAGTACATAATACGCTAATACTCATAAGCAAAATAAACAATTTTTCAGTCTATCCGTCCACACGTTTACAGTTACTGAGCACCGGAAGTTTGGATTACTCAACAGAAATTCTGGGAGGCATAAAAGAGAGATGCCTCAACCTGCACCACCGGAGAGAAGGAAATGGGGAGGGGGGATGAGAACGTAATGCACCGTCACGTACAAAATGCAAAAAGAAAGGTCGAATTTACTGCCTGTACTTATACGCGTAGAGGGCACACCTGATGCTGCCTTAATTTTCTGACTCTCCTTCTTTGACTTAACCCCCGAGTTTATTCTCTTCCTGGCCGTGTGACAGGAATTATTTCGACATGAAACATTCGGAACTCTTATCTAGCCCTTCGCTAGTAAATCTAGCTTAAATGTGAGGTACGAACAGCATGCTTGTCGACAGTCTGCGTATTCGGCTTACACTCATATACATCTGTGCTACCGTGACAGACGCGCCGGCCTCCTTCTTGGTTCTCTAGTGAATTACTGAGCGAAACAAGGAGGCATACTTAAATCCCATCACTACGACGAATATACGCCGTCAAATGCACCATTCTTTTAGTGTGCCGAATCTATTACTCTTTTCTTTCTTCCGTTTTGAAGCGAACGGTGTGTGTTGTTTTTGTTTTTTTTTCTCGGCTCTTCCGCCCATTCTCGGACTCGGAGCTCTTCCGCTTAGCGCACTTGCTCTCTCGGGCAAACCGAAATGAACGGCCCGTTTACACTGTAAAATCATTTACGCCCTAAAAAGTGAAAAAGGGTGTAAATGCGTCTATAACTCACACCCTTGGGGTGTCCGTCACACAGAAAACACCCTTAGGGTGGGAGTTATGGACACATTTACACCCCTTTTCACTTTTTAGGGTGTGAATTATTTTACAGTGTAGGGAGCCCAGTATTGTTTTCACGTTCACACCTCCTCCAATTGTGCAACCTCCAGGACGAGCGTCCATTCGCTGCTCGCAGCGATGTGTTGAGATAAGCTTATCGTGTGCATGTAGGCTCCTAATCTGTAGGATAATTTTACGCTCTTGAAACGTTATATTGGTGTAAACACACAAAGTTCCACCCTTTTTCTTGCGTTAGGACGTCTGCTCTAGGCCGGTTTACACCCTAATTGGATACGGGTGTAAATTGCTCTAGAACTCACACCTTTACGCGTTTTAGAGTGTAAGGCTATTAGTTGTAGACCGGTTTGCACGCTTGTTCATTTTGAAAGGTGTAAATTACATTACAGTACGCGAACGGCGCGTTGGTCGCCGAACGTTTCCAGGGAGGTTTTTGAGATGCGCCTGCGCTATAGCGCGAGAACTTTGTGGCGTCTCAAGGCTCAGAGGCTGTGACTCGTGGATTATGTATAGCGCTGTAAACTTTTTTTCACCGCCGCCTGCGTGGCGCTGACGTTTGCAGTACGCATTTTTCTTCATAAGTATGCAGCGCATCTAACGCCGAATTGCACTAATCGTTAGTACAGACGCGTTTAAGGCGTCAGCATTAGGAGTGTCGTAGGGGAAAGGAAAACGAGAGTGTACGTGAAGCTTGGGAAGCCGGTCACTTACGGTGGTCTGGTGGTCCGGACCACCGTCAGTTTCACGTGGCTCCTCGAGGAGGCAGCAAAGCGTTCGTCGAGCGAGCTCCTGAGCAACACTCTGCAATGCGACGAACGCGTTTTTACCCCCGTATTCAGAAATGCAGCTTAAGTTGAAGCCCATGCTTGACTTGATCTAAGTGGCGCCTATCGTAAACGCGCCAAAGGAAACCCACTGAGCGTCTTTGGGCACGTCAACTCCAGGCGTCATTTAAATCAAGTCAAGCGTGGGCTTCAACTTAAGTTGCATTTCTGAATAGAGGGGTAAGTCACGGATGCGGGAGCGTCGAAGAGGTGCGACGTTGTGCGCTAACACATTTCGCTCGCATTCACCGTTAAATCGTCACTGAATCTTTCTTTTTTTAATCGTACGTACGCCAGATTATATTTCCTCCTGCTTGACTTCGTCCTTTTCTCAAATTCACTTGCATATGGTCTTGCACAACACGGTAGGTCAACGGGGGGGTGGGGGGGGCAAGTGTAAAGCGAATTCTCGTTTATAGGTATACAGCCTTGCGGTACATGACGTGTTTCACTTTTGATATGATTCGTGGAGGAGATCACGAGAAACAACTCGCGTGGATTCAAAGAAGAAAAAATAAATAAACTATGTAAGAGTCGGGTGGAGGGGGTTATGCGGTGGGTTGTGAAGGCGCACGGAGGTGGAGAGCTTGATAATTCTTCTGTGTGGGCGGCGAAGCGGAAGGCGACCGCATGTCTCCGACCCAGTTTCCATCGCGGCGTTTACATTTGCTCCCGTATCTTACCTCTTTTGTTATTTCGTCTGAACTTATGCAGAGGGAGGTGGGGGGAGCCGCTGTTTCAAAACTAATACGCGGCGCAGAGAGCGCCACGGTGCACCAGATATAGGCTACTCGAATTGAATAGACGCTCCTTCAACGTAAGAGCGTCTATGGAAGGAGTAGCCGCAGAGAGCTAAGTCACATAAGCCCGCCCCTCGCCCCTTCCCCTTACTACCCCCCCCCCCTTTACGGAGTGGCAAGAGCGTACAAGAAATTGAGACCTATTTACGAGAGCTACACGATGGTTGGGTGGTGGACAATAAGTTTGCAAATGGAATCGAATTTTGGTGTTTACGTGCCAAAAACCACGAGTTGATGGTATGGCACATCGTAGTGGGGGACTCCGGATATAAATTGCACCATCCGTGGATTTTTAACGTGCGCCCGGGGCATGGGACACGCGCCCACCTAAATACGGGCCCCGCAAACGAGAGCGGGCATTAACCATATTGGTCTACGTGATGACATTGCTCAAAACTAACGCTATCCGTCGAACCCTCCTAAGCACACTGTAGATTTAGGCACGAAACCACCATTTCATCGCTGTTTGCAGCAAACATTAGTCACGAAGGCGTCAAGCTAAAGTTAGATAACCGTCGTTGATGATTCAGGCTGCTTTGGTATCATCGGAGTAAATTTTGTTAACAACTGCAAGAAACATTGCAATAGTTCCGCACTGAGTGGCAGTTTTGCCTTTCGCGTCGGCCTTTTATTTAGGTTTTGCTAAATGGGCGAAAGCTGGCGGCAATAATAGAAGATGAGGTCACGTCAATTGTGGCGAGCGCTCTCTGGGCGGCCGACAAACATGGCGCTCTATGGATGACGGAGCCGGAATCGTTCGTTCTCTTCCGCCGACACTAGCAGAGGTCATATAACGCAGGACGACATCCACGGTCTTTCGTAACATGTGGCACGGATGCATGGAGGGTTGCGTTTTAACGCGACAGCTTTAAGGAGCTCGTATCGAAGAAAAGTTGGTGTCGGCGGCGTTGGCCGTGAGCGATAAATCCTAGCAGGCATTTCATGAATATTGATCCCGCGAACGTCGTGCTTGGCAGCGCGACACCATAGCCGCCAAGTTTGCAAACACACGGCTGCAGTTCTTGCACGATGCGGAGTTTGAGGCTGCTATATAAGTTTCTGTTATTCTTGATGCCTTACGGCTAATCCCCCGGAATAAAGAAAAATGAAAGAAAAGAAAAAGAAAACCGAATTCAAGCAACTTTGTGTATCTGCTTCTACAGACTGCGGTAGGCTTCCGTTGAGACGAACTCGAAGAGACCGTGAACGCGTGTTCGTATTACCAGAAGTTCGAATTATCGCAAGTTACGTTTAACAGAAGTGATTTAAGGACTCATGTGTGGGATTCCTGGTGCGTCCAAATATCCACGACACAAACCTGTCAAGGAAACAGCATTAGAGCCAAGAAGGAGCTTGCAGAAAAAAAAGATGTACCTACGTGATGTAGCACATTATTTTAGGCACTCCTAAACTCTTTGCCAATCGCAGCGCTGTAAAAAAACCACCAACAACAACAACAACAAAAATGTACGTTTCACCTAGCTTGCTGAAAATTTTGCAATGTCTTCACGTTGTTCAAAAGTGCGCCGGGGAATTATTAGCTGGTCATTCGGGTTCCTTGTAAATCCTGGACGCGTGTCTTCACCACAACATTCAACCTGCGGAGGCGCTTCAGCGACATCCCCGTCACGGCTTTTGGTGTCAGCCCTGCAGGCTTGACATGTCATCGTTCACTTTGGCGTAGCTAGTTTTCTTTATTTTTTCTTTCTTTTCTTCCTTTCTTTCTTTCTTTCTTTCTTTCTTTCTTTCCTTCTTTCTTTCTTTTTTTCTTTTTGTGCTCGCGGTGCAGAAGCAGGTATCTCGTCTTCACACATTAATTCCTTTGTTACGTGGTCATGTACTGACGAACTGCTTTCCGCGTTATGCAGGGCACCCTGAGTAACGCAAGAAATGCTTACTGTTAATTTTCTTTGAATGTATGAAATGAGGAAACAATATGTCTCCTGTCTGTATCCGTTCAATTAATAAAGCTGCGCGGCATCGCCTGTTTACTGAGATGCATACATTTGACTATTCCCTGTCCCCAGGTTCATTGATGACCTTTCTCCTATTATACCTAGTAAAGAAAAAATAACTTTGGCAGTTTGAGGTGCCGAAACGACGATATGATTGTGAAGTACACCGTATTGGGAGACACAGGACCCACCTGGGGGTTCTTTAACGTGCACCCAAAGCATGGTGGTTCTTGTATTTTGCCCCCAGCGAAATCTGGTCGTGCCGCGGCCGGGATTCGATCCAGCGACCTCGAACTTAGCAGCGCAACGCCAAAGCCACTGTGCGACAACGACGGATTGCTCGCAACGCACGGCCTCGGGTAGGTTTTATAAACACGGCTCCATTAACCTCTGAATGAAGGGTTGAAATCTGGGCCAGTTGGTACATACTTGAACGAAAAAAACCAGTCAAAAACACAAAGGACAAGAGGAGAAGTTGTGATGTGAACTTCTCCTCTTGTCCTTTGTGTTTTTGACTAGTTTTTTCGTTCAACTCTGAATGAATACTGCGACATGTTTACGAAACACTCTCGAATGTGCGATTTCGAAACCTCCTATACACGCGAATAGACTCGCGTTAGGGCCGCATTTTTTTTTTTCACAATTTTGACGAGGTGCGGCCCTTACAGGGGACCGAGGTTGTTGATCTAACTTTTGTACACCCCGGCTCCCCGGATGTGCCAATGCATCGTAGGTTAACGCGTAGCTACCGCTATCTAGTAGGGGCACGCGGAAATACGCAGCGCGCGAAAAAAAAAAAAAAATTGGCCTAAGCGCGCTCGCCGCATCGGGGCACCGAATGCGATTGCTTCTCCTTTGTAAATATTTTTTTCCCCCGATTTGCGCTTCCAAGTTCGAGATGGGGCCTTTACACGGATGCAGCCCTTACACGCATCTATACGGTATTCATCTCAGCGAAGAGCAACCTGTGGTAACGCCATAGTTTCGATGACGCTAGCCGACGATCGAGCGGATTATCGAACTCGGCCGTAGTCTTTCCGACGGCTCGGGAGCGCGATCCCGTCAATTTTGAAGCGTGCACGAAAAAAAAAAAAAAGCAAGCCACAGCTTCCAGCTGTTTCCGACGCGTACCACGAATAACGCAGAGCCGCTGTGCACGCTTGTGTCGCGTCGTGCAAGCAGGAAAGGCGCGAGCGTCTTTCGTACGCAAATTTTCGCGCGGCTGCAGGTGGCGTATAACGGTACCCGGCGAGGCGTGTTTTTTGATGCCGGTGAATGGCAGGCGAACGACCCACCTGCGGATGTTTTCGACGCGTTCACAAAGCAGAACGTGTCAAGTGGCTGCGCGATTCAGTTCGCGGGTCTGTATACATGCAGCTGTGCCAGGTTGAGCTTCCTGCATAAATCACCAGGGGGAACCTCGGCGCTAGTGTGTGGAGGAGCTGCAAGCGTGGCAGTCCCAGCCAACATGGCAGTGATGTTTTTTTTTATTGATATGATATAAGGAGATGTTTACGCACAATTTAAGGCGCCGGCTACTTCTTATCTCTTGAATGGTTCCATCATACAACATACAGGGTACAAGAATACATATGAAATAATCTTTTCACGGAAGCACCAGGACTTATCACACAACGTTGTCACAGAAAGACTATGACATACTAAACACATGGTACATACAATATACAAGGTAAATGTCTCCACAGTTATGCAGATAAAAGTCTCAAAAATGCAAACGATATTGTCGCCTAATGACACACTCTCCAGTCAGCGGGTGATACATTCACTGTGTAAACGCACTATCACGTATAGTCACAGCAAAACAGTCAACATAACATAATTCACAAATACATGCATATATGCAGCGACGGTGAAATGAAAGGAACAATAAAAGCTTTCACAACGTCCAACAATGCCGCTGATGGTTAGTATGTACACAAATCATTTTTGTGCAAGTTAGCGATATTGACGGTATCATTTGTGCTTCTTTTAGTGTATTATGGTCATTTCATGTTGCATTGTATATGCTTTTCTGTGTTTTCTTGTTTGTGACATGCCCCTCCTGCTTGGGCCAAAGTATTGGCCTGCAGTATTATTAAAAATAAATAAATAAATAAATAAGTAAATAAATAAATAAAATAAATAAAATAAATTTGCCTCAACGAAATGAGTAGGGTTTCGTCAAAGCAGTCCTTAACCAGAAACGGCACAGTAAAGTTCCATCACGGCGGGACTTTGATGGAATCTGCAGCTTCCATGTAGGAACTACGCGATGAAAAAGGCAGTGTGTGACAATCGGTGCGTTCTACAAGCTTAGAGTCCTGGTTTGAGCAGGCAAACGAAGACCCCTCGCAGCTTCTGTCGTTGACAAGGGTATAGGAAGCGTCAGCATTTCTTTATGGGCTCACTGGGCGGCATCGTCGGCAAAGTCATTTCCGAGGATGCCACAGTGCATCGCAAGCCATTGGACGAAGAGTGGAAGATGTCCGTTTATGAGGGCTTGACGGAGAGCCTCTCTGGTCTTAAATGCCAGTTGTTCGTGGTTCTTGCGTCGTAAGGCTGACTGCAGACTCTGAAGGGCTTCCTTGGAGTCACAAAAAAAAAAACGACCCACTTCGGAGGTTTTGCTTGTGCGATGTAATTAACGGCGGCACGTAAAGCGACAAGTTCTGCTGCTGTAGAGGTCGTTATATGGGGCACCTCGAACTTAATTGGGACTTGTAAGGCCGGGATGATAACAGCGCCTGTGGAGCTGGTGGCTGAGACAGATCCATCGGTGTAAATGCGCGTTCTTGGTTTATATGCCCCGTTGTGCGTGAGTCGAAGCGCATCGTGGTGGTCCAACACATGTCCGTAGACACTGAGCACCTGCTGGTGGGCGAGTTGATTATATACGATTACAACGAAGACGCCAAATAAAACAACGGACGAAGGATGTACCGTGTCACCTTCCTTCGTCCGTTGTTTTATTTGGCGCCTTTTTTGTAATCACGTCCGCAGAGCTTGGTCTTGCAAGCTTTCGAGGGTGCGAATTTTTGTTTTGCATGCGCTCACCAAAAACGCCAAGCTGCACCCAAAAAAGCCCAGAAACAGTGCTTTATACAGCTGCAGCATGGACCGTACCGACATGCCCCAAGTTTCTCCGCACAGAAACTTCATTATACGTACAATCTAAATTAGCCTCCGTTTCAGGCACATGCAGTGGCGGCTCCATGAAAGGTCCCTGTCAATGATCACACCTAGGAAGCGGTGAGACTTCTGGCATGTGATAGCCCGGCCATTGAGAAAAAATTGGAGGACGCTTAAGCTTCGCCTTCAAGAGTGGAACGCGATAGCGTTCCCGTCGACCCGCCAATGGGTGTAAGACAATGGGCTACAGGGCAGCCATCACTTACGAGGCGCCCCGCATCAGACGCGGTGAGCGTCGAGCCATATGGTCGAGCAACGCGGCGTTCGGCGCAGCAATGAAACGTGCGCCTGAGCAAGCGGAGCGAACCAAAGAACTCGGTATCCCGGAGGGGGAAATGATGCACGCCAGCCAAACGCCGTGATCGGCACGGGCAGAGAGATAGAGAGATAGTGATCTAAAGAAAGGAAGGACGCTTGATTCTGCGGAGGGAGCGAGGCGAAGCGTTGTCAGGGGAGAGAGTCCGAACCGCGACAGCTCCAATGCGCGCGTGGCGCGCCATCTGTCGGGGCAGCGCCGTACATGGAGAGGAGGGGCTCTTCTGTGTTTGCCGCAAGATGGCTCTCCGTGTGCGGAAAGCGCAGAAGAAATGCAGCGAAACGCACTTCGCTACTCGTGTAATTGCGACTTCTGTAAGTTACATGTTCATAATTACCTATATACACCACAGTATAACTTTCCACGGCTCGTTTCGAAGGCAACACCGCATTCACTAGAGGCGCGTTTGTACCTTTTGGAAGCATCGAAATCGTGGCTGAGTGGTAGCGTCTCCGTCTCACACTCCGGAGACCCTGGTTCGATTCCCACCCAGACCATCTTGGAAGTTGCTTTTTATTTATGGAGTGCCTGCCGTGATTTATCGCTCACGGTCAACGCCGCAAAAACGCTGACGCCGACACCGACGCCGACGACACCGGCTTTTCTGCGACAGGAGCTCCTTAACGCTATCGCGTTAAAACAGGGTACGGTGCCATGGATTTGCGCTTAAACGCGACTATCAGCCGCATTTTTCGATGGACACACGCAGGCCTTGTTTGCGGAGATACGAACAAGTTGGGGTGGCTGCGCTAAGAATTATTGTGCGCACTTGTAGGCTAGTCACCGCAGAAGGCCAAAGACGAATATCATCAGCGTACATTGATAGGAGAATTGTCTTGGTTAATACTCCAGCAAGGCCAATCATAGTTAGGTTATAAAGTAAATAGGGCTCAAGACTCCGCGCTGTGGGATGGCCCCTTGTGTATAATAGTTGGTGCCAGGTCCGCACAAAGAAGGGCCTTCTGGTCAAATAGTCGCGGGTTCACTGAAACATTCGGACATCGATTCCAACAGCCTCCAA
Organism: Dermacentor albipictus; assembly: GCF_038994185.2. Lineage (NCBI taxonomy): Eukaryota > Metazoa > Arthropoda > Arachnida > Ixodida > Ixodidae > Dermacentor > Dermacentor albipictus. The sequence goes on from NC_091827.1 coordinate 30,145,022, forward strand.
TGATTCGAGGATCGCTTCATGCGTGACATTATCGTACGCCCCTTTCGCATGAAGAAAGAGCGCCACTGAGATGCGCTTGAGGCATTTTTGTTGTTGTATGAACGTCTTGAAAATAAGAACATTGTCCATTGATGACCTGCCTCGCCGAAAGCCTGTCAAGGAGTCAGAGTGTGCATTGTGGCGTTCAAGATACCATTCTAGGCGTGTAAAGATCGTATTTTCCATTGCGTTCCTTGCCAGAGCAATTGGGTGATGTGACACTAGGTCGAAAGGCGGCTTTTCTCGTTTGACTACCGGTACAAGCCTACTGATCTTCCACTGCCGAGGAACAGTGCAAGGAAGGAAAGATACTATGCCTACGAGTTGCGTCATGCTGGGTTGCGCTCAAGGCGCAAGAAGAAAGGCTTAGGTTTTATTAGGTTTTCTGTATATTGAAATCACCGCAAGCAACTGACCACCGTGGTAAAAAATTCGAAGTCTGAATTCCAGTAGCGGTTAACCGATTATGCGTCAAACACTTCGCCACAGTAAAGCTTCTGTGTTATTTTGCGTTCGGCGTGGTGTGCTATACACAGCAAAGGTGTTTGGCCTTGTTAAAGCTTATCACTGCTTTTTCATACCGCACTGTGGGAAAGATATGAGCCCCCTTGAATGCGGATGGAGCGAGCACGTGCACCTCAAACCATGGTCACGTTAACGACGTGGACAGCCCAGCAAACTTGCTCAACCTCAGAAGGGCGGGCCACAGCTGCGTCTATATTGCAGTATGTGAACGTTAAACGCACCTAAGCGTGTTCGTAAATCTCCGCGCGCGATACAAGATTGCGCCGGGCATTGTCGTTGATGCAAACGCGAAGTAAAGCACGATTTCCGCGATACTTTCTCCGTCGGAACAGGATCGGGATACGCCGTATTACTCGGCAACCGATCTGGCGTCCCACTTCTCCAAACAACCGCGCCCAACCAATTTCCCGACAGGTTCTGCCGACGTTGATCGCACAACACCTTGCCTTACCCCTTTTGACGTTACCGTCAATATAAAGTCCTGCTTGTTTGCGGCTTGCCGCACACCTGGAGTCAACTTCCACTTCATCGCGCCCATCTTTGAACTTCTTGCATCACTCACACGTTTGTGTGCGTGACACCGTGTTATCTTCATACCCTAGCCGAAAGTGTGAAGTGTTTCTGACCGAGCCTTCCCCAAATGGACAACAAATTTCAGGTTGATTCCCTGTTCCACGTTCGTATAGTTCATTCTTGTGCTCTCGGAGCTGAACGACGGGCAAAGACAAGGGTGTGAATGAATGCACGCTATACAAAGCGGAGTGGCGTACGGGGAATTGCAGTTACACGCTACCAATACGTCATATTGCTTGGTTACATAAGAACCATATCTCTATACGTATGCATACACACAGGTCCCGCAGAACAGATCCCGTCCCGTTACTTTTGAGACGGACCTCGTAGTACGTTCCTGGAACAGCACGCACCCCGGTAATTGAAGACGGAGCAACAGCTGGTAGCCGTGCTTGTTTCGCGCTGCAGTCGAGAGGGTGCCGTATACGCGCAGCGCTATCGGACGCACAAAGCGAGCCGTACGCGTGATGAGAGGGGGGTTCGCGGAAGCGGCCGTCTTTTGTTTGCTTACGCAAACGCAGCTCAGCCCCTGCGCTGGCGTATACGCACCTTACGTCCCACAGGTGCGGGCCTCTTGATGAGCCTCGCACACGGCCCCGGAAGTGGAGCGGCGGTGGGTTGTTTCGGTTGCCCAGGTTGCGCAACTCTGTAGCACGTATACCGCGTCGAGTGCGTGTAAGCGAACGCGGGGAGGATTTCGGGGGGCGAGCGCTCGGTTCCAAGAAGCCACGCAACGATTAACTTCATTCATTCATTCATTTATTGATATATTGTCAGCCCTCATCGGGCTATTACAGGAATGGAGAATAAAAACAACAAAGAGATACATAGAATGCGACCGAGCAACAAGCTTTGGCTCACAAAGCTTGCCTAAAAATCGAAAAGTATGAACTACATACAACATACAAGGGAAAGTAATAAAGAACCATTCACAATTTGGCACCGCATCGTCATAGACACAATAGGAGTCACACATGTAAAAGTAAATGCATACATATTGGGTAATTCACTATGTGTTATTACAAAAAATGGTGCTTTTAAGACTTTCGAAAAAGGCAGTTGAGGACGTCGAGGTTACAAGAGGGTCGGGTCGGGACAGACTTAGATGGGCTAGTTGGTTGCTGGATTGATGGAACGTGGTTATAACGGCGCGTTTTGAGGACAGGAAAGATGGCATATGGGACGGATGCCGATCCTGTGTGCTGCGTTCGGCGTCTGTCCTGTGTGCATTCTTTCTGTGTCCTGTCCTCGAAACGCACCGTTATAACCGTGTTCCATATCAAGCCACTCAATGCCGGCAGGCTGCAGTTTCGATATTATACGCCGTAAGAGAGAGGAACCGCTCTCTCCGCAAGATGGACCAGCGTGCGCCTTTGAATTTGAAACTTGCGCCCGTATTGGGATCGATCTACATCGCGAGAGGAGACCACGAAGGCTTCTGAAAAGTGTCGAATAGCTTGCGATGAAAAGTGAGAGCGTGGCGATTCTGTGTCTAAAAGAAGAGAAGGAATTTCAAGCCGGAATTCTGGTGTCAACGATGAAATGTTGATGTCGTGCGAGTGCGAAGAAGGGATACATCTACGGCGAGAAGATTGCGGACCGATTCGAATACAGCCATGTGATATGCTTGGGGTGGTTTCCAGGTAGCGGCCAGGAGCGCCGAAACACACGTAATATTACGCAGCACAGTGGAGAACTCTTGCACAAATCATATGTATAGGACCGATATTGGAACATGCGTCCACAATATGGGACCCTCCTTTTGCCCTCCATAAAAAACAAACGTGAAAAATTTCACAACATGACGGCCTGGTATGTCGACGCTAGCTAAAAACACTGAAAGAAAGAGAGTGAGTGCGTCATATTTGAATAAAGCGTTACATTGGGAATCAGTCGAACATCGAAGGGATAAGCTACGTTCAGATGTTTTTACTATAGTATTTACGACTTACAAACCGGCATCCAACGAGCACAAAACATTTCTCCTACTTATTGTACTCCTGCACGATTTGATCACCAACATAAAACTCGAGAATTCAAATGTAGGACAACCACCTTTGCTAGCTCATATTGGATTGGAAGAACTTTATCCCGCGAACAATGCTGCAGTGGAACTTCAAGTTACCACCAGACGTATCGATGGTTACTTCTCAAGAACCATTTTTGGTTCTTTGAATGCCATTCATGTTTTGCTGTGAGACAACGCTAAGCATGCGACGTCGTTCCAGCTGCCTCACAGTTGTGCCATGTTGTGCCATGTTGTGCCATGTTGTGCCATTTTCTCTTGTTTTGTTCTACTTCCTTTTTTCCCTTATCTTGTTATAACACGATTGTGTTATTTTTACGTCAGAAGTTGTAAACGCGTAAAACCTCCTTTCTTTTTGCTTTAGGCTGTGTTTACAGTGTCCTTACGGTGTGCGTTTTTGCGCAATATGTGCTGAACCAGTAAGCGTGTGTTTCCCTTTGTATTGGTGCTCTCTGTGTACCCACGTAATTGAGTGCACTGTAAATAACTCTGTATGTAAATGCCAATGCCTTGTTTACCTGCTTTAATTTCCTACGTATTTACCGCCTCCTTCCCCCCTGTCGTGCCGATAGGCGCTAAGGTTATAAAATAAATAAATAAATAAATGAATAAATAAATAAATAAATAAATAACTTGTCGCCGCTGGGAGCCGAACCCACACTTTCCGAGTCACGCTTGCGGTGCTTTAGCAATCTAGCTGTGGCTGGTTGTCATCCTGCCATGTCATCCGGCCGGTTGTTCTTCAGTATTTGTCTTCAAGTAGTCTACCATGTCTCCCAGATAACGTGAACCAAGTTGTTCTACGAAAAAAAAAAGAGATTAAAAAAATACATGGTGCGAGATACAGTTATATAAGAACTGTAGTGTTCGGTCGTCAGCGTTCTGACAACCGAACTGTGTAGTTGTGAAAATCTCATCTTGCACCCTGTCTTTCCTTTATCATTTCCTTCACTGAGCTGCTTGACTAACCCTATCTGGGACATCCTAAAGATGTTGCCCTGTGGCTATGGCGGCTGGTGTGGAACGACCTTAGAAGCATAGGCGTCGCGTGAGGCGGTCGCTATAGAAGCAAGCAGCTGGACAACAAACCCTCACTTACAATAACTCATAGCATCAATTAAAGGGCTACCAATGTCGGGGACCTCGGCCTGTGCCCTTCCAAGCTTCAACCATATATGAAGCAAACAGACAATGGAAATAGAGAAAACATGGGGGAAAAGTATCCAATGGAGCCCGCGGGAAGCTTTGCGAATGTCGTTTTTCTCTCGTTCCTCCCCACCACCGCTGGTGCGTCATCCACTTTTGCTCATCAGTAGATAGAAATTGTTTGCTCTACAAAGGGGACGGATTGGTTGACCTCGTCTGCTGTAACGGTCGCTAGGCCTAACGATGCATCCAGGGGTCGGGGCCGAAGGATAAGAATAACAAAGGCAGCAACAAAACGCGCGGTATAGGGGGTAAGCAAACGTGTTGACGAATTTATCGCTTTTCCCCAGCACCGCGAATGAAAAAGAAACAAAAGCAAAGAAAGGAAGGGAGCAAACGCGACAGTATGTCCAGCGATTATCACACATTGCAGACGGTCGCCAAGAGCCATCGTTTCAGAGTAGTATGCCATCGCGCAGCCAGGGAACGAACGACTTGGCTGTTTCATTCCTTTCGGCCGCTGTTTTTGCACCGCTCACCAGTGCACATGAGGAAACATCGTCGCCAATTGAAACTAGATGAGATCACTCTTTGACTGTTTTAGCACCTACGTTGTATCTTCTCGTTCCTATAGGGATTGCTGAACGTCAAAGGAGGTCATTCTGCACTACATAGCAGCGCCAGTATAGTATCTCTTTCATCCTTGGGACAGTGTCGCTGATGGGCCAATCAGACCGCGTTTCCCGTTAAATTGAGTGTTCTTCGCGGAATCGGATGAGATCCCTCCATTGCTCGATTTCCACCACTGACGCGTTGCGATCGCAGTTTCATATTTTTTTTTCTCTTTTTGTTGACACGCTTATCGTTTTCGCTTTCTATTGTGGGAAGGACGACAGGAGTTTCTCAGACCGAACGATAGGAGAATGCCTGCGTCATTCTTTCATTTCTCGAAGAGGAAGTCGAGGCTTTCGATGGATTCTGGTACTTTTGGGTCATGTGCTTTGCTGAAGACACTGGGGCATTATACCTTGTAAAACAGGCTTCAGTGATGTTCGAAGCTGCGCGACAAATAATGGAAGTCGTGGACACAGTCCTTCTTTCGACTCTGCGACTGTCGGCAGATGACAAAGACGGCGGTGCCATCATCCATACGGCGCCCCTCTCTGTCGGCTGCCCGGACAAGGAACTCTGAGCTTGCCACGGACGACACGTGGCTTGCTTCACAGTGCACTGCTGACGTCGGCTTTGTTTGTGCAACAACTTGAATAAAAGGCGCACGCAGAAGATGAAAATATTGTAATTGCTCGATTTCAGCAAGTTTCTTGCTATCCCTGAACATAATTTCTGTCGAAGATACCGCAAGAGCCTTGATCAACAATTGTGGTTACGTAACGTTAGGTCAAAGCCTTCGCACGCGTATATTTAAATCTCGTAAAGGTTGGAAAACGAATTGCCCGCACGGATAAAACTGGTGTCAGGTGTCCCTGTCATATCATTGTACATAACCGTTGTATACTCTGTATATATATCGAGCATCATTTTATACATGTGACAATTTGTGTAGCTGTGCTTTTCCGTGGGACTATGTATTTATATGTTGGTGAGTGAGGACTCGGATACTACTTTGAGAACTTGCCGTGTACATAGTCCTTTGTTTCTTGTGTATATTATAGTTCTGGTGTAATTGCGCCGTGATTGTGACTCAGTGTTCGCACCGTCTCTTAGAATACACTTTCACTGTTAACAAACATAAGCTCTGGACGGCTTCCGCTTTTGTTCACCGACGTAGCCCGATAAATACAGTGAGTGAGAAAGGCATTGGCAGCGATATTGAGTAGCAGGAATGCGTTAAAATCTAAGCCCGCAGATTTGCAACGCATTTCCTCTGTACATAACGACAATCTTACGAGTGGATGTTGCCATAAGCGATGCGGAAATTGCATGGATTAGTATATGAAGCCCCGTAATGTGCTCATATATTTTATCTGAGAACTTGAAAATAGACTTTGCGGAGAGTGAAAGAACTTAAAAACGGGCTTTGTGTACCGGCGCAGTAGACTGATAAGCCCCGTGACCGGAAGTTTCTTGGGGCCGCACTCTCGCTGCAGTTATTGCGCTGGCGAAACCGTCTGCAGACGAAAATGCAGCATCCTCTGACGGTTCGACGCATAGCGTTTGCTATGTGCACTATCACTGCCTCCTTTAGAATATGCCCGCCGCGTTGCTTGCTTTCCCATTGTGGCGGCGGTTCCCTTAGTTCAGCATAAATTCCGTGAGGGGGCGCTCGTTGCCTTTTCAACTTCCGGCGGATGTGGCAGCGGCGGCTGAATGCTTCCGACGCGCGCGTTATATTTGCGGGCGTCTGTTAGCGAGCATTATCGCGGGCCTCCGAGACGGTGACAGATGTCGTGGTAATCTCAGAGGCCGCAGCAGGTGATCTAAGTTGCAGACGTTTGCCACCAGAGGCGCTCGTTGCCTTTTCGTTGCCTTTTTTATGATAACTCAAAGGGAAGCTCATTACTTTTCGAAGCGAGATCAGGATGCCTTAGAACACGCACCTACAAATCGAGATATAAGAAGGAAGAAGAAGCATGTGCTTGCTGTGGTAAAGCTAGGGAAACTACGGAGCATGTTTTATTAGAATGTGAAGACGTCTACCCAGCGGTCGATTTAGGCACCACTGGCCTCCTTGAAGCCCTTGGGTTCAGAGGGAGCAGTGGTAAAGCAAACATGTCCGCAATGGACATTAGTAAGAGGCGACTGGAGGATTGGTAGAAGAAAAGTAGGGAAACGACCAAAGACGGAGACGTACAAAAGCACAGTTCGCAATAGGGGATAATAAAATTTTGGCGTGGTAGTTCATAGTGTTTTTTGTGTGTCTTTTTCCATTGTTTAACCTAGGTAGAATATTAGGCAGTATAGTAGCGAGAGCTTGGTGGCGCAACCCACCGCCCCGTTCCAAAGGGGACGCTCATAACATCCATCCATCCATCGGAGACGAGAAAAGGGAGAGGGCACAGAACCGAGTTTACCGGACCACGCGGCAGACATCTAGTAGAGGAGGCACTGGCACTGTCTGCACATAGTCGAACAGGGCTACTGCCCATTCTCTTTTTTTTAAGTGCTCTGGGACGTCGAACATCACCGGCCTCTGTTTGTTTCTCTAAACGTCTTCTCCTGGTCCGCGAAACTCGTGGCCGGGAGCCTTAGGAACGCTCACAAGATTAATGACGTTTAAAGGTAAGTCTGAAGCGTCTCCAATCTGCCACGTCCAGACGGCTACCGTTCTTGCGCAGTGGGCGGATTCACTTACTTAAAATCCCATTTGGGACCGTCGGTGTAGCAGCGGGCGGCACCTAATCACCGGCACCTTTCGTATTTTGAATTTCGTATTACAAGGAAAGCGCGCGCAAAAAAAAATCATCGTTCGGAACATCGTGCGGAACATCGTGCGGAACATCGTGCGGAACATCGTGCGGAACATCGCGCGGGACATCGTGCGGAACATCGTGCGGAACATCGTGCGGGACATCGTGCGGAACATCGTGCGGGACATCGTGCGGAACATCGTGCGGAACATCGTGCGGCACATCGTGCGGCACATCGTGCGGGACATCGTGCGGAACATCGTGAGGGACATCGTGCGGAACATCGTGCGGAACATCGTGCGGGACATCGTGCGGAACATCGTGCGGGACATCGTGCGGAACATCGTGCGGGACATCGTGCGGAACATCGTGCGGGACATCGTGCGGGACATAGTGCGGAACATCGTGCGGGACATAGTGCGGAACATCGTGCGGGACATCGTGCGGGACATCGTGCGGGACATCGTGCGGAACATCGTGCGGAACATCGTGCGGGACATCGTGCGGAACATCGCGCGGAACATCGCGCGGAACATCGTGCGGAACATCGTGCGGAACATCGCGCGGGACATCGCGCGGGACATCGTGCGGGACATCGTGCGGGACATCGTGCGGGACATCGTGCGGGACATCGTGCGGGACATCGTGCGGGACATCGTGCGGCTAAGACGACCTTATGGCTCAATTTAGGCCGCAATGATTTTGTTCCCAAAGAAAAAAAAAGAAAGATTAGCCTAAAAAAAATCAAATTGTGGGGTTTTACGTGCCAAAACCACTTTCCGATTATGAGGCACGCCGTAGTGGAGGACTCCGGAAATTTTGGCCACCTGGGGTTATTTAATGTGCACCTTAATCTAGGTACACGGGTGTTTTCGCCCCCATCGAAATGCGGCCGCCGTGGCCGGGATTCGATACCGCGACCTCGTGCTCAGCAGCCCAACACCATGGCCACTGAGCAACCACGGCGAGCTGAAACATGGCTGAAAAGGCTGCAATACGACAGCGCATGAGCGCAGTCACGTTGTTGTATTTCATATCTCGCGGGCTTTCCTTCAACGGCGGAAAAAAAGTCGGGGCCGAAGGAAAAGAAAAACAAAGGCTGCACTAAAACGCGCGGTAGGCGGTAAGCAAACGTGTTGACGAATTTATCGCTTTTTCCCAAGCACCGCGAATGAAAAAAGAAACAAAAGTACGTATAAGAAAATGAAGGAAGGGAGCAGACGCGACAGTATGTCCAGCGATTATCGCACGTTGCAGACGGTCGCCAAGAGCCATCGTTTCAGAGTAGTGTGCCACCGCGCAGCCAGGAAAATAACGACTTGGCTGTTTCATTGGTTTCGGCCGCTGTTTTCGCAACGCTCACCAGTGCATGCAAGGGAACGGTGCCGCCAATTGAAACTAGATGAGATCACTCTTTGACTGTTTTAGTACCTACGTTGTTTCTTCTCGTTCCTTTAGGGATTTCTGAACGTCAAAGGAGGTCATTCTGCACTTCGTAGCAGCGCCAGTATAGTATCTCTTTCATCCTTGGGACCGTGTCGCTGATGGGCCATCCAGACCGCGTTTCCCGTTAAATTGAGTGGTCTTCGAGGAATCGGATGAGATCCCTCCATTGCTCGATTTCCACAACTGACGCGTTCCGATAGCACTTTCATATTTTTTTTTCTCTATTTTTGATGACCCGCCTATCTCTTTCTCTTTCGATTGTGCGAAGGACGCCAGGAGTTTCTCAGACCGAAGGATAGGAGAATGTCTGCGTCATTCTTTCATTGCTCGAAGAGGAAGTCGAGGATTTCGATGAATTCTGGCACTATTGGGTCATGCGCTTTCCTGAAGGCACTGGGGCCTTCTGCCCTGTGAAACAGGCTTCGGTGACGTTCGAAGCTGCGCGACAAATAATGGAAGCCGTGGACACAGCCCTGCTTTCGCCTCTGCGACTGTCGGCAGATGAGAAAGACGGCGGTGCCATCATCCATACGGCGCCCTGTCTGTCGGCTGCCCGGACAAGGAACGCTGAGCTTGTCACGGACGACACGTGGCTTCACACTGCACTGCTGACGTCGGCTTTGTTTGTGCAACAAGTTGAATAAAAGGCGCACGGAGAAGATGAAAATATTAGTAATTGCTGAGATTGCAGCAAGTTTCTTGCTATCGCTGAACATAATTTCTGTCGAAGATACCGCAAAGCTTTGATCAACAATTGTGGTTACGTAACGTTAGGTCAAAGCCTTCGCACGCGTCAATTTAAATCTCGTAAAGGTTGGAAAATGAATTGCCCGTAGGGATAAAACTAGCATATCACTTCAAAATTGTGTAAAGTGTTCTATCACATCATCATTGTATATAACCATTGTGCACACTGTATATATTGAAAATCATTTTGTACATGTGGCATTTAGTTTATGTTTAACTGTGCCTTAACGTGGGTATACGTGTTTATATGTTGGTGCGTGAGGACTCGGACACTACTCGCGTTGACAACGCGCTGTGTTTCGTGTCTTACATGTTATCGTCCGCGTGGAATTGTGCCGTGATTATGACTCAGTGTTCGTATCGTCTCTTGTCGAAATAAACTTTTTCTAAACACAGGGATAAAACTGGTGTCAGGTGTCCCTGTCATATCATTGTACATAACCGTTGTGTACTCTGTATATATATCGAACATCATTTTATACATGTGACAATTTGTGTAGCTGTGCTTTTCCGTGGGACTATGTATTTAAATGTTGATGAGTGAGGACTCGGACACTACTTTGAGAACTTGCCGTGTACACAGTCCTTTGTTTCTTGTGTATATTATTGTTCTGGTGTAATTGCGCCGTGATTGTGACTCAGTGTTCGCACCGTCTCTTACAATACCCTTTCACTGTTAACAAACATAGGCTCTGGACGGCTTCCGGTTTTGTTCACCGACGTAGCCCGATAAATACAGCGAGCGAGAAAGGCATTGGCAGCGATATTGAGTAGCAGGAATGCGTTAAAATCTAAGCCCGCAGATTTGCAACGCATTTCCTCTGTACATAACGACAATTTTACGAGTGGATGTTGCCGTAAGCGATGCGGAAATTGCATGGATTAGTATATGAAGCCCCGTAATGTGCACATATATTTTATCTGAAAACTTGAAAATAGACTTTGCGGAGAGTGAAAGAACTTAAAAACGGGCTTTGTGTACCGGCGCAGTAGACTGATAAGGCCCGTGACCGGAAGTTTCTTGGGGCCGCACTCTCGCTGCAGTTATTGCGCTGGCGAAACCGTCTGCAGACGAAAATGCATCATCCTCTGACGGTTCGACGCATAGCGTTTGCTATGTACACTATCAATTCCTCCTTTACAATATGCCCGCCGCGTTGCTTGCTTTCCCATTGTGGCGCCGGTTCCCTTAGTTCAGCATAAATTCCGTGAGGGGGCGCTCGTTGCCTTTTCAACTTCCGGCGGATGTGGCAGCGGCGGCTGAATGCTTCCGACGCGCGCGTTATATTTGCGGGCGTCTGTTAGCGAGCATTATCGCGGGCCTCCGAGACGGTGACAGATGTCGTGGTAATCTCAGAGGCCGCAGCAGGTGATCTAAGTTGCAGACGTTTGCCACCAGAGGCGCTCGTTGCCTTTTCGTTGCCTTTTTTATGATAACTCAAAGGGAAGCTCATTACTTTTCGAAGCGAGATCAGGATGCCTTAGAACACGCACCTACAAATCGAGATATAAGAAGGAAGAAGAAGCATGTGCTTGCTGTGGTAAAGCTAGGGAAACTACGGAGCATGTTTTATTAGAATGTGAAGACGTCTACCCAGCGGTCGATTTAGGCACCACTGGCCTCCTTGAAGCCCTTGGGTTCAGAGGGAGCAGTGGTGAAGCAAACATGTCCGCAATAGACATTAGTAAGAGGCGACTGGAGGATTGGTAGAAGAAAAGTAGGGAAACGACCAAAGACGGAGACGTACAAAAGCACAGTTCGCAATAGGGGATAAGAGAGTTTAGGCGTGGTAGTTCATAGTGGTTTTTTTGTGTCTTTTTTCATTGTTTAACCCAGGTAGAATATTAGGCAGTATAGCAGCAAGAGCTTGGTGGCGCAATCCACCGCCCCGTTCCAAAGGGGACGCTCATAACATCCATCCATCCGTCCATACATCCGGAGACGAGAAAAGGGAGAGGGCACGGAACCGAGTTTACTGGACCACGCGGCAGGCATCTAGTAGAGGAGGCGCTGGCACTGTAGTCTGCACGTAGTCCAACAGGGCTACTGCCCATCCTCATATTTTTTAAGCGCTTTGGGACGTCGAACACCACCGGCCTCCGTTTGTTTCTGTAAGTGTCTTCTCCTGGTCCGCGAAACTCGTGGACGCCAGGCTTAGGAGCGCTCACAAAATTAATGACGTTTGAAGGTAAGTCTGAAGCGTCTCCCGTCTGCCACGTCCAGACGGCTACCGTTCATGGGCAGTGGGCGGATTCAGTTCCTTGAAATACCATATGGGACCGTCGGTGTAGCAGCGGGCGGCTCCTAATCACCGGCACCCTTCGTATTTCGAATTTCGTATAACAAAGAAAGCGCGCGAAAACAAAAGAAAAAACATTGCGCGGAACATCGTGCGGCCAAAACGACCTTATGGGTCATTTTAGGCCGCAATGATTTTATTCCCAAAGAACAAAAAAAGAAGAAAGATTAGCTTAAAAGCATGGCTGAAAACGCTGCAATACGACAGCGCATGAGCGCAGTCACGTGGTTGTATTTCATATCTCGCGAGCTTTCCTTCAACGGCGAAAAAAAAAAAAAAAGTCGCTGGGCCTAACGATGCATACAAGGGTTGGGGCCGAAGGATAAGAATAACAAATGGCTGCAACGAAACGCGCGGTAGGCGGTAAGCAAACGTGTTGACGAATTTATTGCATTTCCCAAGCACGGCGAATGAAAAAGAAACAAGAGCACGTATAAGCAAATGAAGGAAGGGAGCAAACACGACAGTATGTCCAGCGATTATCACACATTGCAGACGGAGTGTGCCACCGCGCAGCCAGGAAAATAACGACTTGGCTGTTTCATTGCTTCAAGCCGCTGCTTTCACACCGCTCACCAGTGCATGCAAGGGAACGGCGCCGTCAACTGAAACTAGATGAGATCACTTTTTCACTGTTTTAGTACCTGCGTTTCTTTCTTCTCGTTCCTCTAGGGATTTCTGAACGTCAAATGAGGTCATTCTGCGCTTCATAGCAGCGCCGGTATAGTATCTCTTTCATCCTGGGCACCGTGTCGCTGATGGGCCATCCAGACCGCGTTTCCCGTTAAATTGAGTGGTCTTCGCGAAATCGGATGAGATCTCTCCATTGCTCGATTCCCACAACTGACGCGTTGCGATCGCAGTTTCTTCATTTTCTTTTTTTTTCTGTTTTTGATGACCCGCCTATCTTTTTCTCTTTCGATTGTGCGAAGGACGCCAGGAGTTTCTCAGACCGAACGATAGGAGAACGGCCTCGTCATTCTTTCATTGCTCGAAGAGGTAGTCGAGGCTTTCGATGGCACTTTTGGGTCATGCGCTCTGCTGAAAACACTGGACAGTTTTAGTTACACGTACGTAGAGACTTCACGTGCGCAAACGGGAAAAGCCTACGTACCTTACGTGCACGCTATCTGAAACGCCTTTAGCTACACCTACGCGACGCACGCCAAGAGGGACCACGTATCTACATCTGTCGGGAAATGTGAACACGGCGGTAGCCAATGCAATCCTGTCGCCGTGTTTCGATGCAAGCGGTCTGCGCGCGCACGGCCCGCTATCGCTTGTTCGTGATCTCGCGAGACTCCCGCGCGAAGCTGTCTACGTGCGCAAGAAACGCACGCAAAGAATTGAATCTCACGTACGTCCGTGAGACCAGCGCGTGGCCGCTACGTTCTACGCATGCGCACTGCTTACACGTGGAAGCTCTACCTACGCAAAGCCTCGACGTACTGGGACCTTCTGCCCTATGGAACAGGCTTCAGTGACGTTCGAAGCTGCGCGACGAGTAATGCAACTCGTGGACACCGTCCCGCCTCTGCAACTGTCGGCAGATGAGAATGACGGCGGTGCCATCATCCATCCATACGTCGCCCCTGCCTGTTAGCTGTCCAGACAAGGAACGCAGAGCGTACCACGATCGGCACGTTGCTTCACATTGCAGTGCTGACGTCGACTTTATTTGTGCAACAAGATGAATAAAAGTCGCACGCAGGAGATGAAAATATTGGTGACTGCTGAGATTTCAGCACGTTTCTTGCGATCCCTAAACCAAATCTCTGGCTAAGATACCGCAAGAGCCTTCATCAACAATCGTGGTTGCGCAAGGTTAGGTGAAAGTCTTCGCACGCACAGCTTTGAATTTCGTAGAAGTCCACAACGCAGGCCATGTCATATAGAGCACGTCACGTCCAACACACATCATCATTTCAACTGTATATATGAACATCATTTTATACCTGTGACATTTAGTTTACCTGTAACTGTCTTTCCGTGGTATATGTGATTATACGTACGTTGGTGAGTGAGGACTCGGACACTACTTTGAAAACGTGCCGTGCTTCGTTCTTTTATGTTATCTTCCTGCCGGACTTGTGCCGTGATTGTGTCTCAGCGTTCCTATCGTCTCTTGTCGAAACAAACTTTTTCTAAACGCACCACGACCGCTGTCCCCGATTATCTGCGAGTATCCGGTCGTCGTGTGACGTTTGACTACCGTGGCTTGCAACGCGTGTGTCGTCGCTGCGGCTCCAGCGACCACTATCGTGCACAGCGCAACCGCAGCGTTCTGTGGCCATGTTTGCCGGCCTCGTCGGACGAAAGCGAGGCCATGTGCTGCTGATGACGTGGCCGATCGCAGCACGCCATGTTCATTATGCAAAAAAGAAGTGAGGCGTGCAGACAGGACACAAGAGTAGAGAAGTGGACAACTCTGCAACTCTACTCTTGTGTCCTGTCTGCACGCCTCACTTCTTTTTTTGCATAATGAATCCTTACCAACTATAGTCGGATACAACTTTAGAAAAAAGGGGGCGTTTACTCTTCCGAGGTGGATGCACACGAGCATCCACCAATGGGCGCGCACTCTGGACCGACGTCATGCTCCCGGACGGCCGGTGACTTCGCCGCATCGGTCATCTGGGCGGGGCCTCTCCTTTTTTCTAAAGTTGTATACGACTATAGCTCAGCTTTCTGTCGTTCTAAACGCCATGTTCGCCGGCTTCCCATGGCAGCGGGGTACACGCGTATTGTGGCCGTTGCCACCTCCACTTCGCCTGCTGCCGTGAGTCCTGATCGCACCGATGTTTTCGACACGGCTGCAACACCTGGCCCTGCGATACCTGCGCTCGCTACACCGACGAAGTCTGCGGTGCCTTCATCCGCCTCAGTGTCGTCGCTTGCAGCGCCACACCCGATTTGTGACTCTTCTGCAAAGGCCACTCACTGTTCCATTGCATCCGAGTGAGTCCCCGGCTGCAGAAGTTGTCGGCGGCGATGTCATCGATCCCGCAGCCCAACCGCAACCAGCATCGTCATGATCTGAAGATAGCTTCAGCCTCGGAGTCGATAGTAGCGTTGGACTTTCACCAAGCCTGGATGGACTCGACGTAGAAATGGCGGTCCCACGAGACGTAAAGCGTGCCCACGCGTCAGCTTCTGGCTCGGACGGCGCCCCAGATGGCCGCGCCGAGTTGCAACGACCAAAGAAACCTCGGCCCTCTTCGAGAGAGGGTCGAAGAACAGTCGTGTGTACTGCATGTTCCCTGGAATTGGTCCCAGGGGACATGCGGGCGTAAACAACTGCTTAATGATTGTGTAGTCGTGTTTAGAAATGCTGATAAAGATACGAGGGAGATTGTAGAAGCAAGCTTGATTGCAAAAGAAGGTGCAAGCTGAGTCAGCGGTCCGTCGATTTCTCTCAGCAGAAAGGGAATGGCCTACCTGGAAAATGCTAGGTTGCGCGTGCGATGATTTCCAGTCGTTTCTGGCGGCATAATCACCATGCTTTTCTGAAGTAGAGTTCACTTGATAGTTGACGCGCGTCCTGTTATCTTTCTTGTCCGTGTCAATCCAGCGCTGACTTCAGTCGATGAAATGTAGTTGGTTTCACCCGGCTCCGGTTGACCACTTTTCTTTTTTCTTTTTAATCCTTCGTTCAAGTGGCGCGAAACACCCTGCGTGCCACCGTAGGACCCCATGTGTACACCTATGGAGTACATCGTGTCACACGTTACAGCGGGACGTACGGACAGATTTCCGAGGGGAAGTTGCTCTGGAATGCTTACGCATTGAGAAATGTCTAAAACTATAGAGCAGGCGTGGGACTTCAACTCTCTGAACTGGCACTGCGCTCTGCTGCCCATGTACGGTATCCCAGTAGAACTGTATTGCAGAAAGTGTAGCGAACTTGAAGAGACCTACACTGTGATCATGCACTGGCAGGACTTAACGTGGATAAACCGGTCTAGTCCACTAATCGCTATTGTGTTTCGCTGCATGCCGCTTCGCCGCATTGCCTAGCCGCGTGCAGGTGAAGCCAGCGGAAGCGCGGCGGATCGTTGCGGAAGTAGGCGGTCTGCTGCACTTACTAACTGCAGCCGACGGCCTATACTATTTAAGCCGTAACAATCTTTATTCGTTCATTTCCGCGTTTTAGGGGGGTTGTGTTTGTTTTCACGTACATAACGAGTATTTACAATAATGCTGACGCAGTGACGCAGTTTGGCTCGGCGAATGGTAAATCTGGGCGACATTAATGTAACAGAACTTTTGTGAACACCGGTCTCGAAATGACCCTGCGCGTCAAAACAACGACAAAAATTGGAAGACCGGCGTCCCACAAGAAAAAAGACTGCCATGCTGACAGTGTAGACGCAGAGGAAGTTTAATTAGATACATTCTGCGGCGATCTGAAGCGATGGCGGAAGCAACCAGTGACCGTCTGTGAAGCTTACGGCAAGTCAAAGTGTAAAACGCCGGCAGCTATATAAAGGTCATCACACTGTTATTTTAAGTGTTTTAACAGTGTGATGGCAGTGTGATGACACACTGTTGTCACAATGTGTCATCACACATTGTCATCCTGGGACATTTGTCACATCGGGGGGCACGGCACGATACCGTCAGACGACGGTCGGTATCTATGCCCGAAGCATGATACCTACCGTCAACCGAAGTGTTTCCCGCAATAATTACTAGAGGAAACTCTGGCGCTGCAATCGTCCAACCGTGCACCCTGCGAATGACGGGTAGTGCACGGCTTTCCTGATCTTCGTGTTCATGGCTCGAGATGGCTATGTTATTTGCGCTTCATCGTGCCTTCGTTGCCCGTAATTTCGGAGCGACCTATGCAATTCCGCTAAATGCAGAAGACTCTGCCGTCACACACAATCGCTACCAATTGGGGCTGTTCCGCACTGTAAAAATATCTACGCCCTCAAGGGTGTTTTCTTGTCACACTGGTAACACCCTTGGCGTTAAAGCCAAACAAAAATTTATAGAGGGCTACAATGGAGCTCTGACTAGACGAGCGATGACAAAAAAAAAAGTATAGTTGAGAACTCTGCAATCATTCTGACAGCGTTGGGCGCACAGAAATCTCCGACATAGAGTTGCATATCTCTCCCTGTGAAATTCTCTTGTCGGGTGTTTCTTTGCGTCCAAGGTTGTCAGGATGATTACTTAGTCTTCAACTACGTTTTGTGTCATTGCACATCTCGTTAGAGCTCCGTTGTCGGCCTGTATAAATTTTTGTAAGGCCCTAACGGTAAGGGCGTTACCAGTGCGACAAGAAAACACCCTTGAGGGTGTAAACAATTTTGCAGTGCGCCTGTCGAGGGGGGCCGAATCGAAACGGGCCAAGCCGCCTCGACGCGCACTGGCTTGGCCACGAGAAATTCGTGACGGCGGTCTACGCCGCTTCTCGACGCGCAGGCGTCCGTGACGTATTTGTTCCAATATCCGGGGCTCATGCACTAGAGGTCCTGTGTTCGGATCCTGCCGTCGAAGAAAATCATTAACATTTATTCAATTATTTAGTGCACGTTAAGCTTGTTGAAAACGAGTTTACAGAGTCGCGAAGACGTTTGAAGCTAGAAGGACGAAGCTTAGGCGAATCGCCTGTGCTATATACCCACGATTCCCAAGCAGACCAGCTCTGGGCCGTGCGGCAAGCCAAAGGTGTCGCCCGAGTCCAAGGACTTCGAGCCGCCACCTGAGGCCACCACAACGAAACTGCCGGGCCATTCATTAATAAAGTTTCTTCTCTCTCTCTCTCTCTCTCTCCCAAGCTCGCTGGACAGCCCCACTTGCAGTCCTCCGTACACACTAGCGCCACTGTTCCTTGTAGTAATTATCGTTTTAAACTATGTGCCGTCACGTGATCGCTCCAAGGCCTGTCTCCAGTAAGATGACCACAACTTGTTCCTTCTTAAGCTTACGACTCCCACGGCTTATAAAAGCGAGCTGTGAAAGCAGGAAACGAGGTTGTAGAGAACCACTAAGGCGGGCGTGTATACCGCTTTGTTGAATGCAGGCGACTGCAAGTAGACTGTTATCCGTCTCTGTCCCGTTGGTTGCATCACAGAGATAAATCTTTTTTTTTTTATTGTAGGTGCCATGAGGTATTCCGCTTTCCACCTTTTTTCATTTCGATGTTCTCGCTGCTGCCTACATTTCCGAGTTTGTGTGTGCGTGGATGTTGTTTGTGAGTGGATCCCGTGTACGCTTTTCTTTCCTCTTTTCACTCGTTATTTGATCCCTTGTAATAGCAGCATGCCAAGCCTTTTGTTCACCTAACATCTCCACCTGCCATTCACATTTCGTTCACCAGCACGCGCGTATTTTTCCATGATGGCTGACGTAGACGGATTCCTTGAGATACATTCTCCATACACGCAAGTTGCGTGCACTGTGGTTGTGCTATGCGGTGTAATCAACGTATAACATGGCAGCGCGCGTTCAAGAAACTCTATTGCCCTGGCCTAACGGTCTGTTATAACACAGAACAAATATTCTCGACCCGCCGTGCTTGCTTATTGGCCATGGTGTCGGGCTGCTGAGCACGAGGTCGCAGGATCGAATCCCGCGGCCACGGCGGCCGTATTTTGATGGCGGCGAAATACGAAAACACCTGTGTGCTTAGGTTCAGTTGCACGTTAAAGAACGCCAGGTGGTCGAAATTTCCGTAGTCCCCCACTACGGCGTGCTTGGTTGGCACGCCTTAGTGGTTTCGGCACGCAAAACCCCATAATATTTAACAAACATTCTGAGATGTTTGGCTCTCAGGTCCCAAAACGCAAGATATTCCGTAGATTTTTGTTCACAACTGTAAGCTCATAAAGCTGCAGTATAACAGACCTTCAAACCACTCGACCTCGAGCCTACGTTCTGGGCCACGTACGAATTTCGCAGCAGGCCCACTGAAAAGTGGGCCAATAAATAATGCCCACCTCGGTGCCATTTGCTTTAGTTCTCTCTTCAGTCTGATCTTGCGCTCGTTTTCTTACAAAAGACAATTTCGTTTCCCGTCTTGGCGAGATGATGCTCCAACTGCTGGTTCACAAAGTGTTCATTTGTGAATGATTCAAGTACGACGGCTGCGGAGAAGTGTGTGTGTGTGTGTGTGTGTGTGTGTGTGTGTGTGTGTGTGTGTGTGTGTGTGTGTGTGTGTGTGTGTGTGTGTGTGTGTGTGTGTGTGTGTGTGTGTGTGTGTGTGTGTGTGTGTGTGTGTGTGTGTGTGTGTGTGTGTGTGTGTGTGACCGTGATCTGGACGTTATTCAGTCTGTTGAAGAACTGGACTGGAACACATGACTGTCAGATTCATCGGCGCGTCGGGGCGATCACATTATTGCACATATACATGTTCGAGTATATCATTTAGTTAAAAGGGAACGAAAGTCACAAGGACAGGCGAGGATGCTACCCAAACAGACATCTTCGTTACTCTGTACAACAGAAGAGGGATTCGCCGACATAATGAATTAGAAACAAAGAATAACGAGAGCAAAAAAGAAAAGGAAAAGAAACGCGTGCTCGCGTGTTGTTTACGTGCACAGCACTGCAGGCATCACGTCGTATTAGTCACACGTGTGAACTCTCTCTCACGTCCCAGGGACGGCTGCGTGTGCATTTGCTAAACGTGTAATTTGGGCGTGTTTACCAAAGTGATACCGCATTACTCACGCATTACGCGTAATTAGTTTGAACGCGCGCGAAGCTTGCGCTAAGATTAATTAACTATATACTCGAGCGTGTATCCAGGTCACGCTGGCTTCTTCCGGCTTGCGGTCGCGCGATAGGTGCCTGCTGTGTGTGGTTTGAACGTGTTTATCGAAACGATCCCGTGTCGAACCGATTCGGGCGTGCGGGCAATTGGTTTAGATACACACGCGAGCCTCTCTAGTTAGTGCTAACTACGTCTACCGCGCTCGCGGTCGCACTAATAGGCCGTCCCGGCGTAAGCGGTCGGAGTCGCCGCCTTCGATGCCAAAGTGGATAGCGTTTGCGTGTCCGCGAATTAGTCGCAGTCGTGTGCAATTATCGGTCGTGAGAATTTATGTTTGGCGTTTCGGTGCAACTATATGCAGCCGCTCGAAGCCCTATCGACGAATCGGGAGTTTTTTTTTTTTCTTTTCTCTTCGGCTGTTTTTGGGCCGACGCGCGTTGGGCGGTCGCTAAAGCGACCGCAACTGGCGCAGTTGCCTCGGGCGTCCATTTGGTGCGGCAATTCGCGAGCGCTGGGATTAACTGCGAAACGCGCGTTCGGCTTCGCCACGAGGTATAGAACGCTACCTCCCATCCCCCCCCCCCCCTACACAGAGTGTGGATCTCCCGATTGTGATTGTGTGTCTATGCTCCTTCCTTTCCTTATCTCTACTTTGTTTCCACTTTACCTCCCCCCCTCTCTCCCCAGCGTAGTGTAGCCAACCGGATTTTTTTTTCTCTGGTTAACCTCCCTGCCTTTCCCTCTCTCTCTTTCCCTCTCTCTCTCTCTCTCTCTCTCTCCCCCTTTCTGCAAATCGTTCGCGACGCGGAAATCGTGCCCGCATGATTGGTGTGGAGACCGTTGCGCCTATTATAAGCAAAGCACAGTGGGTGGTCGCAGAGCTATCGGCGACTGTGAAACCATTCCATGCCGAGTGTGCCAGTTATAGCACGTGCCAAGTTTCCTCGTCTTCTTTCTTTATTTTCTTTTTCTAAGGGGGCGGTTATGGGGGAATGAAAGCAAGTGTACATCGCTAGAGACCTCCTCAAGAAGCTGCAAGCATATTATTTCTTGTTGATAATAATGTTGTTAGAATTGGGCAAACATTTTTTTTTAAAGTTACTTCCTTTAGGGCAACAACGTCGATGCAAGATTCTTATAGTGCATTTCAAAACAACTTTAATTGTTTTCTAAGCGCTATCTTTCGCGTTTACACGGACGAGGGCTCGTCCGTGTCTCTTATTGTGTCGTCTGTTTGGCGATTTAGTACTTCAGTAACTGCTATAGTTTATTCATGCTTGCCACAGAGTTTCCAACATTTTTTTTTCATGCTCGGCTAATAAAAAACTAAGCGCTACGGTTGTCCCGTTGCCGTATAAGAACGATGGGGTGTAGTGCATGAATTTGCGTAATATTCGTGCTTGTGGGCTTCAAACGTTCTCGCGACGATATTTATTACGCACTGCCTTTTTGTTTTTAATTTCTGAGCACTTAAATAGTTTTCTTAACGCAGCAGGCCAATAATTATCTGCGTACGTGCGTAAAAGATTATTTTTTGCATGCATAACGCGATGCCTTGTTAACAAATCGCTCAATTTGCAAAGGGACAAAGCTGTTCGGAGACAGAAGGGCAAAGTTTAGATAAGTTGATGCACTATCCGTCAACATTTCCATGCTTCCTGAAACGCTATGCTTGCAGATCGCGTACAAGAACCCAATGTGTAGCTTCAGGAAGTTAAACCACACTTTTTTTTTAAGGGAGATAAATATTCGTTAAATTCGTCCAGACGGATATACAAAAAAAAAGTAGATTCAATGTACATTTTCGAACGTACTTGAAGCGACTTTTTTGCGAAGTGGTAAATCCAATGCTATGAAACTGTTCATATTCACCATCGTATTTTGCAGCGTCATGATTCGGTGCCTGCCCGGTGAAATTGGCGAGATGCGGACACTCCCCAAGCAAGTCGCATGTGACTCACGCTCCCGCTGATCTCATTGCCTCCGGGATTGGCCCACTTTCCATCACGGCATCTCCGAAGTCAGCCCAGTTTAGCACTGCTCCATCTTCAGGGATGGCCGCCCGCCTTATTCGACGAGAAGCTGGCAAAGCAGGCGCTTCAGACATCCCGAAAAAAGGCCCCCCCAAAGCTTCTCTGTAATAGAAGATAATTGTGTTCAAAGGCGTGTATTTACGCACGTTTCAGTGTTTATCTGTGCAGACAACGAAGCCGGTCACTGGCGCGTAGGTTCGGCTACGTATAAGCCAATTCCTTATATACGAGTGCGGCCCTTCGTGCCAGCTATCCGACAAGACCGCAGCACCCAGCAACCCCGGTCGGCAAAGTCAGGTATAGGGTTCGTTCGTGCAGAAAGCTTCGTTTTAAAACGCACACTTTGTCTCCCGTCGATAAACACGGAAGAAGTTGCAGCCGCTGCGTTATCTTTAGAAGACCGGCGCGTAACTTCGCTGACTGCTGCGAAGCGTCGCCCTGTAGTCTCTCAAGTCGGAACCGAAGGAATCGGTGGTATGCAAACGCGACCAGAATTAGAATGCGCGTGGTAAAAGCACCGGTGGTGAAAGCTCCACCGCCCATAGCTTGGCTATTCACGTATACGCGCGTAAAACTGGCAGACGGCATGGCATGCGTTGGCGGAAGTTAGGAAGAAAACGGCTTTCTGCAGAACAGACAGTTTGTATACACTACTAACGTACTATAGCTATTCCAGGCCCGTCCTGGATCGTGTTAGGCTCAAGTTGCGGTTTCGGCTTCGGCTTTATTCGTTCTTCTAGTTAGCCTGTGTTGCGCGGTGATAAACGGGCGGTTCGCGGCCTGTTACTTCTTAGCAGACGACGCTCAGCCGCATTTCTCGAAGTCGTCTGGAAGCGCCGGGATGGGTACCGTACAACACGTCTGCCCCATTGTATTCATAGAGGACTCGGCTGTATAGTGCAGACGTCCGTCATGAACGGCATTCGATCAATTGTTAACCCACTTTGACGTCACGGGCGCCCAATTTCTAGGTATAGGCTCTTCCGGAAAACGCGGCTTGTTTGCATTTGTGCAGTGCGCAACAATAACAACGCGACCGAAAGAGGCCGGAAGTGGCGTCAACATTTACTTGACCTCGCGCGTCCGCTTGTGCTAACGGGAAAGCTTCAAGGCCCGAGTGTTTATTTTAATGGATCTTATTAATAACCCGCGTTCACAATGCAAACAGTCCGTCTGGCGTGTTTCTAGGGCATGTTTCATGCATCGACGTACAGCGATGTTCCGTTTCCACATTGAAGATCAGAGTGTCCAACCGGTACTTTTTTTCGTTCCCGTATTCGTGTCGGTTCGCTGAAAACGACTCCAGTTCCGGTTTAACTCTGGAGCGAGAAAGAGAAATGGTTTCAACTCGTTCGAATCGGCTTAAGTTCATTTGGATTTAACCGAAGAATAACTAAAGAGCAGCCCAAATTGATCGTGTACAAAAGCTCAACTCTGCCTCTCACTTGCACTGAACGATTACCCCTGTTGTTCGTCCTTCCGGCCGCATGTAGTTTCAAAAATATTTTGTAGATCCGACACCAGTGCTGGAATCCATGTCAAGCAAAGCTGTATTGTGACTGGAGAAAGACTAGAGAAGATTGGAAAAGACTGTCAGCTTTGTATTTACTATTAGATGCAATTTACAAAATTGTGATATCGTTTTTCATTGTTGAGTTAGAGAGTCGTAGACTTGATAGTCTTCTTTTCTGAATATCTGCGATTTTCATCAGCTTTTATATAAGTATTGACAGTCGAAATCGTAAATACACTTGCTAAAGTCCCTAGATTTTAATTTTTTCTTCATTTATATGCAACAGACCTCAAACAATTTGGTTCAGTGGTTACAAAATCAGTTTATGCTTTTTCTACTATATATATAAGGGCCCCCCCGAGCTAAAGCTTCATCTTAACCCCGCAAAAGCCGCCGTATCAATGCCAGGGAGCTTTCAGTTGTGGGGCTCTGGATTATGTTTCGCTACCCGGGGCTGTCATGACGCGGTCCCAAAGCCTTAGCACTTAAGCGCGCTCTTCACACCAAACCGGCTCTTAGATTGGAGCCGGAGTAAGCTTGCCCGAGCCGGACGTATGTACTACTACGGCCGCTCGATGGAAACGCACAGGTGTGTTTTCATCGAGCGGCCGTGGTACTACACAGCCGCTCGACCAGAGCAATCGCACGCCGGAAGCGGAAACACGTCAGCGCTTCTCCTGTTGCAAACAGAACGTACGCCGTAGCAGGACGCGCGCCAACAACGGAAGTTGCAGCAGTCACGTGACCGGAACTCCGCCAGATCTTGGTCGCGCTTCCCAAGTCGAACACTAGACCACCTGCGAGCGTCTGAGCTCGAGCGCGGCGCTCCTAAAGAAAAGGAAATAAATAGAAAGGAAGGACAGTGTTCCGAACACTCTATTTCGACCTGGAAGGCGCGCCGCTAGAACACTCCATGCATAGAGATCGATGCAGAGTGCTCCAAGGCAACCGGTAGATTGTAGCATACGTTACAACTGCTGACCAAACTTTCTCGGTTTCCTATAGGTTTCATTCTATTACGTACAGTCACCCGCAAAAGTTTACGGGGCACGGGTTTCACCACAGATGCGGATTTCCGCTCTGTTTAGGCCTAGCACTTCTAATGTAACGGATCACCGAGTAGTTCGCAAAAACTGCCACCAATCGACGCTTTTAATTAGAGGCTATACGCGCACAGGGTTCGCGGAAGTCTTTCGCAAATCCCGCGTCTCGTAAACTTCTGCAGGTGAACTGCACGTGCGAGAAGCTTGCGGTCAACTTTCCACATGACCTGGCAAATGTGAGCCGGTGTTCCATTACAGCTCTTCATGTGGCCTTGTTTTGCTCATCGTGAGCCGGCTTCGCGGAGTCGAAACGCTTGCTTTCGCTTTGCCGTCTGGATGTGCCCATTCCATTCGGTATTCGCACGGTTGATCTGCTCTGTATACGGCGACTCCGCGGTCCAGTAGACCCGGAGCCACGCGGACGATGTGATCCATCACCTTGCAGCACGTCGGCTAAACAACGCTACGCAGAGAGAGAGAGGGGGGGAGAGAGAGGGAGGGAGGGGGAGAGAAACGCAGGGAGAGAGAGAGAGACAGAGACGCAGGAAAGGATAGAGAGAGAGACGCAGAGAAAGAGAGAGGGAGAGACGCAGAGAGACAGGGATAGAGAGAAACAGAGACGCAGGGAAACAGAGATAGAGACTCCGAGAACGAGAGAGGGAGAGACGCAGAGAGAGAAGGATAGAGAGAGAGACGCAGAGAGAGAGAGAAAGAGGGGGGCTAGAGGGGGGGGGGCGTAGGCGGCGCGTGACAACGGAGGAACAAGGGTGCCTCTCTGTCGGTAAAGTAGGGTGCGCAAATGATCAGCACTCGTGGCGCCTGCTGACCTTTGAGAAGCGACTTCTCGCAGACCGTAACGCCGCAGATAAAAGACGCGCCCACGCGTGATTAGTTGCATCTTCGCGCGACCTGAACCGCCCGGGAGCTTCAACTGAAAGTGAGACATGCAGGCGCCATGGAAAATAAGCGAGCTGCACAGACCACATGGAACGGCAAAGAACGAAATCGAAGAAGAAGTGTTATGGGATGATTGAGAGAGGGCAGTGAGAGTTTCAAACAAGATTGGGACGTCTGAGGGAGTGGCGTTATAGGAGAATGTTTGGCGATGGCGACTGTACAGGTACGTCCGCGTGTGCAGGTTGTGGAAATAGCGCGGTCACCGCAGGTGAATTTTTTTTATTTATTTTTATTTTTAAATTTCAAATACTGTTGGCCGTCTTGGCAGTAACAGGGTGGGTACAGCAAATTTGCACATAGCGTAAAAAATGTAAACACTTTGCAAACGTGAATAGGACATGAACCAATGAATGTTGGAAATACAATGCAAAACAAATGACCAAATACAATCTTCTGGCTAAGAAACGCATGGTTGCAGCATTGTGACAGTGAAATCGGATCTTTGTCGACAACTCGCAGTATCCATCCAGAGGTGGGATACTGCGTAGGATAGGAGGCAGCGACCCTGCCGGAGGCATACGGATTTTGGAGGTGGTAATGGAAAGCCAACTGAACCCTCATTGGTGAAAAGACGGCGACTGAATTAAGCGGACGCGCAGAAGTGAAAGGTATGAAGAATAGTTTTTAGGCTGACAAATCAATTCTCATCGGTTTCATTGGTTTGTTAACGTGAACCATAGTTCTTAAGGGCCGATTCTAAAGTTCTAAATCTTAATCCAGTCCACCTTACGTTCCGCACGATGGCATTGTATCACGTATCTTATTTACTGGAACGACCATGTGAAGCCAGCAGGAAATTAATCCAAGTAAAGGACAGGGGAAGCTATTTGCAGTTTTATTTGCAGTGTAGAAGTGATAAGATAAAGGAAAAATGAAAGTGTGCGATTAAACAACATGTTGCCGTTGGGCACCGAGCCCACAACCTCCCGCATTACGCGTGCGTTGCGCTACCACATTGTGCCGCGGCCTTTCCCGCGTCCGCAACCTTGGGTGTTCATGTGTACAATGAATAAACCTGGGAGTGTTGACCGGCGCGACTCAAGGACATGGTGGCGAATGCGGAACATTCTTTTCAACCGATGGTGCCACGTAGAATGTGAACTTTATTTCAGAGCAGACGTGCAAATGACCTGTAAAATTTTGCATGCTACCTGAGGAGGATCAAAGTCTGGCCACCTCAGTTCCCGTTCTTGTTTGCTGGAACGAAGGAAATTTCAACTGGGTCACTGTAAAATATTTTACACCCTAGAAAGTGAAAAAGGGTGTAAATGTTTCTATAACTCACACCCTTAGGGTGTCCGTTATATAGATAACACCCTCAGGGTATGAGTTATAGACACATTTACACCCTTTTTCACTTTTAGGGTCTAAATTATTTTACAGTGATCGGCACTCATTACAGGTGTAACGGTGACTTTTATGCTTTACTTTTACTTTATTCGTGTGAAACGCGTGGGCTTTGAGCGAGTCCACCTTTTCTTTATTCCGGTTAATAGTTCCACTTGAAAATGTGTACGTCCTGTTTCTTGATCTTCTTTGTCGTATCATTAAGTTGGAACAGATTGGATCGCTTTTGCGAATTGCAAGTCTTTTCATGCGCATCTTTTCATCTGGCTCTATCTGCCTCGTCACGATACTGATACCTACACGTGTCTTATACGCGTCTTATTGGTTGCCGCCAAATGGTCGATTCGCGCCTTTCCCTTGGCCACGCTTTGAAGCTTCGAACGCCGCACCAGACAGCCTGTTTATTTATTCTTTTTTCCTCGCGCGGACACCGACGCCGCCTTGCTGGGCGTCTCATCATTTTCGATTGGCATCAAAGGCTCTTTCTCCGCCCGACGTGCTTCGGCGCCGTGTGTGCAGGTTTACACCGAGGCGTGAGAACCGGCTCGGGAAGACCGTAATTTATACTCGTGGAGAATTGGAAAACGGCGTCTGTTGGGGGAAGGGGGAGGGGGGGGGAGGGGGGGGGCTCCGCACTTCCGATGGCGCGGACGACTCAGCTGTCAGTCGCGAAGTTTTAAAAGCCCGCTGTCTCGGACCGCTATTGAATGAAAAAAAAAAGAAAAAAAGAAAACGAAGCTTTCTTTCTTTCTCCCTTATTTTTTCTTCAACTTTTGTATCATTTATGCTTGTAGGTGGAAGTGTTTACCTTCGCAAGGGATGAGCCTGTGTCGGGTGTTTCTGGCAAACACTTTTAAACGATCTTGAAAAAAAAAATAATCCAAAGGAACAAGCACCGTGTGGCATACACAATTCGGATCGCTGAGCTGGATTGCACGAGCAGGTGGACGTTGTTTGCACGAGAAGTGGAAACGCATAACCGACTAGCTCAAGAACAAAAGGCACTAATGAACGTTATTAGTGAATGAAACTGCAGCGCGCTCAATCGTGTTTCTTGAAGACGAATCCTGCGTGCCCCTGAAGGGCCGTAGAGTGTGTTTGCAACCACGATCAGTGTCTACAGCGTAACCTAACTTAACCATGGTTGATTTCCCCGACATCCAGAACGAACGTTTCTGACCTGCGCTGCACGCTGTGATGATGATGATGATGATGATGATGATGATGATGAAGCCTCAGTTGATGGCACAAACCCACTGTGGGGGATAGACCACGAATCGAGTGGTAATATGATTTAATAAGCAAAATAAAATAAATTGGTTAATAAATAAATAGCACGCGAAAAAAAAGGAAACCAAATAACCCAAGATGCAAAATAAAGTGTGAATACATGAGATGAAGTATTGATGAATACTGTAGTGAGCCTTGCGTTGATAGGGTTATTAAACTGTGTTAAACTGTGGTTGATCGCTTTCTTTTTACTCTTTCTCTTTTTCTTTAGGGTGCGGTGAAAGCCGACCCCTGTATGCATCGAGTTTCATGCAATCATTGCTAGAGTGAACTCTGGCGCTGGTGTCTACGGGGAGCCGAAATGCGAGCCGTAGAGCCAGCGTGGGAATTAACGGAGGTGCGTGGATTTGCCTAAACTTCGTGCTTGTGGCTTCAAACGGCCTCGTGACTTTGTAAACTCGTCATTTATTTTTCAACAATGTACTCCAAGGCAAGTAATTAAACAGGCATTATTAAAATTGCCCGACGCCAGGGTTCGACCACGGGACCTCTAGCACAGACGGCCGATATTAGAGACATTTAGCGTGTCCGCTATTCCGGCAAACCGGGGCGGTATGGGCGGATTACCGGATGGTCGGGCGCGTGAACGTGAGCGGCCGGAGCGGTGCAGCCGCCTTGTGTTGTAGAGCTCAATCAATCAATCAATGCGGACAACGCGGGCTCTTCTGCTTCACGAGACTTATAATGCTTTCGCATTATTAACACTTCAATACACTCCGTTTTCATGTAGGCGGCCTCGAAGATGTGCGCCCGGCGCACCGTGGTACGGAACAGTGGTCCGCAAGCTTTGCTTACACATACAAAGGCGATGGTCCTACGACGTGTACGGACGATGTGCCACAAACGTGAAAACGAAGACATCTGACATATGCGACAGATCGGCATACAAGTGCACTCCGCTACAATCTTTACCGGCAAGCAGAGTTTGAACTTCCGCATTCAATGCACATTGTGGCGGCAAAACTAAACGCGCAAGTTAATGTGAACATTCCAACGACGCTTTGTCGCTCGTTTCAGCTGTACCGCTTATTATGCAACCTTCGCTGGTGTTCCGCTATGCTCGCCGATTTTTTTAGCAGTTTCTTTTTTCACAATGGAACCCCAGCAAGAAGTTAAAATCAGAAAAAAATAACATCCCCTTTAGCGGAAGCCTTTATATTTAAATCTCTAATATGTGTTAAATAAATACACAAAATGACACTTTCGTTCTATATATTGTAGACAGTTATCGCATAATTTGATTGCAAGGCACGACAGGGCCCGGGCACAAGTAGACGTGGTGGCGCATGGCGACGGTATCCTGTATCCTGTATCCTGTCGTATCCTGTATCCTGTATCCTGTCGACGGTATCCATTACTTACTGGTGGAATGTACAATACAATTCCATACAGTAATAGGGAATGTACCATAGAGTCTCCTACAGAGAGAGAGAGAGATAATTTATTTGAAAGAAGGCAGAGGGGTCGGCCTGAGCTAAGGCGCTATAGCCTGCTACTCTGCACAGGGGGATGGAGAACGGGGAGATAAAGGTGGGATCAGGGATGATGATGACATAGAAAGAGGAATGCGCAAGGGTAAAACCAAGTTCAACACTCTGATGATAAACGCTCACAAATGTCATCCATGAAGCCACTGTCAGGTTCCGTGTCAAGTATGTAGTCACCAATTCAAGGGAACTTAAAAATAAAGGCGCTAGGACGAAGCTGGTGTGTGGGCCTCCCCTGTGCGAACAGAACATGCGCCAAACAAAAGCTTTATAGCATATAAAGAGCTGCGATAAGCGGCTCCAGCCCGGTGAGAACTTGCAGGGCACTCTTAGCGGCCGGATTCTTGAGACCACCGAGACTTGACTCTACCATTGACTTACCAGGTGACTCCATTGACACATTGACTCTACCAGGTGCTTCAGCATTTTCTGTACACTCTCCATCTCATTGTGTGCATCTCCTTGCTTGCCCGTAGTGTCACCGGCTTCACTGGCCCTATAATTCTTGGTTTCATGGCGCAGAGGACCACTAGGGCCCGCTGGCATGACCGCAGGCCTAGAGGGCAGCAATGGCCATTCCGTGTCTGTATCAGCCGGTGAAGGTGAACGTTTGCCGCGTGCTCTCGTCGACCTGGCATTATCAGTAGGCGCCGTTACCGTCCTCGATGCCCGCACAGGCAGAGGTGGTCGTGGTGCCTGTGCCGCGATATGTAGTTCTCCTGAAATGGCTTTGTGATACTTCTGTCGCGATCGTTGGTCACTTTGGCGAACAGATTGAGCAGCCTCTTTACGTGAAGATTGGTCTCTTGCCATTTTTCGAAGTATGCGAACTTCTTGTTTCATCTTCGGGCATTCCTTCGAAGTCGCTTCGTGAGAGCCAGTACAGTTGGGACATTTAAATGAGGACGCCTCACAGTCGGTGGCATCATGCTCTCCACCGCAACGCGAGCAGGTGGCTTGGGCTCTACAATTAGCGCTCACTTGTCCTATCTTGTGACATTTCCGGCACTGAATAGGCCTCGGAAAGAATGGTCTTCTCGGTGTATCACGTAGCCCACTTTGACAGACGCTGCTAAGGTCGAAGAAGTAAATATTAACTTGATACATCGGGAGTGTCCCAAGCGGTGAATCTCAAGAATGCGCACCGATGACCTCAAAAGACTCTTGAGGTCCGCATACTTGATTTCAAGCTCCACGTCGGAAATGACTCCAGTTGTTGTCTCCTTCCCGTAAGTAATAAAGGAGCGGACGGGGATTGCGCTTAACTGTGGAATGGTCTTTAACTTCTCAAGAATTGCCGAATTTTTCACATCTAATGTCAGGATGTTCTTGCGAGCGTTGATCCTGATCTCGTTGATATGCCCAGGGGCCACACTTTCAAAATGTTCGGTTAGAAACTGTTTGCTGAGGGAGTTCATGCTGTGTGACGTCGAGAGCGGCACGTACGAAACCATGAGATATTCCTGCTCACTCTGATTCGATCAAGTCGCCTCAGTCGACATACGGCGCATCTTCTTCATACGGCGGCCCATGACTACGGTGTACTCGCCGTCAGAGTCCATGGCTTCTGGCGTTGAGCTCTCCCAGGAATCGAGCTGGTCCGAGCTTCCAAAGGCACGTCGTCCAAAAATGAGTGATGAAGCAGGCGACTGACCTTGTTCAGGTGGTCGTGGGAACATCTTCTTGCTCGTCCTTGATGCAATGACTCCCGCGAAAATGGCAAGAACTTACAAAAATGCATAACAGCGAGAGGCCCAGAGCACCATGTGAGCTCTGGGCACTTCTTCCTATTCCTCCGAGTTTCCTACAATATTGTATGAAACTCTATGGAACGCACAAGGTTGAGTGGTTCGAACGGCGCTTTCCCGCTCAGACGCTACGTGTGGAAAAATTGTGCGAGGGCGCTGCGAGCTAATTGGATTTGGGCGGAGACGCACTCCTTCAACGTACTTTCTATGCCGGCGCTGAGATCGATTGCGCACGTATGCTCATCAAATAGCGACTTACTTCGACAGCAAATTTATACTTACGCCATTTTGTCCCATATATGTGTCTGATATATATTTGAGGAATTGATTAAAGGATACGACATCGTCAGTTTTGCTGCCACATGGAATTCCATCGCCTGCTAGAGAGCGCGTGTTCGTTATGCGGACGCTCTGTTTTTGTTGTAGAAAGTTTGTCGAGCGCATGTATTTTTTTAATGTCTTTATTTGCTTTCGTGCGCGCATGAATCTTGTCGGCCGTTACCAACCGTAAGTTTGACCCGGTGAATTTGTGTCTTCAACACTGTTTTGTAAAAGTAACACGTACTTTTCTCACCGCAGCCACTGATTTTCAGCACGAAGCTAAGCAAAAAATATATATATATATGTTGTGTAGTTTGCTTGCTTATTGGCGGTGATATGTTAAAGAGTATGGATACTAATAGAAGAAAACGACATTACAGGGAAATAAACCAGTTTTATTGACTGCGTTACGCGAAGTGGAGAAGCGGTTGATCAAACTTATCGGTAAATCGAAAGAGCACACAGACATAGATGTGAGAGAAAAATTATCAGATACCTTAAATTCACCAATTGTTAAAAAAAAGGTAAATCTCTCAACCGGAAAAAGCTTGTTTGCAGTAATCGCAAACACAGCACCACCATACCTTTCTTCGTGGTGGTGGCGTAAAATCTGCCGCATCTAAACCTGAAAGCGTATCTTAAGGTTCTTACAGCGTTGTTGCTATTTGTGCATCGATAGCTCTTTCGGGGAACGTGAAAGGCGGTGTACGAATTAAGTCCTAAACTTTTTTGCCGCAAGTACTGCTACAAGCTATACGACACGGGCACGCCTCAGACCCGGCAAGGTCTAACAGCGACAGTAACAACTTTCAATAGGTGAAGCACCAATAGTGACGGCACACAAGAAGGAGTACAGACAGGATAAGGCATGCAGACAGGAGACACAAGACAATACAGAGCGGAGCGCCTTGTCCTGTCTGTATTCCTTCTTGTTCGCCGTCACTATTGGCGCTTCACCTATTGAAAGCTATGCACCAACTAGCCCCACAACGTGTTTTACTACAGTAGCAACAAGCTATGATCGTCTTTGGCCGTAGAGAAGTGGTTTGGTAGGTGTGGTTCGGAATTGGGTGCGAGATGCGTTGTTTGTGACTGTTTTCTGAAGTAGACTATCGTCACACATCTCAATTTGATATTAGCCTCTGTCAAATCATGTCTTATTCTTTCCTACAAAGATTACCTTGTTCTATTGCTGCTTCGTTTGTACAATACTGTACACTGTGGATTCGCGTAGTTTTTTTTTTGCGCTTCTGTTTGCTGGCATACTGTCTGAGCCAACTTGTCATTTTTTTTTCGCTTATGTACGTGTTTTGTCGGTTCTAAATCAGTGCCTGTGCCTTCTGCTGCTGCCCTCAGACCGGGTTTAAGGCCCGTCAAGTTGCTGCGAGCAACTTTTTCCTTAAATCCCCCATAAATTGTACGTTTATGGAAATAAAGGCATATTTGTATTTGTATTTGTAGATTCTCGTTGCCGAGGCGACGTCCGACGCCGGTCGTCGCCGACGCGGGGCGCCGACGCCGGATTTTCTGCGACACGGGCTTCTTGACGCTGTCGTGTTAAAAGTGGCAGTGTGTGAACGTTCGAGGTTTTGAGTAAAAACGACGCGAAGCTCACCGCTCTTCAACAACGAGCCCGCTGGACGTGCATGCGGTCACGTCACGTGAAGCTGCGTCCGGGCTGACGACGGCGACAGCCTGGCCCTGTTGGCATTCGAATTTCGTATTAGTGTGGTGCTCTATATAGCTGGTGGCTCCAGAAGGCTCGTATTCCCCAATGCCACCTAGGTGCAAGCCTCGGAGCACAAAGGTTTCTTGAGAGAGCGCCGGCGGGCCCCCGTGCAAGGCCTTCAAGGGCGAGGTGGGCTGAGGAGGTAGCGGAGGTAGCGGAGGCCTACCACGACTGGTAGCCGGACGTCTAGCGACATAATGTGGTGACGGACGCCTGCTGGGACTGGAGTACTTAGACCTGCCTCTCTTCCCCCCGGCCCCACCCCTCTTTCAGAAGGGGAATAAAGTTCATTCATTCATTCATTCATTCATTCATATCGCCTTACACATTTTCACTTATACATTTGTACATTGCACAGACTAAAGTCTACAAACTTTATTTTATTATGTCCCCGTTGTCATGAATACGAGCAAGAACCTTGTCAAACTGCAAAAAAGCAGCCTTTAGTTCTTGTCACAGCGTTGATTTTTTGCAAATGAATGAATGCGAAATAAAGATTGATTGATTGATTGATTGGTACGAGCAACGACAAGCAGCGTGGAACTGTGAGCAGCTGTGCAAATTGTGCGCCGCCAACGAATTTACGTCGCAGCTATCGAAACTTATGTCGTAATTCAGAAACTTTGTCGTACGACAAATAATTTATGTAGTCGCGACAGAAACTTCAGTTACTTCCATTAAATGCTATGCAAATAGCCACATGATGAGTGTCATGGATGGATGGATTTTATTGTACGTCCGGCAAGGTTTAACGCGACCCGGGCTCAGGTCTCCCACGGGGGAGCGTCAAGGCCCTGCCTCAACGCCGCCTCACGGGCTTGCTGGACTGCCCACATCTGGATTCCGAGGTCTGAGCTGCACAGAGCGGCGGCCCACCTCAGCGACAGGGTCTCCGGAGCAACTGCGATCCTTCCTATATTGCGCTCCCACTTCATGTGTTTGAGTGTTGCTACTCCTTCCTGGCACAATTTGCACGTGTCCTCCTGATGGTTATCTGGGAAGATACGTTTCAGACGGAACGGATTAGGGAAGGTGTTCGTCTGGAGTTGTCTCCAGGCGACGGCCTGCCTCCTGTTCAATTTGGTACTCGGCGGTGGGTATATCCTTCTGGCGTTTAGATGTGCACTGGTTATGTCGTTGTATCTGGTGAGCCTGTCCCGTTCTGGTCGAGAAGTGTTCGCTATCGAGGGAGAGGTGTTGCCCTGTTCGGCGCGGCCGGTCATGTCTCGCGCCGTCCGGTGCGCCGTCTCGTCTAGATTCGGGAGCGCGTTGCCTTGCGTGGTGACCTGCGCGGGGAACCATAGTGTCATTTTTATTATTTATTACCAGGCCCGCTCCATGAACTTTCGTTGTTCTTCTATCGCAGACGGTTTTGTGCGTCGTACGACTATCCAGTAGTGCGAATTCTTCGCGTGGTGCTCCTCGCTTTGCGGCACGAGGACCAGTAATTGCCTGTCCGGGAAGTCGCGGAGACGTACACAACGCGACTCTCGTGACCCACGCGATGGCAGATTACCTGGCCTCCGGGATCGGTGGTTCACGTTACTTGGCAAGAAACCGACCGAGCGTCCTCGCCAAACTTCGGAGAGGAAGGGGAATAAAAGTTGACCTTAATACGACTATTCTCAGCTTGAACGCCGATATTTGTTGCAGTGAGGATATTTAAGAAACGTTTCTTGCTTCGTTTCGTTTCGTGATTTCGTAGAGTACAGAGCTGGGTACCGCTGGGTACTCTCACTTTCTCTCTCTTTCTCTCTCTCCGCTGCTATAAAGCTAGATGGACTGACGACTGCTATAATCTCCGCGTAAGCTCGCAGAAAAAAAAAAAGAGGAGCTTCGCTTTAGTAAAGCCTCTTCCGCTAACACCAAACGTAAACAGATGGACGAGTGCGCACAAAGGCAGATCAGTGTATTTGCTGTGTAATGGCAACCTGGCTTTCTAGGCCAGGGTTCGAGTTTTCTTTTCGTTACCTTTATAGAATCGGTGCGACCTGATTGTTCGCAGCATCTTTTAAAGCTTCGTCTATCGACCGTGAGCGCAGCTTTTCGAGAAAGACCGAGAATCGAGGTCGGGATGCCAAAGCGGGCGCAAGGAGGGGGCGGACTATTTCTCTAGCCTACATCTCGAGGCGTGCGGCTCGGGTCCGCGCCGTGCGTCCTCAATAAAAACGCAATCTAAGCCGCGACCGACGAAACAAGCGTAACTTACTTTCGCAGTAGGGGTGCCTATTTTGAGCGCAAGTTTGAGGCAGAGAACCGTCTCTTCATGTTTGACTTATTATTTGTTTCCTAAATTTCCTTCTATATTTTTTTTTTTGCGCTGCGGTTCTAACCTCCATCTCCGTATCTACATAGTACCGTGCAGTATGGTGGCAGCTGCGGAATACCTCAGCCATTCAAAAGAGAGAACCATTGACGGTTGTGATTTCTCCTCTCAGCTACGCCTGGGTCGGAAGGATGGGTACGCCGTGAAAAAATTCACGCCCGTAAGTGCGCAAGAGGGTTCTTGGTGTGTAACTCACACCCTCGCACCAAAATTTACAGCTTTAGGTATACATAACGGTGTAAAAATGGTTTGTAAGCCGCCCCCTTGCACCCAAGTGTACACCTTTAGTTGTGAATCAGGGTCTGAATTGATTTATACCTCACACGCTTACACCCGAATTCACACTCTTAAGCGCGTACCAGGGTGTAAATTGGTTATAACTCCCACTTCTACATTCATAAACTGTATAAAGGTATGAGTTATAGACTAAATTACACCCCTGGGCGCAGTCGAGGGTGTAAATTTGTTTACAGAGCACCAGAATGATTGTCAACTGAAAAACGAGGGGGTGCTGGGATGCTTGGTGGTCTTTTAGAATTGAAAATGTTGGTAGTCGAAAATACTGATTGGCTTGAAACCGTTTGACAGTGGCTTTCGCGTGTCGTTCTCATCTGTGGTGACCGTTGCGCGGCCAACATATTCAATTTCCGAGAATTGTCATTGTTTTTGCCGCAAGAAGGGTATATATATACGCGGAAGAGAAAACAAATGAACTGGTAGAGTGCCAAGAAGAAAGGGCGCTTGCTTCTGTCAGTTTGTTTCTTAATTCTTCTACCTAACCCCTTCTTGCGTCACAGTTTTTGACAGTTAAGCACCCAGTAGCCAAACATGCTATACTTTGCTACAGCGCAGAACGATTAGTAGTGAGAAATGTGCGAACTCTTCTCTCCTTCTCTGAAACGGGACGTTCTGATTGGCTGAATAGGTTGACGTTCTTTGGACGCTCTCTGTACGTTCTCTGCACGTTCTCCGTACGTTCTCTACACGTTCTCCATCGAGTGAATAGGTGCCGGAGCTTTCGCTTCACTGCACGCAATTAGCGAAAACAGGGGCGGCTAGCAACGCCATAGACCACACAAGAAAGCGGACGGCGAGGTAATAAAGCGCACTGCGCTTCACTGCGACGCTCAAAGGCAAAATTAAGCTAGAGCAGGCATTCCACGAGAAACAGCGGTTCAAGAGCGCGCTGCCGGTGGGGGAAGCGAGCCGTTCTGAGAACCTTTGCGACTAATAAATCTTTCTCTGCGTGCACTGTGGCCCACCGCGGCTGCGTCCTCGCTTGGAGGCTTACCGAGAGCTCCGAGAATTCGTATCTTGCTCATTCTAGCGTTTTTTGTCTCGCGTTTTAACCCGCGTCGAACGATGGAAAGCCCGGACGTCTGGGGATCTATGGCTTGCGCCTGCCGCGAATTAGGTCACGAAAGACGAAATACCAGTATAACTGGGAATTGGACGGCGTCCAAACGCGCTTTGTAAAGCTGATCACCGCGCTCGTTCGTCTTCTACGTGATTTAACGACCATTATATTTTCCTGTGACGATATTCCGTCATTTCTTTATCCTTTTCTCTCTCTCACCTATAGCATCTCTTTGCCCCTACCCCAGTGCAGGATAGCCAACCGGAGATAATCCCTGGTTAACCTCCCTGTCTTTTTTTTTCCTTTCCCTCTCTCTCTCTCTCTCTCTCTCTCTCCAGCTTCGCGTGCGTTGGAATGTGGCAGACTGCGCAAGACAGTAAAGCAGAATAACAAGAGGAACAGTAAGTTGGCGCGCATGTATGTAAAACGCCCTTGTAGCAAAACTGCCGCGCTAACTATTCGACGAGAGGCTTGGTCAGTCAGAAACGACGCAGAAAAACGGCATATACTGTGGCGACACCGCCCTGTCGTTCTCGGGTGGGTACCTCATGAGGTCACGGACTTGGGCATCGTCTGAACCCGCTTCACTACATAGAAGTCAAAGCTACAAAATCGAATGCGCAGAGAATATTTTTGTTTGTCTTTCATCGGCCCTGTTCTTTCCCAATTGCGGCCACGCAGTGTAGGTACGCTGTAAAATAATTTACACCCTTAAATGTGAAAACAAAATGGTGTAAATGTTTCTATAACTCAAACCCTTAGCGTTTTGTTTATATAACGGACACCCTAAGGATGTGATTTACAGACACACTTACACCCCCTTTCACTTTTAAGGATGGAAATTATCTTGCAGTGATAGGAGTCGACGGGATCATCAAGCCCCTCGTACAGCTTCTTTCCTCGGCCCTCCCCAAGTGAGATTCGGAAACAAACTAAGCAAAGTCAACTCATATATCTGCATTTTAACCCGCCGTGGTTGCTCAGTGGCTATGGTGTTAGGCTGCTGAGCACGAGGTCGCGGGATCGAATCCTGGCCACGGCGGCCGCATTTCGATGGGGGCGAAATGCGAAAACACCGGTGTACTTGGATTTAGGCGCACGTCAAAGAACCCCAGGTGGTCGAAATTTCCGGAGTCCCCCACTACGGCGTGCC
Organism: Dermacentor albipictus; assembly: GCF_038994185.2. Classification (NCBI taxonomy): domain Eukaryota; kingdom Metazoa; phylum Arthropoda; class Arachnida; order Ixodida; family Ixodidae; genus Dermacentor; species Dermacentor albipictus. The sequence goes on from NC_091827.1 coordinate 30,183,219, forward strand.
TCATAATAATCAGAAAGTGGTTTTGGCACGTAAAACCCCGTAATTCTTTTAATATTTGCATTTTAGTTTCCCCTAAAGCATTCGACCCGGGAGCAACGTCCGAGGTAGAAGCACGTTCTCTGCAAAGAAGCCTCGCAAGCAGTCGCAGATCCGCGGTAGGTGAATCGACGATGCCAGGTGCACCGTCTTCGCGAGGTCAGCCCGTCTTGCTCCGGCTTCCGAATCACGGTGAGCCGCGCGCGTAACAATATTAGAAGCCCCGCGAGGCGCGTATGCAAATGAGGATAGAAGCGCGCGCTTGGTGGAAGAAGCCCTAAAGGCTCCTCGGCGCACGAACCTTCGACGTCTGACAAAGTGGCAGGGAAAGAAAAGAAGAGAGAGATGAACATACAAGAAAAAAAAACTAAGATACAGTTGAAGTTACCGACGCGTAGGATCGGAAGCCAGCGCCATGACAAATTCATCGGCCTTTAAGAAAAAGCTCTACTTCGGGGCCAACTCGGCGAGTTTTTTTTTTTTTGTTACTCAAATACGCACGTAAAACGCAGAAATCTTTTCATTTGGCTAGGCGCTCAACCAATTTAAATGAAATTCGTTGCATTTAAAATAGAAAGGTTGAGCACACGTACTGTAGAAAGCATAGTTTCATTTGTGGCCTCGAGTTTTTTTCCCAAAATTTGTCGGAAACTCATATGCCCAGAAATGTGAAGCGTGAGACTCCTGGCGTTCTCCCTCAGTGGGCGTACCATCGTAACTGCGTAAATCAATGGGCTCAGCGGTTCAAAAATACAGTCTCTAGTAGAAACGCAGTTATCAATGAAGATTTCGTGGGTATTAAAAAAAAAATACCGATTTGGCCGAACGTGTTCGGCAAGTTAGAGCATTGTCCTAGTTACGCTCCAGGATTCTGAGCAGTTTGATTATTTGAGGGAGGTCCCACTGATGCTTTCAAACAAATAGCCAATCGTACGTCAATGCGTGTACATGATAATCGCTATCGCTGTAACAAAAGTGAAAAAAAAAGAAACCTTCGGCAAGTTCGTACACTCGCAATAACACTCTCTGGTCCTCAGAAGTTTATTTTAGTTAGGTCCTAATAAAGTATTCGAACAAACAAGCAAACGTCCATCCGTTCATCTACTTGTTAACCGCTATCGCTTTAACAAAATTGAGAAAAAAAAAATACACGTGTGACAAGTTTCAACAGTGCCGCAGAAACGCTTCCTAGTCCTCAGCAGTTTGATTATGTTGGTTATGTCCCACTAAAGTAATCAACCAAATAATCAAACGGCCGTCCGTTCGTCTACTTGTTAGCCGCTATCGTTGTAACACAAGTTAAAACCGAAATAAAAAGCCCCGCTAATTCTTGGCATGAACGTAAGTTGTACTGTGGGACTGGCATTCACATTCGCCTTTCTGTTTAAGGAAATATTTCATTCGTTACACAGCCACCTGCATGCTGTGGAAGACTTTCTTTTCTAAGACTTTTCGTTTTCTTTTTGCAGGAACCAAGTCTATAGAGCGACCTCTGCAAACCAAGTCGCAAAGAGGCTAGTTCCGTCAACTGGCGCCGGATGACCACGTATACAGAATCCACAATGTAAGGCGTAAGATTGAAAGATTTAGGCGAGCATATACTTCTTCATAGTGAAACGTTTTCTCTGTTTACAGGCTAAAGATTGAAAGCGGGACAAGAAGTCTCACTAGTTCTTTTTTATTTCTTTTTTTCGTAAACTTAGAAACGAGAGACAGGTGCGGTGGACCGTTTCGCGAGATGGACGTGAACATTGTAAAAACGTCGGGGTTGGACAGCAGGTCGTTCGTCACGGATGCTGCAGCCACGCAATGTTGTTTTCAAATAGTCCGTGTTACAAAGTTCTCTCTCCCTTTCCCCCGCACACACACACACATACACAAAAGTACCTTGAGACGCCGCAGGCTTCGTGCCTTACTATTTTTGTGCTCTTTCTTTCTTTCATACCCCGGCTTGAAAACACCTTCCAGCTGTCACGCCTCTACAGAGCCATTCCAGCGCATATATACAATTTAGTGTGAAAACTTTGCGACTCACGCCTGAAAACTTTTACTTCTTCTCACTAGCGCAGCTGCGCTATACGCTTATGCATGTTGGCTGCTGCAAGTGTCCTTCCTTCAAGAGCGTCTCCCAAGTTCAAGCAGCTATAGCGTATAGAGGAACCAAAAAACAAGGAAAGGAAAAACGAGAAGAATGAATACGCTTATGATGACGATTATAATGGGGTCCTTTCAGAATCGAACTACGCAAACGGAGATGCTACATGCTTAATAAGAACCTGCGGTATCTGTTGAAGTCTTTCTACCAGGATCTCACCACAGAAACCAAATTTAACAAAGTGGATCAATAGAGAGGACATTGATTGATTGATCATTCGATTGATTGATTGATTGATTGATTGATTGATTGATTGATTGATTGATTGATTGATTGATTGATTGATCATTCGATTGATTGATTGACTGTATGGTTGACTTGGTTTGGTTTAACTTCCAAAGCAAAACAGAAGGTACGAGAGGCAACTGCCGTAGAGATTGTCTTGGCAATAGTTACCACCATCCGGCGGTTATTTAACGTGCCCTGGTGGCTCAGGGCCCGACAAGAATTTCTTCTCTTATTTTGCACAAGAATGCGACCGGGAGTCGAACCCGCGTCATCGTCCCCAGCGTAGTCGTTGAGTGACCGCCGCGGATAATGGCGGAGAGCACCAAAATGACGAAGCACAGCAATTCATGTGCGTGCCAGTGGTCAGTTAAATGCGCAATTCATGAGGGACGGATGATTGATCAAGATGTCGTGGGATACTTAGTGCTTGCTCCCAAAAGGGCGATACCTCGAAGATCTCCTCTATTGAGGTACACACCGCTCTATCAGGTGGGGTCTTCTCTGCTCTTACGAGACGCTAGCAAGCCTTCCACTACAGTTTCAAGTTCAAGTTCAAGTTACCTCGAAGATCTCCCCTATTGAGGTGCACACCGCTCTATCAGGTGGGGTCTTCTCTGCTCTTACGAGACGCTAGCAAGCCTTCCACTACAGTTTCTTCCGACAGACCCCGAAAGTATGCTACGGAATTGCACGTCAGGAATCGCGCTATCTGGAGCGCAGTTTTCAGCGTGATTCAGCGTTTTAAGCGCCATAGCTACAGTGTACAGCTTGGTATAGTCGAGGTATACCTACAGAAATATTGTGACAAACTGTTGAGAAAATGTACTTTAATTAGTTTACGTTGGGCGAACTTGTGCCCTACAAACAGATAGCCGAGAGTTTGGCTCCAACGTACACCAGTCTTTACCCAGGTGTTGCGCACCTCTTAATTCGCGCGTCCGGCGCCCATAGCATGTTACTCCGGTCGCGCAGACCTTGTGGATACGTGTAGCCCGCTTCACTGCCGCACTCTGTCGCATGCACCCGTAAACAACTTGAAGGGCGGCGGAAGCGTATGGCGCGCATGATTTGAAGGCACTTTGGGTCGACGTAGTTCAGCTACATAAGATCTGCAACCACGTGTACGTGCCTGTGTGCGTGCGAGTGGTTATAAGTCATACTGGAGTGTGAGAAAGGACGTGTGCGTCAATTTTACGACACTCCTTAAAGGAGAATAACCTATCACGATTGATTACTTCATGGCTGTACTGTCCAGGTAAATTCTGTGGCCTCTCTCCGTATAGGTCGTCCACCCGGGTGCGACGTATCTAGATAGCCGAGGACATCAAATACCGACCCAGTACCATCATGCCAAAAATATGGCGACATTGTTTTGCCTCAAGCTAACAATACAAAATCGAGACATTCTCATGCACGGATACCTATCTTGCTTCCGCGTGCGATAAGGAATGAATAGTGATGTGTGCCCCAGAGTTTAATGTAGCGATCACTTGCGCTGCAGTGGCAGCCAGTCGAGCTCGTCTTTCATCCCCGCTCCGTAGCACCCAAAGAAGAAGCGATGACTGCCAAGCCGTGATAAGATCGAAGGTAGGCCGAAACGAGGACCTACCTATTCTTGGGTGGAGAGGCTGTGCGGACGGCCGTCAAGTCGCCTGATGCAGTTGTACCGACCCTCTGTTTGCGACTACAGGTGAAACCCAAAGAATACCTGGAGCCCAAATTGTCACTGTCATCAGCGATGTCTTTTGCATATGCGCTTAGACCGGGCGCGTGCTTGTTTCTTGTTTGTGCGTCCGCGGAACGGAACGTCGCGGGTGGTATTTTCGGCAGCCTCTGCTCAATGCGACCGGGGAAAGTTTGTTGCAATGAATCTTCTTGCACGGTCTGCGCACTTGCGTTAGTTTTGAAGAGCAAAACGCGGTGTAGTGAGGGCTTTTGCACTTCCTGGAGTACGTCACTGTCGAGGCAGAGAGAGAGACTGACCCATCGTGAAGTCAGTCGCCCTCCACATTGCGCGAGTGATTTTGGACTATAGAATAAAATCCCCTTTTCAGCATCGCTATCTTCGCGTGGCTTCGTGACCTTTTCTTTTTCTTTTGCTATCTTCTTTCTTTCTTTATTCCTTTCTTTCTTTCCTTCTTTCTATCTTTTTTTCTCTTTGCCATTTCCTTTCTTCAAGCAGTCTTTGTTCATCCAAATGTCGTTGACACCGACCTACGAACCTATGGAATTGCTTACCTAACTATCGCGCAAACGTTTCCGTAGCAACCAAGAATACTAGCCATCAAGAGATCAAAAATGTTATCCTCGCTGTGATCCTCATAGGAGTGGGCCTTTTTTTTTGTTTTGCAGGTGCGTCCGCCGCATTTAGGACATCGGCAGCAAAACGATGATTTTGTTTGTACGCTGCCTGTGACCGCAGCCGAAAACCTTTGGCTCCAGCGTCGACTTGGAACAGCTTGAGCAGAGGAGAAAAATGGCGCGAACGGGCGAGATTGTTTGTAAGTTGGTGTTCTTATTAACGCGATAGTGTTGAGGAGCTCGTGTCGCAGAAAAGCCGGTGTCGTCGATGTCGGCGTTGGCCGTGAGCGATAAATCCCAGCAGGCACTTCATGAATAAAAAACAACTTGCAAGATGGGCTGGGTGGGAATCGAACCAGGGTCTCCGGAGTGTGAGACGGAGGCGCTACCACTCAGCCACGAGCTCGATGCTTCAAAGCGGTACAAAAGCGTCTCTAGTGAATGCGGTGTTGCCTTAGAAACGAGCTGTTTCTAAGACTCAGGCGTCCGTCGCTTGCTCAGGCGCACATTTCATTGCCGCGCCGAACGCGGCGCTGCTCGACGCTCACCGCGTCCGATGCGGGGCGCGTAGTCGCTGCGCCGTAGCCCACTGTCTTACACCCCTTGGCGGGTCGACGGGAGCGCTGTCGCGTTCCACTCTTGAAGGCGAAGCTTAAGCGTCCTCCAATTTTTTTTATCTTTACTTACTTGCGAACTAATAAATACAGACTTTTTGAGCACGCTTACAAGCTCAGGGTATAAACATGGTGAACGTAGCAGTCGCACAACAATTCAGACTCTAGCGCGACGCTGTAGGTTTCGCGGTGTAACACTACTACGCCAGTGTTGAGCTAGATCGAATAGTTGTAACAGTGTAATTAGCCCCCTCCCCCCCCCCCTCAAAAAAAAAGATAATGCAGTGCTGCTGACGTTGCGATACAATAGTTACTTCAGGGCTCGATAAGGGCCACGACCCTACATGGCATCTGCGCATCGTGCATTGTAACTTATAGGGCACACGAACCTCGTTTACAGGAAGTCGACGCGAACGAGGCGAGTCCATGAGTCGAATCATCAGAGCTGGTCTTGACGACTGTTACATCAGGCCAACCTGAGCCTTCCTTCAAGTAAACCTTCCCTCTCCTTCCGTTTCTTAGGATAAATAATGACAAACAATTATTTATTGAAGTATTAGCGCATAGCCACAGCTTCCTTCTTTGAAGTCGCCGTCATTGAAGAGGTTGCTGGGGCAACGGCGGCACGTGATCGCCGACAGCGGCGCCACCTCGTGGATTCCACGTCATCGTTATGGTCACCAACTCCTTCCGTCTTATGCCACTCTCCGGGGAGGTTGCGGACCAGCGGCAAAAGAAAATTCTCGGGCGCATGCACTTCGGCACAGGCAATGAACCGGGAAGCGAGACAGCCCCTGCTCGCGTGCACAAGTCTACATGGGGCTTCGATCGCGTCACTCCTCCGCCCTCCCCCTTCTATATAGCTGCTACAGGACTGCTTCTTGCCCCCCTCCCCCCTCCGGTCTCATCCCCCCCAACCTGCCTTTGCCTATACGCGGTCCATCTCATAAATACACACGTCGACCGGCGTGCGAGGCTGCAGACCATAGAGACGTCATCTCTCGCCTGCCTCTGTATCCGAGAGCACAGTACACGAGTGTCGTTCCCGCAAGCGGTTGGTGGGGGGGTGGGGGGGGGGGTAAAAAGAAAGAGACCCCAACGAGACTCGGGGCTGTCGACTGCATGTGTGAGTAACCGTCGTGTACGTATACACATACGGGGCTGCCCCTTCGGTATACGTGGTTCCCATAGACAGCTCAGCTCTTCCGCTTCGGTAGACGTCCGCTGCGGTATACATCCCGGGCGCGCGCCCCAGCTCGTTTGCCCGCGTCTATGTGTGTGCGTGTGTGTCTTGTACGGGGTCACGCGCAGGCGTGCAGCCCGAGCAGTACATCTCTCGGGTCCTTTTCTCTCTACGATGATTTACGCTCGGACTCCGGGGTGTGGTTTGCCGGTGGTGGCGCGCTTCCTCGTGTTCGGGGATTGTTGCGAGTGGTATGCTCGGCTGTTTGCCGGGGCAACTGTGCCGACGTTTGGCGGGGTGGACTTCCAGATGTGGAGGGGAAGCGCTTGGGAAGAGAAGCCTGTATGGGCTCTTTGCGGAAGATGAGTGCCAGGCCTTCCGGCGCCTTTATGTGCGTTCTCGCCTCTCGCGCTTCCCGAGGCCGTGCAGCTTGGCGGGTATATGCCGTGGCTTCCATCGAAGTTGCCCGTGGGTGTGATACAGGGGAGAACGCCTCTTCCCCTAAAGGAAGGAAAGAAAAGGAATGACAAATTCTAGCTGTCGGTCAGCTTTGTGCCTTTTGGGTTAAGTACTATAGCAAGCAAGGCTGGCGCTACTAAGGTATTGTGGTTACTTTACAGTATTAGGGCGTTTTTTTTTTAATTAACATGTTGTCTTATGGGAGGCATCCGCAAATCGGTGGCACCGGCTACCTTGTATCGCGTGGTAGTGGAAAGTAAACTCCAAAAAAGTACTCACAACTGAGTATAGTTATAGCGAACGAACACGTACAAGGTTCCTCATGGTATTGTCTATAGGAAGCCCAAGAGCATAGTACAGGAACACGAACAAGCATGTGAAAACGCGTACAAACACTCAATTGCGTAATTAAATGAAGGTAATTGAAGTTGTCTGCAAAGAAAAACGCGCACGATCCACAGTTGTGCAGACGAGTGGACCATAAATACGTAGCATGCCACATGACTACATAACATCACATAATTAGCTACGGCTTTTCTGGCGCACATATCGCCTGTTGTAGTAACGGCATTTCTGTATTAGAGGGCGCATGGAGATAATGCATACATGTATTCCCTGTTTGCGGTACTGTTCACTTAATGTTGTGCGCATTGGTATTGCGTGTGCACTGTCAAAGCACTTCCTACGCACGCGCGTCTCTCTCTCTCTCTGTGTGTGTGTGTGTTTGTGCGTGCGTGCATGTGTGTGTGTGTGTGTGCGTGCGTGCATGTGTGTGTGTGTGTGTGTGTGTGTGTGTGTGTGTGTGTGTGTGTGTGTGTGTGTGTGTGTGTGTGTGTTTGTGTTTGTGTTTGACAAAAAGAATGAAAATGTGCGAAAGTTGACCGGGTTATACAGCTGGTTTGCCACCCTACCCTGCGTGAGAAGGAAGCGGGCAGGAAAAGGGTACAAATACGAATAATTTATTTTTCCTTCTGTAAAAAAGAAGGGGGGGGGCAGCTGCTAAAAGCTGCTTTGACAAGCAGCTTGACGAGGCGACCATTCCTGTATTAGCAATAGCAGACATCATGGAATCAAGGTACTACAAAATCACCGTTCACAACATAAAAAAAGGGGGGAGGGGGGTTCCGTAATTGGGCACTTTCTAAGCATTGAAATACACGTAAGGTGAGGCACTTTAACTGAACATTAATGCAACATTTTAAACACTTCTGCAAACAACTAGAAGGAAGGTAGAAGGAAAACATGGGGTACTCGCGCCAACAACCGCGTTCTCAGTAAAGACAGCAGGGTTCTCTCACTGCATCTTGCACTTATGAAGTATTTCTTCTATACCATTCTGTCGCCATGTAATTGTTCCCATTGAAAAGTCTGTTTAAGCGTATTTTTAAATGCACCTTTGGATTCGTGATACGAGTACTGGTGCCGAACGGGTTCAGAATGGTAATTTATTCAGTGAGTTTGGTCGAGCTTGCAGAATGTGTGCTCGGTACGAGGAACATCTACAGGAACGTCACATATAATAACGTCAACCATTTCATTTCTATCGTACTTGGAAAGCACCTGTCCAGCATCTTGAAATATGTGCCCGATGGAAAATGTCAAAAAAAAAATTCACCCACGATTACGATACTCCCTAATGCGAAATTTAAGCGCAGCTCTGTGCGTGTTTTCTTATCGTGGCGTATTGGCTGGCGCGGACAGTCAGTCTCGTGCGACGCGTTGCAAACGGAGCCAAGTGTGGCGCGACTGCCGCGCTAATCGGGAGATCGCGAGAGGCAGCACGTGGGCGCCATTCACAACAGACGCCGCAGACAGACCTCCGCTCATGCAGCGCTTTGTTTTCGTATATGTAAAAGCTCGAACAATAGAAAATGGTGGCAAGATTTCTTCACTAGCAAGCCAAGATGCAAAAATAATTCCAAACAAAATCCTACTTGTCCTACCTAAAGCAAACATCATGTCAAGCTAAAGTTTGATATATAAAATAATACAAGTATTTTAAAAATATTCAAACTAACTCCTAGGAAATTCTTGTATAAAGAAGCAAAAAATTTATAGTTACATTAAATTATTGAAATTGGTATAATTTAGTGCTTTTTGAAAAAAGTGCTCTTTATAATTTAACAAATTTTTTTCCTAGTTTTTATACTTTAATTTTTAAGTCTTAAAGATGTTATAAAAGAAATTTGTATTGAACCCAGGAAGTATCAATAACAAATGCCCTTAAAAATAAAAATGTAATACTTTTATTTATTGGCAATCTTTAACTTTTTAACAACTATTTCCTCAAAAAATTTGTGTTTTTATATGCTATCGGTGGCGTCATCGGTAAACAGACTAAGCGCGAGATACTCTGGCGCCATCTCGTCGCCGTCGTCGCCGCACAGCCCGTCTTGCGCGGCACTACGCGCTCTTCTTCTCGCGCTCTCGCCATACCCTCTCCATCCGCTTTCTATACCTCATGGATCTGCTAAACCCTCCTCCCCCGCTTTCCTCCTCACGTTCTCTTCGCTATCGCCGCTTTTCATCCGCCCCTCCGCTCCGCGTTTGCTCTTTCATCCTCCCCTGCGCTCGTTCGCTCGCTAACGCCGACTCTCGTCGCAGGAACAGGCGCAGAAGAACTGCGCCCTAAAACAATGCACTAGGGAACTCGCTCCACTATGACGTACTGATACCGAGAGCAAAGACCTCGACGTCTAGCTTCCAACTCGCTTTACTAAAACGCCTTACACATATCATTCAAATTCCCTCAAATGGTCCAATCAGAAGTGTTTTAAGGCGTTTGTGCCACATTTTAAATATCAGTATTTACTTCGGTGCTACTGATTTTATTGCACCATCTTAGCGGACATGGTTTTCTGAGAGAAGCGGACACGGTTCTTTCAGACAATGGGCATGATTTTCTCAAACAAGCGGCGATGCTATAGATGGAGCTACCATGGCGTCCGCAAAGGGACACATGCGGTGTAATCACTAGCAAGAACGGCAACATAGGGATCCGCTTCCCAAATTAAGTAAACTGAGTCGCGAGCATATTCGCAGAGACCGTGGGATGGGGCTTGTCGTTTATTCCTAGTTGTCGCGGCCATGCAAGCTTTTCTTTTTTTGTCTTCTCTCGCACCTGCTGTGAATGGAGCGTTGAAGTGCGTTTTGCGCGTGCACCGGTGTGATTCCCGCGACGAACGAAAAAGAAAACCCTTGAGAGGGTATGTGGAATGTTCGGCTCCCGCTTCTGTGCTCGTTTTCGGACTGATTTCTGTGATTCCTAGCAACGAAATGTGCACTATTCGACGCAGTTTCTTCTAAGGAACACGCCGATGTCCGATTTTTCTTCCCGTCAGTGAACTCTTTTCCATTTCCGAGGCTTTTTAGTTCGGACCACGCCGCGGCTCAGCTAGCCTTACCCGACTAGGCCTATCGTCGGGGGCGAGGAGCGAGCAGGCCCAGGCCTCGCTCGTACGTGTGCGCGGCAGTATGCCCGCTATGGAGACCGTCGTGCCGGGAGAGGACATCTCCCCAGAAGAAGCGAATCGCCCTGGCTGGACGACGGCCATGGGCAGAAAAAAGAAGGCCACACCGGGACCGACCGTTCCGGACCGAGGCAACGAGGGACGAGCAGAGACGAAGGGCGGCCGCCGCACGGCCGGCCCGCAGAGCGCGGTCAAGCGCCTCGTCGCCGCATCGAGGCTCCCCCGGCTTCCGAGGGACCACATTCGCATCATAGTGAGGCCGAGAGACGGCCTCGACGTAAAAAAAGTGAGTCAGATTCGCCTGGCGCAAGCGCTAGCAATGGCGGCCTCACTCCCGCCGAACGAGACCGAGGAAGACATCGTTTGTCCGAACGCAACCCAAAACATTCTCGTCGTGTCCACGCCAACCGAGAAGAACGCGAACGCATACGCCGGAGTTCAAAAGCTTCACCTAAGAGAAGGCGCATACAATGTGGCCGCATACATCGCGGCGCCGGACAACACGTGCAAGGGGGTCATCAGAGGAGTGGACCCCGAAATCAACGAGGCCCAGCTTCAGGCCATGATCGTGAACCAAAGAAATCCCATGGCCTTGGAAGCCAAGCGGATCAAAAATACCTCAACGGTGGTAGTGCTCTTCAACGGCATGAAAGTGCCGAACTACGTCATGTGTGGCGTAAGCCTAATACGCTGCACGCTCTACAAGCGTCAGAACGACGTGTGCTACGGGTGCGGTGATTTGGGTCACAGAGTCGACGTCTGTCCTAATCCTGACAAGAAGAGGTGCCGCGGCTGCAGAGCCAACGACCCGGCTGCAGACCACCAGTGCTCGCCCAAGTGCGCCCTCTGCGGGGGCCAACACCCGACGGCGGACAGCAAGTGCAAGCAACGATACCAAATCCCTTACGTCGTGCGGCGCAGGAGGCGCCGACGCAGAAATGCGAAGAAATCGCAGCTGCAAAGCCATCCGCAACAGCTAGAGAGCAGATCACGTGATTCCAGCGTGTCAAGTGCCCCCAGAGGAGGACGTTCGACAATGCCGACACTACAACAGCGCAGCCGATCGAGAGGCCGTTCTCGCTCCAGGGGGCGCTCCCGCTCCCAAGTGCGCATTCAAGAAGGGCCGACCTGGGCGGACCGGGCCAAGCCAAAACCGCCTTCACATTCAAAGGTAACGCAGGTAGCATTGCCAAAGCATAACAAGGAAGACTCTAGAATAGCTCAGCTAGCGGAAGAAAACGCGCGCCTCAAGGCGGAGATTCAGCAAATGAGGGCGGATTTCGAATCGTTTCGGAAACACGGTTCCACTCCTCAGCTAGTCGACCAACAGCAGCAGCAGGTGCCGCAAATTACATCGACCCCGCAAGGGGAGCAGTCGGTTCGCTCGGTCAAACGCAGGGCCCCTCCCCTGACGGAGGAGGGAAACCCGGCGGAACCCGAGTCCAGTAGCGTCCTATTGGGAATTAAGCAGTCGATTAGCTCATTGCAGCTAATGGTCCAGCAACTAGCGGAGAGCATGGTAGCGCTCGCGGCGAGAGTGACGCGTATCGAAGCACACGTGGCACCTGTGGGTGCTAAACAAATCCAAGGCATCAATCATGGCGACCAACTCAACTAGAGAGCTGTTAGTGTGGCAGTGGAATTGCGCTAGCTTCAAAAAGCGCAAGGCTCCGCTGCTACAGTTCGTTGCCTCACAGGCGGACAAACCGCACGTCATAATTTTACAAGAAACTTTGGGTAGCGAGGTGTCCCTGCCCGGCTACCGGGTCGCCTCGTCGAAATTCGAACAGGGTAAGCGCGGAGTGGCGACCCTCGTCGCGAACAAATGCTCCTTCCAGGAACGAGATTTGAAATTAGGCAACGCGAAAGCGGAGGTAACCGTGGTCGAACTCATACCGAACAGTTGGCTGAAAAACAGCGTATTCGTAGTGAACGTGTACAGCCCGCCCTCTGACCACAGACAGTCGTTCACATCGATAATAACGAAGGCGGCCTCAATGGCCAGGGGGGCCCCTCTCATAGTGGCAGGAGATTTTAACGCGCCCCACGGAGCATAGGGTTACGCAAGGCCAGTGCCTAAGGGAGAGCGGCTATTGGTGGCAGTCACTACGTGCTCGCTAGAGCTGGTGACGGACCCCCGCTATCCGACTCGACTAGGCACGTCGGTGGCGCGGGACACGACGCCCGACCTGGCCTTCGTCAAGAACGTGCGAGGGGCCGAGTGGCGCAACCTGCACGAGAACCTCGGCAGCGACCACTACATACTGGCGGTCACGATCCCCATCAGGGCGGCACCACCGAGAGAATTTAAGGTCACCGACTGGGACGCCTTCCGCAAAATAAGGAAGGAAGACACAAACGAATACGCGGATCTAGACAGTCTTTTTAGAAGGCTCAAAGAGGACGTTAACACCGCGACGAGGGTTGTCCAAACTGAACTGAACGTGGAAAGGATGGACGCGAGATTGGCACACCTATTAGAGGCAAAGAATTCCATCACGGCCAGGTGGAAAACGCAAAGACTGAATCGCAGACTACGAAAGAAAGTAGCGGCACTAAACCGGGAAATCGAAGCGCACTCGATCGAGCTTTCCAAGCAACAGTGGAACGAGGTGTGCGCGTCGGTAGACGGACAAATGAGAACCGGGCGCAAATGGAACCTCCTAAAGCAACTGTTAGACGACAAACAATCCAAAGGAAGTCAGAGATTGGCAATCGATAGGATTTTACAAAAGCAAAAGGAGCAGGGCAAAACGGAAAGCGAGTTCCTAAAGGAGCTGGCGGAGACGTATCTGCCACTGGGCCCGTCAGGCGACGGCGACTATCCCCAATACGCCGGGGCAGAGGTCGAAGAACTCGACGCGCCTTTCACGGAATCAGAAATTTGGGATGCCTTACAAGGCCTCAACGGACGCTCCGCTACAGGCCCGGACGGGGTCTCGAACAAACTGTTGAGGAACCTAGACGGAAGGTCGGTCGAGAAGCTCACCGAAGAAATCAACAGAGTGTGGGAAACGGGAGAAGTACCAGAGGTGTGGAAAGAGGCCTCGGTCATACTTATACCGAAACCCGGTAAACCACTTGCGGCGGAGAACATGCGGCCAATATCGCTCACTTCGTGCGTAGGCAAGACGGCCGAACATGCCATACATAACCGAGTATCCCGGTACATAGAGAGAGAAGGCCTCTTCCCACATAACATGGTGGGCTTCAGACCGGGCCTCTCCACACAGGACGTAATGTTGCTACTCAAAAAGCATATAATTGACGGCATGACCAGAGACACCAGGGGCATACTGGCCCTGGACCTAACGAAAGCGTTCGACACGGTCAAACACAGATTTCTAATGGAAACGATCTCGATGATGGGGCTCGGCCGGAAATTCCACTCTTACATAGGCTCCTTCCTCAGAGACAGGAAAGCCACGATCAAAATTGGACAGGCCACGTCCGATTGGTACACGCTGGGCGCGAGGGGCACCCCACAAGGGGCGGTGCTCTCCCCACTATTATTCAATCTGGCAATGAAAGGGCTCTCTGACCGGCTGACGAGAGTGACCAACGTCAATCACGCCCTGTACGCAGACGACATTACGGTGTGGTGCCCGGGAGGGTCCGACGCAGAAGTCGAGCAGGCTCTTCAAGAGGCGCTGGACACAACGGAAGAGTACCTGAAGGAAACGGGACTCCGTCTGTCACCCAACAAATCGGAACTGTTGCTGTACAGGCCCTCAAAACAAGGCATGAGGAATTTGACGCCGATCGATCAAATACCGATCAAATTACATACGAATACCGGCCAGCCGATTCCCAGAGTGGACACTATACGAATCCTGGGGCTGCTAATTGAGGCGAAAGGTGGTAACACACAAACTGTCATGAAACTAACGTCCAAAACGGAGAACATGCTCCGGCTGATCCTCAGGGTGACGAACCGCAGAGGAGGGCTCAGCGAGAGCAGTCTCATCAGACTTTACCACGCCTTCCTCATGAGTCACGTCAATTATGTAGCCTCGGCGCTAAAATGGACCAAGAGAGACGCGGCCAAAATAGAGACACTGATGCGCAAGAGCGTCAAAAGGGTGCTAGGTCTCCCGATCACTACAAGCACGGAGCAGCTCGATCGGTTAGGGGTCCACAATTCACTATCAGAAATCATCGAAGCGCAGACCAAGGCACAGGTCGTGCGGCTGTCGACCACCAGGGCCGGCAGGCGCATCCTAGAAGAAGCAGGGATAAATGCCGAGGCAGAGTGCAACGCACACAAGATTGCGCTCAGCGCGGCGGTAAGGGGCACTTTCAAGGTAGAACCGCTTCCTAGAAACGTCCACCCGCAATTCAACGAGGGGCGCCGAAAGGCGAGGGCCCGAGCACTGCTGAAATCGATCGCCAACTGCCCGGGCCTGGCGGCATTTGTAGACGCGGCCCAGTATGGGCGCAGCGACCGGTACGCGGCCGTCTCGGTACGCTGGGATGGCACAATAATTAACGCAGCATCGGTCAAGGGGGTAACGTCCGAAGTGGCCGAACAGGTGGCAATAGCCATGGCAATGAGAGACCCCGAACGTCCTCACGTCTACACAGATTCGCGATCGGCGGCAAGAGCATTCGCCTCGGGCTCGATATCCCGGGAAGCGGCGGCCGTCCTCGGCAGCGAGGGAGCCGCGGGTCAGCACCTCGTCAAATGGTTTCCGGCCCACATGGGGGCCGACGTGCACCCTGAATTTCCCAACGCCAACGAGCTGGCGCACGGACGCGCGCGAGGACTCACGCACCGCGGCGATCGTGGCGAGCGAGGTGGCGGGGAGGGAGGGGAGCACCGAGACCCGCTGCTCACCTTCAACGAAGTAACAACACACTATCAGCTGTCGAGGAGGACCTTCCCACTCCCCCACGCTAAACTCACGAGACCACAGTCATCGATATTCAGAATGCTTCAGACAGGGTCGTTCCCCTCGAGAGGCAGACTGAGCCGTTATTCACCAGAAGTAGAGCCGCAGTGTCCGGATTGTGGCGAATCTTACTGCTCGCTAGCGCACATGCTTTGGCAATGCTCCGCGTTAAGCGGCACCGTGTTCACTAAAGAAGAAGACTGGCTGGACGCCCTGCAAAGCGACGACCACCAGACCCAGCTCCGGGCCGTCCAGAGGGCTCACGAAAGGGCGGAGGCTCACGGGCTTCCCGTCCCAACGTGGGTGCGGCCCGCGACCCCTGCCGCCCACTAAACCAAGAGTGGGTGGGGAGGGGTTCCTCAGGACACATTAAAGTTATTTCCTCCTCCTTGAGAGTTCCTTGTTTGGCAGTTTTCATTTTGATTCGTTGTTACCGTACGTTGTGCACGTTCTCTCTCTCCCTCCCTCCCTCCCTCCCTCCCTCCCTCCCTCCCTCTATCTCTCTCTGTCCCCCCTCCTCTCTCTTTTTTGTTGCTTACTGCACTCTCGTTTGAGTCGCAAGCAATCCGAAAAAGCCTCAAAAGCTGTAAAGCCACAAACTCACGACTTCGGCGTAGTCGTGGGCTTCGGAGTTTTATGCAGCGCTCTGCCACGGAGGTCCATAAAGGTTGGCAGGTTCATTTGGTGGAGCTGGAAGTTTACTCAATGGCGCTTAAATTTGCATAGGCCGATGGCGTCGCGAACACCGCACGTGTGCCGCATTATCAGCTGCACCTGTACCGTAGCAGCACGCTGTATGTTGGAGAGTTTTAGTGCAGAAGATATATGCCCTAGCGTCGCGCTTACAGTAATACTGGAATGGGTGTTGAGGATTAAGCGGTTCTCCTGGCGACACCTTCGATGCTGTCCTTATCCGAGGCGCTTATAAGATTTGTTTCAATCGCCTACAGGCTGTATTCTGTTCTACTAGTCGGCGTAAGTGTATCACCTAACCAACCCGAACCAACTTTCTTTCTAACCTTGCTTTTTTTTTTCTTTTTTTAATAGGAAGAGTTGCGGAACAAGAAGACGTGTTAAGATCAATGCTCGCATCGCAAACAAACTGCCAGCACTACAGCGTTAGCCATCTCACCCGAACCGTTCTGGTACTCTAATATGTGCTTACTATAGCGCTCTATTCGCTGCGCTAAATCTCTCTAACAGCACCAAGGTCTGCACCTATTTCTCCCATATATACACACATATGACAAACTGCACCTGACCTTTATGCAGTGGCGCAGATTCTGCGCCATTTTTTAAAAACTAGCCTAATTTTGGGATTGCCATTAGAATTGTGTTCACACATATAATATACAAGCCTGTAAATATATATACCCGGATCGGCAGCTCGGTGTCTGTCCTCATCTTGTAAGGTATAGCCCGCAGACAACCTCTCCATATACATCTTACAGATCGCTTTGCCTCGTTATAAATTACGAGTATTATGCGAAGCATACTAGCCGCACAACCACGCTCTTTCTTGGTGCGCCGCGCGTGGCCGCGTAGCTACCATATGACGTCATAACAGCTGCAAAGCGGACGCTTAAGCTTCGCCTTCAAGAGTGGAACGCGACAGCGTTCCCGTCGACCCGCCAAGGTGTGTAAGACAATGGGCTACGGCGCAGCTACTACGCGCCGCGCATCGGACGCGGTGAGCGTCGAGCAACGCAGCGTTCGGCGCGACAACGAAATGTGCGTCTGAGCAAGCGAGGCACGCCTGAGCCTTAGAAACAGCTCGTTTCTAAGGCAACACCGCGTTCACTAGAGGCGCTTTTGTACCGCTTTGAAACATCGAACTCGTAAAAAAAAAAGAAAAAAAAAGTCGTGGCTCAGTGGTAACGTCTCCGTCTCACACTCCGGAGACCCTGGTTCGATTCCCACCCAGCCCATCTTGCAAGTTGTGTTTATTAATGAAGTGCCTGCTGGGATTTATTGCTCACGGCCAGCGCCGCACACACCGACGCCGACGACACCGGCTTTTCTGCGACACGAGCTCCTTAACGCTGTCGCGTTAAAATAAAGACTAGTATGCTTCGCATCCTGGGCTTAACCTTAGCTAAGCCACAGCCATTTTTTTTTCTTTTCATTTAACCTGTACACACACTATAGACCCTCTGCTAAGAATAGTTGCTTCAAGGTGCAAGAACATAAATCCATGGCCTGTCTCCACACAGTCTACCAGACTTTTGGCCTAGTATAGACTCGTCGGATGTCCGCTGACAGTCAACGAGTCTATAGACTATGGCAAAAGGTGGGTTCGTGCGCCAGCTAGGCTATCCGAGAAATAAGGTCGTACTTCAGCGGGGGTTTGCGCGAGAATATATGACGTAGTTTATACTAACGAGAAGCTTATATTTAACGCAAAGATAACAAATATGACAGCTGCGACCACTTCGGGGATATTAAACAGAAATAGCAAAGTAAATGTTCTCCTCTTTTCTTTCTTTTTTGCAGAAGAACTGCTTCGGACTTCTGAAAAATTGTTTGCGCGAATAAATAAGGCGAATAAGTTCTGTAAACACATCTCTCTCTCTCTCTCTTTGCCACTCTGTTCAAAAACAGGATTCTTTCACCTGGAGCGCCTCGTAGCCATGTCTGCCTCTGGTACCCAAAAAAGGCCCGCGTTTCTAAGAACAGCCTATAGCGTCGCCGTTCCTCCTCGCCGTCATTCTAAGTAAATAATCCTATTGTCGGCCTTTTTGCTACGGTTTCTTTTCTTTTTTTTTTTTTTTACAGCGTACCGCTTACACGAGGGCTACACGCGCCGCATATGGACACCTTGTTCAGAAAACCACTCGTAACGTAAAAGTGCGTATACCCACGTTAGCGAGCGTGTACGTAATTTTTTCAAACGCGGCCCCTTTCGGCTACTTCAAAGGTAACACGTAGCGAGACCGGTTATTGACAGCACGTGCATGCAAATTTTAAGCGCGAATGACGAGCTATAGCTTCAAAATTCGGAGTGTGCAATCCCCGGGACCAGATGGCGTATTTTTTTTTTCCTTTCGGGCAGGGTGTTTTGAATGCCTCTTTGACACTGGGCTTGCTTCGTTACCTGTTATGCTAAAAAATATTGAGGATGGTGATTATGATGACGTCAAAACTGTGTGGCGCATAAGCATTCTAAGCAGAATTAAATGGCCTAGAGCGGAACGGCACCGGCAAATTGCATTATTGGAAGAGAAGTTTTTTTAAAAAGCTTGCAAGGCGAAACCAAGGAGAATACAAGAGAAAAAAAAGATTCTGGCAGAAGCCATCTCACGATTATTGCCATTCGCCTCAGCGTCGATGGTTATGGTGGTTACGAATGGATCGTTTCTTGCAGGCGCAATTGCTGTGGGTATTACTTCAACGAAAGGGAAATTCAAACGTGCTTTTGTGTTGTGAAGGATTCGGCAGCTAGAGCTTGTTATACATTCTCAACATTTTCACACTACTACAACAGAATGGAAGACCTTAGCATTTATTTATTTATTTATTTATTTATTTATTTATTTATTTATTTATTTATTTATTTATTTATTTATTTATTTATTTATTTATAAGGTACTATTGTCAATTGAAAGCCTAAGCAGCTGTGAAAAGTTCTTAATCCTAATCATGGAGCACTGTGCATCGCTTAAAAGAAATGCAATGAATACATGAGGAGTGAAACAAAAATAAGTGTAAATGTACAAAATACTTCGGTGTGCCTGATAACAATAGCATTTGCGGCGACGCCGAAGCGAGTAGATTCCACCCCACGCTGCCTAAATCACACGTTTGAAACTCGAACAGAACTAATTTTGGGATAGCAAGTGGATTTTGGTAGCAAGTAGTAAGTGGATTACTTATCAGTCTCAACCTAATATGATTAAGCGTTTCAGTCGGTCCGACACTTCGTAAAACCGGTTGTTGCTAATCTCATCGCTCAGTCACGTTCAAGTTCGGCACCCATCGACGCGTGCCCTTAGCACGTAAGAGAACATCAAACCTAATCTCAAGATATTTCCATTTGTGAAAGGCATTTGCTGTATACTATTGCACTGAATTTGCGTTCGATGGTTCACTTGTACGGTTCACGGCGCTATTCTGCCCGCATCGAACTTTCTCGCACTTATTTCCCACACGCGGGATCTTTTCAAGACCAGATTGCATTCAGCTAAGCCCACATAACATGCCTTTGCAAAATTAAATGCTATAGTGACACTACGTAGTTCCTTTACAACGGGTCATGTGTAGTCTTAGAGGGACCGTCACGTCAAGTTTTCGAGCTCGAATCACGCATTGCATTTTAAACCTTATGCACCCCCACGGCGAGCTGGCGAAATTTGAGCGTACTCGGTGTGGTGGAAAATTTGTTTTGATTTATTTATATCGCCGGTGAACTGTACAGCTAGCTGTCTGGCAACACTAACTGGTGACGAAATTACGTAATTTCACCCCAGCTACGGCTACCCCTCAGTAACGGAAGCCGATCTCGAAGGGCGTGCATTTGTTCTATGCAGGCACCGCTAACGATTACTTGAAATTAAATCCTGGGGCTTTACGTGCCAGGACCGCCATATGATTACGAGGCACGCCGTAGTGGGGGCTCTCCGGAATAATTTTGACCACCTGGGGTTCCTTAACGTGTCTCCAACGTAGCGGACTCAGGCCATTTCGCCCCCATCGAAATTCGGCCACCGTGACCAGGAGTTGATCTCGCTACCTCGTGCTTAGCAGCGCAACATCCTGGCCGCTAAGCCACCGCGGAGGGTACCGGTAACGATACCAGGAACCGCAAACACCTCACGGTCGCCATGGGCTGCTTTGTTTGCATATGTGCGTCTCCGCGGGTAACCCGAGACAGTTCTGTACCGACGGTCTCTGATTTGTGCTGCTCTTATCGCGTGAGTTAAATAATCGAGGGCACAACTGGACGACGACGCCCTTACTGCGACATTGGGTACGCGTGCGTGCAGAGCAAGGCATTCGATGTACATAGTTTCGGACTTTTTCGAAGCAGGCGACAGACACGGCGCCGTGACCCAACGCTTCTTGACGTTACACAATTCATGCCGATATGGTGATCGCTGTGGGTGGCAGGGTCTTAGGGACGGTGATTTCAGATTGAAAGTTTTAAGTAAAGACCTGCGCAGGAGCCCAATTTTTTGTTGGTGCAGGTAACGATATTGGCCCCTCTACTCCCACTTACTATAAGCTCGAATCGCGCATTGCATTTTAAACCTTATGCACCCCCACGGCAATCTGGTGAAATTTGAGCGTACTCGGTGTAGTGGAAAATTTGTTTTGATTTATTTATTTCGCCTGTGAACTGTACAGCTAGCTGGGAGCTGGGTGGGAGTTGGAGGACCGTGGTCATGCTCCCCCCCCCCCCCCTCTTTGTTTAATGAGCCCTGACAAAACAAAACGTTTCCAAAGCTTTGATCGTGCCGGTATCACCGTAGCTCCAAACACACAAACGAATCAACAGGCGCAAATACAATAAAACACCCATATACATTTGATCAAGCCAGGACAACACTGCCGTAGATTCCGGGTCAATTGTAGGGCCTCGCGGGAGACATGGTCGCTGCGTCGTCTTCAAGGCTACACAGCGTCCTCTGTTTCATCTGGTCTATTATTCTAGGCTTCTGCTTGCAATCATAAAACTATAAGAACAAGGTCGTAAATTTCTCGTTGCGGCTTTGCTTAGGACAACGAGACGCCACTACACGTGGGGCTTCGATGGGCGTACTCTAGTAATACCGCTGTTGTCGCGGCTTAACGAGGTAACAAGGACAGAAGAGAAAAACAGGCATGCTGAGGCGCAGGTGCAAGATGACGTGCAAAACAAAGCAATGCTACAGTGTCATTCGCATATCCATGGCGGCGGCGGTAGGGCAAACGGTGGCACATACTTTGATGTAGCGCTCTACAAATGCCGTGATAAGAGCGAAAAAAAAGCAGAAAGCAAACAAGAAAACAAATCATCCTGCGTACGCATACATTGGTTGCTTGATTGATGGTTTCGTTGCCCTTGTATCAAGGTCGACCCTTTCGGTGACCGGACTATGCAGCAGGTGTGTCGCACAACCTGTTGTGATGTATTGCATACATCTGCCATCCAGATGAAAAAGCAGACGGAAAAGCAGACGCCGATTCAGGCTAAGCAGCTTCCTCTTTTTTTTTTCTTTCGCAGCGCCTATACGCACGTTGCACATTGCCAGGTGGCGCAACCTTCGGCTATTAGAAAGCGCCACCAGACGGCCGTTTTGGCGTTTCTTGGGACACTGCTTATGAGATGAGGCAGCGCGCGATCTTGGACGTGATGGTTGTTAGGGGTGGCGGGCAATTCGAGCGCATTCCTTGCGGAATGCGCTCGAATACGCAAGCACTATTAGCGAGTTGCCCACACTGTAAAATAATTTACCCCCTTGAATGTGAATAAGAGCGCACATCGGTGTACAACCCACGCCCTTACACCCAAGGTGTAAGGGCATGTGTTATAGATCGAGCGACACTCTCATTCGCTTTAAAGGGTGCATTACCTCACACCCTTACACCCAAGGGTATGTTAAGGGCTTAAATCATAGACCTATTTACAACGATGTTCACATTTAAGGATGTAGATTATGTTATAGTGCACAGCGACAGATACGGGAGCGCTCCGGCGCGTTTCTGTGTGTCTCACCAATTTTCCGCATTCTGGCGTGGCACCAGCACGTCATTTATTTCGTTCTTCTAACTTTCAGGTGTCTTTCGTGGCAGGTATAATTGTATACGGGCCTTCGCGTTATGTATACTGGCAATAACTGCTGTAAACATTCGCTGAGTAACCATGTTAACAAGCACGATGTCGCACACGCGCAGGCAAACACGAACACTTCTGACTCGATGACCGCGGACAATAAGGTATCGCTGTATATTGTTAAGAATGGCCACCTGCAGTGTCGGATTTCCGCCCGCTTACGACTATGAGGGCAAGATACCGGGAGATTCGCCGCCAACTTCTAGCCACAGCGTGTCTAAATCGACTTTGTGACGGAATGAGTTCGGCGGGCCAACTATTGTTCCCAAACTCCCCAACGCGCTACCCGGAACGGCTCCGAGTGCTACGGTGCCCCTCTTACGTCGGCTCCGTGCATTGGAATGTGTGTGCCTTTGTGTGCGTAAACCGTCCTGCGGGAGGCGGCTAGGTTGCGTTGACGAAACGAACATTCGCCGTCTTGTATCGCCGGAGGACCGAGTGTTTAAAAACTGCTGTTTTGCGGGTGCTCGACACACTTCTCTTGAGCAGTCAGGTTGGACTGACACTTCTCTTGAGCAGTCAGGTTGGACTGACACTTCTCTTGAGCAGTCATGTTGGACTGACACACTTTCTCAAACAGTCACGTTAGACTCATATAAATATTGTAAATAAACCCATGTTCCTCGATCTCGATGAGAAGCAGTCCTTCCCTTCATCAACGTCCTCAGCGTGGATAAGTTGGACGACGGCATGGGCCAGCTACCTTCTAATTCATGCCCGACTCCAGTCTTGACAACGGATCACGAGCGACGGGATTGAGCCCCCAATCCTGAAAATATGTAAAACCGCAGCAAAGACTCCGGACAAATCGATTCCACCCTAAAGCACTCGACGCGTATCACTGTGTAAACGCGGTGATAAACAAGCGGGGAGCGTTGCTCGGCCCTCCTCCCAAGCCTGTGACTCATCATCCGTCGCTGCTGTGCGCACTCAGAATATGCAAATTCATCCGGTCGCACGGGCCACGTGTCGCGCAATCAGTCAGGACTCGAGTGCGCGACAGTGTCTCCTGCTTCTCGAATGAGCTGGAAAGGAGGAGGAAGGACTGCGGGATGTTTTTGTACCCGGGTGTCGCATGCAGGTCGAGGTCGCGCTTATAGACGTCGCAGGAGGACAAATAAAAAAATGCAAGAAAAGATTACTAAACAAAGTGCGTCCCCGTGAGACGAAGAGGAACACACAAAAAAACACTTGACCCCTTTCGCGAGGCGACGCGGTCTCTTGGCTCGTCATCTTTCGCGGCTTTCTCCCGGCAGGCGCTATCCGTCATGATGAGCAGTTCCATGTATACCGTGTTTTCGCTCGCTTTAGCGGCAGCTTACCTCTCGGCCTGAAGGGTGAATTTCGCGTACACACGTTACGCACAACGGGGTCACTGCCTGGCGGTTTCTGAAGCATGTCGTCGTCAACGAGGTTTTGAGGACGGCGTTTGTTATATATGCGAATGTCTGGGTGTGTATTTGCGATCACTGTGTATACCTTGCTTACCACTCAGCATGTGGAGCAAGAAACCAGGCGATCAACCCACACTTACACATATTACATAGGATACACCCCACAGCCTACAGGGACGAATGCCCATGGTGTGGGGCCACGCCAACTCTGTACTGCATTACGTGGGAGTGCGCACTACACAACATAGAACACCCAGACACGAACACCACGAGAGCAATGGGAGGCACTGCTGTCCAGCTGGGCCCTCGACGACCAGCTCGAGCTGATAAAGAGAGCTGAGAAGATGGCAAGAGCCAGCGGAGCCCTGGACTAAGGGCCCCGACCATTAGCTGCTTTTTTTAATTATTAGTTTAATAAAGTTTATCTATCTACCACTCTAACATTTCCATTTTTTATAGGAATAATGGTGTCCGACTTTTTAAAGCAACAGAGCAGTCGCGAGAGGCGCGCTGTTTGAGCATTCCGGAATAATTTTCACTATACATTGTGTTCCTACATTTATATGCAAACCTAAGCATACACGAGTGTTCTTGCGTTCCGCGCCAAACTGAAATGCATCCACGGCTTCCGGGATCCAAACCGGCAACCTTGTGCCCTGCAACAAGCAGAAACACGCAATCACTGAGCAGCTGCGGTGGGTCCCGCGAATGCACACCTTAAACTGCTACACCTCAGGACCGTTGCAGGTTTTTCAAGATTACAACCTAACTAAACAGTCGGCAGTGAACGGTCAAATCCGAAAGCTATCAGGTAGGCCGATGGAGCGCTATACGTATACGAAACCGAAAGCCAAAATTTCCGCCGTTGTTGTTTCTTAGAGAAGTGTAAGTGGGGCAGCGAATGTATCAAGCGTATCGAACGTTCTTGTCGGGTTTCAGAATGCATTACGACTGCAATTTGGCTGCGGCTTTCTGCGGTGTTTCTCGTCTTTATATAGATGTTAGAGAGTTTAGTGGACGCAAGCGGCTTACGTACGCAAGATTTCGGGGCGACGGTACTGCGCTTGCGCAGGTAGGCCCTGACGTAAGGGTCTGCGCATGCGCAGTATCGTGGCCAGAGTTCTTGCGTACGCAAGCCGCTTGCGTCCACTAATCTAAATCTCTCTATTTAGTTCATCCACGAACGCATAAGCGTTTGCGGAACACCGGGTTGTAGGAGAGCTGTACGGCAGCAACAAAAGCTGGCAGTGACATCTGTTGAGGCAGTGCCAAACCAGAGAGCACGCGAAACGCGTACTGCAGCGGCCTAAATATTCCACTTCGCTGCTGGTGTGAAGCGTTGTCAGCGGCACAAGGGTTACCGTACTGCACTTTCGCGATTTTTCTTGGGCGACAATACTGAAGCAACACAATTTCTTTTTCCTCGATTTTATTGCAGTTGGACAAATCTTAACATGACGTCGCTACCAGCTTTGCCACTGCCTTCAGTGACCCTGGTAACCCGGTAATCCGTGACCGGTAGGAAGTTTCTTGACAAGCTAAAACCATCTTCTCTTGAACTTAACGCATCAAGTTTTGACATTGCTTGGAACTCCCAAACAAACAGGGGTTCTTAACATGGTGCTCTATAGCGAAAAACTAAAAAAATAGAAAGAAACAGAGAGAGGCAAAAAGAAACGAAAGAAACGAAAAACGAGTAATACACCAACTCACCCAATAAGAAGTTATCCTCAAAAGGGGTACACAGGAAGATGTAGTCTTCAAGGTGATCATCAAGGGTGGGACAAGAAATGCCCTTAGGCCGGAGCCACTGTTTCTACGAGGGATGTGCTTGTTTATGCCGAGGCTTCGTCAGACAAGTCCTTTCGTCGAAACTACGGCTCCTTAGTTGTAGCTGTAGCAGTGCGAACAGCTGCGTAAGGGGCTTTTGTTGCCACCGATACTGTAACTGTGTCGGAAACCGGGGCGCTGAATTCAAGAAGCTTTTCCTTCGTTTGTGCTCTTCGCCATTATTGGTCGGCCGCCTTTCCTATGTCGAGCATCCGGATTGGCTGGAACCTGCTGCTATGAACAAGTGCAACTTAAAAGCTCTTTGTGAATACGAACCGTGGTGCTGGAGCCAATCGTTGTGCGTGGAATAAAAAAAATATAATTATGGTGTTTTACATCACAAAACCGCGATATGCTTACGAGGCATGTCGTACTGGGGGTCTGCGGACTAATTTCGACCACCTGTATTTTTTTTTCCTTTTACATGCACCCAGTGCACGGTACTCGGGCGTTTTTATTTGCTTTTTTTTTGCATTGCTCCTCCATCAAAATGTGGCCCCCACGACCAGGATTTGAACCCGCGTCCTCGGGGCTTAGCAGCGCAATTCCATAGACACTATACACCACCGTGGCGGGTATTCTATCTGAATCCACCATTTTACAGCGGCCTTGTAAGCGCGTTATCTAATCTCCCTTGACGAAACATATGCCAACGTTTAAGGACAACTTACAGAGCCACATTCCCAGTTCCGCGTGCCTACGATACTACGCATGCGCGTGACTTTAGTTCGCGCTTTCCAGAGCCCGCTGACACGCGTGGTAGAAGGTATACACAGACGCCTTGTATATCGCCTATTTGTGTCGCAACACGGAAGCCGTTGCATCCGACGCCGCGTTTGCGTATAGAGAAACAACGCGAAGGATAAATAAACTGACTTCAAGGAACTGTTCGGAGGCGGCAAAAAAATAAAATAATAAATAAGACAGGAACTATTCCTAGTCTGAGATAAAGATAGCATACTTTAGTGGCGCTGTCGGAAACGCTAGCGGACGGGAACTATATTAGGTGGCAGTAGCCAGAGGTCAAAAACTGTGACGTAACCAACATTTGCGCATGAGAAACGTAAAACCGCGCACGCTCAAAGTATAAGACCTGCGATGAGCAACGCAGCGTTGCGTTATAAGCTATGAGAACTTCACGCGGACGTGGCGGGTCGCTTGTGCGTTCCGCTCGGAGACGTATATAGCACCACCGTTTTTCGGAAGTACCGTGCAGGCTTCGTCGAAGCTACAAGCGCCGTGACGATGCAGGCGCGAATACTGCATCAGGTAAACAAATGTTGCGTGAAAGCAAGCACTAAGCATCCTTTCCTTTACACCTCATCACCTGGTATATGCCACTGATTGCCTTTCTCTCTGATTAAGAGGAAGCTTTAGCTCGGGTGCTCCTATCTAAATAGATGTAAAACGATAATTCGTTTTTCTCGGCAACCACTGCACCAAATTTGACGAGGTTTGTTGTATTGAAAAGACAAACTTAAAACCTAGTGACTGTTGGTTTCGAATTTTCGAGTTAGGTTGTCAATTTTTTAATAAAAATTGGCAAAAATCGAAAATTTTCTAAAACCGATACTATGAAGTTTACAACTCTGTAACTCAACCAATAAAAATGATAATACAATTTTGTGAATTGCATCTAATAGTACATCTAAAGCGGACAAAACTGATATGTTACACATGAATATGAAAAAATTTAATCATAGGGAAATACAACTTTTGCAAAACCGTTGTAACCAACGTAACAAATTCACTTAAGATGTAAAATGACATATTAAATTTGTCCGCTTTGAATGATCTGATGGATGCTGTTGACAGAACCGCGATATCAGTTCTTGATGCAGGGCTATGAATTTGTAAACTTCGTGCTTCTATTTTTTTCAAACGGTCAAATATTGGAAAATCGGACGGACGTAGCGCAATACTACGCGCTACGTCCGTCCACGTCCTGTCCTTCCTTAATATCGTCTGTGTAAAACTGAGCGCAACATAACCATGAACGCGGTATACTTACTCCCCCGGCATGGTTCGCGCGCCGGCGCTGTAGCGTTGACAACGCTGCACCGTACTAGCGAGAGTCGGCGAAGAGCCCTCGCCAATCTAGGAAGCGGCGAAGAGTGTAAACGCCTCTGGCCTCCTTTCCCGCCGGGATTCTTTTTCCGGGAATCGCTGGGGCCCAGCGACGCGGGGCTCTCGGGCATTTGCGTTGCTGATTTCGCCACAAAGAATGACAGCTCGTTTCTTTTATTTTTTTGTTCAAATTTCTCTTAAACGTTCTTTTACTCCCCCCCTCTTCTTCTTTTTACTTCCCCCCCCTCTCTTCTTCTCCACGCGGATCATAAATGCACCGCCGCCGGCGCCCGCCACATGCGTTACATGTGTTATCTCTCACGGGCGTCCAAAATGACCCCTTGTGTATTGCCCCGTCTTCTCGGAATCTCGCCCGCACCGCGGCTTGCATGTGCGACTAAAAGCGAGTCTCGGGCTCCAAGCCTCCCTACTTGGGCGCAGCGCCATCCGTATCTGCAGCTATAACTGCTTGTGATGCACGTCTGCAGTTTCAGGCAGGGAAGTCAGAGAAAGCGTAGGGCGAGTTAATTGCATACGGTTAATTAAAACGTGGAAATAATCGAAGCAACGGGAAACGAAAGTGGAACAATACCTAACCTAACTTAACCTAAACTAAAAGGGGTGTAAGGGTGTGAGTTATAGGCAGTAAAACACACTCAAGAGTGGAACTCTGGTTGCGTTACTGGAGCCGAACGAGCGTCTTCCGCATTACGCGGGAGCTCGTATATAGCGGACAGGCGGGTAATTGTCCGGGTAATCGCGTGCGCACAGCGCGCGCGATGCGTAAAGGACCGTTTAAGTCCCCACCTGCGACAGGTTATATTTTCGACCTATTTCATTCCCTTTTACTTTATGATTTCTAGCTGTGAATTAAATACAGCAATCAACGTCTCCTGTGCCTTCGCGCCTGGTAATCAACTTACCCTGTGCTGTATGTTTGCGTATGATCGTGTAAAATAAAACGACCGCCTTGTATCTCTTTATTATTGCAATAGCAATTATGTGGACACTCCAGGCGCGTTTCCGCCGTCGCCGTCGCCGTGATGTCCCGCATAAAGTCCACGTGCGATTACGTCGTCGCCGTCGCCGTGATGTCCCGCATAAAGTCCACGTGCGATTACGTCGTCGCCGTCGCCGTGATGTCCCGCATAAAGTCCACGTGCGATTACGTCGTCGCCGTCGCCGTGATGTCCCGCATAAAGTCCACGTGCGATTACGTCGTCGCCGTGCGCCGTATGCAGTATGCGCGAGTGACATTCCCACATTTATTTATTTATTTTATTTATTTATTTGTTTCCACAAGCAAGTAGGTACATGGTTGGGGCGGAAAAAACAAGGGGAAAAAAGCTGCGGAGAAGCAGCTTGACTGGCCCCAGGTTCCGTTTACAATGGCAGCAGCAGGGCAGGTGGGAAACGGTAAGGAAAAAAAAGAGAAGAAAAAAAGAAAAGAGAAGAGCAAAGCGCTAAGGGCAAAAAATCAAGAAGTACAACGGTACACAGTCAAGATTGCAGGAACATATCACGCAGATTTTTTGCGGAACAAGTCAACACATCGATATTGCATCTGGTAAGATCATTGAGTAAACTGGGCAGCTAGTGGCATAACATTTGGGGTGCAAAGCCGTTGGCAGGAAGACCGTGCTCGTGTATGCGGTTGTAAAGCTCAGATGTTAGGCACTGGCGCCCAACCGCCAAAGAGCAAGAACGGGGTAAACGTTAGCAAGTTGTAAGGGCACATAAATAACCCAAGCAGTGATAGATGGGTGAAGCAATCCGTCAAAACTCCGTTTTCACTCGGGCAGAGGACTGGTTACTGGAAAATTGAAGGCCAAACGGCCCTTATTCCTGAATTTCCCGCAAGAGCGTCGGCATCGGTAATTCAGAACTGTGACGTCACCTCTCAAGTTCAAAGCTCCACGTTTATTGATGCAAGCTCTTATAACTCCTTATCATTTCTAAAAGCTATCTCTACATTTTACGTTCAGAGTGAATCTGCACCAATTATCCATCATTTCCGTAAATATACTGCGCAAAGAAAGGGTATAGAATTATTGGACTGCGCATGAAAAACTGTAGTTGTGCTTCTTTTGCTTCTCTGACAGTCGCTTTCACTTATTCTTAATCAAAAAGCCGATATAGTGCTACTTGCTAGCAATTAACCTCATTGCCTGGTACATTAAATAACGTATGAAGGACGAAAAGTGTTTCCACAATTGCTTCTGGTCGTTCATGCGTCGAAATTGCACTTCTCGAGGGATTCCGTTTCTCCTGCTTTCGTATGGCGATCACGTTCTGGACTGTTGAGCCCGGACAGCCCATCCATTGCCATTTGCGAATCATTATATACGCGCACCAACCCGCTTCCTGCGAAAGGACGTTATCTGCATTCAATTTGTTACTCCCATTGGGTGTGGTCCGATTTGTACGCCTTTTTCTTCTCTCGTTTATCCCGCAAGCGAGAGGCCACTTACCGTCATGCGCATTTAGAAATCAATTTCAAGCACGCCCGCGCAATCATTCCGTTTTGATGCCCCCCCCCCTCCCACTCGCCTCTTCAACCCTTTGTGGGCATCCCCTGCCGTCGCATGCGCATACCGTGCGACTGGGTGTATAAATTTGCATGCGAGCTGTTACGCTTCGAACTAGGCTTCCAAATTTTTTGTTTGCTTCTCTTAGGGACCCCACCTTCGAATTCAGCTCACGTTTCGCCCCTTTCACCCTCTCCCCCGCCCCCCACGCCTACGGAAACCGTCGTTCGTTCTCCCCGAGGTCAATTTTCTTGGGCGTCTCTTCTCTTCTAGCCTATGTGCTTCATGTGCCGGGCTCTGTGTGCTTTTGTGCCATTATCCTGGATGCTGTGGTAGCCAGAGACGTGCGTACGACACTCTCCTTCGAAGCACGGAGAAGTATTGCTCCCGGTTGGTTTGCTCGATACTACTACAAAAGGTTGTGTTCACTAGGACACAAAGCGCGCCCAGGTAGAGGAATGAATGGCTCTAACTTACGAAGCAGAACGCGCATTGGTTTAGGAGATATTGGTCGTGTAATAGAAGTACCGGTGCTAGTAACGGAAGTGGTGGTGGTGTCGGTGATGGTGGCAGTACAAGGTAGCGGTAATGATCGAGTTCATATGCCACAATGTACAACAAAAACTGATAGTATAGGAGTGCAGGATGAAAGCTGAAGCTTGACACGACCGCAGCCTTTAAAGTACTTTTTCGCGCCAGCGTGGTACAGCGCAACGAATTATCGCAAAATGTGCTTACACAAGCAGTGAAAGATGGCATAAACAAGAATAAGCAATAGGCAAATTATAACATTTCACAGGAGAGTAACATCTTTGATGCGTAGTAGCTAGTCAAGTTAAAATGCACATATCACGTAGCTCGCGAGACTTGCAAGAAAATAAATAAGAAAAAAAACATATCAAAGTTATTAGTTTGACAGTTGTTAAAAAGCGAAGGCCATGAAAAGCTCATAAACTCCGCTAGAATTCAGACTTTGTGAACCTAAAACCCTAGGCTCACCAAATCTTGTTGGCTAATGCAATATATATATATTTTGCTCCAAGTGCACAAGACGTTCCAGATCTCGTTGTAGACTTCTTTAGGGTCACTAGTTTAAATTTTACACATAGTCTATATGTACATAAGTTATCTATGCTAATTATGTAGGAGTTTTGAAAAAAAGATCAGCCTTTAATGACTCATGTGCTGCGTTATAAATGTGATGAACATTTCTTAAAAATCCAGTGAATGGTTTGAATCAAGTAGTAGCAGTATATATAATAGTGATTGTGGAAGTATAGTAGCAGCAATAATAGTATTTGTGAATGAATGAATGCTTTTATTCGTCCCAGTCACTTATGGAGTTAATCCGGGCAGTAGTGGTATCAGTTTATAGTGGTGGTGACATAGCAATAGCATTTTAGTAGCGGTGTTAGTAATAGCAGTAATGGGGGTGCTCCTGTTTGGACTCCTTAGGGGGCTAAATCAAAAAGCGAAACGGTTGGTGCGAATGAAACCGGCCGAACCATCGCACACTACCGTTTCCCCAGAAGTTGTTTCAACAGGTTTCCAACGTGTTTCAACCAGTCACCTTTCCGACGCGTTGTCTCGCACATCGAATCATTTTCTTGCGCATGTCTGTTTGCACGTACCGTACGCAAGACGCCGAATAGTTTATCGATTTCCGAAGATTTCCAGAACCTGCGAGATAGGAGGCGCTGTGAACGACAGCGACGATGCCGCAAGAAAGCGCAATTAAAGCAAACGACGAAAGTGCCGGTGATCGCCTCGTATCCCTAATAAAGTAGTAAGTAATTAATTTCTAAAATTATACCCATGGTTTCTCTCACTTTATCGTTTCTTAAATTATTTATTCCTAAGATTCAAAATTACCTTCAACCTTCTTTTCAATTATACGTTATCATTTTTCTCTTGCCAATACTCTAATATATTGAGTTTTATTTTGGTTATGATATTATTAGAAACGCTTGTAAAACAGCTCGATTCTGAGCAGACCCCCTGTAGTGAGTGTGGGTCATTTCGGGAGAAAAGAATGAGGTAGAGCCGGCAACGATGAGGACGATAGCGTTAGTGGTCATCATCAGCTCCGAAAAGAAGAAACGTACTATATACCGCAAAAACGTACCGGCGTTTGTCCTGTTTTCAAATTTCAGTCTCACCTCACCCTCTCTTCTCGCGCCTTAAATTGCCTAACGATCTTTCGCGGAAACCCCCAGACGTGGAAAGAGTTAATGCGCCGTGGTCAGCGCATCAACGGAAACAAATGCAGTTAAGGGAAGCCCGAGCCGTTGGGAGGAAACGAGGAGGAATGGAGCGCGAGTGACTGCTCGAGCTTAGTGGTCTGATTGTGTTTTTTTCCCCCCACACAAGAAGTTTATTTTTTAAGCTCCAACGTTAAAATTGTGAACTCCCTTTTTTTTGTACACCTAATTTAAGCACCCGATTCGTGGCCAATCCCCCACTGTGGGTGTTGTGCCACAGCCACTCACGACAGCAACAACAACAAGCAAACAACAACCACAACAAAAAAGTGGAGCCGGCCCCCTACGGCCAGGACCTACGCGTGCCGTGTGATTATGACTAAGCGAAACAGATGTAAAAAAAAGATTCGTAATAGTTGCCTCACTTGGAGAAGCGAGGGGAAGTGCACCATATATATCCTGTAGTGCTGGAACCAATGAGTCACGCCCGATGCTCTAGGCGGGAAGAAGAGTCGAGAGTCCCTCCCTGTGTGGTCGCAGCGGCTTGATGCGAATGTACCGCATAGGTTCGATCAGTGGGGGTCCTACTTGCCCCGTCCCCGATGCATTTCTTGTCATATCCGTCTCCCGCTGGCAAGGTTAATGACACTAGAGGCTAACAACTAGTTTCTTATAACATTTCTTTAAAGGGACACTAGAGGAAAATATCAACTCGGTGCTGTATCGGTCGGATATTTGTCTTGAGGTAATTCGACGTTTTTCTGCGTGCATCCCGACCACGGCGGTCGCTCTAGATCGGGCGAGTTTGCGTAACCTCCCACGTGACCTCTCTCTATGTCGCTCTTTCTGTGAGTCAGCCAGTGCATGCTGACGTCACATGAGCGGCGCCGCCCCAACAGGCGGCGCCGCTCTGATTTTCCACTTTCGTAATTTTCTCGCTTACAAAAGCTCTGGTCGCGCTACGAATGGTGAATTTACTTCAGAAGCCTAGTGTTTCAATTTAGCTCGACTTAATATTTTCCTTTAGTGTCCGTAACGGGACGCAATAGAGAAACACTAAATTAGTTTAGACTGATAAGGTTCCTGACAAGATCTGCTATTTCAAAGACATATATAGTCTCCGAAGGGCGGGTATCGCGCCCGCCATTTATTCTTTGTTCTTGGATTTTTTTATTCCTGCCTTCTCCCATACCCGCTTCTTCTGCTTCTTGCAACGTGCGTCGACCCAGTGGAGACCAATTAAAATTATTTTTTTTTCATAAGTTTATTTTCCTACACTTCGTGAAGTCATAAAACTTTATTATCGGCACTGGGAGTGATGGGTTCTCCGACCCCACCAGATGGCCCTCTCAGTCTAGTGATGAAGGCGGCCTCTTCGGCTCGCGCTGTGTGTGACCCGGATTTCTACTTCCGGAGCAGAGCTGGCCATCAGAGTCTCCCACTTTTGCGAGCCTTCAAGCTTCTGCAGTTCGTCGGCTGGTGGGTTTGCTGGCCAGTCCCAAAAGATGCGTTCTCTCGTGGGTCACTGGCCACATTTTGAGCAATCGGGTTTGAAGTCGTCGGCGTTGTTGTGGTGCAGTCTGATTGACTTCGGGAGAGTAGTAGTAGTAGTAGTATAAAGCTTTTATTTAAAAAAAAATCACATTCAGGTCCAGTGGGGAGGTCCCTCAGTCCAGGGCCCCACTGGCGATCGCGGCACGCCGGGCTTGGTCGAGAAGGGCCAATTGGTCCTCCCGCACCGTGCTGGCTAGCCACACCTCCCACTGCCTACTGTTGGGAGTTTTGCCCCATAAGGGGTGATTGGATTTCTTGTGGCCGACTCTGGCACGACTATGTGATATGGTCACGACCATGTGATATGGAGTTGTCTCTATAGCTCTGGTAAGTCTTTTGTGAGATGAGGGTAGCTTTTGTCTGGCTAGCTTAAAGTATTGGGCGATTTCCCGGTAGCTGATGAGACCTTCCTCTGTGCGTTCCAGGTTCGAGTTGTTGCTAACGGCTCGGCCGATAGATCCTCGAGCCATAATCTGAGCTGCCTCCGTCTCAGAGTTTCCAGAATGAGCCGGATACCCAGATCAGTTCTGCATCCCCTCCTGTTTTGAGGGTAGTTTTGGGGGGTTCTTGAGAGTGGTTCCGAGATTACTCTTCTCTAGTAATTATTAATGGCACTTTTGGAGTCGCTCATAATGGTTTCAACTTCGGGGTTAGCTAAAGCTAGTGCTATGGCCGCTCCGTTCACAACGAGGAAGTGTTTGACCCTGAGTGCAGGCATAGGTCGGTCACTCGATGAAAAAGTGAACGCCGCAACTGAAATTTTCTAATTTCGCGCGCTAACCGATACGCCAGCGTGACGTCGCGCAGAGTTGAAAGCATTTTCTCTTTGAGCTGACCTCTTCGAGGATTTGCGCTGACCGAGACACAACGATGGTTCTCGAAATTTGCTCAGTTCACTTGTCGTTTCCGACAAAATAACATTTTAGTGCCTGTTTACCGATAACCAGTTTAGCTAGACCGGGCCAGATGTGACCAAAGCGCAGTGTCGTCAAAAAGCGAACTGCTGCCCGAACTTCAAGAAGGCAGCGCCACACGCCTCTCTTTTCCTTTCTTTTTTTTTTTTCTTGTCTTACCAAGCCTATTTCTGAGGTAATCCGCCGTGGTTGCTCAGTGGCTATGGTGTTAGGCTGCTGAGCACGAGGTCGTGGGACCGAATCCCGGCCATGGCGGCCGCATTTCGATGGGGGCGAAATGCGAAAACACCCGTGTACTTAGATTTAGGTGCACGTTAAAGAACCCCAGGTGGTCGAAATTTCCGGAGTCCTCCACTACGGCGTGCCTCACAATCAGAAAGTGGTTTTGGCACGTAAAACCCCATAATTTATTTAATTTTAATTTTATTTTTGAGGTAGACGTGATACTGTTGCTATTAAGAAACGTAACTCACAAGGATGACTCAGTTTTCTTATTTATCCTGTTTACAGTTCCTTTTATGCTGCTGCCAAATAAGCACATGTTTAATGGCATTAGCATGGTGGTTGGTTTGGAATCGCGAAAATTGGTTTGGAATCGCGAAATATACAAAAGTTTAGGGGGTTTTACGTGCCAAAACCACTTCCTGATTATGAGGCACGCCGTAGCGGAAAACTCCGGAAATTTCGGCCACGCGGGGTTTTTTAACGTGCAACTAAATCTAAGTACACGGGTGTTTTCGCATTTCGCCCCCATCGACATGCGGCCGCCGTGGCCAGGTTCCGATCCCGCGACCTTGTGCTCAGCAGCCTTTTGGTCCATTGCGCTAAAAGTTCGACCTTCTATAAGTATTCCTCGGCTTCTTTCGGAGTCACTGGGCAGGGATTGAAGAAAAAAAAATGGTGGCAGCTATTCTCTAACTTCTATGAACAGACGAGAGCAGACGACGACGGGATGTGAGCACGTCTGCACTCTCGTGAGCGTTCACGTGACGGGTGCCACGTGACCGGCGGTCGGGCCGCACGCCGTAAATCTGTTCGTCGGTGAGCCGGAAGGCATTTGTGGGCGCCTCGCGAGCCCTCTCGTTTGGAGAGGGCGATAAGCTGCGGGCGCGACAAGCCTCCAAGAGGCGGTTCGCGGTGCGCTTGTTGGCGACGTGGCCGGAGAAGGCGATACGCTTCTGCAGGAAGCAGCGCTCCACTTTCGCTCGAGGACCTCCCGTAGCTGTAGCGCAGAGACTCGCGAACGCTTGCGTAAACAGGCGATATAGCGCGTACACTCTGGTCGAGTGTACGTGGTAAAAGCGGTAAGGACTTGAGAGGTCGCGAACGCGCCTTGTTGACCGTTTGCTTGACCTGTGCCAGTGGAAGTGCACGAACAGTGACGTATAGATAAGAGAGAGGAGACGATGCCGTGAGGGCTCGCGCGTAGCGGGGCTATTCCGCCACAGAAAGTCACCGGCGCCATATACATGTACAGCGTACACGGACGTTTTAGTCTAAGGAATGTCTACAAACGGACGTGCTGTAGACTTATGGCCTTGTATACGCTTTCTGCGGCCAGTTGCGCTCTTAGGAATGCTGGGCTGTAAGTGTCTGTCCGTTCGCAAGAATTTAGAGCGTTTAAGGCACGCGGAACACGCGTGGTTTTTCAGACCGGCATATCTTTTTCTTCTTTCTTTTTTTTTTGGCTATTGGACTTAGATTGGATTGCATCTTCGGATTCGGGATGGGAATTCTAGCCGAGCAGACTAACTCCTACTTCTCGTCCCACATCTACTGAGATCGGTGTACGTCCCAGGCGGCTCATAACGCTGCGCTGTATAGGCAAGAAAGGGTTAGCGGCACTTAAGGTGTCAGGTAAACAAAGCCTCCCTCCGGCTCTCGCTGTCACTGCAGTAAACACTGTAGACCAAGTTACACCCTTAAGAATATATCTAATCTCTAACACACACCCTTACATTCTTTTTTGGGTGTGACGATGAGAGATATAAGCCCATATGCAACCTTGGGCATTTTCAGGGTGTAAATTAGTTAATGCCGTTTTAGTAAACGAAGGCTTTCGTCATTGGGCCAAGGACTCGGGCGCCTCAGTATAGGCTGACCTAGAACGAAAATGAAGGGAGCAGCCTGCGAGCACAAGCTTTCGTTTATTATTATTATTTTTAATTTCATCTTGTATATGTCTCTTGCAAAGTTTACTTTGATATGTGTTGCGTCTACTTATGGTCGAAGTTATTCATATTTTTTTTACACTAGTATAAATTCTCCAACTACCATTTCTCTTTGTTCTATATCCCACCTATTTCAACTTGGGGGTTATTTCATTTGCATATTAGGCAGTGTAATTCATTATTTCGTGTTACAAGATTTTTCGGCGAACCTGTCAGAGAGGGTGTGAGCCATCGCAAAATAAGTCCCTACATCGCCAGCCTATATGCGCGCTATATGAAAAACCCCAGGCAGAAGCTGCGTGGGTTCGCGAAGACAGTCGGAGCGCTGTAATGCAAAATACCTCGAGAAAATACTTTATAACTTATGTTCTCAGTTTTTTTCGCGCTAAGAGGTGGCTTTAGCATTGGGGTATAACCCCGATTGCCTTTCTTTATACTCCTGCCCATGGGGCACGCAGATGTGTTGTCATTAAATCACTCACACGATTTTACTAAATTTCTGTCCTTTCGGAAAAACAACGGAATCTTCCGGCTGAAGCAAGCAGAAGTTTAATTTATAGCTTCATGGTTTTCGTCACAAAACTAAGAGAAAGTCAGCAAGTTTAAAGAATGGAATCACAAAGTTTACAAGTCCTTAATCTGTGGCATTTATGCGAGGCTCACTAGTGCGTTGCACACTATTTTGTACCATTTACGATCGCTTTATTTCATACTGTTCCGTTTTCTTTCTTTTCTTTTTTTTCATTTTTCGCTGTATCATAGCACCACCCCGTACTTGGCACGTGCCCGTGTAGACATGTTAAAATGTCAGCGGACGCTCTAGCGCTGATTACCTGAGTGTGGTGCACCGAGGAAAGGACACAGGACAACTGACGTGGCATAACGCAGTCAATTGCATTTACAACAGCAATGCGGGGAGCGGAACTAATGCAAACATGCAAGCAACACACTAGAAGTAAACAAAAAGCTCTCGGCTACGAAGAAAGTCTTAGCGCGTTCTCTACAACGCTTAGGAGTTCGGCGCGTTCCTGCGTGCACTTCAGCTGGCACGACTTACAATCAACGGAAAGCGTGACGTTCTCACGGCGAGTCTGTTCGCGTTGACTCCGGAAGAACAGGCGCGGCGTGTCTGGTCCTGCTTAAACTGGCCGTGGATGGCGGTGGCTTCAGATGTCTCGAGGTGGTTCCTGATAGCCGGTGGCTGAGACGGGGCGGCGGCGGCGCGTACCGTGGCCACGGGCCAGGACTTCCTAGTGGTTCTCCCAGGCACCCGCGCACACCCAGGCCCTGGGGCACACAGCGGTCCTCGTTCGCGCAGCCGGCCTCCATCTCGGCAACGGGACGCTGGTAATAGCACCGGTAACACCGGTAATAACACCGGTAATAGCACCGGTAATAGCACCGGTAATAGCACCGGTAATAACACCAGGCGTCCTCGGACGCCTCTCGTGCTCAACAGTGCGCAGTTGGCTCCCTTGATCGCTGGCTCCGGTCAATGGCTCCGCGGCCTGTTGGGTCTCCAGAGATGTCCGCATCGCTCTTGATGTCCCTGCTGATGATGATCGTGATCTATACGAGGGAGTGACACTTAATTCTGTATTTCTTCCTATACACCACTATCATCATCTTCAGCGTAGGACAGCGAGGGCAGTTGTGCACACCGTCTCCTTCTCCGGCTTCTCCAGCCTACGTATTCTCCTCCCGCTTGTCTCGCCATTACCTCCTCTCGGCCCAGCGCTCCGCACACGTGGCCTGAATTGTATACCACAACGTACCATCGAAAGAATAGGAAGGCCTCCTTTATTGGACCAGACCACTAGCGCATACTTGTCTTGTCTTGTCTTGTGGCCTTGAGAGTGGCGCGTACCCACTATGGGGGATTGGCCAAGAAGCAGGCGGTTTTCCGTATGGTTAGAAGTAGAGACAAACTAGATTTGTATAGTGGAGCGTGGGACGATAGCGCATACTTACGCGTGGCTCAATCAGGGTGGCCCGCGTTACCGTGCTTCGTCATCTTCGTCTTCGCGACCCTCATTGGGCCATGTATGCGCGCACGTGGCCCACTGACGATGTCACGCGATCCAATCGCGCCTACGCGCCGCCGTTCTCTTCTTTCTAGCATGTGTCCACACGGTGCCCAGGTGGTCGTTTTCTGCACTTCATTTTTCTTTCACCACACCGCCTTAGTGCAGTTGTGCCGTTGTCAGAGGTATCATCATCGACATCAACGGGTGCCGGCCCGCTCAGTTGGTGCCACGTATCACGAACGATCCGACATGCGTGAGTCGGGCTCTCGTCCCCAGCACTTCGCTCTGGCACCGAAGCCCTCCCTCTCGTCTGGCCCTCGACACTCGGCGATGCAGCAAGTCCACAGAAAGGCTGGCTTCCTCCGGACCGCGCCCATTGCTCGCCCGTGGAGGACTGCGAGGCTGTCCTTCCAGACGTCGCCGCAGCCTCGTCTCTTCGCGGTCGACGCCCTTGCCTCTTGGTTGAAGCGACAGCCCCGTCCGCCCCGTCCACCCGGAGCCGCGCCGCCCGCCCACCCGACGCGAGTGGCCGCGGCGAAAGGCAAAGCCGAGACGCTGACCGAGCGCGAGGCGTCCCTGCCGAAGGCCAAGTGGAGGAAGGAACTGCAGGCGACCGCTGCCGAGGACAACAGCTGCGGTCCTTCGCGAGCGCGTCCCGCTGCCAAGGCGACTCGGCTAAGCCCCTCGACCGAAGACGCCGGTCAGCCTAAAGAAACCAGGGTGAGGACTTCGGTTCCCGCGCCGCGACACCCGAAGCTGTCGCCGTCGGCCGGACGCCGTGCTGGACGCCGCCGCAGCGCGAGGTCAGCGCGGGCTTGCCAAACAGCGCTCGGAGGGCGCGTCGGTCCCGGCGTTCGTCCCCGAGTGTGTTCCCACCGGTGGATCGAAACGCCGGCAGCGGTTGAGAAGCCATTCGGCAGGAACCGTTAACGGGACGTTGCAGACGGGTGGACGGCATAGGAGGCGTCGGCCACCCCGCTCCACTTCCGAGAGCGCACGCGGCGTTCGAAGAGTGAAGACCAAGGGTCTCAAGGTCGCCCTTCTAGAAAGTCCGCCCGTGGCCGCGGCGGTTAAAAGCGCCGAGCGATGCCGCCACCCTGCAGCCTGCTGTTGCTGCCCTGCAGTTCCTATCTACCAGGCTCGCAGTCAAGCTCCGTTCGCTTTTCAATTAGTTTGTTTCTTACAGCCCCGAATATGTCAGCGCGTATCACCGAGTTCCAGTATTGCTGGCAATAAATCCGTTCTACGATTGTCATTGCGCTCTGAGGCTCTTTTAATGCGAAACCATCTTTGCCGCACTACCGCGGCACCTTGCGGTTGGTATACATAGGTCCGCAAGTACGCACGTATATATACTGTTGCGCCTCGCTTTATCAAAATAAGATAATTTGTGACCGGCGGTAGAATGCAATCTTTGCCGTCGAGCATAGCACCCCTGTGCACTAACCATTGGGCAACAACCGCACGCATGAGTTTCTTGTTCCAAATCCAGCCGGGTCATTGTCTTGTCTTGTCTTGTGTCCCAGACAGTGGCGCATACCCACTATGAGAGATTGGCCAAGAAGCAGGCGGTTTTTCGTATGCTTAGTAATAAAGCCAAACTAGATTTAAATTGTGGAGCGTGAGACTAGAACTGTAATTTAGACGTATGATGAAAATATTGTCATTGAAAAGTGCGGCGCGGGTGCCACTTGCCACTTGAGTGAGTGAGTGAGTGAGTGAGTGAGTGAGTGAGTGAGTGAGTGAGTGAGTGAGTGAGTGAGTGAGTGAGTGAGTGAGTGAGTGAGTGAGTGAGTGAGTGAGTGAGTGAGTGAGTGAAGAAACTTTTATTGTAGGTCCGGCGAGGACTCGAGTTGATATCCATTCAATCCACTGGTTTCCAGCTCACGTAGGGTCGGTCGAGGGTGCTCCCCTGAACCTTGAATGAGTCTGCTCACGAGGCGTGGCCACGTGCCACTTGCTCGTCTTTTTTTGCGTCAGCTTGCTCTCTGAGGCGCGTGCTGGACTGCACAATCTCCGGGAGAGGCCCACTTTCCTCGGTGCTTTCCTCGTAGCACGCCAGGTACCGAAATGGTGCGAAGTTGTATTGAGTTCACGATTGACTAAGTTAGTCATGCTTTAACATTTCTTCGCTCGAGTACACATACGTCGCCATCCTTTTATACACGTACACAACATGACGTGTCAATAGATGCGTGCAACTGCACGACACGTAGTGGCTGATGACGTCACAATCAACGTTTCTCTCGTTTACGCGCTTCCACTACCAGTGGAGAAGCGAACATTTGGCACGTAAGCTTCCGTCGATCGAACGGCCTGCTTATGATTCGCGAAATTGCGGCCGTGCTGTCATCTTCAACGTGGTCGTCGTCGTGCTGCTGTGGTCACAGGCACAGCCCGCGACCCATAAGCGCGACTACTACATTTAGACGAACACTTTCCAACTGGTATCGCATTGCGGTACCTCAAACAATGCTTGATAGCCAGGTACGTGTAAAATTCTTCGCATGACTTGATTTGCACAGTGCGTGAGATCTGGACAACTTTAACCGCCAAGCTGTACATGGCTAGGTCACGTCTGTCTTCCGCGAGCAACCCACGATCTAGCTCGCTGGCGCCCGTCGGCGCAACCGCGCGAACGCGCTCGTGTCACTGCTCACGCGTTCGTCGTCTTCGTATGCTTCCACACCTGGCTCCGTTGCGCAGGTGTTGTTGTTGTTGTTGTTGTTGTTGTTGTTGTTGTTGTTGTTGTTGTTGTTGTTGTTGTTGTTGTTGTTGTTGTTGTTGTTGTTGTTGTTGTTGCTGCTGCTG
Organism: Dermacentor albipictus; assembly: GCF_038994185.2. Classification (NCBI taxonomy): domain Eukaryota; kingdom Metazoa; phylum Arthropoda; class Arachnida; order Ixodida; family Ixodidae; genus Dermacentor; species Dermacentor albipictus. The sequence goes on from NC_091827.1 coordinate 30,224,865, forward strand.
CTGCTGTAGCCTGTGATGCGTGTGGCTCCTACCCACGATGGGGGATTGGCCAAGAAATGGGTGGATTATTAGAAATTATTGTGGAGCATAAATTTCCTAATAGCTATTGAAATAGCATTGAATAGCGCAGAGTTACCTGTTAAATAAAATCATAAAGGTCATATGGAATGAGTAATAATTAATTTAAAAGTAAAACGAAAAAGAAAGGAATTTAGCAGGGCATTTGTTGCCCAATCGCGATGTTACGCGTTGACGCTTCGTTGTCGTCGTTGTCTTCACGTCGTCGTTCTCTTCTTTCTCGCACCTGTCCGCACAGTCCACACGCGGTCGTTTTTTCCACTTCTTTTCTTTTTTTTCTTTCACCGCACCCCCATAGTGGGCTTGTGCCATTGTCAGAGATATCGGCATCAACGGGCGCCGGCCCGCTCAGTTAATGCCACGTATCACGAACGATCAGACATGCGTCGGTCGGCCGCTCATCCCTGGCACTTCGCTCTGGCACCGAAGCCCTTCCTGTCGTCATGCCCTCGACACACGGCGATGCAGCGAGTCCACAGAAAGGCTGGCTTCCTCCGGACCGCGCCCATTGCTCGCCCGTGGAGGGCTGCGAGGCTGTCCTTCCAGACGTCGCGGCAGCCTCGTCTCTTCGTGGTCGGCACCCTTGCCTCTTGGTTGAAGCGACAGCCGCGTCCGCCCCGTCCACCCGGAGCCGCGCTGCCCGCCCACCCTACGCGAGTGGCCGCGGCGAAAGGCAACGCCGAGACGCTGACCGAGCGCGAGGCGTCCCTGCCGATGGCCAGGTGGAGGAACGAACTGCAGGCGACCGCTGCCGAGGACAACAGCTCCGGTCCTTCGCGAGCGCGTGCCGCGGCCAAGGCGACTCGGCTAAGCCCCTCGACTGAGGACGCCCGTCAGCCTGAAGCAACCAGGGTGAGGACTTCGGTTCCGGCGCCGCGACACCCGAAGCTGTCGCCGTCGGCCGGACGCCGTGCTGGACGCCGCCGCAGCGCGAGGTCAGCGCGGGCTTGCCAGACAGCGCTCGGAGGGCGCGTCGGTCCCGGCGTTCGTCCCCGAGTGTGTTCCCACCTGTGGATCGAAACGCCGGCAGCGGTTGAGAAGCCGTTCGGCAGGAACCTTTAACGGGACGTTGCAGACGGGTGGACGGCATAGGAGGCGTCGGCCACCCCGCTCCACTTCCGAGAGCGCACGCGGCGTTCGAAGAGTGAAGACCAGGGGTCTCGTGGTCGCCCTTCCAGAAAGTCCGCCCGTGGCCGCGGCGGGTAAAAGCGCCGAGCGATGCCGCCACCCTGCAGCCTGCTGTTGCTGCTCTGCAGTTCCTATATACCAGGCTCGCAGTCAAGCTCCGTTCGCTTTCGAATTAGTGTGTTTCTTACAGCCTCGAATAAGTCCGTGCGTTTCACCGAGTTCCAGTATTGCTGGCAATAAATCCGGCACAACGACCGGAATCTGGGCCAGTTGGTACATACTTGAACGAAAAAACCAGTCAAAAACACAAAGGACAAGAGAAGAAGCTCACGACACAACGACTGGTGAACGAAAAAACCAGTCAAAAACACAAAGGACAAGAGAAGTTCACGACACAACGACTGGTGAACGAAAAAACCAGTCAAAAACACAAAGGACAAGAGAAGAAGTTCACGACACAACGACTGGTCGTTGTGTCGACTGGTCGTTGGTCGTTGTGGACCAGTCGTTGTGTCGTGAACTTCTTCTCTTGTCCTTTGTGTTTTTGACTGGTTTTTTCGTTCAAGTATGTACCAACTGGCCCAGATTTCAACCCTTCTGCAATAAATCCGGTCTATATGATTGTCATTGCACTCTGAGACTCTTTTAATGCGAAGCCTTGTCTGCCTTATTATCGCGGCACATGGCGGTTGGTTTATATGTCGGGAAGTATGTACGTGGGTTCCTGTTGCGCCTAGCTTCATCAAAAGAAAATAATTTGTGACCCACGGTAGCATCGAACTTTTGCCGTCGAGCATAGCACCCCGTTGCTCTAACCATTGGGCCGCAATCGCACGCATAATCAATTCTGTCGTTCCAAATCCAGCCGGGTCTTTGCAAAGCTCGCCGCGTGCGCCACGTGCCACTTCCGCGTCTTTTCTTGTGACAGCTCGCGCTCTGAGGCGCCGTGCCGGACTGCACAATCTCCGGGACAGGCCCACTCTCCTCGGTACTTTCCTCGTAGCACGCTATAGGCACAGAAGTTGTGCGAAGTCGTACTGAATTAACGATTGGATGAGTTAATCACGCCTTAACGTTTCGTCGCTCGAGTACAAATATGTCGCCATCCTTTTTATACACGTACACCACATGACATAGCAATAGATGCGTGCAATTGCATAACACGTAGCCGCTGGTGACGTCACAATCAGCGTTTCTCTCGTTTACGCTCTTCCAATACCAATGGAGAAGCCAGCAACTGGCACGTTAGCTCACGTCGAACGGCCTGCGTAGGATTCGCGAAATTTCGGCCGTATACGATCGTCTTGAACGCGGTCGTCGTCGAGCTGCTGTCGTCACAGGCACGTACGCCCACGACCCGCAAGTGCGTCAACTCAATTTAGGCATACATGATTTTGGCTTCTAGCGCGAAGTGAAACACGGACACAGAAAGGAGCAGTCAGGAAGAGCTCGTCCTGTCTGCTCCTTTCTGTGTCCGTGTTTCACTTCACGCTAGAACCCAAAATCATGTTACCATACCAACTCGCCCAACTGTCTATCCGTTAGGCATACACGTTTCAACTGGTATCGCGTTGCGGTACCCCAAACAATGCTTGATAGCCAGGTACCTGTAAAATTCTTCGCATTACTTGATTTGCACAGTGCATGAGATCTGGGGCGCTATAACGTAAAAGTATTCCAAACTTTTCTATTCCAATTCCGCTACCAGCCCTCCACGATTGGTCAAAAACTTTTTTCGACCACGCCCACTTCACCTGTCTGTCACGAGACGTCACGGAAACCGCGATACCTCCCCATCTGATATGATGTGTACGCACTGATTATGCATAATTTGACAGAAAAAAGAAAAGCAGTTATTTCTGACTCGACCCTTTTTCGCCATTACCCCTCGGCTATTGGTAAAACGTTTTCGGGCTGCACCCACTTTACATGCCTGTCAGGCGACGTCACAAAACCGCACAAACTCACCGCGTCAAAGTGACGTGTACGCGATAAAGATGCAATAATACGCCGAACAAAACTAAATTTTCTTCGGAATAGCTGCAGGCTGCCCCCTTCCGAAAGGAATAAAAGATGGCTGCCACCGATCGCTGAGATGCTGGCTAGCCGCACCAGCCGGAGAGCATGGGTGTAATTGCGTATAATAAAACTTCTTGCGTGGCCTTGTAAGGCTTTCTAGAACTTTCGGCACGTTAACTACCTCGTTCTGCCAACTCTTCTTTGCTGAGGGTCAGTTTTAGCGTCATTCGTAAGCTTCCGTTGCATGCCGCCGTCATTTTCGACCAGCCACCACAAGCTAAGTAAGGGAAAGCCGACCAATCGCAGATGCCGGCACCACCCTCTTGATCCGGTTATCAATTTTCAGTGCACTGGCTCTGCCCCACTGAATCCCTCTCCACTTGAGCGTTCTCCTCGCCTCTTGTCAGCCAATTAGATACGACAAGCCGCTCAGTGTATGCAATGTTATTCGTTTTTCAAGGAAACAAAAGTGACCTCCTATGAACAAGGACAGCGTTTGATTGGTCTGTTCAGACAACCCTGCGGGTGACCGCCCGGTGCTTGCGTCAGTGGTTACGCAAATTTGACGTCAGGAGATTGGAATAGAAACATATTGGAATAGTTTTACGTTATAGGGCCCCTGGACAATGTTTACAGCCAAGCTCTATATGGCTAGATCATGTCTGTCTTGAGTGAGTGAGTGAACAAACTTTATTGCAGGTCCGGCGTGGACGCGAACTCGTCGCGCACCCGGCAAATCCCATGTCGGGACCGGCAGGTCTAGCTCCGCAAGCAACCCACGATGTAGCTCGCTGGCGCCCCTCGGCGCAACCGCGCGAACGCGCTCGTGTCACGGCTCACGCGTTCGTCGTCTTCGTCTACTTCCACAGCTGGCTCCGTTTCCCACGTGGCCCAATGGCGATGTTACGCGTTGACGCTTCGTTGTCGTCGTCTTCGCGTCGTCGTTCTCTTCTTTCTCACACGTGTCCACACGGTTCAGACGCGGTCGTTTTTTGCAGTTATTTTTTTTTTTCGTTCACCGCACCCCCCTATAGTCGGATACAACTTTAGAAAAAAATGGCTGTGGCTTAGGTAAGGTTAAGCCCAGGATGCGAAGCATACTAGCCTTTATTTTAGTTGTTGAACCACTGTTTAGCTTGGTGAACTGCTGTTGCTTGGCTATATTTGGTTCGGCTAGACGAAGAAACAACTCATGCATTACTTCTTCGCCTTCAAGAGTGGAACGCGACAGCGTTCCCGTCGACCCGCCAAGGGGTGTAAGACAATGGGCTACAGGGCAGCGACTACGCGCCCCGCATTGGACGCGGTGAGCGTCGAGCAAAGCAGCGTTCGGCGCGGCAACGAAATGTGCGCCTGAGCAAGAGACGCACGCCTTAGAAACAGCGCGTTTCTAAGGCAACACCGCATTCACTAGAGGCGCTTTTGTACCGCTTTGAAGCGTTGTACTCGTGGCTCAGTGCGTCTACTTCCGGCCACCGAGCGTGACGGACGTGCGATGACGGGCTCCGTCGGAGCGGCTACAGCGGCTATTGCCAGCCGCGGCAACAGGAACTTTTCATCTGAAGAAGGCTACGAGTTGATTTTGCCGAATTTGCCAACAGGTCGTTTTGTTGTTAATACAGTTTTTCTTCACGGAGATGTTCAAGCGCGGCCTTACCGAGTCGAAGATTTTCGCGACGCGTTGTCTGGTATGTCGCTGCTTCCAGAAGTGATCGCCTTAGGGGCGTATCGGATGAGCCACGTGTGGGCCGTAACCTTCAGTAATGCCGAAGCCGTGAAGAAGTTACTCGCCGCGAGTGAATTGAAGGTCAAGGGCCGGCGCTGCGTCGTCATTGATCCTGGAAACCAAGATGTAAAGATGAAAGTGCACTGGCTGTTGCACAACGTTCCAGATGATGACGTGCGGGTGGCCTTCCTTCCTTATGGAAAAGTGACAGACATTAGCAGAGAGCGGTGGCGAGTACACGGAATCAGTGACAAGGGGTCCACAACCAGGTTGGTGTCCATGCGTCTCAAGGCAGGCGTTAAGCTGGAAGATCTACCACACCAGCTGAACGTCGCAGGTGAACAAGCTTTGGTGGTCGTATCAGGCCGTCCGCCGATGTGCCTGCGCTGTCATGCAACGGGGCACATTCGCCGCGACTGCCGGGTTCCAAAATGCAGTGCCTGCCGTAGATTCGGACATGAAGAAGGCCAATGCCCTAAAACGTACGCCAGCGTCGCTGGGCCTACGAGTGGCGAGGATTCATCCGAACTTCTCATGGATGAAAACGACGCTGAAGAAGCTTCGAAGCCGTCAAAAGACACCACAGTCCGCAAAATGGTAACGCTGGCAGCCAACAAACCCTTTTTGGAGGAAAGGCGTCAACCAGCAGAGCGCGAACGGGATACCAAAGACCAGGCCGTGGAAAAAGCCACCACATCGAAGGACGCCTGTCAAGCTATCAGCGAGGATACAAAAGTGGAGGAAACCCAAGAGACCTGCATGGACGTCGTCGAAAGCCTCACTGGACAGTCCACCAAGCGGCCATTGGAAGAGAGCGTCGAGGAAGCAGACAAAGGAGTTGAAGAGACAGAACCACCGCCGAAGGGACTCGGCATAAGACGGTCTTCAGTGAAGCAGAGGCCGTATTTTTCCGCTGAGCGGCGGCCGGCGGAAAAACCTCCGTCTTAACGCCGACTCTCCGCGCAGCGCAACCTTTTGGGGTCTTCGGGAAGACGTGGGGACTCTGAGCAAACTCATTTGCAAGTGTCGTGAAGCCTTCCGGTTAGAAGATGCCTATAGCGCACATTGTGCTGCATACGTGATGTGTCTACAAGGTTCATCTTCGCTGTAAGTGTTATACTATGCTAACAAATTTTTCAGATTCTAAAGGGGTACTGTAATGCGATCATTTTGCAGAATATATAAAAAGAAATGGCGTTAAAATCAGGCACAGCACTACGCATAGCGACGATAAATGTCAGAGGTCTGGCGTCTAGGAGACGTCAGTACCAGCTTAGTCGCCTGCTGTTAGAAAATGAGCTGGATATCGTAGCAGTTCAAGAGACAAAGGTAGAAACGCAGGAACAAAGTGACCGCATGGTATCACCTTTTAGAAATCGGTACAATGTTGCCATAAGTCATGCAGTAGGCTTGTCAGCAGGTTGTGCTCTATTTCTTCGAAATTCTGTTGAGATTGTTGAGGAATCTTTGAGTGTCAGTCAAAGTGGTCGTTATATTGTTTGTGATTTCACCTTCGCAATGAAAAATTGGAGGGTGATTAACGTGTACGCACCAAACAAGGAACATGACCGGCGAGTGTTCTTTGAGGAAATGGAAAAACACCTGCTATGCGATAAGCTGGTCATATTACTGGGTGATTTCAACTGTGTTTGTGAACCAGAAGATAGAGTGAACAAACGACCTATTCGAGATAAAAGTGCAATATTTTTAAGCGCAATAGTGGGTGAACACAATTTAGATGACGTGGGGTCTTTGTTTTCATGTAACTTCCCCCAGTTCACTCATTTTCAAGGAAATAGCCACGCTAGACTAGATAGAGCTTATATATCGACAGCTCTTGTACCTTTGTGCAGTAATTACACAGTCAATCATGTTTCTTTCAGCGACCACAGCTTAGTGTCTTTCTCGCTTGGAGCAGAAAAAAGAAAAAGTACATTTAATTGGCACCTCTGGAAACTTAATGATAATCTATTGGATGACAAACCTTTCGTAGATTACGCAATGGAAAACCTTAATGACTTACTTGAAGATCACCAGAACATAATTGGCAGATGGGAGCTTTTCAAAGAAAAAATAAAGATTAAGGCGATAGAACGGGCTTCAGCACTTAAGCACAGTAAAATAAAACACGAAAAAGAACTGCAAGACCAGTTAGACTTCTTGATCAGCCAAGAAAGTGTTACCCCCGGCCTGCGCAGTAAAGAAATTCGAGACGTCAAGCGACAACTTGAGCTTATCGATGTCGAAAATTATAGAGGAGCAGTGATACGGGCTCGTGCAGAGCATTTGTGGATGGGCGAAACGCCCACCAAACGCGCCCTTAGTGACGAAAAAAGATACGCGACCAAAAAAGAAATCAAAGAAATAAGGTACCGAGGTGTAGTCACAGATAAGAAAAGTGATATAGAAGACGCTTTCGTAGAGCACTTTCGGAAATTGTTTGGTGAAAGGAAAGAAGTAAACAAGGGATTTGTAAACGCTTTTCTTCCACTTATGCCGCAACTAGATGAAAATGCAAAATCAATCCTAGAAACCTCAATTACATTAAAGGAAATTGAAAAATCAATCGATGATTTGAACCCCGGAAAGTCGCCCGGCCCCGATGGACTGGGTTCAGCGTTTTATAAGAAATTTAAAACTCCTATAGCTAAGGCATTGCATGCGGTAATACAAGAGGCATATGACATAGAAGAGCTTCCCCTTTCCTTCCGTCAATCACATATCATTCTCATTCCTAAAACGGACGACCGACTTAAGCAATTATCGGTAGGTTCTTACCGGCCAATTACCCTCTCTAACGTAGATTACAAGATATTCATGAAGGTCTTGGCAAGAAGATTACAAGGTTTTATTAAAGATATAGTCGGACCACACCAGACGTGCGGAATTAAAGGTAGGAGCATAACTACGAACATTCATATAGCAAGAAATATTTTGGAGTGTTGTGATGTTTTTTCCAACCATGTGGCAATGCTCCAAATAGATCTGGAAAAAGCTTTTGACCTTGTTACGCACGAAATATTGTTTGCCATTATGGAATATGTAAATGTAGGGAAAATAATACTGGAAGGTGTAAAAATGTCGTACACTGGATGCTCTGCCTCAATTATAATTAACAAACAAGTCAGCAAAAGCATCCATGTCGTCTCTTCGGTGAAACAAGGGTGTCCTCTGTCGTCACTACTTTTTAGCATTTATTTAGAGCCATTTTGTTTAAAGATTATTCAAAATGAGGAAATAAGAGGCTTTCGTATTATGGCTTGTGAAGTCAAAATATTATCTTACGCCGACGACATAGCTGTTTTCTGTACCGATAGAGAAAGTGTAACAAATGCGATAAAAGATGCCACAGCTTTCTGTCAATACACGGGGAGCAGAATAAACTGGAATAAATGTCAGGGTTTCTGGCATGGTGAATGGGAAAGTGTGCCAGTCACGTACGCCAACATTCAGTGGACGACTACTCCAAGTAAATACCTAGGCGTACCACTACAACACTACAAGGATACACAAGAATACTGGAAAGAACAGACAGACAAGGCTCGAGAGAAAACACAAAAATGGGGAGGACGAGACCTATCAATTTTTTCCCGTGCCACAGTGTGTAACATTTTTATTATTGCTCGAGTATGGTATGTTTTGCAAGCGTTGCACATGTCGCGCATGAGTATTCAACGACTGCACAGAGTGTTGGCTGTTTTTGTATGGAACTCATCGTGGGAAAGGGTGAGCCGCACAAATTTGTTCCTTCCAGTGCGATCGGGAGGACTGGGTTTGATTCATTTGTTCGTGAGACAAATTGTCTCTAGGTTCGTATATTATCGCAATGAAAGAAATCCTTTTTTAAGAAGTGTTATGCAAGTGAGATTGGCGAACGCATTGCCAGATGTCATTGTGTCATCATGCGCCCATATGCAACGCAATGTCCGCGGATACATGCATGAAATTGTTGCGGCTGTGCAGTTTCTAAAAGTAAGATTTTCAATGGAATATCTCAGCGAGGTCAAGAGAAAACGCCTCTACAAAGATCTAATTGATGTGATGATGCCTGTTCCCTTGTATCGAAGGATGTACAATCCTGGGCCAGGCAGCAATGTGTTAAAAAGGGTTAAAAGTATGACTATCCGATCGTCAGTCAAAACTTTCTTTTTCATGCTCCATAGTGGCACACTTTCTACAATACCGTGGCTAAAGGAAAAAGGGTTGTTGGTACCATGGTCGGTTGACTGTGTAATATGCAAAAGGCCTGAAACAATCGAGCACATTTTTCTCGATTGTTGGGATGCCGTATTCTTATGGGACATCTTGCAAAGAACCCTGAAAAAGGAACTGCCGCTTACACCCTACGGCATTCGATTTCTTCCCGTCGAAAGCGAATGTGTGCCGTACGATATGCTAATGATTCTAGTAATGCACAGTGTTTGGAAAACCAGAATGTCAGTGCGTAATGCGGACGTCAACGCGAGGTCAGCCCGGGACAACTTCAACGAAAGCATCGAATATTTACGAGATGTGTACAAACAGAAGGAAGAAAAGCCAGATTGGTGTGTTTATCTGGACGAACTCCTGACCGTAAAGCGTTTTTTTACCCACTTATGCTAGCCAGACACAAGCTAGCATTTTTAATGTGATGTTATGATGGTGTTTTTCACTGTATTGTGCCAAGTTGGCAATAAAGAAAAAAAAAATACTCGTGGCTCAAAAAAAAAAAAAAATACTCGTGGCTCAGTGGTAGCGTCTCCGTCCCACACTCCGGAGACCCTGGTTCGATTCCCACCCAGCCCGTCTTGCAAGAGTTGAGCCAAAGCCACTTCTCCTCTGTCGTGACGTCACGGTGTCACGTGATTTCATGGTCACCGCCGCGCCTGAGGAGCTGGGTTGAGCCCTCGTAATATGCTTCGCATAAAAAGGGGAGGCCCCGCCCAGATGATCGAAGCGGCAAAGTCACTGGCCGTCCGGCGCATGACGTTGGTCCAGAGTGCGCGCCCATTGGTGAATGCTCCTGTGCATTCGCCTGGGAGGAGTAAACGCCCCCTTTTTTGTAAAGTTGTATCCGACTATAGTTGGTTTATGTCATTGTCAGAGATATCGTCATCGGCATCAACGGGTGCCGGCCCGCTCAGTTTGTGCCACGTATCACGAACGATCAAGACATGCGCGGGTCCGGCTCTCGTCCCCGGCATATCGCTCTGGCACCGAAGCCCTCCCTCTCGTCTGACCTTGGACACTCGGCGATGCAGCGAGTCCACAGAAAGGCTGGCTTCCTACGGACCGCGCCCATTCCTCGCCCGTGGAGGACTGCGTGGCTGTCCTTCCAGACGTCGCCGCAGCCTCGTCTCTTCGCGGTCGGCACCCTTGCCTCTTGGTTGACGCGACAGCCCCGTCCGCCCCGTCCACCCGGAGCCGCGCCGCCCGCCCACCCGACGCTATTGGCCGCGGCGAAAGGCAAAGCCAAGAAGTCGACCGAGTGCGAGATGTCTCTGCCGAAGGCCAGGTGGAGGAAGGAGCTGCGGGCGACCGCTGCCGAGGACAACAGCTCCGGTCCTTCGCGAGCGCGTCCCGCTGCCGAGGCGACTCGGCTAAGCCCCTCGACTGAGGACGCCGGTCAGCCTAAAGCAACGAGGGCGAGGCCTTCGGTTCCGGCGCCGCGACACCCGATGCTGCCGCCGTCGGCCGGACACCGTGCTGGGCGCCGCCGCCGCGCGAGGTCACCGCGGGCTTGCCGGACAGCGCTCGGAGGGCGCGTCGGTCCCGGCGTTGGTCGCCGAGTGTTCGGCCACCGGTGGATCGAAACGCGGACACCGGTCGACGATCGACTCGGCAGCAACTACCAGCGGCACGCTGCGGAGGGGTGGACGGCATAGGAAGCGCCGGCCATCGCGCTCCACTTCCGCGAGCGCACGTTGCGTTCGAAGACGCAAGATGAGGAACGTCGCGGTCGCCCTTCGAGGAAGTCCACCCGTGGCCGCGACGGGTTAAGGCGCCGAACGATGCCGCCGCCCTGCAGCCTGCTGTTCTTGCCCTGCAGTTTCTACCGCAGGCTCGGCAGCGAGCTCCGTTCGCTGTCGAAATTATTTCGGACAGCCTCGAACAATTAGACGCGTTGAGCCCAGCATTTGTGGCAATAAATCGGTTCTATGATTGGCACTGCTCTGTACGACATTTTTAATGCGAAGCCATCTTTGCCTCATAATCGCGGCACTTGGCGGTAGGTTTATATAGGTCCGCAAGTAGGCACCTAGGTTCCTGTGTCGCCTCGGTCAATAAAAATGTGTGACCGACGGTAGAACCCAACCTTTGCCGTCGAGCACAGCAACCCGGTGCTCTAAACAATGGGCCGCAATCGCACGCATAATTATCTTGTTCCAAAGCCAGCCAGCTCTGAAAAGCTGGGCGCGTGCGCCGGTTGCCACTTCATCGTCTTGTGAAAGCTCTCCGAACAACCGGCGAACTAGCTTCTTCACTGGGAACTACTTCATCGGGAAGGTGCAACTATCATCATCAGCAATGGCTCGAGCATCGTTGTCTTCTTCCACAGCTGGCTCGTTCGCGTGTTCGCGCCCCCTCGGTGCAACCACTCGAACGCGCTCGTGTCTATGCTCGCGCGTTCGTCGTCGTCTTCCGCAGCTGTCTATGTTGCCCCTCATCATTCCAGCCTAAAATTTCATTGTTCTTCTGTCCTCGTAATGGGCACGCCGCGTTAATTCTCTTTCTTTTTAGCAGCGCAGCTGTTTGAGCTTTCGTTCCGCCGTGGAGCGTTACCAGAAAACTCAGCCCAGCTGTGCGCCACCTCGCGATGCCTAGCAACCACCTGCGAGACACCGAGCCACGTAACCTCCTTGCATCCCACGCGCGTAGGGAGGAGTTGTGACGTCACAGGCGAGTAAAAGCTCGGGCCGGCGTGGCGGTACAGCTCTCGCCTCCTCTGTACTCCGTGCGTACGTGCTGCTGCCATGGAAAGACCGAAGAAAGTTCAGACGCACGAAGAAGAAGCGGCTTACCAGGAAGAGCGCCGTACTGCCAACACGATGCGTCACCTCCGAGCTGATCCGGAACACCGCGCCGAAGCTGCGGCTGAGAAGAGGCGACGCCGAGTCGAGGATGCCGAGTTTCAGTCCAGGGAACGCGACAGTCGGCGTCTGAACGCTCGACGTCGCCGAGAAAGCGACCCCGGCATGCGACTGCTCGAAAACTTCCAGCGTCAAGCCCGCCGACACACGGGCGGTGCGAACGGCCGCTTCCAGCGCGAATTTCTGGCCATATATAGTTTCGGCACAGCTAGCTGTCGCCTGTTGCAGCGATGACATGGCCACAATTAGTACATGACCGGGGTTGTTGGAGAAGTATGGGAGCAGCCTTTGCCCTGCCATAGGCGTAAACAGGCTGATGATGATGATGATGATGATGAGCTGTCGCCTCTATGACCTACAAGGAAGCTCGGCGCGTGGTTCGGCGGGACTACCGCTCGACGAAGGAGAACCGATCCTGCCCATCGCGCAGAGGCCGCCGCCGATCCGAGGGTCCCGATTGTTGAGCCAGAGACAACGAACGCTGCCAACTGAATGCTCGGCGCCACCGCGTTCCGGGTTTGCGCGTCACCGACAACTTGCAACGCCAAGCCCACGAATCCATGGGAACCCGCCGTGGTTGCTCAGTGGCTATGGTATTGGGCTGCTGAGCACGAGGTCGCGGGATCGAATCCCGGCCATGGCGGCCGCATTTCGATGGGGGCGAAATGCGAAAACACCCGTGTATACTTAGATTTAGGCGCACGTTAAAGAAACCCCAGGGGGTCGAAATTTCCAGAGTCCCCGCACGACGGCGTGCCGCGTAATCAGAAAATGCTTTTGGCACGTAAAAGCCCATAATTTAATTTTTTTAACGAATCCATGTCAGGCGTCCAGTTTTTCTTGACTTGCCAACGTTAGGTGTGTGCACGTTGGAAGGACATTTTACGACCTATTCTTGCACCGCGGTCGTGGGCGAATATTGGTAACTTCGAATGCGAATGTGACGGATCTGATTCGACAATATTACATTGGGGAATTTCATGCTAAAGTGATAGCTTTCTTGCTTGTATTGCGGTAGCACTTATATAGACACTCCAAGCGCATTTCTGCCGTCGCCGTCGCCGTGCGTAGACAGAAGGGGGGGGGGGGGGGAGGGGGCGTTCTATTTCGTTCTACTCTCGGGCGGCCGCGCACCCCCGATCGGGCCCCTGTATCTTGAAAACCATCTGTGACGGGGACAGAGTCGGCCGTGAGCCGTGTTTTCGCGGCTGAGTTCGCGCTGATGCGAGACGCAGCACGAAGGTCAGTGCGCTCGCTGCTGCTGCCGCGCTTCCTCACTTCACCGTTTTGACAAAGAGTTTCCGCGGTCGCATCGCGCAAGGTGTGTACATGTTTGATTGTGCACGCGTGACACCATGCTTGTTAATTTAGCTAGTAAACCTATGTTTGCAACTTTATACGGTCGCTAAAGCTACTGTCCTTACTTCCTATAGCTGTCCACTAATTTGCAATCGCAATCGATCATTCGCCTTTCGGGCGAAATATAGCTACTTTATTTTAATATATGAGGATTATAGATATTGGTGCCTGCACTTGTCGATGGCTACGCCTTTCCACTAGAGATGCTCAAATAATGAGGGCCAACAATATAAAAAATTACATGAAATCGCATTGAAATTGAAAGTCAACTCAATAAACATTCAGCCTTGTTACATGAACTAAAAAAGTCACAAGAACACGGAAATGCAAAGTCCGGTCACATAAGCGCAATGAACTCAACACAAACTCCAGTCGCATAGTCAGGGGGCATAAGAAACACGGAATAAGTGTTGTGCAATACCCGACGTTTAACGACACGTTTCCGGTATCCGAAATCGCTTCCGCGGCATTAAACCAGGGAAAGCATAGCCTTTAAGCTCCTCACCATAAATCGTGAGGGTATATTGCCCTATATGAGGCGTATATTTGGGCCCCACCTACGGGCTCATACAAAAGCACCTGAATCCAGGCACAGAATGGACCAAAGTCAGGCGAAATATTGAACACATACACCGAGTTTATCATCAATAACTCGATAGTGTACGAGGATATCGCTCGTACACAATCGCTCCTACACTCCGCAGAAATCTATGGAGTGCCATTAACGCTCGCGTTTGCAAAATGAACGTGTTGGCCATGGACCTAGCACTCTTCTTGAGGCTGAAGAGCGCCTGCGGTCCAACGCTATTAAGTCCTGCGTTAAACGTTGTTTCTGTGTGTCCTGCCGCGGACGTTCAAGTAGGTGATGTTGTTCATCCTTAAAGGAGTACTGACACAAAAAAAAAATCCATGTGGTTTTTTCTGCTTTAATAAGTAGCTAATGACCCAGTAATCACGGCACGAGGCCTCATTTACTTCAGAGCGCGACAGGTAATTATCTGCAGTCTTTTTTGTAGCGATCAGTCCAAGTTTCGGTTTCAGAGAGCAACGAAACGGTCCACCGGGAGTGTAAACAAAGTTGTCACGTGTTCGCAAAAAGCCATGACGCATGCTCTGCCGCGCAGCCAGCGTGCGGCGCGCCGGGACGCGAGCTTCGTGTTGCTAGTCGTCTGCTACGCCTGCACGTGGTTTGCCATGTCCTCGCCATCATCGTCGTCGTCGTCCTCGTTTTCGTCGTCCAGCGACAACGATTTCCTGCATGTGGGAGTCGCCGCCGTATTAGACGTGGCCAATCACTTTCAATTTGACCCACTGGAGAGCAGCGACTCGGATATTGCGGCCGGCGACGGCGAGCACGTGTAAAGAGCACGTGTAAAGCCGCATGGCAGCCAACGAAAATTCGTGACGTAGCCACATGACGTAGCGTTTTCTTGGCTATTTACAGACCCGGGTGATGTCAATGTCGCCAGGTGCTCTGTTTTACGGTTGGCTGCGCGCACGTACTTTAAAATTGATTTTAAATATGTTCTAAGCGATATTCGCCGCTGATATTTTACACACGATGTGTGTGTGACCCACCAAATCGATCTCACAAGTTATCTCGACTTCAAATTTTTGTGTCAGTACTCCTTTAACCGCGCTATCCACAAGTGAGTTGTGGAGTATCAACTATGGAAATATTGTGCGGTATCGGGCCGGACACGATGAAGCAGCGTTTCAGAGGCCTACGTAACTAGCCCGGTCTACCACACTAGTTCTGCTCGCATCTACAGTGTGGAGATGATTTTCGTTTCAAGCGAAGGGACAACGTCAGGTGAATCCCTCCAAGGTTTGGAATTCTGATCGAACCTTCTTTCTTTGTCCAATTCGCGCCCTTTGGATGGTTGGACGGACGGCGTCTCGCAAGATGAACTGCACAGGGTTACAACAGTGAGGAGGCAAATTATAGAAGAGCGGGGAAGGAAGCGCAGGCCTCAATGATTGGCGCGGCGCGACAGCAGATGCGCCAACTTGGGAAGTGTCGAACAGAAAACTCGAAGTGTATTCAACCTACGCGATCACATCCTAGTGTGCAGAATATCGCAGGTCTGGGCGCTTCGTTCTCCTTCCTCTTTCTTTTCTTGCGGTATCTCTCGTTTCTATTTGTCTTACAAAGCATACTTATTCCGTAGGCTGCCTAAGGCAGCGCTGCGATATAAAATACATTGCACCATTAAAAGTAAGTAAATAAGTGTGTAAATGCGCACCAATGTAACCCACACCCTTACACTCGAAACAGGTGTAGGGGGCGTGACTTACCGACACATTTACACCCTTATTTACTTTCAAGGGTGCAGTTTATTTACAGTGTGTTTCGACGAGACCCTGCTCCGTATACCATTTCTTCTTTAGGCTACGCTAAACATACGATCAAGTTCGCAAACGTGTAAGTAGTCGTATAGAGGCCAGGTCTTATTGCAATCGTGTCTTCTCAATCAAAGTTATTCTTTTTTTTTTCTTTCAGGGAACGCTACCTATCATTCCTCTGTGAGGACGGAATCAGACTGCACGCTGAAATGCGGGGACGACCTCTCCGTACCCCTCTCATACTGCGGGACAGTTTCCTCGCATCGGACGAGTGGACCAAAGTGGCAAAAAAAAAAAAAACGTTCCAAGCCGCACCAAGTATATACCACGAATATATTACGACGTCCATAAACGTTTAACGCCACGGGGCAGGAACGCTGGAGGGCTCGGTATCCTATATACAGAGCTATGAAGATATCTGCCGAATTATACACCCTCTTCCGCGCCGTCGAATGTGTAAGGTGGGCTTCGTGAACGAGATTATGCGGGTAATCAATATCAATTTCCCCTCCTCCTGGATGACCGCCTCTACACGAGGCCTCTGGAATCGCCGCAAATATAGCTCTTCAACCGCACGCTCGCTTGAGGCTTCGCGCGCGTGAGCGTATGCGTATACACACACTTCCGTCTATATCGTGCTTCAGGGCCTCGACCCTTTCGAACGCTGCTCACGTTCGTGCATGCATCGAGATGGCCTTCAAGGTGCATGCCCGTCGTCCAGCCTCTTATTAAACCCTTCTCTCTCTCTCTCTCAGTTCATCTCTGCTAATATAGACGTATACCAATCACGATCATCGCTCAGTCCGCGTTCAACGCCTGAGTCTCCTCCTCGGCACGTGCAGGGTACAGCCACCCTTGAACGCTCGTATTCCTACACGTGCGGCGACTCGCAATAGCCCGGCTGATTATATACGCCGTCGAGCACGATCCATCGGACATATGGCGCAGTATATATATATATATATATATATATATATATATATATATATATATATATATATATATATATATATATATATATATATATATAAATTCAGCGTAATTTTTTGGAATAGAGCCTATTTAAACCTTCTCTTGCCGCCTCGTCCTCATCCTGCTCCGTGGCTAAGCCCTGCGTAGGCCCTGACCGAGTGACCGCAAACTTGCGTAATGATCGCGTAAGTGGTTCGCTATGATTACACACTTGGAAAACGACCGACGGTCACGCGAGCGAACCAGCGAAAGATCGAGCGATCGAGGAGGGAGAGGAGACGCCGCCGCGAAATTGAATGCTGCGGGTGCGACGCGCTAAAACGCGCGAACAGCACTGCTGGCCACAGTGCTTGCCCGTATGGGCTCCGTATAGTCCGCGTGGGGATAACAGTGCGCTCTCTAGTGGTTAAGATTTTGAAGGCATTTACAGTTAACCGTTCGTCGCAGCGGAAAAAGAAAATGACAGGCGTAACATTGAGAGAGACGGAAGACAGCGCTCTAGATTAAAGGGGAAGCAGGTCTGTCTGATGTTCAATAGCAGAGCTAGGGTGGTTGCTTGGGCTAGTTGGTAATTCATGATCAAAATAACGTACAGCGCGAAGGACAAAGACAGCGATAGACGACATACAGAGCGCTCTGTATGTCATCTATCGCTGTCCTTGTCCTTCGCGCTGCACGTTATTTTGATCAATAGCAGAGATTCGTAAGGGCTCATTCTGACCGACGACTCGCAGAGGCCGCACGATAAAGTTGGTCGCGAAGCGACCGCTCGCAAAAAGGTCGGTGATTGGTCGAAAAGCGACATTTTTGGATCTGTCGCTCGCTTTTCGATATATCAGTCGCGCGAATGCAGCCGCGAAGTTCCTGAACCAATCAGATGCGCAGGAACAGGACGTCTTTTATACGCAGACGCTTATTTTGCGTGGCGATTGCGATGTGCGAGCACACGTAAACGGCATCCGTCGCTAAGTATTTCGCCGTTGACGATGGACAGGTCACGCTACCGCTGGGGAACGTCGGTCGCCGTTAGTCGCTCCTTCGCCGCGATCGGTCACGTGACCTCTGTCAGTCGCCCGTGTCATTTAGCTCCAAGAGCGAGAAAAAAAAATGCGAGTTTGCCAGACCGTGTAATGCGTAGAGCAAACAACTGCCTGTCAACAGAAGTTAGGGAATTGAGGCCTATAGGGAAGAGAATGTACAGTGGAGGCCGGCGGAGAATTGGGTGGTGTGCACAAAGTAGGATATATCTTGACGCACGTAAAGTGAGCTAGTCAGGTGGCGCAAGACGAGGGTGACTGCATGGGGATCGCTTGGAAA
Source organism: Dermacentor albipictus (assembly GCF_038994185.2). Lineage (NCBI taxonomy): Eukaryota > Metazoa > Arthropoda > Arachnida > Ixodida > Ixodidae > Dermacentor > Dermacentor albipictus. The sequence goes on from NC_091827.1 coordinate 30,242,880, forward strand.
GGCTTTCGCTTTGTGCCGGACATGAAAGAAGCTGAAGAAGAAGGAGAAGAATATAATGATGATGCATATACCTTAGAGAGTATATACGTCTTTCAAAGCCTCTCGCTCCATCGTCTCTGCGTATTGGTGGTTTCCTGTCGTGTTTTGACATTAGACACAGACAAACCCGTGTCAAGTGTCCCAGCGTATAAGCAAACCATTGGATGCAGCGAGGGCGTGTAAATTAGGAGCCAGGCGTCGCGGGCGCGGAGAAATCTGGCGTCGCTGTTTCCGCTTTCCCACCTTTTCTCGTGCAGTTCGTTGGAGGTAAACGGCGGATGCGGACCAGGAACTGCGGAAAATTGTTTATTTGTGGTAAATATGTTGCACATTTTATATCTGTGGTTGCCGTGCGCCTTGTAGCGAATACTTTTCGCTACACTAAGCCTTGGAACTGGGCTGACCGTAACAGACGAGGCCAAGGGCTAAAAATAAAATTTGTACTAAATGCACATGGGCCAATTACACAGGAGCTTGTTCCGTGTTGTCTGCGTCATTTGTGTCGTTCGTAGGGCTTTTTTTTTTATTTCATAATAACTGATTCTATCTAGGGCAACAGACAATTAGTACTAGTACTTTCGCATCTTGCTGTGATTATGAGGAACTAATGCACTAAACACGCCTGATACCATTTTTGTGGATGCTTCATCTTCTTAAGGTATGTTTTAAACGACAAGAAGGGGGTTAACAAAGGGCCCGATTTTTATTAGTCATAGGAAGCCAACGAACACTGACACCAAGGACAACATAGGGGAAATTACTTGCGTTTAATAAATGAAATAAACAAACCATAAATGAATGGACATCAAAGTGGGTGAAAAAACTTGCCGCAGGCGGGGAACGATCCCACAACCTTCGCGAAGGTATTTTCCCCTATGTTGTCCTTGGTGTCAGTGTTCTTTGGCTTCTTACAATAAGGTATCTTTTAGGCGCTCTTCATGTTTTGTGAAAGACATACGGGATGGGTGGGCATTCTCATGCGCCTTAGTATGCCGGAACTCATTACACCACCAGCGAACAGTACTAACAGCGAACAGTACAGTACTAAGAGTACTAAGACAGCAGTACTCTTCTTTCGGCCACCCCCTCGCCGCACACCAGGCAAGACCAGTGAAGTGTTGCTCATCCAACAGTCGAGATACTGAACCTTATTCATTCACTATTCGTTTAGGTTACCACTAGTGATTGAATGATGATTTTAATAATCATATAAGATTAATACAACTATATAGCGGAAGCGGGCTATGACCACATAACTCTACTCAGTGTGGCACCTACACCCGCTGTGGTTGCTCTGTGGCTATGGTGTTATACCGCTGAGCACGAGGTCGCGGGATCGAATCCCGGCCACTGCGGCCGCATTTCGATGGGGGCGAAATGCGAAAACACCCGTGTACTTAGATTTAGGCGCACTTAAAGAACCCCAGGCGGTCTAAATTTCCGGAGTCCTCCACTACGGCGTGCCTCATAATCAGAAAGTGGTTTTGGCACGTAAAACCCCATAATTTAATTTTTTTTGTCCGTTTAGGCTACGAGTAGTGATTGAATAATTGAGTTTAATAATCATATAAGATTAATACAACTATATAGCGGAAGCGGGCTATGACCACATAACTCTACTCAGTGTGACACCTACACTTTAAGTTTTGTGCGTTTCCGCTTGGCTGACGTGCGAACCGCAGCTTTCACTTGCACACGTCGTTCGTGTGAGACTAACCCCCCGTATTCGGAAATGCATCTCAACTTGAAGCACATGCTCGATTTGATATAGATGACGCCTCGTTCGAACATGCCCAAGACGCTCATCGCGTTTCGTTTGGTGCGTTCACGACAGGCGTCCTTTAAATCAAGTCAAGCGTGAGCTTCAATTTCAGATGCAGTTCTCAATGCGGGAGTTTGAGAGCCACGAGTCGCGGAACACGCTGCAGAGCCCCGCATTTTCCCCGCAGCCGTATATATTGCGGCTCGTGTAATTTTCACGCCTTCGCGAGGCATCAAAGGGGTCCCCTTTGAGCGGGAGACACGGGCACGGGTTTGTTCCTGCCGCGTGTACGCAGCGTGACCTCGACCCGAGGCGTGAGAATCGGCTCGGCGCGATCATTGGCAAAGAAGATCGAGCAGCGAGCGAACCAGGCGTGTCCCCCGTACATTGAAGAGGCCTGCCTTTTAGCGCGAAGCGAGAGAGAGAGAGCTGTCGCGGTTTCCAGCAGCCACTTTGGCGGGTATACCCTCGAGTGAGAGATAGAGATGTCTGTCTTTGTCTCTCGTTCTTTCGCGCCTGGTCGACGCCCATCGTCAGACCAGCGCGTCTGCCGTAAACAGAATGCGTTGTTGGGCAAGTTGGTTCATTATATTTGGAAAGATTGGTTGCGCTTTCTAGACGATCACAAGGAAGAAGACAGACTGGTTTGCGCCTGTCCTGTCTTCTTCCTTGTGATCGTCTAGAAAGCGCAACCAATCTTTCCAAATGCCGTATACAGTTCGCGGGTTACGAGCCCGTGGAACGAATTTCCCCCGACGCATTATCGGCTAGGCGTCGGTCGACTCCGTTCCGCGCTCCGCGATGCTGCCGATGTAATCACGGCTGAAGTGCGTTTTTCCTACTCTCGCCGCTTCGGCTTTCCAGCAACACCGCGGCAGGTCCCATTTCACCCTGGACTCGGCGCGGGCATCTCGAGGCGCGAAATAGACAGACCGACTGCCCGCGTGCAAATACGTCACGAATACCTTCTTTGTGGTTGCCACTTATTGCTGGCCTTTGTAAGAACAGTAAGGACCATTTTATTTCTTTCACGTTTACTAGGCGTTGCCAAGGTGTGTCCTTTGTGTGTCCTTGCCCTTGGTGTTGCCAAAAAGATGGCGTGCCTGCTTTCGTGTCTACTTGGGGAAACGTATTTCATGCTGACGCGGGAGCGCGTGTATGTACCTCGGCGTGTCCTTTGTGTGTCCTCGCCCTTTACATTGCCCACAGGATGCGCGCCCAGTGTTTAGGTTATCCGTTCCTTGTGCTTTGTGTTTCCTGCGCCGCACCTACGAGCTTATCCAGGAAAATGCACGCGGGGTAGGCTGTACCGGGCCAAGTGCACGTACGCGGTGCACTCAGAGCCGCCAGCCTTAAAGGGGTTGGGACACCAAATTTTGAGGCTATAAAAAGCATGTTGTAGGCTGCTTCCGTATGCAAGGACACCCAGAGCGAGGTATCGGACGCTGCAAACATTTGAAAATAATTTTAATTCAGCTCCAAAAAGTCATTAAAAACTCCTTCTCGTAGTCGAGACCCATCGCTAGCGCGGCAGCTACTACGTCACAGAGGAGGAACGAAAATATTGACGTCATAGCACATCAGCACAAAAACGTGACGTATGATGAGTAGCGATGAAATGCCGATTACGGAGCCTGCTGAGCCGAGCGACCGAGCATAGCCTCCACTATGACCGAGCTACAGGCATATAGAAATCCTTTCTTAATGCAAAGAAGGGGTAAGGCATGCAGACACGTACACAGGAGGAGAGAAGTGGACAACACGAACGCCACACGGCGGCCCGCGAATGGCAAACTGCGTGCGGCGAGTTGCCGTGCCGACGGGCCTTTGCACGTTTGAGTGTAAAACAGTAGCCGGCCGACTCCGAAAGGGACCAGGATATGCGGCGTTCGTGTTGTCCGCTTCTCTCCTCGCATAGTCGCATAGTTCGGCAGCTCGGAGCGGTCTCTCCTTCGCTTGGCCTTTCTCCATGTGAAGGCCCGTCCACGTTACCGGCACGGAAACTCGCCGCACGCCGTTTGCCGTTCGCGGGCCCCCGTGCGACGGCGGTTTTGCTCGCGAACGGCGAGACGTCCTAGCCGTAGAGAGCACGGGCCCGGGACCCATTTGTGCGGCAGCCGTACGGCAAAGCGGCCAATCAGCGTCCGAGGAGTGGTCACTCTGTGCACCGACGGCAGCTTCACCGCCTCTGATCGTTCGGCGCCGCCGATATCGTGGCTAGGCCTTTTCCGCTTCACTTGGAAGCTAAAGCTTACGGCGCTTCGGAATGAATCACCGACTCTCACAAGCCGCAATATTTTCTTACCGTTGTTGTCGCTCTTCGCTATAATTATAATAATCGCGACATGCACTTCGAATCGCCAGTTGACCTCTGCTGGCAGAGCACGCGTATGCGCGAGCAGACGACGCAGCATAGTATTACGTCATTATTTTTGTGGCCCACGTGACCAAGTCATGTTGCGTTTCCTCCTCTGTGACGTCATAGCATCCCCGGAGCCCAGAAACCGAAACCAAAATCGCTCGGTATAATAACGCCATTATTAAATTATTTATCGAATGTATATGAATCCCGCTGTGTGTATCGTGCTCCCTGAAGCATGACGCAACGTTTGAATCAACAAACGCATGAACGAAAATTTTGATGTCTCCACCCCTTTAACTATCTTATAGTGGCCGCCGATGACCAAGACTGCCCATGAAAACTGTTTCCTAGCTCTCTCCGCCTCTGTATGAATGCGTCCAGTTAATTCGAAATGTGGTTCTGGCGCAAGGGAAACTAGACGGCTTCTTCTTTCCGCTTAGTCTTTCTTGCTCCAGGACCACATTTCAAGCATCAACCATCGTGCCCAACATCGCCTTCTGCCGGTTAACTCCATTTGGACATGACCTCGGTAGAGGCAGTCATTCGCAGCGTCATCTTCATCGCTGCGCATGGTGGTGGTGGTGATAAACTTTATTGAAAGGGGGAAGGGTAAAGAGGGACGTGGCTGAGGGTTAGGGCTCAAGTAAGGCCCTGGGCCTGCTTGGCCTTTTCCGCCCAGTCCACCAGTTCAAGTTGTCGGTCGACGTCCCCGGAACTGAGCCAGGCTGTCCAGTGCGCATGGTCATCAGATGCCTCTACCAGCGCCGCGCATCTGGTGTGGCTCGAGTCGCGAGAGGCGAAGAGAGAACGCGCTTTCGTCTTCGGCCCGGCTGGATGGCGCAGCCACCACTGCGCTCCCCGATCCGCTCCACGTACCGCTCCACGATCCGCTCCACGATCCGCTCCACGTACCACTCCACGATCCGCTCCACGTACCGCTCCACGTTCCTCTTCACGCTCCACTCGCTACTTCAGCTGTGTAGACGATGCAGGGACGAACTGTAGCTTATTCGACTGCGAGAAAAGGCAATAAGACGGGACCAACGGAAGGAGAGACAGACGGGACAGGCACGTGGCCATCATCCCTACGAAAGGCAGGGACCATGGCCACGCTGCGTGGGTATGCCATCACTTCGTCCTCCATTTGAATCGTGCAGCTACTGGTCTGTATTAAAGGTACAATATAGGGCTATACCACTTAAGCTATATATATATTAGGAAACTATGCTTCTTCCAAACTGAACGGCCACTGTAGGAACACGGTTTTGCAAAGCGAGAAAAGGCACAACTGACTCAATGCGAGAGGCTCAGCGTGGCATCGTTTTTCAACTTTAGAGGAGATGCGTGTAATTTTGTCTCTCCAATCACTTCGTTGGAGTACGGAACGCGCTATACCGTGAAGCCACAACGCACCACAACGCATAATCTCCGTACGCGCAATAGTTCACTAATTACTCACTATTTAGATTTGCTATGAAATTGTGAAACAGAGGAGTAGGGAGACACTATAATAGCATGCTTTCTTACGCAGTCATGTCTTACTAGATACATCGGCGTCTCGCACCGGGACCTGTAAAGGTTAGAAGGACGATGAAGGGGAGACGGATCTATTAAATGCTAAATATCTCGAACGACAAGTTAGCCGCTGTGCTTCAGGTGGGGCAATCGAGGTGACATTTAAAGACTATTTTGTATTGTTAACACTGGCAACCTTTGATACTTCCCACCGCGGTATATCTAAGTGACTACGACCCTGCGCTGCTTACATCAACCCGTGCGTTCGGTACCTACCATGGTGGCCGCATTTCAATGGGGGCGAAATGTAAAAGCGTTATGGTATATTACATTTAGGTGCACGCTAATGAAGCCGAGGTTTGAGAAAATTATTTTTGAGTGCCCCACTACGGCGTGCCTCTTGATCAAGTAGCTGTTCTGGAACGTGAAACCCCTTATTTCGATTTATAATTTATAATTTACGTCTATACAGCGCTGGAACTTTGTGATCTTGACTGGAACAGCTTGTATTTGCGGACATCGTGTTAAAGGTTGCCAGCCATAAATGAATTTTTAAACGTTATAACGAAGAAATGAAATAAAATAGCGACGGCTGGAAATATTTTATTTGTAAAAGATGTGCTGCATGTCCTCTTATATCAGAATTGGCATTGGCTAAAATATATTCAAGCCCTCATGCCTATGTTTTACTTTCTTGCACCGTTGCATAGACATGGTCAAAAGCTGTGGCACACTACATAACAAAATTGTGTCAGACGCCGTTTTCTCGCACTTCAGCCTCAACTGGATCGCAAGTGCTGGTCTACTGCGCGCCGTTTCTTAATGCTGCTCAAACAGATTTTTATGCGAAGCATATTACTAGAGCTCAACCCAGCTCCTCAGGCGCGGCGGTGTCACCTTCAATACCACGTGACACCGTGACGTCACGACAGAGGAGAAACGGGGCTCCAACTCGCGCCGTCGCTCGCGGAGTCGCGGCGGTATATAAGCAGCTGCGCTTGCCTCTGCTAGACACTCACGAGGTGAGATGCCTCCTGGAGACAGAGCTGCTCGTTGGAATGAGAAGCGAAGGTTGCGGCGTGCTACGGAGACTGTTTCTAGGTGGCTTTGCTACGGCGCAGCGACTACGCGCCCCGCATCGGACGCGGTGAGCGTCGAGCAACGCAGCGTTCGGCGCGACAACGAAATGTGCGCCTGAGCAAGCGCCGCACGCCACACGAGCTCCTTAACGCTGTCGCGTTAAAATAAAGGCTAGTATGCTTCGCATCCTGGGCTTAACCTTAGCTAAGCCACAGCCAGTTTTTTTTTTTTTTTCACACTTACCAGCTAAGTGCTTCCGTGACTATAGTGTATACACGATCGAGAACCCCTTCGCTGGGGCGTTTTGTATGCGCCGAGCGATTCAGAGCTCGTCTTACACGAGCGAAAGACGTCCTTGAGAGAAGAACGCAGATGGCGTTCTCGAGGGCTTTCCTGTTCAGGAAGTTCCGCAGCGTGCTCAAGTGCCCAGTTCTGCTCGGCCCGTGTATATAACGCAGCTCGCCTATACGCATATCACGCCGAGAAGGTCGTACGAAAAGGGGCCAGTAGCAAAAGACTTTCCTTCCGGGCACACACGCTCCCTTTCCATTCGCGCGCATCCATCTTTCTCTCAAACAAGCACGCGCTTCCTTTGATTCGTTCCACCGAGCGGTGTTTATCAACAAGCCATGCGGGAGCAAGTGTTTTCGCAACCTCGCGCGGACGTCTAATATATGATGTCTCAAGATGGCGCGCATTCCTAACGTGTATACGCTTGTCTGCTCCGACGAGGGTGACCTTGCTCGGAGGGCCGTTGTTGCTGAGCTCAACCACGAGGCCTGCGCTCACAGAGAAAGTTTACGCGGTAGAACAGTTTGCAAGAGCGAACTCCCGCCTTTACTCGACATCGGATTCATTACTAGCAAAGGCAGCCAACCGACGGCCGACAGCTCTTGCGGACGGAAAGCTTTGCGAATTCGGCCTCAGATCTTAAGAAACAGTAAAAAAATTGGATGAAGGCTTAGCTTGGTTAAGCCTGGAAGACTGCGAAACTAATACCCTTGGCTGCGCCTTGGTTCGGCTGATTGTGTGGACATGGTTGCCCCTTGTTAAACTTATGGCTATACATCATCCGACATAGCGCAAGGCAGCGCGCCGACCACTGCGAGGAGCCAAGCTGTAGCCCCATTTATCCTCCTAGCGTGACGTCACACCAGCAAGCGCCCACTCTCTGTAACGCCGCAGCAGCGGCGCGCAAGGCTTCGCCTCCACCATCGATGCCGCAAGCTGGGGCCCCGTCTCTCGGTCTGGCGTGACGTCACATGGTCACGTGACGCGCAGCTGTGTAAGGAGGCGCCACGACCACCGATGGGCCGAAAGTGCGAGCATTTTTGCTTTCGCAATAAAATGTTGCACTCGTACTGGGAAATGTAGGGCTAGGCACGGCGGTGCCCAACCCTACCTCGGGCAGCACGCCCGGGGTATAGGGCACCCGTTCGGGCGTGCTGCCCGCTCTTGGGCTGCCATGTTTAGCCCTGCCTTTCTCCGCACGAGTGCAGCGTTGACGATTCCTCAAGATCAGGGGGCGAATTTCACGACGGCCTCAGAGAGTGGTTCCGCCGCACCGCCCGATCTCGGAGGCCACGAGTCAGGCATCTCGGAGGCCACGAGCCAGCGTGCTACAAAAATTCGTGGAGGAAACTCCGGCGCAGCGATCGCTCAGCAAACATTTGTCTGACGAGTCGTACATAGATACGCCTAATGTTCTTATTCGCGTTTGCATTTTAACGCTGTTGAAATGCCGCCGCCTCACCAGGGTTACAACCCGCGTCCTCGAGCTCAATCCTCGCAACGCCGAGACCACTGGGCTACCCATGGCGGGTTAGGGTGTACATTTTTTTTTAAATAGCGCATTCCCGACCCACCGTGGTTGCTCAGTGGTTGTGGTGTTAGGCTGCTTAGCACTGGGTAGCGGGATCGAATCGCGGCCACGGCGGCCGCATTTCGATGGGGGCAAAATGCGAAAACACCCGTGTACTTAGATTTACGTGCATGTTAAAGAACCCAAGGTGGTCGACATTTCCGGAGTCCTCCACTACGGCGTGCCTCATAACCAGAAAGTGGCTTTGGCACGTAAAATCACATAATTTAATTTTAATAGCGCATGACCGTTTTATTGGGCACAAGCGCAGTAAACGTACTCCATCTGGGAGTACAAACAGTCTCTAAAAGGAGACGTGTATATATATATATATATATATATATATATATATATATATATATATATATATATATATATATATATATGGAACTGGCAGTTACACCCGCACACAGAAGTTTCTATAACTCCTGTGATTGTGAGGCAGACGCAGATTGTGACGTAGACGTGAATTGTGGCGCAGCTTGTGACACATACGTTCGAAACTCGCGATGTCTTCAAGAGAGGCGCTGCCGTACACAAATGATTCGAGCAGGAGGGATACGTTACTGACTTGGCACAGGAAAAGGAGAGTAGTATTCACGAAGAGAAGATAACACAAGAAAGAAAGAAAGAAAGAGAAAGGAGAGTGTGAACGTGACAAACTCACTACTCCGCCGAAGCAAGGCCGGCGGCCTGTCTGAGACCCAGATTCCGCTTCCTTGTTTGCACGCGTTAAACCACCCATTTATTTTTCTTGCTCTGCCACTCTGCGCCGGCAGCAGTTCCAACCACGTGACTGCGGCGGCATCATGTCTTTCTGATCACTCCGGAGTCGAAGGGGTGCCTTTTAATTGCGTGCAACAACGAGTCCGCCTGTCTCGAACTTCACTTTGTTTTTCTTGACACATGCTCCTGGTGTTCCTTTCACGTCACTCAGCCTCGATAAATAAGTGCAGCACAGCTAAGGCTACAGCGGGTATCAGTTTAAACAAGAGGCTCTATTAAGGAAGCTGCGCGTAACTGATAGACGTGCATGAAATGGCGATGAGTTGCAGCGTTTTTGACTGGCCGTTGCAGAGCACTCGGGCAGCTTTTCAAAAGGCCGTGTAAGACAGAAAAGAAGATATCGTTCGAGTATAGCGGGGCTGCGATGGCGATAATGAAGGCACATTATCGCCTAAGTGTCCCGATTAGTACCGTATTACTAGAGGGTACAGCGGACGCCTCGGCAGGCGCAGACGATGACGCAAAAAGCGCCGAAATTGCGGCGGCGCTCCCGTCGCCTTACCCTGAAGCTCCGGCTGTTTCGGCAGCGCCCATTGGCTGAGGCGAGTTCACGGCCTGCGTAGCTATCGTCTGCTCGACGGAACGTCGTTGTGCGTCATTTCCGTTGTTTCCGTCTCTCTTTCTCCGTGTTATTTTCTACAGATCAATGGGGAATAAAATCAGTGTTTTCATTACTAAGTATCAAAACTATATGCAGCAGACTGAAGCACTTAATTGTCAAAGCTCCATGCTGCTGCGGTCGGGTCTCTGACGCGACAAGCGTCCGGCTGGCGCGGGGCCGCTCATTAAGGTGAAGGCGATGGTGGCGCCACCAGCTTTTCAGTAAAAGAAAGCTTCAGCGGTGAGCCCGCGCTACATCCACTCCCCCTATCTGATAAACTCTAGCATTACTAATGCTGAACTCAACAGACGTTTACAGGGAGATGGGGGCATTAAGTGAATAACAACGCCCGAACAAGCAATAACAGTGGAGCTGCAGCTTTCAAACCTGTATTTCGTGACTTTTGTTGCACTTGATTGATTGTCACGTACTGGTCCCGTTTAGCGTACCACAACTACGGAGTTCCTCTTTACGGCGTGCCTCTTAATCACATCGTGGTTTTGGTACGTAAAAATCCATTATTTAATTTTATTTTTTTACACCTAACATCTTTAGTTCCATCGCTATTCGCGCGGTCCTTAACTTGATGTCGACCTTCTTTGTCAACATCCAAGTTTCTGCCACATATATTAACACCGGTAGAATGCGATGATTGTGCACTTTTCAACGAACGTAATAAGCTCGCAGCCAGGATTTGGTGACGCCTGCCGTATGGACTCTAAGCCATTCTTATTCCTCTGTAAGTTTCCTACTCATGATCAGAGTCGCCATGTGAACATAGGTGGACATACTCCTGCACATACTCTAGTGGCTGGCTGTCGATCATGAATTCTTGTTCTCTTGCCATGCTATTGAACATTACCTTTGCGTTCTCCATATTGAAATTCAGCCTCGCTCTTACACTTTCTCGGTTGAGGTCCTCAATCATTTCTTGCAATTCATCACCATTATTGCTGAACAGGACAATGTCATCTTCGAATCGAACGTTGCTGGGACATTCGCCGTTGATCCTCGCTCCTGAGCCTTATAATTCTAACAGCTTGAATACTTCTAAGCGTGCAGTGTATAGGATTGGAGAGGCTGTGTCTCCTGGCCTGCCCTGCGTTATACTGCGTCGTAAATATTTGAATAAACATTAATACAAATTTTCGATGACGGGATTCGAGCTCAGGACCCCTTGCGCAGGAGTCCGAGGAGGAAACCATTGTGCCACAGATGCATGGACAAACGGAACCATTGTAATGAGCAGTGATTACGCATGTCCACAGAGTCTTGTTTCCTTAGGCATTAAAAAAATGTATACATTGCTTTGATGTTAGGCCAATGAAGGCTGATAAAGCGTATTAAACGAAACCACAGGAACCTCCGAAGCGCGTATCAAACGAAACCATAAGAACGTCTGAAGCCACAAGCAAGATCAGACAAATCCATGTACTAACCATCACTCCCTAGCAGCTGAACGATAGCAGCACCAGGGTTCTCTCTAGTAATTACGTTAGGAAACTCGGTTACATCATCTTCATATACTAGGATAATGTAACCGTCTCTTCATGTTTGCTACAGTAGAATCCGCTTTGCCTAAACACAGAGCTGAATATAGAACAACCTGCGTCGAGTTGGCACGTTGCTGCTGCATGCATCATTTTTACTCTCATCTCGTGGTATAAGAGGTGCCCAACTCCGCGCTCCAGCGACTACTTTCGCTGGGTAACGGTAGCTGATCTCGAATACCATGTTTTCGCGGAGTGCGGGAGCCGGAAGCGATTGCGGAGCCTGAAGGACGTCATAAGTGCCATGCTTTTGACGAAACGAACTTCGCGGGGGCTTATCGTCCGTGGCGACACGATGGTCTACGTCAAAGTATTGTTAGTTTCCTCGAAGGCTCACGGCGAGAATATGTCTAAACCACTTCCGTACATTCTGGCGGCATGTGACTAGACTGCATATGTGGGATGAATGATTTAGATAATCGCCTCCGAGTTTATCGCCGAAATGATTGAAAACACCATGCCACGTAATAGACAAGGGGTTTCGGGTGGACGTAGCTGTGGCGTCCTACAAAGCGGCGGTTTCTAAGCAAACCAGTCTCCTTAGATGTTTTCTCAATTTATCTCGTCGCCAGAATTTGACCCCATTTTCGGGCTTGTGCACGTCCATGCCAACCGACGGCTGGGCAAACTGCGCTCAATGTGGCTGCGGTTCACCACGTACACGGACCATCAACGGCTGGTCTTTTTCAACCCCCACATTAATCAAGAACCCGCGAGATCAAACAACCAACCAAACAAACAAAAATATGAAGAAGCACGCCCACGAAAGACAACTTCATCTCGCCGACACTTCCAGGGAAGACATGAAAGCAGGAAGTCCCGAACGGCCTCCACTAATCGCCAGCCAGTGGTACGCTGCAATTGATTTGAAGCGTTCCATCGGCAGATGTGATCTAGCAATTGGGACCGAAAAAAAGAAAAGAAAGAGAAACACAGAGAAAAGGAATATGGTGCTCCTATTTCGCCACCCCCAGCTTCTTCACACACACCACTTCGGCAGAAGTCGTTGCCGTTGGCCCCTGCCTTGTATATTTTCTTTTGTCATTCGCTGCCCTCGTACCGCTCACGGGCATTTGGGACGGACACTTACTCTGTCACGTACCACGCCCCCCGCTTCTCACGCGAAGCCACGCCAGGAACTGGGGAAAAAAAAAAAAAGCCGATGGCGGGGGTAAATGGCTCGGCGATTAAATGGTCTCTCTTCGAAGAAGGGTCCGGGCAGCGGGCGGGTGCCAATCGGCAGCCGGCTTTTGCTGTCCCACGCTGCACTGTCCTCCATGTTTTTTTTTTTTTACTTCACTGCCTTGTTTGCCGGCAATTTCGGCCGTCCATCTTGAGCTCCGAGGGAAGATGACAGGGTTAGGGCGCCGAGGCCCAGCTGTAAGTGGCGCGGTGGTGTTCACTCTATTGTTTGCTGTACCATTATTAAGACAACGGGTCTCTCAATCAACATATGTCTTTTCTTTTTTTACTTCTTCCGCTGTTTGTGACGTTGGCCAATCCTGCAGGCACAGAAATTGTCCACGAATTGTCGTCTCTTGGGCGACCCTCGGCTCGTTGACGCAAATTGCGTCGAACAACAAATATACGTAATGGTGGCAAACAGGATGGCCGGGGCACCCCGGAAGAGAATCATATTTCTGCGTCGAAATGAATTCGAACTCGGTCGCTTTGGACGTCCCCCCCCCCCTCCCCACAAAAAAGAAGAAGAAAAAAGTAGGGTCATTCGTGAAGAAAATTAATCGTGAAACTTCGTTTTATCGACAGCTGCATTGATTATAACATGGCGCAACTTCCGACGTCCGCCGCTTCTGCGAAGCTTGGCTAGTGAAAATTAACTTTTTATACCCCTCCGATTCCTTAGTCTCTTCTATATAACCTCCGTAGTGGTTCACTGACTAAGGCGTTCTCTCAGTGAGCACGAGGTCGAATGTTCGAATCCCGGCAGCAGCCACGGCATTTTCATAGGGATCTACATGCAATATTGTTCGTGCACTTTAGGTATACGCGTTTAAAGAACCCTGATTGCGGTCAAACATAACCCGGACGATCCAGTTGTCAAAATACCCCAGTTCTTCAGTTTCCAACCCACAAGTGGGTTCTTTAAAGCATTTTAATCGTCTCTGATTATGTCCCTGGTCTCTATTTCTGGTTGCCTTCTGATCACTTGTCAATCTCTCGCCACTGTAACAAGCGGTGGCGTAGCCCGTCATACCGTGCACCCTCCCGGTGGCTACAAATCTTTCCCGTCTTAACAGTCTCTCTTCATTCCCATACCCACTTCCCCTGGTGCAGGGTAGCAAACCGGACATGCGTCTGGTTCACCTCCCTGCCTTTCCTGTCTTTTCTATCTCTCTCTCTCTCTCTCTCTTCGCGTCTTAACGAACTCTTCCCCGCGCAGAGAAGGCGCGCGCTAAGTTGTAGAGTTTTTGGGGCTATACGGCGAAAATTGTGCACGGCCGAAAACTCCATGTGGAGCGGCGCAGACGATTCAGATGTGCTGGTGTATTTCACGCAGTGGTACTCGACCCTTTCTAACTGAATGTGGTTTCATCGCGGCAGGTGAGCGCTCTACGCTGCGAGCTACGCCCAAATCGACGCCTTACAATACCGTAGAAGCTAGCGTTTTAGGCGCGCCTCTTTGTTACCCTCTACATCACTATATTTTCTTTTTCAATATTTGCCGAGGAAAGTCAGAAGAAGAGAGAGAGAGAGAAGGAAAGGCAAGGAGGTTCGCCAGACTGTGTCCAGTTTGCTACCCTACATGTGGGGAGGGGAATGGGGAGTGAGAGAGGGACAGGGAGAGAGAAAATATGAGTCTGTACCGCACTTTAACACGCACTAAGTTAGCTGAAGGCGGTGTTTAGTCAGGCACTCAAGAAGAAGGAAAAGCAGAGAGGTTATAGCTAGACTTCACTCTGAGCGAGAAGATTCGGTCATCCAGCGAACGAATGAACACATGAATGAAATGATAATTCATTGAATTATGCAATGAATCGATACGAAATTAATTTTAGTTATGCAAATACGTACAAAATGCTCTCGACCAATGGCTCACGCGGCTAATGCCAGGTTGCAATACAGAAAGTTACGTATAGGTCAAAGCCACGCTCAACCAGCCACATTCACTCAACGAGTAAAAAAAAACATTGTTCAAAACAAACAAGCACTAAGTAAGGGCCACGGAGTTGTGAAACCTGGATTGGACAAAAGCGTTTACGTGCAAGGTCAAAGTTTATGGCGACCTTTCATTTTAACAGCCACCGCTTACCGGTTTATCACGCCCTAGAACTCCTAATAATGGTTCACCGTATACATAGCTGCATGGGAAGGTTTTAAGTTACTGTACTTTTAAGGCGAAAGCCTTTAACGTCAATGTTTCAAGGTCGCGTTGTGAGGTACAGTAAATATTACGTGCTCCAAGGAAGGCCAGAAGCGAACCAAAGGATGTGCAGCCGTGTGTGAGAGATTAATAATTAGCAAAGTCGATAAATGATTAATCAGTTATTCAATTATCGTGGATTAATGACGATTAAGGTGGATTAACGTCAATTAAGGTGGATTAGGGAGGATTTAGGTGGATTAAGGCGAATTACAGTAGGCTTTACAAGGCTTTCGCGTCTCTGAGGCGATCAGTAAGGACACCTGGGAATTTTTTCCTTATATGCAGGGGGAAAGTGGTGCAACTTTTTTTAGCAACAACCGACACCAACAAACAATGAAGTCAAGCAAATCATAGTGGAAGTAAAATGTATGCGGGTTTTCTTGTTTAGTTGAAAAATATCCTTAGTCAAAAGGGGAAGACAAAAGCCGTCGAAAAGACAACCTGCCACATCCGCAACTTCCACGCGATGCGTCCATAACGTTACGGCAGCTGTCCTCCCCATCTACTTTCTTGTATTCGCGTACGTGTACCACACTAACTTAGCCGATGTTTTAGTTGAAATCAAGAGGGAAAAAAATTGCAGTTGTGCAGACCAGTTAATCAATATGGCGGATGACCCATGGTCTATTGGTGTTACAAAATTAGTGCCAAGGAAAATGAAAACGCTGTCGAGGACGGCAGTTCATTAAGTGGTGTGATGGAAGAGGAAACAAATTGCAGCCTGCTCGTTGTGACGTCATAGCTTTCTGACAGTGAATGGGCTGGTGTGAGCTGCCGCAAGGCAGGGATAATTGGATATCGTTATAGAGGAAGCCCTCCCCAAGCAGTGGAGGTAGAATACTCTGTCGGTACATAGGTCTGTAAGGAGGCGCCATTCACGGCGGGTTTTAGACCCCCTGGCGACCATGTGTTTCTGTTTCTTTTTTTCATTTCCATTTTCATTTTGCCTTCAGCTTAGCTAAGCAAAGATGAATATTTTGTCGTATGGTTCAAAATGGGTACGTTTTCTTGATGTGTACAGAGGTGAGGAATGGGCCCCGTCCGTCGAACTCTTATATGTGGCTTCCTTGTTGTACTTAGCAGTAACGTTAACCTGTCAAGCAATCTTACGCTGCAGCATAACGGCTGCCAGCTGGATAGTTCTATGTATTTAAATACTTAAAATTTGTGGATTTGCATGCCAAAACTACGAACTGGTTCTGAAGCACGCCATAGTGAATTAATTGCGGGTTCATTTCGACCATCTGGGGTTCTTTAATGGGCACCCAATGCGCGGTGCACGGGAGTGTTCATCTTTTTCTTTTCTTTTTTTTTGCATTTCGCCACCATCGAAATGGCGCCGCCACGGCCGGGATTTGATCCCGCGACCTCGTGCTTAGCAGCGCAACGCCAAAACCACTACGCCACCGTGACAGGAATACCTAATTATACCGTAATAAACAACCTTGTTTTATGTATGTCCATCTACGTATGACTATTCGCTCTTCCACTTGACATTCGATACACTTACCAAATTCGTATTCGATTCGTTTTCGAGGAGTGTTTATATTCGCCCTCCTCTAATTTAAAGGTTCATTAACAGGAATATTAACTCGAGCTTAATCAGTAAAGTAGGCTGTTGCAATGGCCATATCTCTCACTGCTATGGTGACAGGAGACTTGGTAAATCAAACATGATGCCAGAAACGAAAGTCTGGGGGCAACGGCGCCGCGAAGCTCCCGAGCCTGCTCGTTGTGTCGTCATAGCTTTTTGACAGTGAATACTCCAGTCTAGTTAACTGTATATTGCTAAATAGTGATTACCTTGGATTCTGAAGGAACCGGGGACTCAACCGCGAGCAAGTTTAGAGGACTCTCCTGCTCCAAAAATATTCCAGATACGAGTACACTCTGAAATTTGTGACGCGCGCCCTACTGGCGGTGAGGTTTCAGCGCAAAACTCAGTGAAGAATAGCTTGGTATTAATTTTCTCCAGTAATAACTGACCTTCTCCTGCATAAATAATGAAAACGGGTAAATGAATGTGTCTTACCTGTGTACTTTGATTCAGTGTTGCTCTTAAGTTTAAGATCCCTTTAATTGCCCGATGTTTAATATTATTGTGATAAGGGGAAGAGGACACAGAAAGAAACTGGTCAGCAAACACAGGGGGATGACTCAAGGGATACCCTACTGACAGACCTGCTGAGATGGGCTGCTGGGGACACCGCGTACTCAGTCATTCATGTAATCATATTGTAGTGTGTGTGTGTGTGTGTGTGTGTGTGTGTGTGTGTGTGTGTGTGTGTGTGTGTGTGTGTGTGTGTGTGTGTGTGTGTGTGTGTGTGTGTGTGTGTGTGTGTGTGTGTGTGTGTGTGTGTGTTGCATTTACCTTATTCCTTGCTTCATATACATTTCTCCCCAGTGCGCCGTGTCGTCTGTTCTCTTAGTCGCGTTTTCGTGTTATCAGCCATAGCATGTCGTCGTGCCAACAAGCCTATCTAACTGCCATCTTGCAGTACACCTTATAGCTGGCGTCCATGGCGCTTATGATGTGTTTCCGGATCTGCAATCACTTCCGCTCATGCAGTCCGGAAAAGCATGGCTTCCGAGACCGGCATCTGCGACCCAGGTAGAGACGTGGCTGAGGCTTGTGAGTGTTGTGACGTCCGATCAACCTCCACGATTGGACCGCGTTTCAAACCACGTTGAAACTCCTTGGAGGCACAAATCGTGCACTGATATTACGTCTATTCGATTAGCTTGCACTTTTCGCTCAAGTCCACTGCACGGTTTGAAATTCGTGCAGTGTCACTTCAAAAGTGCAGTCGCAGTGCGACCCTGGGGCTTTCCTGAAACGAACACAAAAGTACCGATGTGGCACAAGTCGCGCACGCCTTTCGCCTCTGGCGTTGATCAGCGTGTGCCGTGATTGCATCGCGAATGCCCATCTTTGTCAGATTCGCGGCTGCAGTGTCGAGAGGACAATTGACATTGTGTCTTTGCCAGCACCCTGAGAGCAAAAATGAACCGTATGATGGTACATACTTTCAATGCTGGCGCATAAGCTAGTGAGACCTACGTGCAAAAGATTCGTGTGCCTACTTTGAATTCGATTTCAAGCGCATTTTGCGCCTGTCTCGGAACTCGCTCGAGGGCCAGGTGAACACGAGTGCCGTCGTTGCCGATTCACGACGCAATTTCTGTCTGCAGCGCGGGTATTTTTTTTCTCGCTGCATCGTCTGCTGCCGTAGAGCCGGAGAAATCGTCTGCTTCAATTCGTCGCTGCACGACGTCGGCACCGACAATCACAGCAGTGCGAAAAGTTCAGGAACCGGGCCTCAACATTTCCTGCATTTTTAAATTTTTTTTTTTTTTTTTTTTACGAACGGCGCCCTGCAGAGGTGCCACGCTCGTACCGTTGACACTAACGGTGAAGTGCAGCACTGCCTGAACAAGTTCAGCCAGTCCAGACGAATCAGTTGCACCATGTCTTACTGGCATAGACGATTCTTCAAGGTGTCTTCGTAGCCGTTCGGTGACACTTTGCACACAGGGTGGTCAACTCAGGAATAGATAGGTTTGAGAAAAAAAAGTAAGGTATACATTGACTGTAGCGATGGCCGATTATCGGCTCGCTCCCTCCTCTCTCATGTCTACACACTCATTTAAGTACTCTTGCCAATTGGGGCGGTATCTTCGTTTTAGCTCTCCTCGCTCAAGTTCTCTAAATCAGTTTCTTTTTTTCTCTCTTGCATTTTTTTTTCACAGTAGGTGGGACCGTCAACGATACATATACTGTGACCCTGTGACACCTTTTTTCTATTCCAGTTTTTGGAACACGCAGCCAACCATCGCCTAAACGAACACAATCACATGGCCCTCTTGCGACCGAAGTTCACACACCTCGGCGCAGCTGGCCCGATGCAACACGACATGCCCTGTGCGAACACGTAAATCGCCCCGCAAGCCACTAATGCCGTACATGCTGCCGTGTGCGCGACGTTGCTGCTAGAGGTCTCCCCATGTTAAACATGTATAGAGTTACTGTATATGCTACCACAGGTAGCATGTACAGTAACTCTAAACACGTACGCTCGACGGCCCAATCTGTGTACCTTGTTAGATATGGCGCTGTTTCCTGAGGCTACTTCGAGTTCCCCAAACCACTTCGAATCGCAGCACAGCTAATTGAGGAATGCAGAAGCAGGAAAGCACATTCGAGAGGAGCACCAGACAAGTGCAAACAAGTTTGCGGCCCCCAGGTCGTGCGCCGCCGGGATTAGAAGGGGCTGTCGGACAATAGAGCCCAATTATCACCCCTCTTCGCCTTTGAACAAGGCATTTGCCACCGCTGCGGAGCCGAGCCACCGGGAGCAGGTGGGCCCTTGTACAATGGAGCATGAGCGCCTCCCCTCCTTCTCCACCTTAGAAGAAGTGGATTGCGATTCTGCGAGGCAAGAGCGCAGGAGGATCAAGTGATCAAGAGAGGAGGACCAGGCGCCGACTCTCTTCGCCGGGTATGACACCATCGCACGGGCGCCTACCATTGGCTGAAAGTGGCGTCATCGGAGCGGACTCTCCCATTGGTCAAACATGACGTGACTTACAGTGCTCGAAGGGTTTATAAGAAGCCTTCCAGAGAGACCTGAGCATTCTGGGACATGCCCTGATTCCTTGATTCGCCTCTCTCGAACTTCTTGCCGCGGGCCGCAGCGTCCGAGTTGCTGCCGGCCCGTAATGACTGTACGAATGTTACTTGACGTCTCACCTCCATGTAAATAATGCAGAATAAACCCTCCCAAGTTTGGTTTTCATCCCGAAGTCCGTCCTTCAACCCCTAACAACCTCCCACACCGCGACGGGAATGCCGCCACCCCCGGCAGTATGCCTGTATCTGTGTTAGCCCAGAAGAACGCGCCTATGTATGGCGCTGAGCGACATGAGCGCGGTGTGGCGGCTGCTTGGCCTCTGGTTAGATAACGAGCGTCCGTAAATTGATTGATTGATTGATTGAAAACTTTATTGTTTCAACGAGCTGGGTTGCCTGCCTCTTAATCTACACGTAGGTAGGGGTGGTAGGATGAAGCAGTCCCCGCGCGTTGAGGACGGTGAGTCTTCACGGCCTCAACGGCCAGGCGGATTGCTTGACGCTGGTCGTCTTCAGCCTCGCTCTGGAGCAAGGCCTCCCAGGCTTCTCTACTGTCAGTGTTTTCCTTGGCGCCTGGGGAGGCAGCACACTCCCATATTATATAAGTGTATCTGCACCTTGCGGCACCGCAGCGGAAGTGCGTCATCCCCAGCGGTCCCTGTCTCGGAAGAGCACGCGCTGTTCCAAGAACACGAGCGACCGCCGGCTGCAAAAGAACAAACAACGCGTGCGTCTCATGAATGTGGAATGCGCGTGTGCGTGTGGATTCCAGCGTGGTTACGTTCAATGCATGCAAGGCTGCTTATTCCGGCGAACTATAAACTGCAACTATCATGATCGGCCCGCCTTCCAATACCTGGCCTCCGAGATCGGCTCAGTTTACTCGACCAGAAGGCAGCCTTCCACGCGAAATCGGGGGGAAGAGATAAAGAAGGCTTAGCCTTAAAGGAATAGTACGACCATTTTCGGGAACCTCTTGTGAGACATAAGACCTAAACACCAATAAAGTATTCACAAGGAATAGTTACAGCGGCTTCTCTTTTTTGTTACTGTTTTCATGCATCCAGAGTCTTTAAAGGCATGGCAGCTCTGCACGAACGGGCGAGGCTACCACGGCGCGTGTCCATGCGGTACCGGAGGCGTGGGATTCGGGCACCGCCCACCGCGCCACTTGTATACCGCCACGCCGTCATCATCTATGCGAGTCGGCAGACGAGCGTCCGCAGTCGTCAGACACCGGCGCGAATCGAGAGAAAGGTGAACGAAATATAGCAGAGGAAAATAACTTCGCGGGGGCAGCTGCAAAGCACCAACAGAAAAACCCATTAGGATTTCGCCTGCATATATATCGCGCGTGACTACTGCGAAGCGAGAGATGTTGGCCCTCGCGCTTGTAACGGCGCTGGGCGGCTTCCTTTTGGTGCCCATAGGGATGGAGAAAGGAATGTTTATTGAATGACGCCTACTGCGGTGATTGTTATGTGCGGATGCGTTTAACTCGATTATACCGTACTTGCTCGGGTATAAGCCGATATATCTGCTTTAAAATGTAATGTACGCACATAGGGGGTCGGCTTTTTTTTTTTCTTTGTTATTCGAGGATGCTCGTTTGACCCCAACCGCCAGGCACTGCCGACCGCAGTATAAGGCCGATGTCACCAGGTTGCAAAAAAAAAAAAAGTTGCTGGTTTTGATTATCATAGAGGCGAATGAGGTCCCAAACATTCAAGGCATCGCTCGAAACTGGTTCACACGTCTGTCTACTTTGGCGTCACTTCGATATGTGTGCTTAACCTGGGTAATTGGCTGGGTCACGATCGCGCGGGATGAAATTGCGGCCGATGAGATAATGCGAAACACTCCGTAAGTGCATACTCTTTCTTTTGTGTTCTGTTCTTTCTATGTTAGGGCATTTCTAATGCAATATATTTAATGGCGTAGCATTAAGAGTGTCCAAGTGGAAAAAGAAAAGTGTGCGTGTGTGAGGTATGGGACACTGGTCACGTGGCATATTATATATATATATATATATATATATATATATATATATATATATATATATATATATATATATATATTGCAACTGACGGTGATCTGTTCCGCTTGCACTTCGCTCCTCCACGAGGCCGGACGTATGTTGAGTGTGCTCCTGATCAACACGTCCCGGTGCGATGAACCCGGTTCAAATCACGGTTCATCCGGATGCTCTAAGAGGTGCCACGTGTACTGCTACCGCATTTCTCTCGCGTTGATCGCTAAATCGTCCCTGAACAGTTTTTTTCCATACCTTCCGAATTTCCAATATCGCGGCCACGAATAGAAGCCGGCCTAGATCCGAGTAGATACGGTACATTCTTCAGGCGTTGCATTGCTGCCACTAACGCATTGCAATATCCCCTGGCACCGTGAAGATGATGCTCCGGGCGGCGGGGGAGCCCGCTTGGCTGGGAGTGGCCGTCGCGAATCCTTTTTTTGGAAGCGCTCTATGCGTGTAGCGGCAACGATTATTCCAGGGGAGGAGTAATGACTTCTCGGCTTCTTTTAGTTTTGCACGAATCCCTCTGTAGCTATCACGCATGACGAAGCAAGAGTTACGAATTGGCTATCGCTTCTTTCTCTCTCTCTCTCTCTTTTCTTCTCTTCAGGCCGGGAGTGGTTCTGCCGAAACACACGTAGAGCTTGTGGTCAGCTTTTGAAACCGTTGATGATTTAGGTGCGTGACGAGAATAATAAAAAAAAAGGCAACGTGCCCTGTAGGTTATATGCACATGTTCGAATGAAGGTTACAAATTATTGTTTTAACAACGTGCAACCGAATAATTGAGAATATCTCGTTTAAAAGATTTCAAGTAATCTTCTTGTTTGTGTGCGTGAGAGAGAGAGAGAGAGAGAGAGAGAGGAGTCACTGTTTTTGTGTATTCACACTTAGAAAGTTTTTGCTGAATAAGACGGAGAACGACAAGAATATCGAAACCTCAAGCGAACAGCGTTTTCATCAAGACAGGGCGTCGAAGCCAACGTTTCGACAAAAGGCCTCGTCTTCGTGGGGGCATGTTTTCATTTTTGTATTAGTTTGTAGTTTATTGATTTGTGTCTATAAGTCGGATACAACTTTATAAAAAAGGGAGGCCCCGCCCAGATGACCGAAGCGGCGAAGTCACCGGCCGTCCGGCGCATGACGTCGGTCCAGAGTGCGCGCCCATTGGTGGATGCTCGTGTGCATCCGCCTGGAGGAGTAAACGCCCCCTTTTTTCTAAAGTTGTATCCGACTATAGTCGCATATACTGCAGAATGTGCTGTTCTGCAATTGTGTGCTTTTTTACATACTTTTCACGCATGATGGTTGCGGTAGGCGCTTTATCGTAAAAACGCTCTTATATGTCATTATATGTCATCTCGAGTTATCACCGTTTAATCGTTGAACTTATTGTTATTATTGTTTGTTTGTTTTTTCGGAGAAGCGCCGGCGATGCAAGAGCCGCTAACATTTCCGATTTCATCCAGATTAATTAATGGTCTCCTATTCGTCTATTTACTTGCGAAAGTTGTGGAATTGCAGTGAATGCACAATATCTAACTACCGTACAGCTGTACAGCCTGAACTGCTTGCTTTTATAAAGCTGGTTAGGAACTTACGCGAACTACTTCCGGCATTTCTTCTTTTTTCATCCTAGCGCACAGTTTCGTCTCCAACATCTTCCTTCATTTGGTCGTCTTGTAGTGGTAGACTTTATTAATAGATTTGCGTCAGCAACATTTACCGCTGCTTGAGGTCGCTCTAAATACTCCCTTGGAATCGCCGAAAATTTCGTTAATGACTTCTCTAGAAGTCCTATGTAACGTTAACGCTGCCATCTATTTTGTACTCCAGTTTGATGGCAAGTCTTTTTTAGAGATCGTCCGTGGTCTTCCTAAAGTCTATTTGGGTATTTCATGTGCCACCTAGGCATCTAAATTTCGCCTGTAAGCGACCACGTTTTCCTATGTGCAGAGTCAACGTGGTCCACAGAGGAGAGTTTGGGAGACTCGAATTAGCGGAATTTGTGAATGTACTCGAATACGAAAATTCGACACGATGACTGTGAAATATTTCACCGTATACCTTATATATATATATATATATATATATATATATATATATATATATATATATATATATATATATATATATATATATATATTTTACTTCTAAAGAAAATGAAATATAAAGGTGGCGCACGTTAGTCCTTTTGGTATAGAAAAATACACGAAGGCTTACTTGCAATACGTGATGCGTGCAATAATACGCTGTTCACTGCACTTCTCTTCCGATGGCCTTCCGGTCTGTTGAGTATAGCTTGTAGATAAGAAACAGGTGAATAGTGATCGTTTCTGGCCTTCCACGTTAATGAACGCAAAATGAAACAGAGAAATAACACGTCACCATGGCCCTACATAAAGCACTGCGTCCATTTGTTCTAATGAGCAAAGCTTCAGACTGCAGAGTGTGCTCTCCATACTAAAGCTCGGCACATTTCAAAGGAGCGCAGACAGGGCGGATGTTTTCCAAATAATGTGGCGCTTTACGTAAATCGAGTAAACATCTTCGATCGCCGCATAACAACGCAGCACCCTTAATGTATGACTGGAATTTGTTTGTTCGTTTGTTTCCTTGTTTTCTTTTTATTCTTGAGTTTTACGTGTCAAAACTACGTTATGATCATGAGGGAGACCGCAGTGGAAAGATCGGGATTAACTTTTACCACTTAGGGTTCTTTAACGTGCACATCAACGGCATTGCTGGACGTTATTAGCGCTTTCATTGTTCCCTTCATTTCATTGTCACTGTATATATCCATCTGTTATTGAATTATGTCGACTGTTCTGTTGTGACTGTATGTGATAATGCATTTACACGATGTATGTACCACCCGCTGACTAGACAATGTGTTATTAGGCGACAATATCTTTTGTACTTTTGAGAATTTCATCTACATAAGTGTGGAGACATTTACATTGTATATTGTGTGTACCATGTGTTCCTTACGTCATAGTCTTCCTGTGGAAACGCTGCGTGACAAGACCCGGTGCTTGTGTGAAAAGACTATTTGATATGTAACCTTGAACCCTGCACGATGTATGACGGAACCACTCAAGAAATGAGGAGTAGCCGGCGCCTTAAACTGTGCGCCAACATCTCCTTAAATCATAAAAAAAAAACGAGCGTTCTTTTTTTTTTCTTTCGCTTTCACATTTCAAACCTATTGTAAGGCGGCCGCTGCGAGCAGAATCGAACCCGATATCCCAAGGCCTGGCGCACCGTAGCCCAATTGATGCAACAGCCACGGTGCTACCGCGGCAAGCAAAACGTAGGCAATTGTTGTTCACCAGTTGGGGGGGGGGGGGGGGGGCGTGCTCTATGCGTTAACCCAGCAGCTGGTGCTTCTCACCAAAGCTAAAGAACGCGGCAACCTTACAGTAGAATCATCCGCCGCAATTGGATTGGATTTCCTTCCACTGCGCGGGATTGGCCATGATTAGCATGATATCAGGAAGGTAGTGTTAGTACTACCATTGGTAAAATCTTCACTCGCATTCATGATTCACCATGTCAGACTGGAAATGCAGTCTCTTATGCGCCCACCTGCAAACGCAAGAGACATGGCTCGTTCAGATACACCGCGCCAATAGGTGTCGTTATCGCTTATATTCGAGCAAAAGAAAAAAATGAGAAATCGAATACTCGACAACTTTGAGCAGTACATCGTTTAATATGAAATCGAAGAGCAAAGAATATTTTTATTTGTTTTTCAAAATTTTCGGATATTCTCGCGCCCCCTGCAGCCGCGCCAAACTTTAATCGCGGCCCACCACTTCTGCACGCATATTGTGGCGCCATGCAGGGAGGAAACCTCGCACAAATTTTATCCTCCGAGATTCTCGTAGCAGCGATGTGACCGCCGCGCAGTTTCTCCCTTTACAGCCAGTCGGTACCCACAACAATCGCACGTGAGGTCACCCCACTAACCCGTTAAGCCTCACTTGCCGAGGATGAAGAGGCCGCCTTAGACGAAGATAGGTTGTCTTATCGAAATGTTCGCCAGCCTTCCTGAGGCACCTTATCACTGTTCATAACCTTTATGCCACTTGTACACAAGTATCCTTGTTCATTTATAAAACATGTGGAGCGTTGGGTGTAAACATAGAAAACAACACTCTTCTTTTCCAATCTGAACGCCCGCAACGCAGTACAACGACCGAAAAAACAACGGAATGACGCAATCTGCACAAAATTCCCGCGACCGTCTTCAGTAAGCACTGTGGCGCCATCTATTAGCATCAAAAAAGCCTATGAGCATGTCAGTGCTGTACCTCAGCAGCAGATGGCGCGAAGAGAGTCACAAATTCAGACGTCGCTGTTTTACTGGTATGTTTGAAAAGAAGGGGGCGCTGAATTTGAATCTGCGCGCCCCTTTCACCGGCACCTAATATGGTTACTTATCCTGCAGATGTTCTAGGTAAGTGTACTATGACCAACAGCACCTTGAGCCGAGTTTAATTTGGTTTGCGCCATGCGTGTAGTAATATATTTCAGTAATTTGGTTTTGACGTAGCTTCCTGGCTGCTACTCCGATGGGCGACGACAAATAAGTCGAACGTATGAGCTTGCTTGTTCCCTCTCTTTGTAAGAGTCCAGTCTACCGCGCAGTCCGTTTCAGTGAGTTAACTAAAATCTTGCTATTGTAGGACAAGCTAGAATTTGTGCGCCTTTTAATAGTTGACCGTGCATGTCCATATCGTGCGTCACTGACAATCACACGTGTAAGTAACGAATTACGTGCACTGAATTACTTGTAATCAATAGCACGTCCTGGTAGTTTTGTAATTTAACGATTACTTTGTTGACTCGCGGTAACGCTCGCTGTAATTCAATTACTTTTTTCGGTAAAATAATAACGTGTAGGCAATTACATTTTCACGGTCTGAATACGTAAATTTTTCCGGGAACTAGTGTTTAAATTTAAGGGTTTAAAACATGCACACGCGTTACCTGTTTCCCACAATGACGCAAGCTGTGGTGCTGGTGGTGGTTTGTACCAGCAGGCACGCTTAATCCGAGATCGAGGCCGGAAATCGCTCCGCCTAGGCGTCTCTTACAATGTCACTGCAGTGTGTCTCCACACCTCCATCAAAAGAGTTTCGCTTAGGAATGCAAGAAGAAGACGCGAAGCTTATTTTCCGGCCACAATATACCCATCTCGGAACACAAGGTGTTGGAGGCACGCATGTGGAAGGTCCTTCTTTTGCGTGCTCTCAAACAAAGAGTCCCTCTCATCTCGGCATTTTGGCCAAGACGACAGAAGGCGTTCAATGTCTGCTGTCTATTCGCATGCACTGCAGTTCGGATAATACTTCCGTCATAAATAACCATGCTGCTGTGTGCTAGCACGTTCTAGGTTATGAGCAAGGTGTTTTTGTTTTCCAACACAATCCTTCCCTCCACTCATTCGCGGGTTATCCAGGGTCACTGTAAACGAGGGAAGATTAGCGAAGAAAATTTTGGAAAACAATTCTTGGTGAAGTTAAGCAAGGTCTGAAGGTGTGCTGAAGACGTATTGAAAGAACCAGGCTAGCTCGTCGTAGTCGCTGCATTTTTGCTATGTTAATAAAGGTATGGTAGAAAATAACGCCAAAGCAACCAATTACTTTTTAGTAGTTGCTCAGTTACATTCTTCGGGCTATGATTGCTAACATATTTGAAAGAATTGTAACTGTAGTATGCTAGTTGTGTTTCTTTCGGTAACGTGTACAAGTCTGCTGACAATTCAAACAAATGTGACCCTCATTTCTGTCATCCTGTTTCTTTCTCAAAACAAAAAAAAAACAAAAAAACTCTCGTTTCAAGATGCCGAAAGAGTAATTGCAGGTACTGGGAAAAAGCAGACATTCACTGATGCTCGAGATCATTCATAGTTGCTGGCAAAACGTCAGGTAACAAGAAACGTTTTTTTTTTTTGCATTCTGTATACGAATGCGTACATGTAACATACGCATTAAAACGCTAAACTTGGACCGCTAAATCGACGAGCAATAAAATGCACAAGAGTGCGCATTAGGGTTGGTTGGGTCTTGATATATATATATATACATATATATATATATATATATATATATATATATATATATATATATATATATATATATATATATATATATATATATATATATATATATATATATATATATATATATATATATATATATATATATATATGTGTGTGTGTGTGTGTGTGTGTGTGTGTGTGTGTGTGTGTGTGTGTGTGTGTGTGTGTGTGTGTGTGTGTGTGTGTGTGTGTGTGTCGCGAAGCACAAGGAAGCAACAGAAATTTAGCATGCGCAGGAAGAATAAAATTGTAATCAATCATACAGGAAGGCTATCTCCTTCGGAAGGAGTGAAATGCAGGGGAGGCTTACGCATCCTTCGCCGCTATTATGGCTGTTAAAGGCTTAAGGAATAAGACGCGCGCTGTCATCGTGGCATATTTTGACAGGCAGGTCACAACTGTAAGTGACGGCTCGCAGCCGCATTCATTGCAATGCATTGACAATTAACTACGCCTAGCATGTTTCCGAACCTCGTCTGAGTGTATCTCGCATGTGGTCATTGATGTACCGCCTCGTTTCACCGATATAGAAACTCCTGCATGAAAGAGGGATCTTATGAACCACACAGTCGCAACAGCCAACAACAAGCCTCTACCTGTGCTGCTTCAATTTTACAACTTCTTTTTTTGTTCTTGGTCTCCCGATTGACTCGTTGGCACAGGCTGCGCGACGTATTTCGGGCTGTGAACAAGAACCCAACCTCTGCCCTGCTGACAACCTTATTGAGATTACGCGCAACCTGGTGTACATGTGGGATAAGCGCAACCGTTTACCGTCAATGAATCTCAAAGGGAGCGACTGCCGATTGCCTTCTTTTAAGGCCTCCTACGAGGCTCTCAGCGCTAATGGAAAAACTGCTAGCTTCAGCTTAGCTACTTGCAATCTGGAGCTCACCAGGTCACAAGCCCTCATGCAAGATCTTGCAATACCCAGCTAAACTATCTTTGAGTGCTCTGAGCAAAACGGGAGGAGGTTCTGTGGTGGGACCTCTGGAACGACTTCAGAAACAGAAATCAGAAATGTTTTTGTTTCCGACAAACTTCGTTGGGGGTCGATCCTTCAGGCGGAAAGCTGAGACATACAGCTTGGATATGCTTAAGGCCCTCACATGGCATGCAGCAGATATGGGCAGACGTACAACGTATGAAAGACTCACCTGTTAGGATACACAATTACAGTATAAGAGAACAAATGTGCAACACGCAAAGAAAGAAGCTTCTTTTCAGATAATGACATAGTATTTATAAAAAATCAATTACGGTTAGTGAGAAGCAAAGCCAAGATGCATGTTGTATCGAAGTCCCAAATGATCGCATTTCCAAAATAAGCACTACACTCAACCTGTCTAGGATGTGCATTATAATGATACATTGAGTTATGAAATACTGACTGCGATCGGATATTACGTAGGATAAAGAATGTGAAGTATAAATTACGCTTCTCCTTATTGTGCATTCAGTCGAGTTTACAAAAGTGTACTCTAATTTGTTTTCAGTCAGGGTACCTGCATTAACACTTTATTTCCCAAATTTATTTAACGATAAAGGCAGGGTGCGCCTTAGCGACAGCATGAGATGATTGGTGCGTATATGGTGATCACCACCCGTCCTGGCTGTGGCTACGTGCGTCAATTTTTTCGCGTGCAAGTCGTGACGTACGTTTTGAAAAGGTTCTACAATTTTCGGAGCCAAAGGAAAAAGAAATACAATAGCCGGTATTGACATAGATTAATTATTCGTACTGTGTTACAATTATAAGAACAAATTGCCAAGTAGACAGGAAATGAGGTACATTGGCTACATGTCGAAGTGCTTGTTTCTGAATATGAAGAAGTGCATCGAGCTTACGTTCCGTGGTGGTAGCCCGGACACACAAGCGCACAGTAATTCAGATGCGCAATAACTTTTTGGGACACTATTACTTTTTGTATGGACAAGATTACCCTTACGGGCAGGCACGTACCCAGGATTTTTTTTCGGGGGGGGCCCACCACCTCTATCATCATCATCATCATCATCATCATGTTTTATGTCCACTGCAGGACGAAGGCCTCTCCCTGCGATCTCCAATTACCCCTGTCCTGCGCCAACCGATTCCAACTAGAGCCCGCGAATTTCCTATTTTCATCGCTCCACCTAGTGTTTTGTCGTCCTCGATTGCGTTTCCCTTCGCTTGGTACCCATTCTGTAACCCTAATGGTCCAACGGTTATCTAACCGGCGCATTACATGACCTGCCCAGCTACATTTTTTCCTCTTGATGTCAATTAGAATATCGTCTATACCCGTTCGCTCTTTGATCCAAACCACTCTCTTTCTCTCTTAACGTTATGCCTAGCAATCTTCGTTCGATCGCTCTTTGCGTGGTCCTTAACTTGCTCTCAAGTCTCTGCCCCATATGCACTGGCAACATGCACTGGGAAATGCACTGGAAAATGCATTGGCACTGGAAATATTGCACTGGCAAAATGCACTGATTGCACACCTTACTTTTCAATAATAATGGTAAGCTTCCAGTCAGGAGCTGGCAATGTCTGCCGTATGCGATCCAACCTATTTTTATTCTTCTGCGAATTTCCTTCTCATGATCAGGGTTCCCTCTGATTAATTGACCTAGGTAAACGTACTCCTTCACAGTCTCTAGTGGCCGACTGGCCGTCCTGATCTCTTGTTCCTTTGCCCGGCTATTTATCATTATCTTCATCTTCTGCATAACAATATTTAACCCCACTCTTACACTCTCTATGTTAAGGTCTCCAATCATTTGTTGTAACTCGTCTGCATTGTTGTTGAATAGAACAATGCCATCGGCAAACCGAAGGTTGCTGAGATATTTGCCGTCGATCTTTACTCCTGAGCCTTCCAAGTTTAATAGCTTGAATTCTTCTAAGCACGCAGAAAATAGCTTTGGAGAAATTGTGCCTCCCTGTCTGACCCCTTTCTCTATAGGTATCTCCCTGCTTTTCTTGTGTAGAATTAAGGTAGCTGTAGAACCTCGTAGATATTCTAACGCGAAAGACGAGTCAGTATGGCGAGAAACTATTTACAGATTATATTTACAACAACGGTTGCAGCGCTGACCGGTTAGATTCACAGCGCGAGCCCAGTTCGTTCTTCCTCCTCTTTTCTGGAGTGATGGCGCATACGCGCCTCGTTCAAACAAACAAATACCTCACGCATGTAGCAATATTTTCCAAGCTTTTTACGTAAGCGTTCTGTACTCCTTGATTACGTAGTGCCTCTACGATTGCTGGTATCTCTACTGAATCAAATGCCTTTTCGTAATCTATATAAGCCACATAGAGAGGCTTATTGTACTCTGCAGATTTCGCGATAACCTGGGTGATTACATGGATGGGATCCATTGTAAAGCATCTACCTCCTGAAGACAGCCTGTTGTTCCCTTGGTTGACAAAATCCAGTGTTAACCTTATTCTACTGGGGATTATTTTGGTAAATATTTTATACAATACTGGGAGCAAGCTAATGGTCCCATAACTGTTCAATTCTTTAACGTCTCCTTTTTTTGTGGATTAGTATAATGTCTGCATTCGTCCAGTTTCCTGGGACCCTTGCAGTCGATAGACACTTCGTATAAAGAGCGGCCAGTTTTCAAGCATTATGTCTCCTCCATCTTTGATTAAATCGACTGTTATTCCACCTTATCCTCCCACTCTTCATCGTTTCATGTCTTGCAGGGCCCTTCTGACCTCATCGCTAGTTATAGGAGGGTTTCTGTATCCTGTTCATTACTGTTTCTAAGTGAACTATCGTGACTCCTCTGGGTGCTGTATACAGGTCAGCTTAGAATTTTTCCGCTGCTTTTACTATATCTTCGAGATTGCTGATGATATTATCCTTCTTATCTTTTAGTGCATACATCATGGTTTGTCCTACGCCAGGTTTCTTTTCTACTGATTTCAGGCTGCGTTCATTTTTTTACGGCTTCTTCATTCTTTTCATGTTATAGCTTCGAATATCAGTTATTTTCGCCTCGTTGATCAGTTTCGACAGTTCCACGGATTGAGTAACGCTGTGCGGCCGCCAGTCCCATACAACCGCGTAGAGCGCAGGGCTCTGCGATTCTAGACGTACTGCGCTCACCGAGAAATGTTAGAAAAACACCCACATAAGCACAGCAGAGAAGTGGCTACGTGAGGCGGTTCGACCGATAAATGTAGAAGCGTCATTCAAAACAAGTAATTGTTCTCCACTTCCGGCGGTGATTTCTCTACTTCCTTTTTAAATAAAAAGATGCTGATCCATAAATATTCTCATAAACAACGGTTAACTTTTTTTATTATTCGCTTTTGCTTGCAGTTTGGTTGTTGCCTTGGCTCTCTCTCTTAGTAGATCGCTTAATATCACAACTCCTTGCGATTTTTGTTTCCAGTTGCCAATTTTTCATGAAAAGTGCTATTAGCCCCGAGAACGAACACGAGCGGCGCTGCGAGCGCCGCTCGCGTGACGTCAGGGCACGGACTCGCGCCTGTCGTCTGCTACAGTTCGGGCGTTGTCCGGGCGCTTTCTGCGGTGTTTTTGTTTGTTCACCCTCGTTCTCTCTGCTTGTATACTTATGGTGGTCGTCTCAAATATATTTTTACGACGTCTTCCTTTGCGAACATTTATTCAAAGCAGTAATTTCTTAGACAACACTGCAGCTCTCGAAGGCAACGCTACAGTGCCAGCCGAAGCGACGCAGACCAGCCCATTGCGGGTTTTTCATACGCGCATAGACAATCGCAAAAGCATAGCCTATAGGAATCCAGTTATGATACCATACCTGCCGCGCTGCAACAAGTATGTCACAAAGTTGGCTATATATTACTTCTACAGCAGTCACGTTGATTTTATTCCGCTAAAACAGGTTTGCTCACGACGAGTAGTTCATGGTATAATATCAAATTTTTGCATTTCCTCACAGAAACGCTCGGCAGTAGCACGGGGACTTAACTAATACTGGAGCTTAGATTTTACACGCCTCACTTGCTTCTTTACCTGCTTGTCAACATTAGGCGGTTCTTCACGTGTTTATTTTTTTTTAAGCGGCGGAAACTTGAAGTAAAGTTAATGACGGCTTACAGCTATTTACAGAGTACAATTAGGAATGTACCAATATATATTCCCTTTTCCGTGTTGCACGTTCAACTCACCTCTTTAGAGAGCGTTTGTTAATGATTAATAATGTATGTTATGTTCCTCTTTTTTTGTCTATGTTACCTAGTGTATATAATTTATTTATTTCAATGCCGCAGTGTGTTTTGCATTGTTATTGTGGAAATATTTTACTGTTCTTTCATATATTGTATAACTGCAATGTTTTATGGCCACTATATAAATGTAATTTATATGGCGTTTGATGTGTTACCCCATGCAGCCATATTGTACCTAAGGGGGTGAGGTTACCTCAAGCCGCGTCTGTGCGGCTTTTTTCCCTCATCCACCTCCATTTACCACTCCTCTGCACATGTGTGTGTGTAAATGGAAATTAATAAATCAAATCAAATCAAACTCACTTGAGAAATTTACTGGTGCTTGTTGCTTGAGGAATATACATGACGAATCTGTTTTGCGAACTGACACAGGCTGCTCGGCCCAATTTTTTTAGTGAAGCATGCCTGCTGGACCGCATAGCTGCAGCCAGAAAGACGTCGAAGAGTCAATGACTAGTAGTATGGGACATATTCAAGATATCGAAATTCCCCCGGTGGAGGGTCAGAAATCAAGTGAAAGTATATGCAAGGCTTGTGGTGCTTTCTTTATGAATGTTTGCGGCTGGATTGAAGCAAACTTAATTTAGCCTTAATTTATGTACCGACGAAGCGAATAGTTATCCGTTTGTATAATTGAATAACGCTGGATCGAGACATCGTGAGACAGAAGGTGCTTGAATTTTCCTTTTGTAGGCAATCTAAGCTGCGGTGTAGTAGCTCGAGAATACTTTAGCCATTCCAGTTGGCGCTGTAAAAAATGCTTTATGGTTTTAATTCGAAGTTGTAGTGAACTGATGGGTTTCGCGAACATAGCGTGCCTCGCCATACGGACAGTCGATTGCTACCGTTACGTGATCAGGGGTGTGCCATATTGTCGATAAAGGCTACTGAGGGTCACTATGAAACATTTCATCACTTTCAATTGAGTGGCTCTCGACCTTAACAACGAAACTTTTCTCTCAGGCGATTGCTACTATGGTGTTTGTGAATTAACTATGTAAATACTCTACATGACGCGCCGTCGTGTTAGCAGCCATGAGCAATTCGTTTTTTGGAGGCCTGTTTCAGAGTGGGATGAAAGTAGCAGCAAACTTTTTCATAAGAAATGCGCGCCTAACTATTTTTTACGCAACAATGAATGGCCATATTTGAATAGAACAACACACCAGAGTAATAGGAATCGTGATGACAGCTTCGCTGGGCAGTGTCTTTCTAACATCGGATAACATGTTGACGCCTATTACCAAATTTTTCTTCCACGTAAAATGCAATGCCTCTCATAGCTAAATACTACAGGAATGTTAAGTGTTTATCGAAGCATCATACACAACTTCGCGCGTTGAATTTGCAGATATTCTTTTTTTAGTCAAAATTTACCGATAGACACGGCGCATATATGCATTGCAAAACCTAGTAGACCCCTTTAACGCTACTTAGCTTGCGATATCCAAGCCGCAAAGTTTCTCAGCTCACACGCTTTTGAAGAAGAAACTGTGGTTAAGGTATGGCAGCTGAAAGAAGCCGACGTATTCTTCAATACGTACGGCTCGAGCCACCCATACCCCAAGCATACACGAAGGGAACGAGCGCGCGCGGCAGCCGAGCGAGCCGGAGCGAGCGGCGTCCTGGCCGTGACGTCACTCGCGAGAGGGCGCCACTCCTAATTCTCGGGGCTAATACAGTTAGGGAAAAACAGACGAGGTAACGGGCGACAGTCATCTTTCTTATGGGTTTAAGGGTTATTGCAGGGTTTCATGATGGACGCTCTTTCACATTATTCTATTTCCCATCTTATCTAACCCATATCACGTGTATATGGTTCCGGGCATCTGTCAGCGTCGCGGCGAGCCGTAACTCAAGGAAACAATGAAGCAAAGGGAAAAGTTAAACGCAATTGGTGTTTTCTCCGGCCGCAACTCGTTGCATGAGAGTACAGACCAGCTGAGTAACAGCCGCATCCCTCTCCTGGTCCCAGGATCAGCCTGAACAAAGAAAGTTGAACTAACAAAAGCAACAGCTATGTGCGTGACGGTTGAATATATGGTGACAACTGAGCACATTTCGAGTTAATCGCGCGGGTGCGGAATCTACGAGAAAACTGTTCTTCACATTACAAGAGATGCCGATAACTACCGCCATCTAAAAGGAGTGAAAAAGGCAGCCTAATGCTGACCAATGAACAGCTGCGAAGTCTCAACATTGATCTGGCGGCGCTTTAGGAATGTTTGAGGAGCGGTGGCGTGGGTGGGGAGGGGGGGGGGGTATGCCACTTGATTTCGGGGGGGGGCCCGGGCCCCCCCGGGGCCCCCCCCTGGGTACGTGCCTGCTTACGGGTATGCGTCTTCAGTGCGCACCCGCATATTGGGCAACGTGTATATAGTATCTCATTGTACCATAACATAATCACCCGCCACCTACCATTCCCTGTATTTCCCACTTCCCCTTTCCCCAGTGAGGAATAGCAGGCTAGAGACACACTCTCCAGGCCGACCTCTCCTCCTTTCTGTTCATTAAAATCTACTCCAGATGCGAATGAAACGAGGCAGAATATACCTGCAACTTTACTTTCTCCCAGAAAATAAATACAGCAGGGGGATAATACATTTACAGGCGGCGACAATAACTTCATAACTAGTTCAAGTTGGTAGGCTAAACCCCGTGACATCGATTTTGTGCGCGACGGCGACGAGCGACTGCTTCGAGCGACGAAATGAGCCGTCGACGGCTCATTTCGTCGCTCGAAGCAGTACATACATACATACATACATACATACATACATACATACATACATACATACATACATACATACATACATACATACATACATACATACATACATACATACATACATACATTTTAGAAAAGTGAAATATAAAGGTAGCACATGGTATATAAAAATTGACGAAGGCTTACTTGCAATATCTCACGCATGTAGTAATATGCAGTTCACTATACTGGTCGCTTCCGGTGGTCTTAAGTATAAACCCCATGCAAGCGATCTTGCACGCGACAGCGACAAGCGACGCGATGGAGATGGCTGTCGCGTTCGCTCGTCGCCTACAAGTTGCACCCCATGCGAGCGACGACTTCGAGCGACGTCTCCCCAGCGTTGCCGGTATGAGGGCAGCAATATAGGCGCCGAAACTAGCGTGACGCGTGCTTTATTAACTTAAGTTGATGTATTTTACTGTAAAAAGCAGCATAAAATATTTCTGAAAGTCTTGCAGTAGGTTCTTATCCTTGCACGTATAAAAATTCAATCGTTTGCTCGTTCCGTGCGACAATCAGAAGTACTGAAGTTATGTACATCCAGTTCCGGCTTTGCGCTATTGGCTAGTCGCTCATAGCACTTCCGGGCGACGAGCGACGAATTCTAGATTTGCAAAACTGAGCGATCGCGCGACAAGACCGAGCGATCTGTTCAAGCGACGGCCCAATCCGTCGCGCGAACCCGTCGCTCGTCGCTGTCGCGCACAAAATCGCGTCAATGGGGTTTAGCCTTTAATTGAACAGCTTGTGAATAAGAAACAGGCATATAGTGATCGTATCTCACGCTCCACGACAATGAAAGGACAATGAAACAGAGAAATAATACGTCACCAGACCACAGATAAGGCACTGCATGCATTCGTTCGAGGAGCAAAGCTTCAGGCTGGAGTGTACTCTGGAGTGTCCCGGAGTGACTCTTCAACTGCGGAAGAGACCGCTTTGAGTTCTCGAGAGCGTCGGAATGAGACGCTGCGTAGACGTTTCCTAGTCGTTACCTAGCCTAGTCGTTACCTGAAGAGTGCGTCTTGTTGTGTCTATACAATAGCTAAACCAAACGCTTAACCACAAGCTAACAACACAAGCGTAGCCATGCAGCTATTGCTTTCGCAATTGAACTAGGGTTAACCAGAGCTAAACCACAGGCAATTTTTTATTTCAGTTCTTTAAAGAATTAGGCTTTCGCCATTCCACTGTAATAACGAGTGAAAACGTAAATAATTACGCGCCGCTAATAATATTTCTGTAGTTACCGCATTTTTTACGTGTGCAAACCACTTGCAGCCTCGCAGAGGAACAGTGGCTGCCGGTTATGAGGACGTGGCCGGGGCCTTACTGCAGACTTTGGTTGTATCGACCGTAGCAAAAAACATTTGATTTCTATTACAAAATTTGGTATGTTCTCGCGCCCCTACAGCGACGCCAAATGTCAATCGCGGCCCATCGCTTCTATGCACGTATTGTGGCGCCATGCAGTGACGATAACTGATACAAATTTTAGCCTCCGCGATTCCCGTAGCTGCGATACGAAATGCTGTGGTTGTGCACAAATATTCTTGTTCTCTTTGTACAACTTGCTGTAAATCATTGCATGTAGCTATCGAAAACAGCCCTCTTGTATTTTTCATCTAATACTCAAGTAACACAGCGCAACGTTCCTGGAATTCAATTTCCGTGTAGAACATCATAATAACGTAATCTTCACAAATTCCCGCTACTGGTTCTTACTATACCATGGTTGGGTGGATGGATGTTATGAGCGTCCAGTTTGGAACGGAGCGGAGAGTTACGCCACCAATCTCTTATTTTATTGCCTAATGTCTTATCTTTGTTAAAAAGAAAAAAAAGGAAAATGGAAAAAGAAACACGATGAATTTGTATAACCAAAGTTTCTGAACCCCTATGGTGAACTTTGTTTTTGGACGCCTCCGTTGTTTGTCCGTTTCCCTACTTCCACCCATCTTCCTATCGCCTTTTAGTATTCTCTACACTCTAAGAACAGTTTACACCCTTTGGCTTGCCCCTTCTGCCACACAAAAATAATCGTCATCTGCCTTGATGCGTTTCCTTTCTTTATCGCTGCAAGCCCGGAACTTTCCAGTGACGAACGGCACGCGCGTTATCAGAAGAGGCACTCCGAAGGGTGTAAACTGTTCTATGATGATAACGCGCGTGCCGTTCGTTACTGTAAAGTTCCGGGCTCGCAGCGATAAAGAAAGGAAACGCATCAAGGCAGGTGACGATTCTTTTTGTGTGGCAGAAGGGGCAAGCCAAAGGGTGTAAACTGTTCTTAGAGTGTATTGCGGAAATGTTTACTTTCTCCCTGCTCTCGCTGAACCCAAGGGTTCTAAGGAGGCCAGTGATTACTTAATCGACCGCTGGTCAGAAAACTTCACATTCTAATAAAACATACTCCATCGTTTCCCTAGCTTTATCGCAGCAAGCACATGCTTCTTCTTCCTTCTTATATCTTGCTTTGTAGATGCGTGTTCTAAGGCATCCTGATCTCGCTTCGAATAGTAATGATCTTCCCTTTGAGTTGTCATACATTGTTTTTTTTTTTCCTGATTTCGTTTTTTCCCCTCTTAAATAATTACTCACGGCAGGTTTTTTTTTTTTTTTCCATTGCCGCCATACGTGAGATTATATCTGCCTCTCTGACTTTCCGCTTGACCTTCTTTGTTTCTGTGTCGCTTAATTTTCTAATCATAGCATTGTAGCGCCATCTCTTGGCGTTACAAAACGCTATGAATTGCTAAGTGCTGTTTATTAGCAGCAGATGGCCGCACGAGACACACAAATTGCTGTTGGATGGATGGATGAATAACTTCATTGAGGCCCCTCGGTGGGCGCGATTAACGCGCAGCGGGCCACTCCCAGAAATTGTTGTCGTACATTCATTTTTGAAAAAAACTGCGCGCTAAATTTAAATCTACGTGCACAGTATCCCTCACTAAGTATAGGTATTTATCTATGTAGCTGTTCTGAAGAAGTGTTACTCAAGTAAACTAACACAGCCATCTCGTACCGAGCTTTCTCTTGGTTATAGCACCATGCGTACGTATAGCAACATAGTTCAGTACTTTGGTTGTGGCCTAATTTCCTGGCTTCTACTCCGATAGGCGAAAACAAATTATTCGAACGAATGGGCTTGTTTCTTCCGTTTCTTTTTGAGTTCACTGTGCCGCGTAGGTCGTTCCACTGAGTTGACTAAAATCTTCAGGGGCCGACATGATAAAAGCATGCTATTACAGCACAGGGAGATACGATCTTTCCAATGCTACCCACAGCGTGTTTACAGGAGGTGTTCAGAGACCTAGATTGGGAAGAAATGGGGATAACAGTTGATGGAGAATACTTTAGTAATTTACGATTCGCTGATGTTATTGCCTTGCTTAGTAGCTCAGGGGACCAATTGCAATGCATGCTTATTGATCTGGAGAGGCAAAGCAGAAGGGTGGGTTTAAAAATTAATCTGCAGAAAACTGAAGTAATGTTTTACAGTCTCTGAAGAGAACAGCAGTCTACGATAGGCAGCGAGGCATTGGAAGTGGTAAGAGAATACTTCTACTGAGGGCAGGTAGTAAGGCGGATCCGGATCATGAGACTGAAATAAACAGAATAATAAGAATGGGCTGGGGTGCGTTCGGCAGGCATTCTCAGATCATGAACAGCAGGTTGCCATTATCCCTCAAAAGAAAAGTGTATAACAACTGTGTCTTACCAGTATTGTTTTGCTATGTTAAAGCACGATCGAAAGGGACGTCAAAGTAACCGATTACTTTTTAGTAGTTAGTAAATTACTTTCCTGGAGCTGCAACTGGTAGCTGCAACGAATTACATTTTATAAGGAAATAACTGCAATTGTAATCGTTTGCTTTCTTTAACGTGTCTGCTGACGATTCAAAAGAATGACCATAATTTCTGCCATTTTATTTATTTTGCGACAAACACTCGTTTCAATATGCTGAAGGCGTAGTTGCAGGTACTGGGACCGAGGGCATCAAATCATAATTGCTGGCCGAACGTCAGGTGATGTACATTCTTATAAGAATACGTATATGTAATGTAATTTTAACGCTATATCAACACTGTAAGATATCCACATCCTGACAGTGCTAGCTAACATAAAAATACATGCATAAAAAACATTTCATGGCAGTCTGTAGTTGTGTTGAATTTATTGTGCCAGATGGTACCAAATACGATGTCTCCTTTTATCTACAACATACAGAAGGTCGTTATTAGCACAGGCTACGCATAAATGAGCTCATTGTACAGCGGACGGCATACGTTTTCGGTGCACGGAAATTCTCGAAAAAGGCTAAATTTTGTAACTACTTCCCCACACAACACATTGGACAGTATACAGAATGCTGATGTGGGAAAATACACTTTAACTTGAAGGCGAATGCGTTGACAGCGACCAAATAATTTTTTTTTCTGTTCTCTCGGACCTCGTGCTTTCAAAAACTTTTGAGGTTTGGGGCAACGAAGCATAAAAAAAGCTCGTGAACTAGTATAAATAGCAAGGATTACCTTAAAAAATAAACCAATTTAAGCACGATATAAACAGTAACAATAAATCAGATAAAGATAAACCACAGGCCATACAGTCGTCGGATCATCTTGTGAGAGACGTGACGGACGTCATCTCTTGAAAATACGACAGGCGGTAATACTACCCGCCCTTACTGTCCCAGCAGAAAAGGAATACTTAAATTACAAGAATTATCTGCATGATTTCGGATCGTAACAAAAAAAAATTACCGACGATTACGTTACTTCCTAATGGGAAATTTGAGCGCAGCAAATGCGAGCCTTTGTTTGCGTTTGGCCTCGGCCTCGGCCGCGCGAACGGTAGAGTCTTCTCTGCGACGGCGATGAGCTTCTGCTTCAGCCTCGCTTACTGCTGG
This sequence comes from Dermacentor albipictus, assembly GCF_038994185.2. Taxonomy (NCBI): domain Eukaryota; kingdom Metazoa; phylum Arthropoda; class Arachnida; order Ixodida; family Ixodidae; genus Dermacentor; species Dermacentor albipictus. The sequence goes on from NC_091827.1 coordinate 30,283,490, forward strand.
TTGCTCTCGACGGCGGCGATGAGCCTCCGCTTCGGCGGTGCGAACGGCAGGGTCTTCTCGGCGGCGGCGATGAGCTTCTGCTTCAGCCTCGCTTACTGCTGGTTGCTCTCGACGGCGGCGATGAGCCTCCGCTTCGGCGGCGCGAACTGCAGGGTCTTCTCGGCGGCGGCGCTTAGCCTCTGCTTCGGCGACGCGTACTCCTGGATCATCTCGACGGCGGTGACGGTAAGCTTCTGCTTCGGCGGCACGCACCTCTGGATTCTGACGGCGACGGCGCTGGGCCTCTACTCTGGCAGCTCGTTTAGCAGCAGCAGCAGCAGCAGCAGACGGAGGACTTCCATCGGTCGTCTCGCTCATGGCTCAGAAAGAACTGGCAGATAATTTCGCAGTGGCGAACGGCAGCGGCAATTTCGGCTCGGGCGGTGCACATATACAGATCCGCCGCCACCGATCTGGCTCTGATTGCCACCGCACAGGGCGAACGGCAGCGGCAATTTCGGCTCGGGCGGTGCACATATACAGATCCGCCGCCACCGATCTGGCTCTCTGATTGCCACCGCACAGGGGTTGCATTGGAGGAGGAGCGAAGAAAGGAATTAAGTTCGAGCCGGCGCTTTGACAACCGGAGACTCGCAGGAAGAGGGGGGAGGGGGGCGGCGTGTACACCCAGCGGCAAACGATGGGGGCAGAAGCGCGCGCAGCAAGCGGACAACACGATAAAGGGAGGAGGGAAGAGATAGCAGCGACTGACTGATGCCGCTGACGCCGATAGTGAGTCAACCCCAGCTGCGGAGTTGGTTTCAGGGACAACGCCGCTGATGCCGACACAAACAATATGATACCCTCGCTTCCGCAGCGCTAAGAACCAGGTCTAGCCGTGGGAAGGTGGTCACGTATTCGTCGACGTGCCGGGGCCTACGTGAAATAACCGGCGCGTCGGAAACTGAAGAGCACCCTATCCGCCACACAAGAACAGGGGGGGGGGGGGACCCTTTCCTCCTCTTTCTGCCTGGCGGCGACGGTGTTCTATGCAGTCACGTTATCTTGACTCTCTAGCGGCGTCAGCGGCATCCAGCGGTATCAGTCGGTCGCTGCTAGCGCTGGGGGGATGAAAGGGGGGCGGAGCTGGTTACGAGGCCGACGACAACGCCGACGACGACGCGAAACCCAGGGACGGACGCCAAAGAGCTGCGCTCTAAAATGCTATTTTGCGCCAATAGCAACCACTGCAATAAAACTGTGCCGGTGTGGATGTGCCTTTACATGAAGGTTTGGGGTAACGGGACGCCTTCGAATAAAAGGCACACTAACGCGCATTTCATGGAAATGTTAGGTTTTGTTTTCACGGCTACTGGAAACTTGTACACGCGTAAAGATTTAATGGATTAAAACATTTTTATTGGCTGGCTGGCACTTTTGTTTATCCAAAATCTAAGCACTAAAAGACTGTGCGGGAGTTATCCCCATTTTCGGGAAAAATGCGACATTCAGTGACGTGGAAGAATTGTAATAGACCATAAATTAACCGATCAACATTTTCGTAAGAAAGAAAAAATTGATATCTAAAGAACCGGGCGCCAGAATGAAATGTTCACTTGACAAATTGCGTTTGCAGTAATATATTCCAGCAGCCACAACGTAATATTCACAAACAAATTCGACTCAAATTCCGTTCGGTCTTGTCAAAGCTCACCTATCATGCGTTTATCCTAATCACAGTCGTATAATTATGGGCTATATCTGCAAGTTGTGAAACATTCCTGGCGCAATTTAATCAAATTTGGTTAATACTGACGGCGCACCTGGTATTCGCGATAAGTAAGCGATGCGGTATCATGCCGTGTGCGTAATGAGTACATTTCTAGGCAAGCGCTTTTTTTTCACCCTCTCACGTCCACTCGGCCGTGCGTGCGCTTTCACCCAAAAGCCAAAATTCGCAATGCCTCCGAGCTCACTGCACGTCTGGATCTCGGAGGACATTGCACTAGTGGTAAGCCTTTTAGCCTTCACAACTTGCTGGTAGCCTCGTTGGCTGTGCCCGATGGATCCACAAACTGTCCGACGGCCAGAGGCAAGCCGTCTGCTTTGTCGACCACCACGTAGATGAAAGGCTTGTTCACGTGAAAGGCTACAGCGGGATTCGTCATCGAGGCGTCGGTAGCTTCGTTCACCGGCGCGTCCGTTTCGTGTCCGGACGCCGTCGTCGTCGTCGTCGTCGTCGTCGTGATGGGCCCGACGTCGAGCGACACGGCGTTCAGGATGTTGGACACGTAGGCGTGACCGTGCCGGCTGACCGCCCCCATGTTGGTTTTGAAGCGGTCGAACAGGAACTCGTGTCCCAGCGAGGTCAGTGCCGACTTGAGTCCGCATACGGCGGTCACCTTGCGAAAGGGCGCGAAAAAACAAACAAACGTAAGAACTTAATCTGCTGCGTTATCGCTAACGTCGATTTGAACCCAGAAAAAAAAAAGTTTTGTTTTGCTGCGAATTTGTCGTTTCGACCGCGTCGGCTAGAAAACGTAAATCGCCGAGTGTGTCAAGGACGAAAGCGCGCATTTGAAATCGTCCACGCACTTTCGAGGAACGAAAGGTCACATAGCCTGCTGAAATGTGGAAAGAATGGGGGTATGCGTAGAAGGATAAATGTTATGCGTGGGCGAAGGTGCAAGTGCGGGAGCCGAATAGGTGCATCGTGCTACCACCAAGAACGAACCAAACTTTCTTTTCAGTGTAGTTCCAAACTCGAGCGGGATAGGGGTGCGGTCTCACCGACAGCTTCACAGAAACTCTCTTCATACTACTTGGTCGCGTAACTCTGCTGTTCTGTTTGGTTGTTTGTTTGTTCGTTTTTTTTCTTGTGGGTGCGCCCCTTGTATACACTTAGAACATGCCTTTACCTAGGTACATGGTTGAATCAGTGGAAAATCGAAAATCAGAGACTATGTCATCCACATATTGACTCATCTCCTGCAGCTGAAATCCAGTCTCATATATATATACATATATATATATATATATATATATATATATATATATATATATATATATATATATATATATATATATATATATATATATATATATATATATATATATATATATATATCATGTTCTCTTGAGAAGCACAACTTCTAGTGATCTTCGGTTTTCGGTCGGTGGAGCGACTTTTCTCAAGGGCTACAGTAAATTCTCGCAACACAGTCTCTTCATTACGTATGTGGAGAGAGAAAAAAAAGACAGCAAAAAAGTTGGAAGAGTTGGTATGGATCAATTTCCGATTTAATTACGCCACATAAAATTAACGAGGACAAGAAAACTAGGCACGCTGAACACAACGCCGACCTTTAAGTTTTAGTCAAAAACTGACAGTATCAATACAGCACGACACGTTGCCACATGTAGTGGTGCGATTTATTCAAAAACATTCTTTCCTAGTGAAATTCAAAGGTAGGTTAATCACCCATCCGTCAATTGCGTTGCATGAAAAAAGAATTTGTCTTTCGATAGATAACATCACATTATACCACAAAGTGGCCATGGTGTTGGGCTGCTAAGCACGAGGTCGCGGGATCGAATCGCGGCCACGGCGGCCGCATTTCGATGGGGGTGAAATGCGAAAACACCCGTGTTCTTAGATATAGGTTCACGTTAAAGAAGCCCAGGGGGTCGAAATTTCCGGAGACCTCCACTACGGCGTGCCTCATAATCAAAAAGTGGTTTTGGCACGTAAACCCTTATATCTTTGTATACCACGTGCTTGTATATTATAGGCGTTCTGAGCGTTCTCGAATAATGATTCACTTCAGGGTATGTGCGTACGTGTGTTCACCGTCATCCCGACATTTCCCGTCATCACTTACCTTCTGCGGCGCCATTGGTGTAGAAACGATCCCTACCTTAAACCGAGGAAGCGTGACTTCGACAACGGTCGGCTCCATCTCGGCCTCGAGGTTGAGCAGCAGGTCCGGATGCGTGACGAGGGTCTTGCGGACGGCGGCCAAGGTGGAACCGTCGACAGGCATCAAAAGGAGCAAGCTGAGGTTCCCGGATAGCAGGGGCAGGGCCACAGCTTCGAAGCCATGGTCCGCGAACCGTTTGTAGCCGAACGTTCCCGTGGTGTGCATGGACTCGACGGACTGCGATTCCACTGGAGAGGTGAAGAAGGGTAGCTGGACTCTCGGATTCAGGAAGGGCCGGTCGAACGCCAGCTTCAGCGTCAGGACGCCCGTCGCCACGAACCTCGATTTGGAATCGATCTCCGACGTCTTGTCCAGGAGCAGCCTCAGGATTACCTTAAGTGTAGATACAGTCGACGTCCGCTAATTAGATCTTGCTTAAATCGACTTCTCTCATAATTCGAACGCGCTGGAAAGTTTCGGGGAGAAACCATTCGCTGCTAGGGAAGCAAAAAAAGTTCGTTTAGTTCGAAATTGAAATTATGCGGATTTAGTAATTTCGACACCGCAAAATAATTTACGCCCACAAAAGTGAATAAGATTGTAAATCAGTCTGTAACTCTCGCCCTTACACGTTACCTACAAGAGTGAATGGGGTGTCAATTGGTTTATAATCCCATAGTTACGTCCAATTTCGGGGAAAGGGTGTCAGTTATGGACTGACTTACGACGCAACTATACAAGACCAATTCTGAGGTTCTGCCTGCGAAAACCGCCACCTAATTATGAGGCACGCAGTAGTGAAGGACTCCGTATTACTTTTCACCGCTTGAGGTTCCTCATCGTGCCCTTAAAATCGCAGTTCACGACGGCTTTTTTATTTTTTTGCATTTAGCCCCCGCTGCAATGCCTCCACCGCGGTGGGGACCGAACCCGCGACGTCGAGCTTAGCAGCACCACGCAACAGCCGCTACGAGCTACAGTATATACCGCGGCCGGTTATATACATGAAACTACATAGTGCTAAGTGTATAATAGCTGTGTCTTACCAGTACACACCTACGGGGCAGAAACCTGGAGGCTTACGAAAAGGGTTCTACTCAAATTGAGGACGACGCAACGAGCTATGGAAAGAAGAATGATAGGTGTAACGTTAAGGGATAACAAAAGAGCAGATTGGGTGAGGGAACAAACGCGAGTTAATGACATCTTAGTTGAAATCAAGAAAAAGAAATGGGCATGGGCAGGACATGTAATCAGGAGGGTAGATAACCGATGGTCATTAAGGGTCCATCTGGATTCCAAGGGAAGGGAAGCGTAGCAGGGGGCGGCAGAAAGTTATGTGGGTGGATGAGATTAAGAAGTTTGCAGGGACGGCATGGCCACAATTAGTACATGACCGGGGTTGTTGGAGAAATATGGGAGAGGCCTTTGCCCTGCAGTGGGCGTAACCAGGCTGATGATGATGATGATGACGTGTTGAAATCACGAAAAAGAAATGGGCATGGGCAGGACATGTAATCAGGAGAGTAGATAACCGATGGTCACTAAGGGTTACGGACTGGATTCCAAGGGAAGGGAAGAGTAGCAGGGAGCGGCAGAAAGTTAGGTGGGCGGATGAGATCAGGGACGACATGGCCACAAATAGTACATGACCGGGGTTGTTGGAGAAGTATGGGAGAGGCCTTTGCCCTGCAGTGGGCGTAACCAGGTTGATGATGGTAATGATGATGAGGATGATGACATAGTGCTCGTCGACTTACGCGTGACGTCACTCGGCACACCCACGAGTTGATGGCCACGAGCGCCGCCCTCTGGTCGAGGAAGTTGACCAGCAGGACGTCGGCTCCGTAGTACGTGTCCAGGGACTCCCGGTACGCCCGGACGACGTCGAAGTCGCGCTGCACGAAGGCGGCCGCCTCGACTCGGACGCTGTCGTTCGGCAGCTGCGAGAGGCGGTGCAGGGAGCGCGCCATGACGTAGCGGATGTCCGGGTCCCTGAGCAGCTGCCAGTGCAGCGTCTCGAGAATGCGGTCTATTGTGCCGGCCACCGAGCCCTCCAGCACGACGGCGAACGACAGGGCGAGCGCCAGCGGAGACAGGAGCGCGTTGCGTTCCCTCTGCTCCGAGGCACCGCTGTATGCAGTTTGCGATTTCGATTGGCTTCATTTACCACTGGCCCCTTAAAGGCAGGCCAATTGCAGCATGCTTTTGCGTCGCGTAATCGCACGTTGATCAAAAATTAACTGGAAAAGTAAGAGAAAGAGTCTTAATTCGAAATGTATACGGCGTGTCCGAAGTTGCACCCTATATAAGCCGGTTATATTCGAATTATTTTTATCTTTCGTGATTCGTCATCCGTGTGCAGGTCCACTCATCGCTTTGATCGGCAGTTAGAGAGTGGTGGATGATAATGTAAGGATTAGAATCGATCCAAAGGAACCACCACACTATACCAGTCCAATTTTAAAAAACCCGCCTCTCTCTCTCTCTCTCTCTCTCTCTCTCTCACACACACACACACAAACACACAGATACAGACACAGTCTCTCTCTCTCTCTCTCTCTCTCACCTGGAGAGTGGAGATCTCTGACAGGAGTTTTCGCACTCCAGTGAACTTATAAAAGCTTATGATTGCGATGACGATGACGCTTTGACAATATCCAAATTTGCGCTATGCTGAGCAGCTTGCAGGACGCAGCATGGTTACTAACTGGTGAAGCAAACTTCAGCCGGATTGTTCTGAACTTCCCAGCCACAGTGATCACTTTGTGCTATATATATATATATATATATATATATATATATATAGCTAACATATGTTGAGGCTACTAGTTTTGATATAGGTCAAGGAAAGGCAGTGATGAGATGTTTGAGTTCTGGGAAAGAAATATCTTTTTTTTCCGTTTTCGCAAGCTTTCTTTACGCAGCACGCGCATACGTGTTTGCTTTATATATTCATGCTCACTTTGTTTACACGTCTGCATTGTCTGTGCGGAAGCAATCAGTAAGACGTTTTCAGGAGCTGCTCCGCAAACACCAGAGTGGATAAGACTTATTTTAAGGTCTTGAGGGCCAACCCAGCAGAGCTCACGTGAACGATGCTACAGCCAAGGTAACTAAACGTCTGATTTCGATTTTTCGATTCAATGTAGGTCGAAGTTTATGTTCCTTAGGAGAAAGGAGAGCGGAATTAAAACTCATGCTGCGACTTGACTGGGGCTCCGATTCCCTGTTATAACTCCACATTGAGGTTTGAATACATTACATACATTTTACAATCGTCGTCATCGGCAGTGCTAGAACAAGGGATGGCTCCCAAGGCATCGCTTGTTCGACCGCTGTGTAGAACTTCAAGTTTCCATCATCCGGTGAACCTGTGCCTATAGTTAGGATTACAACAGACGTGTTATAGAACAAAATCGTGCCAAACATACAGTATTCCAGGTAAAGACATATCCTTCACATGAAAAACTTGAAAAATACATCACGTGTCACTATAGTATAGTGGCATCATTTTGAACACGTGCGTTTGTGTGTGTCACCGGTGCGTAATACCTGTTCGGTCGGGACCCGTGATGCTCCAGGACCTCCAGCGTGAGTGAAGCTGCACCTCTGTACAGTACATTCCTCGCCGCCGTACTGAACGCAGTTTGATCCTGGCTGGCAGAGGCAGTTGTCACCACAAGAAGGAACAAACTGCAAGCTGCATGCAGACGTAAACGGAGGAATTAAGTACGCGTACTTTGCACCATGGATGTTTCTTTGTTTTTCCTGTGAGCCATTTCATGAGATCATGTAATGCACTTATAGGTTTATATGGAAGTTGCCTCGAGACCTTCACGCCTGGGAAGCGTCCCACTATATTCTCGCGTTCCTTCAGGGCACTGTTCACAGGGCACTGCAACGCACTGGTCAAGCTGAACCTTTTTGCCTTTACGCAAACGGGGCTACCCTCAACCTGCAACGCAGGATCCATTGGACGACCAATCCTAAGATTTCAGCCGCATATATCAGGTTGTTTGTGTATATTTATTCAGTGGAAAGGACTATATTTCCGTTAGCCAGCATACAAACTCCGAAAAACTCACATCGTGCTCTATAATTGGCTGGTTTCCGTCACCCGAGATTCCCAATCACTGCTGTTCTTTTCTTGCTCTAATATTTTTTTTCCACCGGCCAAAGAGAGAGAATAATCTTTTTTCAAGAACCCCGGTCCGGATTTTCCCGCAGGGCAGAGGCGTGATCCTGTAGTCGGGGGAAGTCACCATATGGTTTGTCAGGTTAAGTTTGGTTAAGTTATGTGCGAAAACCAAGTTGTGGGCTGCCAGCACAATGTACATTTTGTGACAGTATCGCGGCAAGCATAATGACGTGTTTGCTGCCAGTCAGAAAGAAGCAACTTCCGGCAAGCATTTTGTTAGCGTTACCCTGCCTGCACATTGAACGCATCGCTATGTAATCTGACACGACGGAATGCTGCACTGCCATAGCGACACTTTCGACACGAACGTTAGGTAGTTAAGACATTAGACACACATGAAGCGCACTGCTGTAGTAGTATACGTGTTAGTTGGTTCCGCGACACGATGGGCAACCGCTGAACCAACACAAAATTGTGCTTGCGTAATCGCATGCCCATAGAGACAAACGCGCAACTTCACGCAACTTCGTACCTGAATGCCGAAGCCGGTGCATGTCTCGTCAGTAGTTGCGTCGACTTCGCGCCACACTGGACCCCACTCATCAAGGAAAACGTTACACACGGCATTCCATCTTCACCGAGTCATTTCGCGGCCGCACCAGCGGTTGCCGTTGCTGCTGGGCCCTCAAGTGGATGGCACGTACCCGCTACTGTAATGACGGACGAGGAATCAAGGGCTCACTTTTGTCGCGCATAACCGAGCTGCACCTGTACAGACGATTCTTTGGGGGCCAATTTAACAGCTTAAGTACATTTAGCTACATTTGTACATTTAGCTACAAATGTACTACATTAGTACATTTAACAGCACATTTAGTTTACTTTGTCAGAAGATGCATAGTCTTTCGTAACAACTCATCTTCCAATGTTCACCTATGCAGTGGCTACAACTGCAAGTAAAGGACGGGCCGAGAACATAACAGAGAGTATGTTATGCTCTCGATTAGGCCTAGCGAATCTCGCTAGGCCTAACCTAGAGTATATTGAAGAGAACAATTTGCTATATGCAACAGAGCGACTATAGCTCAGGGTTATGCATAGTTCGCATACGGGGTGATTTCCTTGAGAGAACTTGTAGTTAGGAGAGCAGCCGGGCGTTGAAGTCCGAGGAAGTAACGCAGTGCTTTGTGAGCTGGCTCGCGCCCGTGCGAGGGATTGTGGGGCTATAAAAGTGCCGCGTCATTGTTGGCCGGCAGCCCGTACGCTTGGTACATGCCAACTTTAGCAAGTAGTGTGAAGATGACTGTCGCTACAGTGCCTCCCTGCAGGATACATGATTACATCCAAATTTATGAGATTTCTTTATTGTAATTATATGGGCACTCCAGGCTACCTTTCTCCGTCGTCATCACCGTCGGCAGTGGCGTGAGGTAATGCATAAATAGCATAAGCGATCGCAGTTTTCTAAGCTCCCTGAGCAAAAGCTTCCGAAAAAAAAATATTTGTTGTGCAAGTTTACACAGCCTGCATGAAATCATTATAATATTTGCGAAGGCTTAACAAAAGTGCGCCACTTATGGTTCTGAGTATACTCAGACGTGGTACATCTCAGAGCGTCGTGTAACAGATTTTGTTTTCCGCTTTAGATGTCTCCGTAGATATTGTTTACAGAATGTAGATATCGCTTTATTCTTTTTTTGTACTCTTTATTCTGCCATATGGATAACATGAAATGTGTTCATAAAAAGTACCGTTGTGTTTATAGACCGGAAAGCGTCCACATTTGCGCTAGACATGCCTTAGTTTGCACTGGGTAATGTTTCATTTTGTCGCCAATTTATCACACCTACCAATTAAAGAATCAGGTCCGACTATAGTATTTGTTCGTCCTGTTCGTTACAAATCTCTCCACATATTCCACAGTGGGCAGGGCAAAGTGTATATCAGAGGACAACCATAATGAAAGGAACATTATATGTCTTTTGTCTTCAGAATCGAATTATTTCCTTATCTCAACCGATTCTTGGCCACTCCCTCATGGTAGGCACGAGCCTCTCGTGGAGAAAACCAACCAATCAACTAATTTGTTTATTAACATTTTGTTTATTTTCTTCATGATTACAACTTGTTTTATTTTTGCCTTCAGTTAGTCCGACTGCTCCCTCTTACACCAGTCTAGTTACTACAGCATCTCCTTTGTTCTTCCTTTTAGTCTGCATTTCTAACAGACCGTTTATAGTGTCCTTGTGTATGGTGTCCCTCCCACACGTACTCAGTGTTTACTCTCTCCCTTTCTTCCGCTTTCTATTCCCCTTTCCCCCACCCCCAGCAAAACTTAGGGCAGCAAACCGGATGCTGTTCTGGTTAACCTCCCTGCCTTTCCTACCCTTGTTTTCTCTCTCTCTCTCTCTGCGTTTCTAGCGACATCCTGGCGTCCGATTCTTGGCATATCCCGCATAGTGGGTACGAGCCACAACAGAGTATCATCACCATCATCAACAACGATTGCGAGGCCGCCATGGCTCCATCGAAGAAGCGCTCGACAACGACGGCAGCGTGTCGCGAGGCCATGAATGAAGGCGGGCGCCGCAGAGTCCTCAAGAGCGCCTTGGCGACTCTGCCCACGTGCGCGGCCTGCTCCGTGATCGGGGTTGTCCTGCTAATCTTGGGCGCCACAGTGTTTACCAAGAAGTACCTGCTACCGGCGTACGCCCAGTTCAGGGCGCGCGCCGCAGCGAGTACCGAGACTTCCTGGTCCTTCCCGCACTGGACGCGCAAACGAATCGACCCACGACTCTGCCGGTCCACCGCGTGCCAATGGACGGCGCAGAACGTCCTCGACAACGCGGTGCGGTCCAGGAATCCGTGCGACGACTTTTACGCTCACGTCTGCGCCAAAGAGCACGGCTCGTTCGACGCTTCCGCGCAACCGCCGACGCCTCTGTCGACCGCCGTCCGCCTCTTCGGAGACCTGGAACTACTCTTCCGACGTTACCGCGAGGCCAAGAAGGAGGCATCGAACGGAATAGAAGTCGGTCCAGGCGACAACTTCTTCTCGCAGATGATCTGGGTGTACGACGAGTGCCGGAAGGAGGCGGTTAACGGGGATCGTCTGGTCTCGCTCGAGCTGGACGCCATCTTAGACGAGCTAGGCCTAATCTCGTGGACGCCGCTGACCCGGCCGCTGAGCCACGTCGTCGCGCGAGCCGACAGGCTACTGAGGCTTCACCCCCTGTTCACGGTCGCGGTAAAGCCCAGTCGCACGTTTCCTAGTCGCAAGGGAGATGGTGTCTTTCTAGCCGTGGGGCCTCCAGAGACGCTTTACCGTCGCTACATGCTGAAACAGCACGGAGACTCCGAGAAGCGTTACCTGCAGCTTGTGGACGGGGCACTATGCTCGTGGAACACGAGTCAAGCATGTGGTCTGGCGGCGGAACCACTCACCCGGATAGCGACGACGGAGGAAAAACCAGACGGCAACATATCTGGCGTGGCAGACGAACCGCCGGCTCGGAATTATTCGACCGGCGCGCAAATAGTAGCTCTTGAGAAAGAGCTAGACGCCGCCACGCTGCTGCCCGGAGAATTGCACGATACGTCGCCCCGGTACAAAGCGGTCGCTCTCAAAGACCTGCCATCCTCCGAGGCTTGGAATTGGGCGACGTACTTTCGCACGCTCCTAGCGGGATCTAATGAGTCCGTAGACGACGACGCCTTCATTTCGGTGAGCGACGCCGTGTCCATCCAGGACCTCTGGCAGGTCATAAACTCAAGCTTGGACTATGTCGTGGTGAACTACGTGACATTTAAGATGCTCGTCGAGCTGTCTCCTTTCCTCGGTAAAGCCGGCGAAGATCTCTTGACGCTCACGCACGACCTCGAAGCCCGCGGACTGAAGCAGAGACAGGCGGCTTGCATCGCCACCCTGGAGAAGCTGTACAAGTACGGCGTGGCTATCGCCGCGAAGCTCACTGCTGGCAGGGAATACGCGACTGTGCAGCGATCCTACCTGGACAGGCAGATGAGGCAGCTGTTCAAGAAAACGAAGAGGATGGTCAAGGCGCTGCTCGCTGCCAACAGGTCGTGGATCGGGGACGCCGACGCCGTCGAAGTTGCGACCCGTAAGTTGAACGCCATGAGCTTCGAGTTCGGCGCGCGAGACAACCTCGCCGAGTACGAGCACTATCGCAACGCGCGCGGGTCGTGGCCGCCGCTTCGCCAGAACGGAACAAGCATCTTGACCAGCGTCTTCGGAATCCACGTTCACGCGTCTTCCCTCTACTGGGACGCGTTCGGATCGGACTCGCCGGCATACGACAACCAGTTCTCCGTGTCGTCGCTGTGGCCGTCGCACGAATTGCAGAGGTCCAGGAACTCTCTGTTCCTTCCCCACGCTGCGGTGAGCCTACTGAACGGAGTCAGCAACGCGATACACCCCGTCTTCTATCCGGTCGTCGCGCCTCACGTCGTACGAGGGGTGATCCGGGCAGTGACGCTCGACGAGCCCAGCGGCGCCGAGAAGGACGATGGCGTCGGGCAGCAGTGGCGGATTAGTTCCAAGGCGAGCCGTCTGAAAGACGTCGAGGACTGCCTCGCCGTCCACTACGCGAGTGCGCCATCTGTGGACGGAGTCTCGAACCTGACTGAACTTGACTTTCTGGACAACGCCATGATCTACCCTCTGTACTCCATGTACCGTGACGCCATTTCGAGGGAGAAGCTGTCGCGGTTCTTCGTGAAAGGGCCCTTCGGCCTTGTCGACGAAGCGCAGGTCTTCTTCTACAATCTCGCCGCCGCCATGTGCGACTTCACCAACGCGACCGATTGGGATCGACGTGGGAGGTATCGCGTCACGCCCGCCAGGTGGCGCGTCAACGTGCCGCTTAGGAACTCCCGGTTCTTCGCGCAAGCGTTCCGTTGCGCGCCCGATACTTACATGAACCCAACGATAGAATGCAACGTGTGGAGACCGCCACACTCTCGTTTCATTTCGCGGAAGTTACGTGCAGTGAAACCGAAGTAAAAAGAATGGCCTACGATTACGCTTCTTGGGAATGCGTTCTTTGAGCCCAGCTGCTGCCTTATTTCAACAACAGGCAACCGCAGAGAGAACACGCAGTGCCGAACGGAGGTGGTTCTGCGTTGCGGACTGGGCAGCAGACACCGCGATCAGCCGCTTTCGAGCCGGCTCTCCGGCGGCGCGCCATCGAGCCATAATATAGAGGGTCACCGCCGCGGATTGGGGGTAGGGGGGGGGATATTAGACGAAGAAGAAGAAGAAACTTTAGTAAAGAATAGTCCGGCAGTTCTTGATGTGGTGGCCTCAGGTGACGGCTCGAATATTAGCAATTATTTAATGTTTCTTCTGGTGTGGGATGAGGAAATGGGTGGAGAACAAAGGTACTGAGTAGAGACCACACACTCATTCACTCACAGACAGGCCTCAGTGTGGCCGCATAAGGTTTGAGTGGGAAGTAGAAGTAAGGGGACGAAACGCTATAACTGTCTTTCGAGTCACCGCAACGGCCCTGTGCCAGGTAAGAGGAAGTCTAGGGCAAGAGTGGAGGCGGGAGAAGGACAACCAGGCGCAAACACTGCGAGAGGAGACAAATGCCACTGAGGAACTCGCCCCGCAAACGGGCAAGCGAGAGACATGGCTGAGAGCCCCACAACCACGCGACGCGGAGGAGCAGGAGTGGAGAGCCGCGGATCAGGCTCGAGGCGGCAAGGAGAGCCCGCTGCCGGCACCGTGTCAGTGCCGCGACAGCGGGAGAAGGGAGGGGAAGGGCGGAGTGGATGGTAGCGGCGAGAGAGAGAAAGACAGAGGAAAGGGGAAAGTCACGGAGGTTAACCAGAGGGGAAGATCCGGTTTGCTGCCCTACGCTGGGGAAAGAGGGGAGGGGGAGCTAAAGTGATACCAAAGTAGAGATAAAGAAAAGGGCACAGACATACAATCACAGTCGGTCACTGTCACCGCATAATGTCTCCGCACAGCACAGTAGCACTTACAGCACTATGAACGATCTGTTCATGCTACAGCCGCTTGTCCAATTCTGTTCCCCTTAAAAACTGCAACAGTGCCTCGTAGCGGCGAGAGTCACCGCAACGGTGCTGCGCGGAGGAAGGGGGCGAGAGGATAGGCAAGAACACGTGATCCGGCTTTGGAGGACAAGGGGACTTCCAATTGTCCTTCAAGGCAATTGGAAGTTTCCTTTACGAAACTGAGATGTCGCATACCTCCTCTAAATTTTTACTAAAACAGGTCTGGTCTCGCAGTGTCCCCTCTATGTTCTTTTTGCAGTGAGCCTGAAACTGTCGGACATTACTTTCTCTCGTGCCGCCGCTTTCTAAGACAAAGAAAACTATTAGAATACTCATTTACTAAACTTAACCTTTCGCTATCCTCGCCAACCATTCTTTCTTTTGGGGCGACTTCACTGGGATCCAGCCACAGGGATGCTTTTCTAGCAGTTTATAATTTCATCAGAGACACAAAAAGAGTACCTTGCTGAATTTCTAAAATTATCCATAATTTATATTATTTCATTTCTTCACGTTTACTTATTTTATTGGAATTCCTAACAATAATCAATTAAACTTCTAATTTACAGTACTATCGTCCCACGCTCCACTATATCTAGATTGTCTCTACTTCTAACCATACGGAAAACCGCCTGCTTCTTGGCCAATCCCCCATAGTGGGTACGCGCCACTCTCGAGGCCACAAGACAAAACAAGACAAGACAAGGGGAGAGCAAGACTCGCGCCGCTCGCTAGAGATGGCAGCAGGAGGGCACGCAGCTAGAGCAGCGCGTGACCTTGGTTACGGCGAGGTCGACGGCGAGGCTCAAGGGCGATGCGAAATGCTGGAACGTGCGCCAAAGAACTGCGCTCTAAAAGGTTCGGCTTCGAGTGCATTCGCGTTTCGCTGTCAAAAGACGACATGCAAAACATGCAGGTGCGCTTCTCTGCACACATATATGGGGCTCTTGCATTGCCCAGGGGGCGCTGCGAAAAAGGTGCTAAAAAGCGCCCTCTGTGCAAAAATGGGTCGTACCAAGCTCGGTCGTCTGCTTCGGAAAGCACGTTTACAATATGGACCCGCCACTTTCGGTTGTGTTGTTTCACGGCCTGCAGCGAATATCGGGCGCCGAAGATTTTTTCAGGGGTGGCACGTTGCGTAAAGGCAAGAAATTATGCAGTGCCGAATAAGTGTACGCCGTTCAAGAATTAGGCGGCGAAGTTTTAGCACCGTGTCAATCGCAAGTGAAGCGAGTCGCGTACGAAGTGGAACTTCAGGTAAGGTTTGCACGCTAGCTGCTAGATTCAGGCGCACAAACGCGAGGAAATGCTTGCTATAAATGAATCCACAGCAGCGATAAGCAGGCATCATGTATACGGAACTGCTCGAGCGCACGATCGTACGCGCCGCGACGGTAGTGGTCTTTCGACATGCCGCGAAACGGCGGGCCTCCTGCAATCTTTGTTGACTGCATGCCGCTAAACAAGTAGTTATGCCTGCGTTGTAGTAGCGGCCATCTGTCCCTTTTAGTAACTGGTAATAACTGATGCAATGCATATGAGCTCGCACGTACGTGCGAGCTCATATGCATTGCATATGTACGTGCGCTGTTCGCTTGATGTAGGTTTTAATGACAGCGCTCGAACATCGATGTGCTGCAATCAATACTGCCTTGCTGCGCTGCCTCAACGTGCTTGCTTGAGATCAAGGATGAGCGCATTTAACTCTCTTAACCTGTGCTGCTCGTATTGGAGTAGTGAATCGTCATCGAACGAGCCCGACCATTTGTGCTCATTTGAACACACCTGGTCACTTCACCACTTCGCATCGGTCGTATTGTTAATTGTCGCTGTGGCTGGGTCTCGAATCGTGAATTGCCAGCCATGCCTGCTGCAATGTCGGTCTGCTGTCGGGACTGTAGGTGCAAAAGACCGAACATTAGAACGCAGATAATCAAGCAAGCTTCAAGACAGGTGAAGCAGTCGACATGGCGCGAAGTTTCGCTTACTCAGCGCGACGAACTGCAGCTATGCAGCGCGCCCGACGCTCCACTTCGTGAGGCCTTGAAGGAAAACGGCAGAATCTGATGTTGGGATTCAGACCATCTTGTTCATGGCAGCCCGCGACGCAGAAGTAATGACGGTGACGCCTTTTCGAGGCTGGATCGGCGTCACCGATTCCTTCTGCTCCTAGCATTACGTCCCACGGCACACGGAGAGTCCGTTTTCGTTAAACTATAGGCTACGGCGAGCTCGCAGCGTGGTCTGTGAGAAGTGACGAGCCTTTTCGCACTCGCAACAGGGCAGAAAAAAGTGCGAATCGACGCAAAACTCGGCCTAGAAACGTGCTTCGCCACAGCCAAGGTTCAATACGACCCAAGCTGGTACGACCCAGATGTCGTTTCTCGCACCGCCACCAGGCGCCGCTACTATACCTCAAACTCCAGCGCAAGACGCCCATGGCTTGGCCTAACAGAGATAGCGGACCTCGGGCTATTTTCGCAAGTAAGACGTCAACGTGCAAGCTAGTGACGTCATTCTTGCCGCCCTCTGTTCTCCCCATGATCCAAGTGTTCGTGATGGTTGTGTAGTCCTTAACAGGGCTTCTGCCAGCAGGAATGTGGCCATCTTGGTTATAGCAAGCTTTATATGTGTGGGAAGCCTGCTTACACAATTTTACATAGGGTCCATTTCAGAGTTAGTGCGTTCTTACCGCTACTTCCGTTCATTTACTTTTATTTTTTCAATTTTGTTTCAGTTAGGCTTTGCTTATCCGAGTGACACGCAGTAGACTTGTCTTTCTTGTCTTTTCACGCGCTTGGGATTTCAACGCAAGATAAGGGAATCTGATGAGGCTCTCCTACTTTATCTTTAGTAACACAGCTAAAAAGATTAGGCCAATAACCAAGAAAGTCAAAGAAAGTAGTCGCTTTAAAAATGCGTTCCTACAAGCTGTACAGTCGAGTGCAAAAGCTTAGGGACCAGAGTTGCCGCTAAATTTCTTTTTTGTTCTAAGCCTAGGCATAAAGGCTCAAATCAACTGTACTGCCCACATGTGCATGCACGATCAGCGTCACGCTTTCATACAGATTCACGTACCTAGACCCATCTACTACAATATTATCGCCTAGCACGCCGCACCCTACCACCCCTCCCCTCCCCGCCCCACCACCCGCACGCAAGACTTTCTCACGATGATGCGGTAGTTTGGCGTTGCCTTCAGAAAAAAACACCTCTCTGCAGATTAGTTGATATCACGCCATACGTCCTACCCTCTACCCACACAAGTGCCCACACTGCAATGAATCATCATCATCATCAGCCTGGGTACGCCCACTGCAGGGCAAAGGCCTCTCCCATACTTCTCCAGCTACCCCGGTCATGTGCTAATTGTAGCCATCTTGTCCCTGCAAACTTTTAAATCTCATCCGCCCACCTAACTTTCTGCCGCCCCCAGCTACGCTTCCCCTCTCCTGGAATCTAGTCCGTAACCCTTAATGACCATCGCTTATCTTACCTCCTCATTACATGCCCTGCCCATGCGCATTTCCTTTTCTTGATTTCAACTAAGATGTCATAAACTGCAATGTATGCGCTTCCCTATACCATTCAGTGTGGGCGTACCAAAGCAGCCCCAACCATCCGCCCCTTCCCTAGACCAGTGGGAAGTAGCACTGTCCAGCTCGAGCTTGCAAGACCAACTTGTTGATGCTTGTTGACCAACAGTTGATGGAGCACGCGCGGTGGCTGGTCACTGCCGCTGGACTTCTGGACTGAGGAGTCTGCTCACCGGCGACGAAAGAACGCTTTCTCCGTCCGATCCCTTACTTCTTTACCGTTTAATATAGTTTAATACTACTACCTCCTGCAGGCAAGTCAAATGAGTTGGTTAAGAGGAAGCTTTAACTCGGGAGCTCTTACCTAGATGCATGAAGGCGGATAAATTGGGTTTCTTCCCTACCACTGTACCGATTTTCAGGAGCCTTACTGCATATAAAAGAAGAAAAAAAAGTTGAAATATAATGAATGAAGCGTTAAATTTTTGTTAAAGTCCTAAACGTTTTGTTTGATTGTTGAAAATTGAAAAGCTGGGGAAAAAAAAGTTCAAGTACTCTGTAACAGAGAGTTAATGAAATAACATTTTTGGCAAACTGCAAGTGTTAGACATAGGGGGAACAAAATTTGTACGATACGCTACTCTGAAATATACCACTAATTTGCGAGTGTGGCCCTCGTAAACATGTAAAAAATTCATTTGTGCTGTAAATTCGTGTATTAACGTTTCTGTTTTAAATATCCTAACAAATGCAAATTTTAGGCGAGCCGACAAATTTATATCTTTCTATCTCTTTAATAGGTGCCGTTTACAGAAATACACTATCTGTTTTAGTGCTGAGTTGCGAATTCTTAAACTCCGTGCTTCTATTTCTTTTAATCAATTTCCGGCAATTTTTGTGAAACATTTCATTATCTAAATTACAAATTTCGCTTGATTGATTTACTACAACTGAACTTTCTCTATCAAATGCAATAGATTTCATGTAAATCGGTTATGCGGTTGTGACATAAAAGTGTTTCTGCGGTTTACATGTATTTTAATGGAGAAATGCGAGTTTTCCCCGAGCTAAAACTTACATAAAACTGCGCGCTAAGTTTCTGTGAATAGGCGTCAGTGTATTTTCCTTTTAATTATGACAACGTTTCAGAGGGTTACTCTCTGTAACTTAAATTTTACAGCCCAGAAAGATGTAGAATATGCTCCACTGTTAAAAGGAACGACTACTTAGTATTTCGCCATCAATTACAGCTGAAGTGTACAATCGATACTTTAAAGGTGCTTAGGATTTTGTTCTGTCCTTACTTTTTTTATTTTTTAGTGCATGGATGCCTGCTTAACGCATCACGTCAATCACTTTCTCGTGACATAGGCCGATAATTATGGGTGTAGTAATGCATTTATTATGATTTAATAGTCCATTTTAAAGAGGAATCGCACTTTGGGCCATGTTATAGCTGGGGCACCCTGCATATGTTCTTTCAAAACGGACGCGTTCATTCCTTCTTGTCATTTGCGCGTGCAGTGTAATTCAATCATGTCCATCTTCTTCTCGCATGATGCGCTGAGGTTGCCATTGAATGAAAGTAAGCTTTATTTATTTATTTATTTATTTATTTATTTATTTATTTATTTATTTATTTATTTATTTATACGTTCATTGACAACCTGATGTCCTGCTGCAGGCTACGTTTAATAGAACGTTTGTGCAAGATCTAGTGTCGATGAACTTCAATCAGAATTGACTGAGACCCGCCCGCATGCACGTGCTAAGCCTGGGACATGCTCCAGCGATCTACCTGCTCTATAATCATGTCACAATTACAGAAGAGGACAGAAACAGCGTGCCACGCATTTTATCGATTCGCATGACCTCAAAAGCAACCCCCCCCCCCCCCCCCCCATCCCGCCACGTCCATAACCACAGTTTCTGATCGAGGTTGTTCGGAGCCCTATTGCCACCGAGCACTCGTATGTAAAGGATGTCTCGTGAAAATGACGAGCTACTTTATCAGTGTCCGTGGTCTCCCAGCATCTCCTGAGCACGTAACCTCCATTTGGAACAGACTGTAACGGCTTCATAAAAAAAGAAGCAGGAATCTCCAGGGAACCCGGGCATTTTAACCCCTTTTGCTGGCCGGTCGTTAGTCACGAGAAGTTGTCGGAGGAATGCGTACTTGCGCGAGCGTACCGGAAGTGCTTTAGGAACAGGCCAAGTGGGTGAAGGCGGGGGTCTACGGACTCCCCCACCCATAGAGAGGGTGAGAGGAAAGAGATAGTAGTGAAGGCAGGGAGTCACATTACCGGACGGTCTCCTCCATCGCAGCAGCTCGCCGAGATCATCGGGAGGGCGCAACGCCGGGCGGAAACGCAGATGAGCCCATATCCGCTTCGTCTGGAATCGTCCTCTCCCAGGCTCGTAACCGTAAGAGCAGCCGTTTCCGGTTCCGGCAGACCAAGTGACTTACGCGTAAGGCGGCAGAGTTATTCGCGTTACTCTTTTGGAAAGGACCGAAAGGGAATAGGTCATAAGTCCGGCGTACGACATGTATAATACTTTATTGCCAATGGACTGGCAGACGAACTGCAGAAGAACAGCAGAAGACATGCAGACGAACGTAGCCGCTTCATTTTTTTTTTTGTCAATCCTCGTTATGGGCACAGTCATTTGCAGAAAGTTGGAAAACCGAAACGTTTCTTCGAAACGAAACGGTGTCTATTTGGAATATGATTTTTGAAAAAAAAAAAGAGAACATGAACCATATGGCCCTGTGGAGAATATATACTGCTGTGATTACCTCTCGGAGCGCCATAAAGCTTGGTTTTTGCGCAAACTACTAATAATAGCGCCATATGTACAGACATGCTTCAAAGTTATGTGGTCGGGAAGAAATCGGTGTTATAGGTGAGGTCTTTAACGGCATAAGGAAGAGCATTGCTTCCGTGGGAGGCTTTTAATACAAAGTTCAGGAGAACATTCATTTGGGCTAGATGGTGCATACTTGTATTAGGAAGGAACAGCGCCAACTAAGACGAACACAAGAGGGGAGAACGACACAGGATGGCGCTTGTCCTGTGTCGTTCTCCCCTCTTGTGTTCGTCTTAGTTGGCGCTGTTCCTTCCTAATACTTTTAATACAAGTTTCAGTAAATTTCAGATCCGTGACACATGATATCAGAACATTTGGCGTCTGCTACGGCGTACCTGCTAAGCCACTTTTAATAACTGATGGCACTGCCTCTCGTTCGGCTCCTTCTACGGGGCCGGCGACTACGCACTCAATCTTATCCTTCTCAAGACGCACGAAGCGGCTTTTATTAATAAATGTGTACAACCTGTCACCCGCGTAGTTTTTGTTAGACCGTAACTTATCACGAAAGCAAGCAATGTATTACGACGTCCCCCTCCCCTTCACCCACCGCTTCATTCTTTTTTCTATTTTGCCTGCGCTGCGTTTCCTGCTCCATACAAACGTTCCTCGATTTTCTCCTGCGAGTCTCGCTTCGCCTCCGAGCGTCAGCTGCCTCTGACGGGACCTCAGTTGCACCTGACTCCGGGGCTCCTCGACGCTGCTCGCTCCCTCCCCCTCCCCCCTTTTGCACCCTCCACTTGCCCCGCTCCCCGAAACAAACGCCCAGCCAAAACCGAAAGGGCGCCGTTCGCTTGGCACAGCAACCAGACTCCTGTCGGCCCCACGCCCAATCCCACCGTTCACGTGACATCCTCGCCTTCCGCAAGCAACCTTCTCATTGTGCACCGCGTTCACGCAGGGAAGCTAGTTGTACAGGAGTCCGTTTTTTTCCCCCTCTTCGTTTTCCCTTTCCACTCTCGCAAGCGGGCTTCTCATTGTCCACCGCGTTCACGCAGGGAAGCGAGCCTCGCGGAGCGCTGCGACAACGTTCCGGCCCGCTTGTTTTGTTCCGGACGCCGCGGGGCCACCTAGCGAGCGAGGTAATTAAAGTCGAAGCGCCGTTTCCGGCCCTCGCTTAGGACAAGAATGGCGAGCCAGGGGGGCTCAAGCTGCGACTGTGTCGCGCGAAATACGGCGCCCCCAAAAACGTTTCCACCGCTGCGCAGAGGTGCGGCCACCACTTGTTATCGAAGTGGTAGGGGGAACGATCCGCGCGCCCCCTGGTGCTCGCCGGAATAGGCGACGCCAACGGAGACGGCAATCATTGCGCAACCAGGGAACACCTACGGGGCCAAGCGAACGCTGGGCACTGAATGAAACGTGTAAACGAGTCGGCTCCCATTACAGCGCGTGCTCACAATGTGTCTTTCACACGCGCGTAGTGGGCTGCAATCGCGTGCGGGGAATCCACCGCCGTCCGTGCATTGTTTGCCGGATGCGGACAGGTAGGCGATGCGTCGTAATGCCTTCTGCCTGTGCACGAGAAGACCCGCGTAGTGAACCCCGCGCACCCCTGCGCGAACATTGCGCAATCAACGCTCCGTTCAAGCGACGCCACCTCCATTGTGGACGTCTTCACTGCTGTACATTGTGGTATTGCGGTGGAGTACTTCCAGCTGCGACACAGATTACGAGCACCGTTATTCTTCGCGTCATAGGAAATGAGGCGCGCACTTGAATTGGTCTTTCGACGAAGCGGTGTGACAAAAGCGCGCCTTAGTTATAACACGACGACGCTTTCTTATTTTTTCTGTATGCGTGTGAAGATTCAGGCTGGGAAATGGGCCGGCCATAGAGAAGGCCGTCGGGTCTGGATAATAACCCTCAGTCTTCTGTAAACATGTTGCGTCGCGTAGTCGCTATCATTACGTCGAATGTTTCGCAATCGCGCATTCTTCTTTGAGTGCGTGGCGGAGTTGCGCTGCATTCTATTCGCAGCCCTCCGCGACCGCGTCCTGAATATGACAATTCTATCATGCGTTTACGTGTTACGCCAGACGTCTTTGCGCAATGAGCCCAAAAGAGTGTGTGTTCGCTCTCGTCAATCTCTTATATGCTGTAACTTATGTTTGTCACTGACGTATTCAAATCTAGAGTCACCCACCCGCTGACTTGCGCAGCTGGGACGATCGAAATTTTTATGACGCGCGACGCTGTTACGCAGACTAACCTCTAACATACGGGGCCATTTTGCTCCATATAAATAGGTTGCAGGTTCGACTGCCACCTGAGGTGGTTGCATTTCGATGGAGAAGGAACGCAACAAAGAACACAAGCCTACAACATGGCTCGGTGCTGCCGTGCCTGTGTCCATTTGCAAAATTTCTAGGCGGATGTGCGTTTGGCTGATCTACTAAGGTGCAGTTTTGTAAAACCATACAGATCTTTCACGTATTGATTTGTGCTACTCTTCGTAGAACGCCTTACGTTTAGTTTTCTTTAATACACCATCAAAAATGAAATTATGGGGGTTTTACGTGCACAAACCCCGACTTGATTATGATCGAGGTACGCCGTAGTGGAGGACTCCGGAAATGTGGACCACCTGGGGCTCTTTAACGTGCGCCTAAATCTAAGCACACGGTCTTTTTTTTCTTTTTCGCATTTCGCCCCCATCAAAATGCGGCCGACGTGGCCTGGATTCGATCCCGCGACCACGTGCTTAGCATCCCAACACCATAGCCACTAAGCAACCGCGGCGGGTTTTACTATGTCAGGTACTAACGTTTCCGATTGTGCTAAGTGTGGTCCTGCTTTCTGTTAACCCCGATAAACAGTTTCTCAGTGCCTCACTAGCAGTTTGGAATGAGCTTAAACTGAATGCCTCTCGACGGCCATCTCGAAAGTGGGGCTACTCTTGGGATTTCTTGTGTAAGCAGGCGTTAATACCGTATGGCTTCACTTTCGCATTTTCAACACCTGTCCTGTAGTGAATAGTTTAAATATATATATATATATATATATATATATATATATATATATATATATATATATATATATATATATATATATATATATATGTGCACTTTCCAATTTGTCGTGCAAGTAATTGCCTCTTTCCCTCATGGTGTCTCTGCATGCAGACGCAACTTGCTTTTGAATTTCCCGACTAGTGATGACAAGATAAATATATTGAGCATAACTCTGAATGCAAACGTAATCCTATGTCGAAAACAATGTCATTAGTCACTCTAGTACAGTTGTTTCTTCCGCAAAACAAAGCTATCCGAAAAGGGGCGCGTCCAGGTCGGACGGGAAGTTCAATGCGTTTTTGTGAGTTATAACGCTTAATTATCAGGCTTTATTGCATCACAAGGTCATCTACTCAATAAGCACCAGCGCATGTACTGGCGAATTTTCGGTCAGTTATTTTATTGACACAACGGAGGAAGTGTAAGAAGTCATACCATTAATCAGATTATCTTTTTTCCTTATGACAAATTACCTTCCATGGCTTCTATACAAGTCTAAACTCCTAAGTTTGCGTTCTGTGGTACAACGGTTATAAACAGGGCTAAGGTACGTGCCTCAGAAACGCTGGCCAACGTTTCGATAGGGGGACCTATCTTCGTCAAAGGCGGCCGCTTCATGCTCGGCATGTGAGCCTTTTACGAATATAGGTCCTCCTCTCGAAACATTCGCCAGCTTTCCTGTGTCACATTATTCCTGTTGATAAACTTTATACCACAGTGTGCTGTTTCATCTGTCAGCCCCTTTCTTGATTTTCTAAGTTAGCGTTCTGTTTTAAAAAGCAGTATAAATTTTCAGACATTATGAACGCTCAAATATAATTCTTTGCCGAATGTTGTACTATGTTCAGGGAATACCACTTGAGCAGGACGAACTCTGTTATACGGTGTGTGTGATTTTTTTTTTTGTTTTTTTGTTGGAGCTCTTCGAACTTACACACACAATCACAAAAAAAGCAGCTTCCATGTGTTGAACGTGTTACGACAGCCGCTGACAAATGCAACAAGTCCGGAGGCATCAAGACTAGTCGTAGCAGCTACACGTAACAGCTATCACTGCTTAAAAAAAGAAAATATAGAAAAAGAAAGAAAAGGCTTGGGCGTCGAAATGAGAGCTCGCAAAACTTGCGCACAACGCTGCAAGGCCTCACTTCTCAACCTTCCAAACCATGCCCGCACGGGTATTCCCGGTTCTCACGCCATTGTGGACGCCGAACTTGGGCATTGGGGGGGGGGGGGGGGGAGGCACAGTCCAATTGGCCCTATGCCTGTTCGCGTGCAAGTAACGCGTGCGCGGACTCATACTGCGACCGATCCGGACCGTGCAACGGAAGCAACGGGAGATTGTTAGGGGGTGGGTGGGGGGGTAAGACCCAAACTGCCCGGGAAATAAACGACGTGTCATCCAGACTACTATAGCGCTACAGCGGGGAGCTAAAGGAGTTAGCCGCGACCGAAACCGTTAAGCCTCGGCAGTAGGCCTCGCGGAACCTGTGTTTAGGTTCAAAGAGCAAGAACCCCTCGCCTCACCCCCCCCCCCCCCCCTACCAGGCACAGCGGGTGAGAAGCAAGCAAGCGCGCCCGGAGGAAAGTGTGCCCGCGTTTGTGGTGCTCGAGCTGCTCTGGCTCGTTAATACGGTGCAGTGATCTGAAACCTGCAGAACTTTTTGTTGGGCTAGTTGGTGCATATTCCTGAAGTACTATAGCGCCAAACAGACGACACAAGAAGAAGAGACAAGCGCTCGTCCGTGTCTCTTCTTCTTGTGTCGTCTGCTTGGCGCTATAGTACTTCAGGGATCTGAAACCTGAAGCTTGCACCATGGCCACTCCTTCGGGCGAGTCAGTTGCCTGCGCATGTCGGCAGGCATTCACGCATGCATCGCATTGCAGCAACAACAAGAACAAAAAAAAAGTGCACTACACGGCAGATTAACGTGCGCGCTTAAAAGTGAATCACGGTGTATATCGATAGGTCTATAACTCACACGCTTGCACCAGAAAGGGTGTGAGTTCCAGATTGATATGCACTCTTGTTCAGGTTCATGGGCGTAAGTCATTTTATATCGTACGTTGCCTTAACAGCATTCTAGGCGGTGTTGCAAGCGTCAACGATCAAGTGAAGATGTGGGTACAGTTCACGTTTACGTGTCTTTGTAGCTGTGTATATCCACCCGAGCCCAGTGGCCAGCACTATCAAGAGGAGTTTAGTAATGAGCTAAACGGGCATGTATCGTAAGGGCAATGTTTACGAGTTGGCTGTATTTAGTAGAAACAGAATTCTCAGAATCGCATCAATTCATGTTCTATGATATTGAATTCGGTTACTTAGTGTTGTACACACAACCTACAGGCAGGAACGTGGAACAAAGATGCGTGCCTTACTGTCCGTCATACTATCGCTCACAGACTTAAATGTTGCTCAAGCCACCTTTGTGGCTTTCGTGCAAATATTTCTTCTTTGATACTCATATACGCAATGTAATGAGCTTTGTAAGATTGTCTTCATTGTCGGTGTCTACCTTTTATCTCACTTTATCAAACATTTCATCAGTGACACTAAGGTGCGCGGAATGTCTTGCAACTGTGGCGGCCTCACGGTCGCACAGCGGCAGTCAGACACCCTTTCCCCTTTTGACTCGATAAAATATTACCGCGGAGTGTGCGGGAAAGGGAAGTGGTGCGAGGGTGTGCAACCGAGCCGTAGAGGCTGAACGAACACAAAAATAAAGTCAGTTGTTGCTTGTTCTTCAGGGATGCATCACTCGCTTCTTTATGCCGATTTCCAGCCACGCTCGCGTCCCGCACTACACAACAAACAACAAATTTTCGTTTTCAATAGGCGTGCTCGTTTATCTTAAGCAACATTGTGCACTTCAGGTTTTCCTCGCGCCGAAGTGGCTACGCTGGACATTTTTTCCTGCACCGCATTCGACAAGACTGTCACGGGCTCCACTTCCACGTTGGTACAATACTGCACAGTACTACGGACACGAGAGCATGTAACAGCCCAAAGTTCGGCGCTCGGCGGGATGACCGACTGGAGCGTGCCATATAATAAGGGACGCTTCTTTTTTTTCGTGTGTTTATGTTGTTCCATTCAATACAAGCGGTGTACTCCGAAGACAAGTGGGGGAGGTGCGCGCGTGTGTGTATAGAACGTCAGCTGTCGCCATCTGGTGTTGGGCGGGAGAGAAAACGAGCCTTCAGCGGGTGCGTGGACGCACGCACATGCACACGTGTGCCACGCAGAAGCTCTCGGGGTTTGTTCCGTGCACAAAGACCTCGGCGGGCTCTCAGCCTTAGCAAGCTGCGGGAAAACGAAGTGTGTGTGACCCCCACCGTGGCGATCAACACGTGTCTCTGACAGCCGTCCCTGGCTGGCTTGCCCTGCGATGTCTTGTGCAGAGCACACACGCGCGCATGCTAGGAAGCATCAGGAGGCCTCATCTATAGCTGCATTTCTCTTCAGTCGATTGCCTTCTCTATAGGGTAAGACCTTTTTTTAATGTTTATTTATTTGTTTTAGTGAGCTAGGTAGCAGTTGTGAGCTAGGTATCGGGATATCCCTGAAACACCACGGTACCTTGTGACATCACGGTTCAATTTATGGTTGTAACGTCAGGAGTTGTCGGCAACACCACGTTCGCAAAGTCGCAAACTAAAATAAAGATTAGAATAAATTTGCCCGTTTGCAGAGGCTGGAAGAGGCAACTGCGGACATTGGCGTTCAGGCAAAAACATCAATTGCATCCTAGTTAGGTGTGCAGTCAAACCTCGCCATATCGAAACGTGATATGAGGAAACAATGGATATAACGAACTAAGAGAAATTCTCCTTGAAATCGCCATGAAGATTCATAGTGCAGTACGCGCAATACTGGATATGACGAAGCGATTGTGGCTCCCCCTTCAACTTCGTTATAACGAGGTTTTACCAGGTTGTCGAACCAAACCGTAACTGAACCGGAAACCGGAGCCGAACCATTATGTTCAGCTGAACCGGAACTCGATAGAACCGTTATTTTTCCGCCATCTTGGAGCCGATCCCGAAGCGAAACTTACTGGAGGAACCGTTTACCAACCAGTTCAACAAGCGGTTTATATAGAAGGCACTGTGCTCGCTCTACTAGGACACGTGAAAAGCAAAACGTTAGACAAGGCCTCAAGGCCTTCTGTAGTCTGTGAATCGTTCCCGTGCTAAAGGCAAGACTCAAATAACTTCAAATAACTTCGACTCGGTTATGACACCATTTATGTTGTTAATTTGCCATGCAGCCAAAACTGCCCTTCATGCGACGACAACTTGGCTGTTTCAAATGTGCTCGCGTATCTTTCTCCAGCAAACAAACGGGAACGATTGTGTTCATCTTTCTGTTCTCTTTCAATTCTGCACGTGGTCAGCGGAGCTGAAGTAGTAATCCAACCACTCGCGAGAAAAGCGTATAGCGCTGAAACTCGTGGCGTTCTTTCAGGTGCTGCTCTAGCGTCACGCGAGACGCGACAATGTTTCGCGTGACGACGACGGTGAAAGGAAGAGATCAGCAAAGCTCTTCTTCGAATCTATAGACATGTAGATGTGCAGGCGCCGACAAAAGTGGTGTATACTCCACGCAGTCCACGCAGTGGGAGCCGGAGCAGCGGCACACTGCATCGCCACGCCATCTAGAGGCGGCATCTGGGATCGAGACAGCCAATGGGTGCCCTTTATTATCGGCAGACATGATCCCAGATGCTGCCTGTAGATGGAGCTGTGATGCAGTTTGCCGTTGCTCCGGCTCCCGCAGCGTGGACTGCGTGGAGTATCCCACTTTTGTCGGCGCCTGTACGCGATAAAAGACAATGGCTTTTTTTTACTTAGATCTCCAACCAATTTTCTGTATGCCACAATTACAAAACAAAAAAATGGCTGTGGCTTAGGTAAGGTTAAGCCCAGGATGCGAAGCATACTAGCCTTTATTTTAGTTGTTGAACCACTGTTTAGCCTGGTGAACTGCTGTTGCTTGGCTATATTTGGTTCGGCTAGACGAAGAAACAACTCGTGCGTTACTCTGCTTCGCCTTCAAGAGTGGAACGCGATAGCGTTCCCGTCGACCCGCCATTACAATGGGCTACGGTGCAGCAACTACGCGCCCCGCATTGGACGCGGTGAGCGTCGAGCAACGCAGCGTTCGGCGCGGCAACGAAATGTGCGCCTGAGCAAGCGACGCATGCCTGAGCGTTAGTAACACCTCGTTTCTAAGGCAACACCGCATTCACTAGAGGCGCTTTTGTACCGCTTCGAAGCATCGTACTCGTGGCTCAGTGGTAGCGTCTCCGTCTCACACTCCGGAGACCCTGGTTCGATTCCCACCCAGCCCATCTTGCAAGAGTTGAGCCAAAGCCACTTCTATGTCGTGACGTCACGGTGTCACGTGGTATTGAAGGCGACACCGCCGCGCCTGAGGAGCTGGGTTGAGCTCTCGTAATATGCTTCGCATAAAAAATAAATATTCCTTGACTCTTGTACGCCATATTTAGTCACTGAGACCGTTACAAATGTCAAGGCAGAGAGCATTCTCTTTCGAATACAGTGTGCGGTGGTTCAGTATCTTTTGATTTGATTTTTGGTTCCAATAGGAAAGTAACGTTCTACAAATCATTTTGTAATCTATATTGTGTGACCAGCACAAGAACCATAACTGGAGTGTATTTCCACGGCGGAAGATACCTAATTTTGCTCTATTGTTTAAGAAAAAAAAACAATTGTACTGAAGTGCACCTGGACCAGACAGTTTTGCCTTGCTTCAAGGCCTCACCAAGAGCTGCGTTCCACGTCATCGTTTTGTTGTTCCTTGGGAGCACACCATGTACAGGAAGCGCATCCGCGAATATTACAACCCTCGTTGTGCAATCAATTTGCTTGTAGAGATGTTCTCGATGACTAGACGCGAAGCTACGAATAAGTAACTTTTTAAATTTCTTTCCACTTAAACTGTTTACAAATTTTCCTTGACTGCGTCCCCAAGTCTCCGGCTGCCCGGTGCTGCCCCATCAAGGCTTCGTTTGGCTTCCTTTGGCTTCGCCAGGGGCGCTTTTGTGTGTACTGCTATTGGGTTCAAACAAACATTGTTGTTGTTACTCCTTCACTGGAAGCTCCCTTGGAAACGCTCGTCTGCTGAGCACTTCAGGAGTGGTGTTGTTTGCTTTTGAATTATCCGTCACAACCGCGAAGTGCCACGCCCGGAACGCCAGTTAGTTAGCATTCGGGAAATCGGGGAAAAAAAATGGCCAGGCTTAGCTTGGTTAAGCCAAGAAAGCGTTGGATATTACGCGAGTTGGGGCCCAGCTTTTCCTCTGGCTGTCGTGACGTCACGTCACGTGGTTGCGCTAAAGGTCAACGGTGGCTGCCCGGCCGCGCCCAAGGGCTGAACTGAGTGATTGCAATATGTAACGCATAAAAGAATAATCGAAGGAGGCTGAATCCGCCATGTAGGGAGCGTGTTCCAGCGCTCAGCGATGGAACTGTGTGGCAACAACTCGCGCACCTGCATTGCAGAGTGTGTACAGGCCCGTTATCGTGGTGAGGAATCCAGCGACCTCCTTTCGATAAGTTTGGTCGCACTGCGCGCACACGTCTTCTCACGTGCTACAGAGAGAGAGAGAAAGGCAAAGGAAAGACAGGGAGGTTAACCAGATATTATCTCCGGTTGGCTACCCTGTACTGGGGAGGGGAAAGGGGATGCGATAGGGGAGAAAGAAAGAAGGATAAAAAAGAAAGGAAAAGAAATCGAAGCACACACACGCACATACGCACGAACTATTTCTGTGGGCGCTGTCACGCAGCTCGCAAAGGCGTTCCTAGTCTTACGCAGTGTCACCGTACGGTCCTATGTCACACAGTACATGCGCTTCAGGACCTCCATGGTGCAAGTAGTCTCGACAGGTTGTCCTTCAGGCGCACAAGCGTGACGCACAATTTAATGGCAGCGAATATCCGTATTTTAAGATATATTAAAATTTTGTGATGTTTTTTTTTTCGTTGGAATGCTCTGTACGGTTTGTGCGGATCTGGGAATATGTGCATTGCAATGTATTGAATTCTTGTAATGATTTATGCTGTTAATTTTTCTTTTGTTCATCTGTATATCACACTCCTGCCCAAGTCCTAAGACTAAGGCCGGCAGTATCCTGTAAATAAATAAATAAAGAGAGAGAGAGAGAGGGGTTGAACAAAGAAATCAGGATCAACATACTTTGGTTGTTGCTTTGTTCTGTAGTGTTTTCTTTTATTCTTTGGCTCGATTCGTTCCTTTCCACTCCTTGCTCGGGAGCTTCAGCTCGATGTCGTATTCGTAAATTTAAGTTTCGTCGCCGTCGACGACATTCTGCAAAAAAAAAAAGGCATAGCTGTCGTCCGAAGCTTTCCAATCAACGCAGCATTCGTTTCGCCACAACTTCTCGCTCAGGAGTGAGCAGTTTTGGCATCGTGTTGGCAGAAACCTGTTTCCAAAATTTCACTTTAGAAAAAATTGAAGGCCCAATCTGAACTAACGCAGAAGAGCGACAACGGTCCAGGAGCAGAAAGGCAACTAACTGTATTGCCAAGAACGGCTTGTTCTTATACAGAAAACGCTATGACGTCACAGGGTCGCGTGGCGTCACTATATCAGACCATAGTTAGAAATCACACGACGTCACACACAAAGCTTGCGCTACGACACAATTCACTCTGTTAAGGTGGATTGCCAGCGAAGCTGTTACCATCCACTTAACCTCTATATTAAAATTATGGGGTTTAACGTGCCAA
This sequence comes from Dermacentor albipictus, assembly GCF_038994185.2. Taxonomy (NCBI): domain Eukaryota; kingdom Metazoa; phylum Arthropoda; class Arachnida; order Ixodida; family Ixodidae; genus Dermacentor; species Dermacentor albipictus. The sequence goes on from NC_091827.1 coordinate 30,314,772, forward strand.
AACCACTTTCTGATTATGAGGCACGCCGTAGTGGAGGACTCCGGAAATTTCGACCACCTGGGGTTCTTTAACGTGCACCTAAATCTAAGTACACGTGTGTTTTCGCATTTCGCCCCCATCGAAATGCGGCCGCCGTGGCCGGGATTCGATCCCGCGACCTCGTGCTCAGCAGCCCAACACCATAGCCACTGAGCAACCACGGCGTGTATATATCAGACCATAATGAGAAATCACAAGACGTCAAACACAAAGCTTGCGCTACGACACAACCCACTCTGTTAAGGTGGATCGCCAGCGAAGCTGTTACCATCCGCTTAACCTCGATATCAGACACGGCGTCTCCAGGGGAACGCGCGAGTGAGACCCTCGATGGCACTGCGTTTCTTCGCGGCGTTCTTCGCGGCGTTCTTTGCGGCGGAGATGCGCCACAAGTCCGTCGCGGAACCACAGGCGGTCGCACACAAGTCGCACCGAAATCCGAATTCCACGTAGAGGAACTTGCGTCTGCATTTCGAAGCCGCTCCCGCGAACGTGGCGATCTCGTCGGCGTCGTACTTGCTTCTTTTCGCTTCGTTCTCCGCTTCTCGTCTCTGGTGATGATAGTGATCTATAGAAAGCAAGGACGCTTGACTATAGTCCCTGGTCGCAGCTCGACCGAACGCGTCGCTTGGAGTCCGCTTCCTTGACTCTCGCCCGATGCTCGAACCTCTTGGCTCGAAGGGTCTTGCCTATACGACGTTGCTCCGAGAGCCTATATTGCTCCTTTCTACGCGCATCCTACTTCTGTTGCTCGTCGGGAGTTCTCACTTTGCATGGCGTATACCCATGGCTCATTTTCTAAGTAAACCATGTGCATACGTTTCATGCGATCTGCGGTTTTATACGTAAACCGAGACGTATACGTATCCAGAAGCACCTCGCACTAACGCCAGTCGCTTCAAGGCAGGAACCTTATAGCGGCGCCAACCCATCTTTAACGCGAGTTAATGACATCTTAGTTGAAATCAAGAAAAAGAAATGGCCATGGGCAGGACATGTAATGAGGAGGGAAGATAACCGATGGTCATTAAGGGCTATGGACTGGATTCCAAGGGAAGGGAAGCGTAGCAGGGGCAGGGACAGCATGGCCACAATTAGTACATGACCGGGGTTGTTGGAGAAATATGGGAGAGGCCTTTGCCCTGCAGTCGGCGTAACCAGGCTGATGATGATGATGATGATGGTGGTGATGAACCCATCTTTCAGCGGCCTCTCGCCGCGATCCGTCACGCGCGGTGACACCATGCCGCCCGAATGCGCGTGCGCTGCATGTGGTTCTTGCGCTGAATTGTCAACTTCTAGAAAGCCGAGTTTTCTGTGGACCGCCACTAAAGAATCGCCGGTTGGTAGAGGTAAACAGCTTCGCTGTAAACTCGGGTGAACATAGGCATTCTGCAAAATTTGGCAAACTTATGCACCATTCTGGCCCAGTTTGACAAAAAAGAAAAATTGGCACTGGTTCCATTGTTTCGTGGATCTCCACATCGATCAAAGGCCAAAAATCGGTTGCAGAAAAAAGTGCGCGCATCACAGTTCTCCCTTAACATACAACAGACCGGCTGGTACTAAACAGAGAGGGATGGAGGGGATTGTAAATAGGAAGAGGCGTTCTTCATCGTTTTAAGGAGTACGGCTCAGCGCCTTGAGGAAGGGGAGGGGGACATAAACACGGCAGTCTAGAGAGAAGGTTCAGGCGATCACAGAGGCCGTGGCTGTCAGGTGCTGTCAGACGGCGCATGTGCAAGTTAGGTAAGAACCCCTTGTGACTAGGTTTCTTTCCCTTGTGATGTTTATTTTTTTCTTTTTTTCGAGGGGCCAGATCGGAGCCGCTACGACGTCCTCTCCCACTTCTTCGCTGACTTATTGCATGAAATTTTGGCACAGACCTCGTATTTATGCTGAAACGCTGTAATTGTTTTGGAGTGTTAACAAAAAGTTTATTTCAACAAACGACGATACAATGAGTCACAATGACGGAAGAATTTCATCAGGACGATGACATATACAAAATACTAAGCCATTGTATACAAAGCGCGTTTCCGAACAAGGGTCCGAGTCGACACTCACTGACATATTTGAAAAGTATTTCACTGTTTAGAAAAAGTTTATTTACACTAAGACGGCAAGCCCTTGCAATTGCGTTTGGAGCCACCGTCACATTCTCATGGCTTCATGTTGTCTCAAGCGAATTCGGTTCTCGGACAGCTTTCCTCAATTAAATTTTTTAATGCAACTTTTTAGAGTGCGCAGCAGACTTGCCAATAAAAAAACAACGTGACAGCATTTGGCACAGAGAGTAAGTCTTTTTTTTTTAACACACTTAAACGCCTATAATTTTTTTAAGAAAGCTTAACTTTGTAGTCCGAGCCGTGGTCGTTCGTACTTATAACAGGGAGATCCCCAATTGCTTGCTCGCTTGCTTGCCTGCTTGCTTCCTTGTGCTTCCTTCCTTTTTTGTTGGGTGGTTGCTTGTTATTGTTCGTTTACTTCTTTCTTACCTTACCTGCCGCTACCGCTGGTGCCATCAACCACATCTTTCTTCCTGTTTGAGTTTCCCACTATCCTTCCTGGCTCACTGCGTTAACTTTCGAGACAGACCTCGTAGGTCGCTCCGCGTCACGTTAGGGTAGAAAGCAACTATCTTTGCGCTCAAATAAGATTGCGAATTAAGCTGGAGAATGTCGTTTTCCTAAGCATTTATTTCTCCTTGGTTCCGAACGGTTGTGAAGTCGCAGGAGCCGGTTCAAACCGGTTCTGACCATTATATTTCTGCTCCAGAGCTGAACCTGAATCGAATGGGCAAATATCTAGAAGCCTGAATCCGAACTGATCTAGAAATCTTTTCAGTTTGACTCCCTACCTTTACTGTTTAAGGGTAGATTGCGGCATTGTGATGTCCATGTCGCTGCTTAGTTAGAAAGCTGTAAGCTTGTTGCTATACACTCCTGCCCTTTTCTTGAAAGTTTTTAACTGTTTAAGATTCGTTTAAATCAAATATATCCATACATTTAAAATCCCCTTCTTTGTGTTACTAGATTTTAACGTGTCCTTTTAAATGCGACTTCTCAATCGATGCAATCGACTTCTCTCAATCGTGGCAATGGTTGCCGAGAAAAAGAAATTACTGCGGAACCCATCTCGCCATGTCTCTCGGTGGTAATGCGATTAGCATTCCAGCAGTGGGGCACAGCACCGTATTTCTTAATTCCCGTTCAGCTAAGATTCGTAGTGGTAATTCCGAGGCCTCCGTCGCTTCGGCTATACGCGAAAATGCTGCAGTATCGTACCACTTTGATTTGGCACTGGCTCGCCACACTTACGAGCATGATGGCATGACGAAGACTGTGTGACGCCGATGAAATCGACGACGACGGTATGACCAAGAAGGACTCACGTCGACGGAACGACAAATGCGGTATGACGACGATGAGATTATTATGCGAAGCATATTACTAGAGCTCAACCCAACTCCCCAGGCGCGGCGGCGTCGCCTTCAAGGCTGACCACGTGACACCGTGACGTCACGACAGAGGAGAAACGGGGCTTCAACTCGCGCCGTCGCTCGCGGCGTCGCGGCGGTATATAAGCAGCTGCGCTTGCCTCTGCTAGACACTCACGAGGTGAGATGCCTCCTGGAGACAGAGCTGCTCGCTGGAATGAGAAGCGAAGGTTGCGGCGTGCTACAGAGACTGTTTCTAGGTGGCTTTGCTACGGCGCAGCGACTACGCGCCCCGCATCGGACGCGGTGAGCGTCGAGCAACGCAGCGTTCGGCGCGACAACGAAATGTGCGCCTGAGCAAGCGCCGCACGCCTGAGCCGACGACACCGGCTTTTCTGCGACACGAGCTCCTTAACGCTGTCGCGTTAAAGTAAAGGCTAGTATGCTTCGCATCCTGGGCTTAACCTTAGCTAAACCACAGCCAGTTTTCCTCAATGATGACGATGGTGCAACGATCGCGGCATGACGACTGCATGAGAACAGTGGGAATAAAACGAGCTTATGAGGACGATGGCTTGACCAAGACGACGTGACAATAACAGGATGGCGAAGCTGGAATGACGGCACGGACACGGTGGCATGGCAATGATGGCATGGAAGGCGTGATGACCACTGCATGATGACAGTCTGGTCACGAAACTGGAATGTCGACGATGTGACGACCACGATGGCATCAGGTGGTAAGAGGATAGATAGATAGATAGATAGATAGATAGATAGATAGATAGATAGATAGATAGATAGATAGATAGATAGATAGATAGATAGATAGATAGATAGATAGATAGATAGATAGATAGATAGATAGATAGATAGATAGATAGATAGATAGATAGATAGATAGATAGATAGATAGATAGATAGATAGATAGATAGATAGATAGATAGATAGATAGATAGATAGATAGATAGATAGATAGATAGATAGATAGATAGATCCTGCATAGCGGACTCCAACTACGTTGAAAAAAAAGACAGCGGTGCGCTATGGAATTCTTTAGAAACGTACAAGCATTATTTTTCGCAGTGCTGAATGAAATAAAATATAGTATCATTGTTAAGCTGACGATCATTATGCACCTAGTTAATAAACTCTCCTTCTTTCTCCGTTTTGCTTTCTATCATGTTTAATGCGCAAACTCAAAAACATGCCGTAAGGTGCTCAGAAATCGCCATCTTGACAGTGCTCTAAATATAATCTCCTCAGTGATTGTGTTATGCAGAAGAGCCGAGCCAGCCCTCTTGTGAAGGTCTTATCTCATTGCCAGTGCTTTTACTCGCGTAATGACTGCCTTCGAAGGGAAGCCATCCGACCGCTGAGCCGCGCATAAACACGATGAACATTTAAACGATCAATATATGTACTTCCCTGTGAAAAGACTGCAGTCCCGAATGCTGCGTTAAACTCGGGCGGTCAATTAAGGGCACATTCACACCGGCGACTAGAGGAGGTCGCGCGACCAAGTTGGTCGCCTTGCGACCAGTCGCAAATGGTCGCAAACGGTCGCCTTTCTCGAAAAGCGACCATATTGGGCGAGTCGCTCTCTGCGCGATTTTTCAGTCGAACGACCGTGGTCGCAAAACTGATAAACCAATCAGCGGCGCACCGGAAGTGATCTTTCGTGTGTCTACATCCGGCCTCCTCCGGCGTCGCATTCAAATTCCGCGTAGATTCCGAGAGTTCTCGCTGAAAACGATAATCTCCGGGATTGCGACTTGCGGGTCGCGCTCAGCCGGGCTTGCCGGTGTGAACATCAGTCGCCTTCGGTCGCTTTTTGATTGCGAGTCGCAAATGGTCGCGCGACCTCCTCAAGTCGCCGGTGTGAATGTGCCCTAACGGTGCCGTGTGCGACCGCGTTGCCTTCGCTAACCACCTCACGTCAACCGACACACGCATACGCCATCACCGAAAGAAGGGACCCGGTATCGCTCGCTTTCCTTCTCGTCTCACCTGCCAGGCCAACGCTGCAGGAAAGGGACAATGGCGTCCAATTCCCTCCCCCTCATTTTTCAGGCCCTCATCAGCAGCTCCGGCGGATTACTCGCCGATTGAAAGTGACACCAGCAGTACTGGAAACGCACGCCAATTTCCAATCCACTGTCCCCTCCTCCCCCCCCCTCCCCGCTCCCACACCGTGAAAGGACCTGTTTGTAAGCGTCGAGAGACATAGGGGGCCGAGAGCCCGCTCCATACCGTGTACGAACCTTCATGCGACCCACCTCTGACTGAGCCCAGTGAGCGTGCTGTCACACGCGTCTGTGGCAGCAGAGAAAGCGACTGTCCCCCTCTCCGCCCCCCCCCCACCCCCCACCGACTTGTCCGCTATATTGCGGCGCACGGAGAAATGCAGTAAGGTGTACGAGTGGGGTTGGAGGGAGGCTGGAGGGGCGCCGCAGCTAGCCTCGAGGTTAGGGTACTGGGGAGAGAGCAACACGCGTTTGCCGATTGCAGCGACATCTGCTGGCGATAATCCTCGGGCAGTGGATCAGAGTGCCGGCGGCGCTCCTGCTGATCCACACGGTCATCGCCGCCCCCCCCCCCCCCCCCCGCCACAGCAATGCCGTGGGTCCGGACACTGCGAACGAACCTGCGCTCCCTCCCCCCCCCCCCCCCCCACTCCCACCGCACCGCTATTCGGTAGGCGCGCCTTTCGACCGTGTGCTACTTTTACAGCGGGTGCCCGGCTCACGCTGCCGCTGCAAAGTACGTGGCCTGGGGGAAACGCTTCGTCGTAGTGACTCGTACGCTGCTGGTGTCTTGAACAAGGAGGTGTGTGCGCGGGGGAGGGGAGGGGGCAGAAAAGAGAAATATTGCCCCCCTACCCCCCCCCCCCCCAATCGGTGCTCTGGACCTGCAGGCTGCGACGAAAATTGGATGGGCGACTCTTCTGGTCTAGAAGCGAAGTGCGGCCCGCCTTTTGTAAACGCGCCGGCGTCGAAGCCAGCGTCGTGAGCCGTTTATAAGCGGGACCGGCGAGTGCGTCAGCGCGAGCGTGTCGCTTGTCTGAAATCCCCGTCCGCGCGGGAGGTGAAAACTTGGAGGGGAAAGTGATTGGATTTCAAGGTCAAGGGCGGATGAGAGCGGCGTATGCTCGAGTTGAGAGGAAGGCAGGTGGAGAGGGAGAGGTTGGGCTTGCGTGCGAGGGATGTGATGGGAACTGGCGTTTACGTTCTTTCTGCTCTTGGAGGCCCCTCACCTCTGCGGTACGGCAGGCAGTCTGGTGACTGTAACAGCGCACAAAGGAAACTAGCTCTTCCACCTAAGCTATACGGAACGTGTTGCAGTTAATCCTTATTGACACAGTGGATAATGCAGTGCCGTGCTAATTGTTGAATCGAACACGTGTGAATGTCAAGATACAATTCAAGCACGCACTTTTGGAAACTGGCAATAATTAAGCACGTGATTGTATAATTACTTGTTTACATCGGGGCTTGGATTTCGTGATTGGGATGTGCGCTTCAAAGACACTAAATCCAAAGGGCTTAGGTGAGTTTTGATGATTAGCTGACACCAGGGCGATGTTCTCGTGCAATTACACTCCTGCTCGTCCTTCACTAAGATAGCTGTTGTCGGAGTTACGCTGTCTACAGACGGATACTTTCAGAAGTCTGTTTATTCCGAAAGGAAATGTCAGTTGTATACCTAATCCTCTCTGCACTGCCCGCGTTTTCGCTTATCAGCAGTTTCGTTATCGCCAAGTGCTGCGCTGGTTCTGCTGGCTCGCGAAACTCCCACAAACTGCAAGTGGCATAGAAGGCCACGTTCATGCGATGTCGCGAGATTCCCGTCCGTTCCACGCCACATGACCCAGAGCAGCGTCACATCCGACGCTATATCTATAGTTTCGGTTTGTCCATGGCTTTGATTTCTTTTTTTAGATCTGTTAGTTCCTCTGCGTAATATGCATCTGCCTCCATCTACTAAAACGTTCTTCCTTTTATATTACGGTCTGAAACGTTGCTGCTCAAAACCTAGCTATACGTTTAAAATATAATTTTTGTGACGTCCAGTTGTTCTCGCTCGTGTGATGTACCACATGCCATTTTATTCCGGGATGTGCTCGACGAGCTTGTGATTCAAAAGTGTTTCATTTGAATCCTCATTCTTAGCGATATCTGGTGCCCAACTGTTCGTGACGATGTACATATACCCTTTGACAAAGTTCTACTTGTCGCAATGCATAACCTGTGTAGAAAATGCACAAGTTCTATCAAAATGCCGAAGCTATAATTTCATCAGCACACGATCTGTATATTGACGGAATTATTGTCGCTATAGCAGTCCGTAACGAGACGGCGCCAATGAAAATGAAATCGAAACTCGAAAGGGGTTCCGACGCGTTACGTATAGTATACGATCGCAAGTCCACGCATTTTGGGGCAGCGCGTCGAAAACAAGACGGCGGTGTGATGTGTGATCAGCAGCGGCTGCGTTCGCGTGGCCCACCGATAGGCGGTGCGGCTGCGGGCGGTACAATCCTTTCTCTATAGCGGTACCGTAATCCTCGGTGCGGCATGCAGCCGCAGTTGAACGAAGGTTACGCTACTGGAACATTCCGAAACCGGAGGATTGTGAAAAGGCCAGATTATGGCAACGATCATTTTCCTTCGATTTCCACCTTTCTTTCTTTCTTTCTTTCTTTCTTTCTTTCTTTCTTTCTTTCTTTCTTTCTTTCTTTCTTTCTTTCTTTCTTTCTTTCTTTCTTTCTTTCTTTCTTTCCTTCTTTCTTTCTTTCTTTCTTCTTTCTTTCCCTTGCAGACCAGCGGTTTCGACGAGATGTTGATCTCGGTGATAACGGCTGTTGCGGTTCAGCGGCAACGAGCGACGCCGCACGGCGCACGAAAGGAATAAAAGACGCCTGGGCCCAGCAGCGCATGCGCCAACAGCTGAAAATTGCGCTTAAATTTTGCTTTAAGAAGCGGCCGCCTATAGTGAGCCGCCCGTCATCATGCGTTTCACGCCGCAGCCACCCGTGTCAGCCGAGCCTCTGCATCTTACTACACGTACAAGTTAGACTCTTGCTTGGGCTAGTTGGTTCATGCTTGAATGAGCAAAGGCAAGGCGCAAAAGACCAGGACTGAAGAAGGACACAAACGACAGGACCGGCGCCACTACACGTGCTCCGACAGCGATTGTCGACGTTAGGCGCGGTGCCCACCACTTCGCCGACCCCGAAACAGCCATGGGTTCCGCCGCTACCTTCTACTTTACGGCGAGTTTCGAAGCTTTAAGTCGCGGCTGCTCCACTTGTGGCCAGGACTTCTGCAATTGCGGTTACGGGACTGTGCTTTGCTCCGGGACTTCAAGCGCGGCCCATTAGAGCTCCCGGAACACGTATGCGTCGTGCGGCGGTCACTCCATCCGTTCTCGCGCGCGAGCTGTCACCCCTGACGCCGTCGACGCTCTGCGGACGAGTCTCAGGTGGGCGCCTGCCGTGGTCTTTTTGTGTGTGTGTGTGTGTGTGCGTGTTCCCACGAACTGACCGTGTCATTTAAGCGAGGGACAGCGAGGCAACTGCCGTCGCCATGTGCTACAACTAGCTTGCGAGGTGAGCCTGTGTGCGTGTGTGCGCGTGTGTAGCTGCTGAGCTACAAGGTAAACAAAACAAGTATTTGTTCTGTTTGTTCTGTTTACCTTGTAGCACCGCTTAAGTTCTTGACGTCCTACGACCCGCCGTGGTTGCTCAGTGGCTATGGTGTTGGGCTGCTGAGCACGGGGATCGTGGGATCGAATCCCGGCCACGGCGGCTGCATTTCGATGGGGGCGAAATGCGAAAACACCCGTGTGCTTAGATTTAGGTGCACGTTAAAGAACCCCAGGTGGTCAAAATTTCCGGAGTCCTCCACTACGGCGTGCCTCATAATCAGAAAGTGGTTTTGGCACGTAAAACCCCAAATATTATTATTATTATTATTATTGACGTCCTACGCCATCTCGTTGTATTCGTGGTCGCACTATTTACGTGCGAATGAGCTAAGTTGCAAAACTTGCGTGCGCAAAACTTGAGTGCGCTAAGTTGCTATGACTCGCTTTTTTTTTTTTCATCTTCCCCACCGTAGGTGAAGCTCGTGCAACCAAGTGACCGTGGCACTACCCTCTGGGCCAACGGAGCAGCCGTCGCCGCAGCGTCGCTTCGGCATCTAACCCACGAGGTGGGAGTGTGTGACAGCTTCCGAGGGTGGCGCGGCCGTTAACTTCTCCATCAAAAAGCTGATTGACAACATTGGCAAAAAATAGGTGCAGTTGACTGTAGTGCTTAATTAGGCACGAGCTTCCTTGGACGGCCGCAGCCACATCGGGTCGTCGCCGTGACGGAAGCCGAGAGGACGGGATGGGCCGATTCTAGCTTCACGCTCAGCTAGTCTCGGCAGAAAACTAAAGTAATGTTTAACAGTCTCGGAAGCGAACAGCAGTTTACGATAGGTAGTGAGGCACTGGAAGTGGTAAGGGAATACATCTACTTAGGACAGGAAGTGACTGCGGATCCGGATCATGAGACTGAAATAATCAGAAGAATAAGAATGGGCTGGGGTGCGTTTGGCAGGCATTCACAGATGAACAGCAGGTTGCCATTATTCCTCAAGAGAAAAGTTTATAACAGCTGTGTCTTACCAGTACACACGTACGGGGCAGAAACCTGGAGGCTTACGAAAAGGGTTCTACTTAAATTGAGGACGACGCAACGAGCTATGGAAAGAACGATAGGTGTAACCTTAAGGGATAAGAAAAGAGCAGATTGGGTGAGGGAACAAACGCGAGTTAATGATATCTTAGTTTTAATCAAGAAAAAGAAATGGGCATGGGCAGGACACGTAACGAGGAGGGAAGATAACCGATGGTCATTAAGGGTTACGGAATGGATTCCAAGGGAAGGGAAGCGTAGCAGAGGGCGGCAGAAAGTTAGGGGGGTGGATGAGATTAAGAAGTTCCCAGGGACAACATGGCCACAATTAGCACATGACCGGGGTAATTGAAGTATGGGAGAGGCCTTTGCCCTGCAGTGGGCGTAACGAGGCTGTTGATGATGATGATCATCATCACTAGGCAGGTAGCTGACACTGCGCAGGCCACAGCTGGCAGGGGTCCTCTCACTCGTTTGCGTCATGGCCATCGGCCCGTTCCGAGTGATATCGCTTCCCGGTGACTATATCGCGTTCACGCGTGCGAAAGGGCGCCAAATGTGCAATCGCGGCTGTCGGTGGCATGCGGAATTAGTGTCAGGGTTAATCCAGTGGCGTTCTAGTTCCAGTTCGTCCAGCTACGCTGAAGAACGGACGTTGCCATCGGTCTTATACGTGGCCACATTTTTGGGTTCCCATTCTTCGTGCCACGCTGCGCTTTCGTCGCACGATACGCGGACCATGTTTGACGAGTTCATCCACCACGGCTCGTGCGATGGCGCTTGCCGTGGTGAGTACCTACTTCATGGTTATATTCCTATTTTGACAAGTTGCCCCTATTTTTTAGTTTCAGATACGCACCCTAGCCCTCCGCTTCTGGCCCACTCCAGCAAGGTCCCTGCGCCCTGCCGTGTCCCAAACGCATAACGTTCAGCGCCTGTTCTCACCGTCCTCTAGCCACGCGGCTACTGGTTTCCTGGCTAATGAAGAAGCCTGCACCACTGGCCCTGCAGTACGTCGACTGCGCCTAAGTAAGTCCGAGTTCTTCCGGCCGTTACTGTTGTAGTGTGCTGCCGAGGGCTTAATGCGGCGCCTCCTTGTCGTTTCAGTTCCACAGCCTTGGCCATCAGTAACGTGCGGTGGATTTTCCGGCGACCTGCGGTGTCCCATCCGCGTGACTTTCAGCGCCTCTCCTCACCGCCTGTTCTCGCCGTCCTCTAGCCACGCGGCTACTGGTTTTCTGGCTAAGAAGAAGCCTGCACCACCGGCCCTGCAGTACGTCGACTGCGCCTAAGTAAGCCCGAGTTCTTCCGGCCGTTACTGTTGTAGTGTGCTGCCGAGGGCTTAATGCGCCGCCTCCTTGTCGTTTCAGTTCCACAGCCTTGGACATCAGTAACGTGCGGTGGATTTTCCGGCGACCTGCGGTGTCCCATCCGCGTGACTTTCAGCGCCTCTCCTCACCTCCTGTTCTCGCCGTCCTCTAGCCACGCGGCTACTGGTTTTCTGGCTAAGAAGCCTGCACCACCGGCCCTGCAGTACGTCGACTGCGCCTAAGTAAGCCCGAGTTCTTCCGGCCGTTACTGTTGTAGTGTGCTGCCGAGGGCTTAATGCGCCGCCTCCTTGTCGTTTCAGTTCCACAGCCTTGGACATCAGTAACGTGCGGTGGATTTTCCGGCGACCTGCGGTGTCCCATCCGCGTGACTTTCAGCGCCTCTCCTCACCTCCTGTTCTCGCCGTCCTCTAGCCACGCGGCTACTGGTTTTCTGGCTAAGAAGCCTGCACCACCGGCCCTGCAGTACGTCGACTGCACCTCGGTAAGTCCGAGTTCTGCCGGCCGTTACTGTTGTAGTGTGCTGCCGAGTGCTTAATGCGGCGCTTCCTTGTCTTTTCAGTTCCACGGCCTTGGCCATCAGTAACGTGCGGTGGATTTTCCTGCGACCTGCCGTGTCCCATCCAGGTGACTTTCAGCGCCTCTCCTCACCGCCTGTTCACGCCGTCCTCTAGCCACGCGGCTACTGGTTTCCTGGCTAAGAAAGAAACCTGCACGACCAGCCCTGCAGTACGTCGACAGCGCCTCAGTAAGCCCGAGTTCTTCCGGCCGTTACTGTTGTAGTGTGCTGCCGAGGGCTTAATGCGCCGCCTCCTTGTCGTTTCAGTTCCACAGCCTTGGACATCAGTAACGTGCGGTGGATTTTCCGGCGACCTGCGGTGTCCCATCCGCGTGACTTTCAGCGCCTCTCCTCACCTCCTGTTCTCGCCGTCCTCTAGCCACGCGGCTACTGGTTTCCTGGCTAAGAAAGAAACCTGCACGACCAGCCCTGCAGTACGTCGACAGCGCCTCAGTAAGTCCGAGTTCTGCCGGCCGTTACTGTTGTAGTGTGCTGCCGAGTGCTTAATGCGGCGCCTCCTTGTCGTTTCAGTTCCACGGCCTTGGCCATCAATAACGTGCGGTGGATTTTCCTGCGACCTGCCGTGTCCCATCCAGGTGACTTTCAGCGCCTCTCCTCACCGCCTGTTCTCGCCGTCCCCTAGCCACGCGGCTACTGGTTTTCTGGCTAAGAAGAAGCCTGCACCACCGGCCCTGCAGTACGTCGACTGCGCCTAAGTAAGCCCGAGTTCTTCCGGCCGTTACTGTTGTAGTGTGCTGCCGAGGGCTTAATGCGGCGCCTCCTTGTCGTTTCAGTTCCACAGCCTTGTCCATCAGTAACGTGCGGTGGATTTTCCGGCGACCTGCGGTGTCCCATCCGCGTGACTTTCAGCGCCTCTCCTCACCGCCTGTTCTCGCCGTCCTCTAGCCACGCGGCTACTGGTTTTCTGGCTAAGAAGAAGCCTGCACCACCGGCCCTGCAGTACGTCGACTGCGCCTAAGTAAGCCCGAGTTCTTCCGGCCGTTACTGTTGTAGTGTGCTGCCGAGGGCTTAATGCGCCGCCTCCTTGTCGTTTCAGTTCCACAGCCTTGTCCATCAGTAACGTGCGGTGGATTTTCCGGCGACCTGCGGTGTCCCATCCGCGTGACTTTCAGCGCCTCTCCTCACCGCCTGTTCTCGCCGTCCTCTAGCCACGCGGCTACTGGTTTTCTGGCTAAGAAGAAGCCTGCACCACCGGCCCTGCAGTACGTCGACTGCGCCTAAGTAAGCCCGAGTTCTTCCGGCCGTTACTGTTGTAGTGTGCTGCCGAGGGCTTAATGCGCCGCCTCCTTGTCGTTTCAGTTCCACAGCCTTGGACATCAGTAACGTGCGGTGGATTTTCCGGCGACCTGCGGTGTCCCATCCGCGTGACTTTCAGCGCCTCTCCTCACCTCCTGTTCTCGCCGTCCTCTAGCCACGCGGCTACTGGTTTTCTGGCTAAGAAGCCTGCACCACCGGCCCTGCAGTACGTCGACTGCACCTCAGTAAGTCCGAGTTCTGCCGGCCGTTACTGTTGTAGTGTGCTGCCGAGTGCTTAATGCGGCGCTTCCTTGTCTTTTCAGTTCCACGGCCTTGGCCATCAGTAACGTGCGGTGGATTTTCCTGCGACCTGCCGTGTCCCATCCAGGTGACTTTCAGCGCCTCTCCTCACCGCCTGTTCACGCCGTCCTCTAGCCACGCGGCTACTGGTTTCCTGGCTAAGGAAGAAGCCTGCACCACCGGCCCTGCAGTACGTCGACAGCGCCTCAGTAAGTCCGAGTTCTGCCGGCCGTTACTGTTGTAGTGTGCTGCCGAGTGCTTAATGCGGCGCCTCCTTGTCGTTTCAGTTCCACGGCCTTGGCCATCAATAACGTGCGGTGGATTTTCCTGCGACCTGCCGTGTCCCATCCAGGTGACTTTCAGCGCCTCTCCTCACCGCCTGTTCTCGCCGTCCTCTAGCCACGCGGCTACTGGTTTTCTGGCTAAGAAGAAACCTGCACCACCGGCCCTGCAGTACGTCGACTGCGCCTAAGTAAGCCCGAGTTCTTCCGGCCGTTACTGTTGTAGTGTGCTGCCGAGTGCTTAACGCGGCGCCTATTTGTCGTTTCAGTTCCACAGCCTTGGCCATCAGTAACGTGCGGTGGATTTTCCTGCGCCCTGCCGTGTCCCATCCGCATGACATTCAGCGCCTCTCCTCGCCGCCTGTTCTCCCCGTCCTCTAGCCACGCAGCTACTGGTTTCCTGGCTAAGAAGAAGCCTGCACCACCGGCCCTGCAGTACGTCGACTGCGCCTAAGTAAGCCCGAGTTCTTCCGGCCGTTACTGTTGTAGTGTGCTGCCGAGGGCTTAATGCGCCGCCTCCTTGTCGTTTCAGTTCCACAGCCTTGTCCATCAGTAACGTGCGGTGGATTTTCCGGCGACCTGCGGTGTCTCATCCGCGTGACTTTCAGCGCCTCTCCTCACCGCCTGTTCTCGCCGTCCTCTAGCCACGCGGCTACTGGTTTTCTGGCTAAGAAGAAGCCTGCACCACCGGCCCTGCAGTACGTCGACTGCGCCTAAGTAAGCCCGAGTTCTTCCGGCCGTTACTGTTGTAGTGTGCTGCCGAGGGCTTAATGCGCCGCCTCCTTGTCGTTTCAGTTCCACAGCCTTGGACATCAGTAACGTGCGGTGGATTTTCCGGCGACCTGCGGTGTCCCATCCGCGTGACTTTCAGCGCCTCTCCTCACCGCCTGTTCTCGCCGTCCTCTAGCCACGCGGCTACTGGTTTCCTGGCTAAGGAAGAAGCCTGCACCACCGGCCCTGCAGTACGTCGACTGCACCTCAGTAAGTCCGAGTTCTGCCGGCCGTTACTGTTGTAGTGTGCTGCCGAGTGCTTAATGCGGCGCTTCCTTGTCTTTTCAGTTCCACGGCCTTGGCCATCAGTAACGTGCGGTGGATTTTCCTGCGACCTGCCGTGTCCCATCCAGGTGACTTTCAGCGCCTCTCCTCGCCGCCTCTTCTCCCCGTCCTCTAGCCACGCAGCTACTTGTTTTCTGGCTAAGGAAGAAACCTGCACGACCAGCCCTGCAGTACGTCGACTGCGCGTAAGCAAATCCGAGTTCTTCCGGCCGTTACTGTTGTAGTGTGCTGCCGAGTCCTTAACGCGGCGCCTATTTGTCGTTTCAGTTCCACAGCCTTGGCCATCAGTAACGTGCGGTGGATTTTCCTGCGCCCTGCCGTGTCCCATCCGCATGACATTCAGCGCCTCTCCTCGCCGCCTGTTCTCCCCGTCCTCTAGCCACGCAGCTACTGGTTTCCTGGCTAAGGGAGAAACCTGCACGACCAGCCCTGCAGTACGTCGACTGCGCGTAAGTAAATAAGTCCTTCCGACCCGTACTGCGACAGCGTGCTGACGGCTCAATAATAAGCTTTTCATTTATTTTCTCGTTTCAGTGGACAACTCTTATATGTATATCCGCATCCCACCAAGAACTGTGCCGCCTGCGTGGAAGGCAATTGGCAGCTACTGCTCACCGTAGTTCGGCAAGCCTTGCTCTCGCAACAGTTCACCGCAGTGCTACGCCCGATGACGGTGAGCTGCAGGAAAAGGTCATCTCTGCGTGCTCGATGCTGACTCGACGACGCTGCGCATCTACGGACTCATGGCGCGAGCACTGACCACGACATCCCTGCGACAGTTCTATTCCGCCCGGTAGCTGTATCATGGCCGTTAGGTAAAGACTCGTATTGAGAGTCCGCGACTGTTAGGCGAGCGGACCAAAACAATTCCAAGTAACATGCTGGCTCAACTGTGGCACGCTGCTCAGTCAATAAGGCGATTGGTGCACGTTAATTTACATTCAGCGCTCTCGTAATGGTACGCTGATGCTGGTTCGCATTGCGAAGTTGCGCGCGCGTATGGGTTCTCATGAGCATGTTTGTGTGTATGTTGCTGCATGTGTGTTTGTTGCGCGCGTGTACGTCTTCACTCATTACATCTGGTTGTTGGCATCATTTTCGCTCGGTGCGGTCTCACTTCTTCGATGGCATATTTGTTGACTGGCTTCGTTTCATCGGTGAATTCCTTCAGAACGCTCGTTGATAGTTCCACAGTGATTTTCGCGGATCTTTTCGTAATCTCTTTCAACTTTGACTCCGGGCGTTCTCCTTAATTGAAGGGCGTCCACTCCTGTATTTGCCTATGGCCCATGCCTTGACAACTCGTTTTCTGATCCAAGAGGTTGATGTTCGCATCTTTTCCTTATCTACATCTTCCGTGTTTATCGAGTCACTCATCATGGCTAATGCGAAGCATCAGCGCACCATCGAAAGCATGTGGTGTGAATTAAAGGCAATAAAGTGTTTACGTTAGCTTGTGAGCATTAAAATTACGAGCTTATCCTTCGAAATTCGGTGCTTTCATGGCACCAAGCTTCTTAAAAACCTGTCTACCGTGATCGATCATGTTAGCGGTAAAGCTGCGTGCTATTACACAGCCAAGTACAGCAGAGCCTGAAGCTCCCTTCAACAAGATTGGACATTTAGCGGACGGCACCACCGCACAAGCCTGCTCTGTTAAGTCTTGATCAGACTGTTTCACCGCCGTTCCTTTTGACCTTCAAAGTTCACTGCTCTGTATAAATTTGCCTGCTTTCATTCACTTGTACGTTTCTATAACATGTACCTGTTGTACAGTGTTCTCTGGGACCTAATAAAATGGCGAAAGTGCTTTGCATAGCACTATTTTCTCCCGTGTGGAGAACATTGTTCGGCTGTGAACATGGACTTTTTTTTTTCTTGTCGTGCATATTGTCAACACTTAGGCGTTCACTAGCGTTATACGCAAACAAAATTTTGGATCTACCCCCTTATTCAGAATTGATCTTAACGTGGAGCCCATGCTTTACTTCATTTAAGTGGCTCCTGTCGTGAACAAACCAAAATAAACGCAATGCTCGTCTTGGACGCGTTCGCACCGGTCTTCAAGTCAAGATGCATTTCTGGATGCGGTGGTGAGTTCCAGACTTCGCCGAACTGGCAGAAGCACAGCGCGGAGCACAGTTTCACCGACTCGGAGACACGGCTACGGGAAGAGCGCTCCTGACAAGGTGAGGTCGCGACCCAAGGAGGCATGTCGATCGATCCGCCGATATACCCGACGAGATCCGTAAGACCCTGCAGGTCAATCCCATTCCGAAAAAACATGGATCCAAATCTCCACGCGGCCAGAAGGCAGGCGCGGGCAGATTATGTGGAAAGACATTTAGCCAAACTGAAAACACGGTTTTCACTGTTGCAACACTGTATCCATGGAATAGACATTACATTAAGGCAGCTTCGGTAGTGGTTGACAACGCAGGCAAGCTAATCACCTGCGCAACAAACTACACTCTAAGAACAGTTTACACCCTTTGGCTTGCCCCTTCTGCCACACAAAAATAATCATCTGCCTTGATGCGTTTCCTTTCTTTATCGCTGCGAGCCCGGAACTTTCCAGTAACGAATGGCACGCGCGTTATCAGCACAGAACAGTTTACACCCTTTGGAGTGCCTCTACTGATAACGCGCGTGCCGTTCGTCACTGGAAAGTTCCGGGCTTGCAGCGATAAAGAAAGGAAACGCATCAAGGCAGATGACGATTATTTTTGTGTGGCAGAAGGGGCAAGCCAAAGGGTGTAAACTGTTCTTAGAGTGTACACGTAGCGCCAGGATAGTGGAAGCGGAGGAGGTCGCTGTTGCGCTGGCGGCGGCTGAGGGCTATCGAAAAGACAAATCAATGGTCATTTTAACGGATTCAAAAGAGACATGCACGAACTACACAAAGGGTGGAATCTGCAGGGCTGCCTTAGCTATCCTCCGCGAGGCAGAACACCTCAGACACACCGCAACCCACAAACCAACCTGTATTCAGGCACACACGGGGATAGAAGGAAATGAAAGGGCAGACAGCTTGGCTCGCGAGATCACGTACCGATTCGAGCGGCCACACGCCCTGGGACAGCACTTCACCGTGGAGATCGGCTATTCAGGGTTACTGAACTACCACAGAGGCAAGAGAATTAGATACTCCAAGCCACACAAAGCCTTAACACAGTACGAAGCAGCTAGTTGGCGGAGGCTGCAAACGGGAACCTTCTCTAACTTACATATACTAAGCAAGATGTATTCTACACAATTTAGGAACACCACGGGCAACCCCCACGCTTTACCATATAACCTGGGAGTGTAAACGTAACTACACATTCCACCAACACAAAACCCCGAGTGCGGAGCCGTGGGAGAGCCGGTTCACCAGCTGCGAGCTCGCCGCCCAAAGGGCACTGGTGCAGCACGCAAGCGAAGCAGCGCGGCTCAGTGGCGCCCTGGACTAGGGGCCCAACCCTGCTAAGCAGGTCAAGCGTCTGCAGCGATGAAGACGAAGACCGAACGCTAAACCCTTAATGGACCAAATAAAGTTCTCCCTCTCTCTCTCTCTCTCTCTCTCTCTCTAGACTCGTTAATGCAGCTTAATTCTGACGCATAGCTTTAATTTTTCCCGGGGAGAGGGGGGGGGGGGGGGGTTCGACCATTTTTCTGCAGTCCATATATATATATAGGGTGTTTCAGCAAACACTTTCAAAGTATTCTATAGTCGGATACAACTTTAGAAAAAAGGGGGCGTTTACTCCTCCGAGGCAGATGCACACGAGCATCCACCAATGGGCGCGCACTCTGGACCGACGTCATGCGCCGGACGGCCGGTGACTTCGCCGCTTCGGCCATCTGGGCAGGGCCTCTCCTTTTTTCTAAAGTTGTATCCGACTATAGAGGCTACCTGTGGCAGGTAGCTCAATTCTAGTTTGTGCGCCGGTCTACTGGAAGTGGCGGCCACTCCTCGCGCAATAAAATTGAAATGCAAACTTGACTAATTACAAGAATTCACTAATAAATGTTTAGCTAATTATCTTGTGACTCATATTGCAATTTACAAATTCTATCCGTGGACTTCCCATGGCGAAACACGAGTTTCGAGATATAAATTCCCTATCTTTGAGGGAAGATGCATTGGCGTTCGTTACTTGTGGGCTTTAGGGCATGAAACTACGTTTCGTTGTCAAATTAACTCCAACGCGAATGCATCTCTCTGCAAAGATCAGGGATTTATATCTGTAAACTGGTGTCATCTTCTTCCAACTGGATCCGCCTTGCGTCCTCAGGATAGGGGAGGAGAAGTCGGACCCTGGGTCGAGCTCGGCGATAGGGTCATCCCTCAGGGATCGGTCGTGTCGCCCCTGCTCTTCAATCTGGCCCTCCTGCCCCTGCCCGATCTACTCAAGCAAATCGAAGGTGTGGACCACGCGTTCTACGCCCACGACATTACGGTGTGGACGGCCCGAGCCGGATCCGATGCTTCGATGGAGGAAGTCTTGCAGCGGGCGGCAATGACCGTACACGAGTACGCAAAGTCGTGCGGACTGAGCTGTGCTCCCAAAAAATCGGAGCTGCTCATGATCCAACCGGGAAAATGCAAGAAGGAGCTGCCGCCGAACGTGATTACCGCCATCGCCGGAACGACCATCAAGCCAACACAGCAGATTAGGATTCTCGGCCTACTACTTCAGAGCGACGGGAAGGCACAGGTCGCCATGACAAAGATCAAGACTACAACCGAACAGATACTTCGTATGATTCGGAGGGTATCTAACAGAAACCGAGGCCTTAAAGAGGACGATGCCATGCGCCTGGTACGCGCGTTCGTCGTGTCGCGGGTTACCTACTCCGCCCCGTATCTCCAGCTGACGAAGGCGAACAGGGACACCCTAAACACGATACTTCGTAAGGCAACGAAATAAGCACTGGGCATGCTCGTATAGTCGTCCGCGCAAGAAGTGCTAGACATGGGCGCCCACGACACGGTGGAGGAGCCCATCGAAGCCCACCTCCCTAAACAGAGAATCTGGCTCAGTAACACGGAACACGGACGAGCCGTCCTACGCAAGACAGGATGGCAGATCGAGCCAGTACCCATCAAGACGGCCCTTCCGGAAGACTGGAAAACGATCATTCAGACCAAACCCCTTCCCCGGAACATGACGCCGGGCAAGGACGACGAGAGGCACACCGCACGAGCCAAAGCCCTAGCCCGGAAGCTGGAAGAGAACTCCAGGGTCCTCTACGCGGACGCCTCGCTCCGAAAACACAGTTGCCGTGCAGCGGTGGTGGTTACATCAAAAGACAGGCTGATGGTCAGCGCGTCCCTTAAGACAACAGACCCCGCAGTTGCCGAAGAAGCGACCCTGGCCCTCGCACTCGCATAGCCGAGCGTGGACACCGTAGTGACCGACTCAAAGACAGCCTACAGAAGCTTCCGCAGGGGGGGGGGGGGGGGTTAACCTCCTCCGCGGCCCGAGCCATTCTGGCCAAGCACAAGCCTCCGGGAAGAGCCATAGAGCTCTGTGTGCGTCCCGGCTCACTCGCAGGTAGCAGCCAACACCATCGCCGACTACCCTTCCCGAGAAATGTCAATCCGGACCGAGCACGAGCCGGGAGAGCTACCGCATCCGGTTACCAGCTTTCTGGACATTACCCGAATGCACCGAGAGAAAAGGTGCAGACTGCTAGAACCGCACCCCAGACTCGTCAGGCAATAACAGACGATCCTGAGTCAAGCGCAGGCGGGATCGCTTGCGCATACCGTACTGATGAACCGCATGTACCCTGCGGAATACGATATGCTCTGTCCTTTTTGAAGACAAAAGGGCACCCTGCCGCACGTGTTGGCAGAGTGCACAGAACTCAAGACTCCCCCTCCTCCCCTTCTCACCAATACCCCCAATCCCCAACCCCTTGAGCGATGGGAAACCTTGTTAACCAGCCCCGCCCTACCGATTCAGCTCGCACTGACGGACAGGGGCCAGGAGCTGCTGGGAACATATGGATCCCGTAACTAGGGAACCACCCCGTCTGGTGCCTGCATGCACCACCGATTTATTTCGGGCCCAATAAATGTTGCTTCATCATCATGCCGATCCTGGAGACAATGCAATGCCGGGCCGATCCGCAGATGAAGTTAGGCAGTGGGGGTGTTCCGCCGCGGGTCGTCGGAAGTGAGGCAGGCGTAAAGCACTCCCCATACGTGTGCTGATCCCGGAGACAGTGTAATGCCGGGCCGATCCGCGGCGGAAGTGATGCAGGCGTTAACCACTTCGCATACGTGGGCCGATCGCCGAGATAGTGCAGTACCGGGGCGACCCTCAGTCAAAGTGAGGCAAGCACTCCCAATACGTGCGCCGATCCTGGAGACAGTGCAATGGCACTGTCTTCAGTTCCAAGGCAAGGATCATGTTTTCTTTCGGCTCATTAGAAAAAGACATGGCCACTGGGACGAAACAAAGCGCACCTTTAACCCTTTGCACTGACGTCAATTTGCTTTTTGTGGGGATACGTATCGTGGAAAAAAAGAAGAAAAAGTTCCCTGCACCTCATCTATGCTAATACAACAGTTATAACAACTTGTTTCTAACACCAAACATGAAGTGCTACTTCAGCCGGGGTACAGCAGGTAAGGAACTAGCTCGATCACGATGTGGTTCTTTATTTCCTTTATTTCGTACTCGCTGACTCAGAGGCTCCCTCTGAGGGAGCCTCTGAGGACACTGCTTTGTGATGTCGGTGGGAGCAGTCTCATGGTATTTTTCATATTTCGCGGTGTTTATCTATTAGTCGGCAAAAATTACTGCGCAAATAGTACGTCGTTGAAAAATTGGAGGACGCTTAAGCTTCGCCTTCAAAAGTGGAACGTGACAGCGTTCCCGTCGACCCGCGAAGGGGTGTAAGACAGTGCGCTACGGCGCAGCGATCACTTACGAGGCGCCCCGCATCGGACTTTGCACCCACCAATCACGCGGTGAGCGTCGAGCAACGCAGCGTTCGGCGGGGCAACGAAACGTGCGCCTGAGCAAGCGGAACGAACCAAAGAACTCGGTGTCTCGGAGGGAGAAACGATGTACGCCAGCCAAACGTCGTCATCGGCATGGGCAGAGAGATAGACAGATAGTGATCTAAAGAAAGGAAGGACGCTTGATTCTGCAACCCGTGACGGAGCATGGCGAAGCGTCGTCAGGGGAGAGGGAGTCCGCGACGCGCCTCGCACCGGTCCCCGCACAGCCCCAATGCGCGCGTGGCACGCCACCTGTCGGGGCAGCGCTGTACATTGAGAGGAGGGGGTGTTTGTTTGCCGCAAGATGGCTCTGCGCGTGCGGAAAGCGCAGAAGAAATGTAGCGGAAACGCACTTCGCTACTCGTGTAACTGCGATGTTTGTAAGTTACATGTTCATAATTACCGACATACACCGCAGTATAACCTTCTACGGCTCGTTTCTAAGGCAACAGCGCATTCACTAGAGGCACTTTTGTAGCACTTCGAAGCGTCGGACTCGTGGCTGAGTGGTAGCGTCTCCGTCTCACATTCCGGAGACCCTGGTTCGATTCCCACCCAGCCCATCTTGCAAGTTTTTTATTCATGAAGTGCCTTCCGGGATTTATCGCTCATGGCCAACGCCCACGACACCGGCTTTTGTGTGACACGAGCTCCTTAACGCTGTCACGTTAAAATACCGCAGTTAGATGTCCTTAGCTGTGCCTACAAATGCATCATTGACATTTTGACGTTTACGACAATACTTCTTGAGTTGGATGTGTTTTTATAATTACCTACTTACATCTCAGTAAAGGAAAAAATACTAGCGGCTAATTCATTTTACTAGAAACAATATGCACTAGGTTTTCTTCGAGTCATGCAATTGCTCTTTCTTTAGGTCTTGGTACATGCTAGTTGAGAGACCCTGCATATATTGTCACTTCTGCGTGCAAATGACGATATTTCCCTCCCTAATAAACTTAAATCATTACAAGACCTTTTATGGGTAGTTAGCATTGCTTCCTGGAAAGATAAGCAATAGTGAGACACACACCATTCTTTTGCATTTCACACACCGTTGGTAGAAGACTCTACCGAAGGGTCACTGACGTCTGGAGGTATCTTCCTAAATAAAAAAAACAAAGCAATTTCAAGCGAACACATAGAAACATATCCATTCTCTAGGCATAGGATATCAATACCTATAGAAATAATTTTTAATTGGCTTCTATGTCGAAAATATATTGAACTTTCTCCTGTGTGTATATTTAATTATATTCTCTGCATTTCCACTGGAAATTTAAAACAATGTTGAAGTCAGAAAATGCGGATGACGCCGATACCGCTGTAGTTCTTCTAATGCGCTTGTCCTCCTAATGTCAGGATTTGCAGAAATAAAGCAAAGGTACGACTTAAACCCCGCACGTACGTCCGCGCCAGCAATGATGACGTAAGCTATTAGCCTCAATAAAATTTAAAGGCCAATTAAAAGGCCACTTTTAAGGCCACATTTAAGGCCACCTAAAGGAAGCCCTAAATGATGTGGGTGACCAAATTCTGGCAATGACATTTTAGGCGTCTTGGAGGGAGGGAGGGTAAGGCAGGCTCCGCAGGGTGTTCGGGCACCGGAGCCTCCTTGTAGATGGCGCCTATGGCTGAAGCGATATTTTCATGGGCTACATTAGGCTTACCCTTATTTAATGTCATTTTTTTCGAAAAGAAGGGGTGCTTATTCGTTCCTTTATCGCGTAAATCGCCATCCGCGCCTGCGTGTTGAGATATTTCTGCGAGAAACCGGTGCGTTCCATACAATTTATATTATACGGCTGATACGAAATTTTCATTTTCTCCTTACCGTTTCATTACTTTTTTGGGAGAATTATTCTCTGCCTATGTGCTTATTTATCGCCTAAATCGCGGTCAGCGCGTCATTGGCGAGGAACTTGTGCGAAAAACCGATGCTTTCGACAGAATTTACACTGCGGAGCTGAAACGAAATTTTCGTTTGCCTTACCTTTTACGAAATTGGCTTACCGTTTTTTAATATTTTCGGAGAAAATTAAACTGCGCCTATTCGTTTATTTATCGCCTAAATCGTAGTCCGCGCGTTATTGGGTAGGGATTCATGCGAAAATCCGGCGCTTTCTAGCAAATTTATTACAAGCGGCTGAAACGAAATTTTCATGGGCTATAGGCTTACCGTTTTTTAATATTTTCGGAGAAAATGAAACTGCGCCTATTCGTTTATTTATCGCCTAAATCGTAGTCCGCGCGTTATTGGGGAGGGATTTATGCGAAAAACCGGTGCTTTTTGGCCTATTTATTTCACGCCTCTGAAACGAAATTTTCATGGACTATAGGCTTACCGTTTTTTAATATTTTCGGAGAAAATAAACTGCGCCTATTCGTTTATCTATCGCCTATGTCGTAGTCTGCGCGTTATAGGGGAGGGATTCAGGTGAAAATCCGGCGCTTTCTAGCCAATTTATTACGCGCGGCTGAAACGAAATTTTCATGGGCTTACCGTTTTTAATATTTTCGGAGAAAATTAAACTGTGCCTATTCGTTTATTTATCGCCTAAATCGTAGTCTGCGCGTTATTGGGGAGGGATTCAGGAGAAAATCCGGCGCTTTCTAGCCAATTTATTTCACGCGGATGAAACGAAATTTTCATGGGCTATAGGCTTACCATATTTTAATATTTTCGGAGAAAATTAAACTGCGCCTATTCGTTTATTTATCGCCTAAATCGTAGTCTGCGCGTTATTGGGGAGGGATTCAGGAGAAAATCCGGCGCTTTCTAGCCAATTTATTACAAGCGGCTGAAACAAAATTTTCATGGGCTATAGGCTTACCGTTTTTAATATTTTCGGAGAAAATAAACTGCGCCTATTCGTTTATTTATCGCCTAAATCGTAGTCTGCGCGTTATTGGGGAGGGATTCAGGAGAAAATCCGGCGCTTTCTAGCCAATTTATTACAAGCGGCTGAAACGAAATTTTCATGGGCTATAGGCTTACCGTTTTTTAATATTTTCGGAGAAAATTAAACTGCGCCTATTCGTTTATTTATCGCCTAAATCGTAGTCTGCGCGTTATTGGGGAGGGATTCAGGAGAAAATCCGGCGCTTTCTAGCCAATTTACTTCACGCGGCTGAAACAAAATTTTCATGGGCTATAGGCTTACCACTTTTTAATATTTTCGGAGAAAATTAAACTGCGCCTATTCGTTTATTTATCGCCTAAATCATAGTCTGCGCGTAATTGGGGAGGAATTCAGGAGAAAATAAGGCGCTTTCTAGCCAATTTATTTCACGCGGCTGAAACGAAATTTTCATGGGCTATAGGCTTACCATATTTTAATATTTTCGGAGAAAATTAAACTGCGCCTATTCGTTTATCTATCGCCTATATCATAGTCTGCGCGTTATTGGGGAGGGATTCAGGCGAAAATCCGGTGCTTTCTAGCCAATTTACTTCACGCGGCTGAAACAAAATTTTCATGGGCTATAGGCTTACCATTTTTTAATATTTTGGGAGAAAATTAAACTACGCCTATTCGTTTATTTATCGCCTAAATCGTAGTCCGCGCGTTATTGGGTAGGGATTCATGCGAAAATCCGGCGCTTTCTAGCAAATTTATTACAAGCGGCTGAAACGAAATTTTCATGGGCTTACCGTTTTCTAATATTTTCGGAGAAAATGAAACTGTGCCTATTCGTTTATTTATCGCCTAAATCGTAGTCTGCGCGTTATTGGGGAGGGATTCAGGAGAAAATCCGGCGCTTTCTAGCCAATTTACTTCACGCGGCTGAAACAAAATTTTCATGGGCTATAGGCTTACCATTTTTTAATATTTTCGGAGAAAATTAAACTGCGCCTATTCGTTTATTTATCGCCTAAATCATAGTCTGCGCGTTATTGGGGAGGAATTCAGGAGAAAATAAGGCGCTTTCTAGCCAATTTATTTCACGCGGCTGAAACGAAATTTTCATGGGCTATAGGCTCACCATATTTTCATATTTTCGGAGAAAATAAACTGCGCCTATTCGTTTATCTATCGCCTATATCATAGTCTGCGCGTTATTGGGGAGGCATTCAGGCGAAAATAAGGCGCTTTCTAGCCAATTTATTTCACGCGGCTGAAACGAAATTTTCATGGGCTACAAGCTTACCATATTTTAATATTTTCGGAGAAAATTAAACTGCGCCTATTCGTTTATTTATCGCCTAAATCGTAGTCTGCGCGTTATTGGGGAGGGATTCAGGAGAAAATCCGGCGCTTTCTAGCCAATTTACTTCACGCGGCTGAAACAAAATTTTCATGGGCTATAGGCTTACCACTTTTTAATATTTTCGGAGAAAATTAAACTGCGCCTATTCGTTTATTTATCGCCTAAATCGTAGTCTGCGCGTTATTGGGGAGGGATTCAGGCAAAAATCCGGCGCTTTCTAGCCAATTTATTACATGCGGCTGAAACGAAATTTTCGTGGGCTATAGGCTTACCGTTTTTTAATATTTTCGGAGAAAATTAAACTGCGCCTATTCGTTTATTTATCGCCTAAATCGTAGTCTGCGCGTTATTGGGGAGGGATTCAGGCGAAAATCCGGCGCTTTCTAGCCAATTTATTTCACGCGGCTGAAACGAAATTTTCATGGGCTATAGGCTTACCGTTTTTTAATATTTTCGGAGAAAATAAACTGCGCCTATTCGTTTATTTATCGCCTAAATCGTAGTCTGCGCGTTATTGGGGAGGGATTCAGGTGGAAATCCGGCGCTTCCTAGCCAATTTCTTTCACAAGGCCGAAACGAAATTTTCATGGGCTATAGGCTTACCGTTTTTAATATTTTCGGAGAAAATTAAACTGCGCCTATTCGTTTATTTATCGCCTAAATCGTAGTCTGCGCGTTATTGGGGAGGGATTCAGGCGAAAATCCGGCGCTTTCTAGCCAATTTATTTCACGCGGCTGAAACGAAATTTTCATGGGCTATAGGCTTACCATTTTTTAATATTTTCGGAGAAAATTAAACTGCGCCTATTCGTTTATTTATCGCCTAAATCGTAGTCTGCGCGTTATTGGGGAGGGATTCAGGCGAAAATCCGGCGCTTTCTAGCCAATTTATTTCACGCGGCTGAAACGAAATTTTCATGGGCTATAGGCTTACCGTTTTTTAATATTTTCGGAGAAAAGTAAACTGCGCCTATTCGTTTATTTATCGCCTAAGTCGTAGTCTGCGCGTTATTGGGGAGGGATTCAGGCGGAAATCCGGTGCTTTCTAGCCAATTTCTTGCACGCGGCCGAAACGAAATTTTCATGGGCTATAGGCTTACCGTTTTTTAATATTTTCGGAGAAAATTAAACTGCGCCTATTCGTTTATTTATCGCCTAAATGGTAGTCTGCGCGTTATTGGGGAGGGATTCAGGCGAAAATCCGGCGCTTTCTAGCCAATTTATTACACGCGGCTGAAACGAAATTTTCATGGGCTATAGGCTTACCGTTTTTTAATATTTTCGGAGAAAATTAAAGTGCGACTATTCGTTTATTTATCGCCTAAGTCGTAGTCTGCACGTTATTGGGGTGGGATTCAGGCGAAAATCCGGCGCTTTCTAGCCAATTTATTTCACGCGGCTGAAACGAAATTTTCGTGGGCTGTAGGCTTACCGTTTTTAATATTTTCAGAGAAAATTAAACTGCGCCTATTCGTTTATTTATCGCCTAAATCGTAGTCTGCGCGTTATTGGGGAGGGATTCAGGCGAAAATCCGGCGCTTTCTAGCCAATTTATTTCACGCGGCTGAAACGAAATTTTCATGGGCTATAGGCTTACCATTTTTTAATATTTTCGGAGAAAATTAAACTGCACCTATTCGTTTATTTATCGCCTAAATCATAGTCTGCGCGTTATTGGGGAGGGATTCAGGAGAAAATCCGGCACTTTCTAGCCAATTTATTTCACGCGGCTGAAACGAAATTTTCATGGGCTATAGGCTTACCGTTTTTTAATATTTTCGGAGAAAATAAACTGCGCCTATTCGTTTATCTATCGCCTATATCATAGTCTGCGCGTTATTGGGGAGGGATTCAGGCGAAAATCCAGCGCTTTCTAGCCAATCCATTTCACGCGGCTGAAACGAAATTTTCATGGGCTATAGGCTTACCGTGTTTTTAATATTTTCGGAGAAAATTAAACTGTGCCTATTCGTTTATTTATCGCCTAAATCGTAGTCTGCGCGTTATTGGGGAGGGATTCAGGAGAAAATAAGGCGCTTTCTAGCCAATTTATTTCACGCGGCTGAGACGAAATTTTCATGGGCTATAGGCGTACCATTTTTTAATATTTTCGGAGAAAATTAAACTGCGCCTATTCGTTTATTTATCGCCTAAATCATAGTCTGCGCGTTATTGGGGAGGGATTCAGGAGAAAATCCGGCGCTTTCTAGCCAATTTATTTCACGCGGCTGAAACGAAATTTTCATGGGCTATAGGCTTACCATTTTTAATATTTTCGGAGGAAATTAAACTGCGCCTATTCGTTTATTTATCGCCTAAATCGTAGTCTGCGCGTTATTGGGGAGGGATTCAGGAGAAAATCCGGCGCTTTCTAGCCAATTTATTTCACGCGGCTGAAACGAAATTTTCATGGGCTATAGGCTTACCGTTTTTTAATATTTTCGGAGAAAATTAAACTGCGCCTATTCGTTTATTTATCGCCTAAATCGTAGTCTGCGCGTTATTGGGGAGGGATTCATTCGAAAATCCGGCGCTTTCTAGCCAATTTCTTTCATGCGGCTGAAACGAAATTTTCATGGGCTATAGGCTTACTGTTTTTTAACATTTTCTGAGAAAATTAAACTGCGCCGATTCGTTTATTTATCGCCTAAATCGTAGTCTGCGCGTTATTGGGGAGGGATTCAGGCGAAAATCCGGCGCTTTCTAGCCAATTTATTTCACGCGGCTGAAACGAAATTTTCATGGGCTATAGGCTTACCGTTTTTTAATATTTTCGGAGAAAAGTAAACTGCGCCTATTCGTTTATTTATCGCCTAAGTCGTAGTCTGCGCGTTATTGGGGAGGGATTCAGGCGGAAATCCGGTGCTTTCTAGCCAATTTCTTGCACGCGGCCGAAACGAAATTTTCATGGGCTATAGGGTTACCGTTTTTTAATATTTTCGGAGAAAATTAAACTGCGCCTATTCGTTTATTTATCGCCTAAATGGTAGTCTGCGCGTTATTGGGGAGGGATTCAGGCGAAAATCCGGCGCTTTCTAGCCAATTTATTACACGCGGCTGAAACGAAATTTTCATGGGCTATAGGCTTACCGTTTTTTAATATTTTCGGAGAAAATTAAAGTGCGACTATTCGTTTATTTATCGCCTAAGTCGTAGTCTGCACGTTATTGGGGTGGGATTCAGGCGAAAATCCGGCGCTTTCTAGCCAATTTATTTCACGCGGCTGAAACGAAATTTTCGTGGGCTGTAGGCTTACCGTTTTTAATATTTTCAGAGAAAATTAAACTGCGCCTATTCGTTTATTTATCGCCTAAATCGTAGTCTGCGCGTTATTGGGGAGGGATTCAGGCGAAAATCCGGCGCTTTCTAGCCAATTTATTTCACGCGGCTGAAACGAAATTTTCATGGGCTATAGGCTTACCATTTTTTAATATTTTCGGAGAAAATTAAACTGCACCTATTCGTTTATTTATCGCCTAAATCATAGTCTGCGCGTTATTGGGGAGGGATTCAGGAGAAAATCCGGCGCTTTCTAGCCAATTTATTTCACGCGGCTGAAACGAAATTTTCATGGGCTATAGGCTTACCGTTTTTTAATATTTTCGGAGAAAATAAACTGCGCCTATTCGTTTATCTATCGCCTATATC
The DNA here is from genome assembly GCF_038994185.2 of Dermacentor albipictus. Taxonomy (NCBI): domain Eukaryota; kingdom Metazoa; phylum Arthropoda; class Arachnida; order Ixodida; family Ixodidae; genus Dermacentor; species Dermacentor albipictus. The sequence goes on from NC_091827.1 coordinate 30,344,577, forward strand.
ATAGTCTGCGCGTTATTGGGGAGGGATTCAGGCGAAAATCCAGCGCTTTCTAGCCAATCCATTTCACGCGGCTGAAACGAAATTTTCATGGGCTATAGGCTTACCGTGTTTTTAATATTTTCGGAGAAAATTAAACTGTGCCTATTCGTTTATTTATCGCCTAAATCGTAGTCTGCGCGTTATTGGGGAGGGATTCAGGAGAAAATAAGGCGCTTTCTAGCCAATTTATTTCACGCGGCTGAGACGAAATTTTCATGGGCTATAGGCGTACCATTTTTTAATATTTTCGGAGAAAATTAAACTGCGCCTATTCGTTTATTTATCGCCTAAATCATAGTCTGCGCGTTATTGGGGAGGGATTCAGGAGAAAATCCGGCGCTTTCTAGCCAATTTATTTCACGCGGCTGAAACGAAATTTTCATGGGCTATAGGCTTACCATTTTTAATATTTTCGGAGGAAATTAAACTGCGCCTATTCGTTTATTTATCGCCTAAATCGTAGTCTGCGCGTTATTGGGGAGGGATTCAGGAGAAAATCCGGCGCTTTCTAGCCAATTTATTTCACGCGGCTGAAACGAAATTTTCATGGGCTATAGGCTTACCGTTTTTTAATATTTTCGGAGAAAATTAAACTGCGCCTATTCGTTTATTTATCGCCTAAATCGTAGTCTGCGCGTTATTGGGGAGGGATTCATTCGAAAATCCGGCGCTTTCTAGCCAATTTCTTTCATGCGGCTGAAACGAAATTTTCATGGGCTATAGGCTTACTGTTTTTTAACATTTTCTGAGAAAATTAAACTGCGCCGATTCGTTTATTTATCGCCTAAATCGTAGTCTGCGCGTTATTGGGGAGGGATTCAGGCGGAAATCGCGCTTTCTAGCCAATTTATTACACGCGGCTGAAACAAAGTTTTCATGGCCTATAGGCTTACCGTTTTTTAATTTTTCCGGAGAAAATTAAACTGCGCCTATTCGTTTATTTGTCGCCTAATCGTAGTCTACGCGTTATTGGGGAGGAATTCAGGAGAAAATAAGGCGCTTTCTAGCCAATTTATTTCACGCGGCTGAAACGAAATTTTCATGGGCTATAGGCTCACCATATTTTCATATTTTCGGAGAAAATAAACTGCGCCTATTCGTTTATCTATCGCCTATATCATAGTCTGCGCGTTATTGGGGAGGCATTCAGGCGAAAATAAGGCGCTTTCTAGCCAATTTATTTCACGCGGCTGAAACGAAATTTTCATGGGCTATAGGCTTACCATATTTTAATATTTTCGGAGAAAATTAAACTGCGCCTATTCGTTTATTTATCGCCTAAATCGTAGTCTGCGCGTTATTGGGGAGGGATTCAGGCGAAAATCCGGCGCTTTCTAGCCAAGTTATTTCACGCGGCTGAAACGAAATTTTCATGGGCTATAGGCTTACCGTTTTTTAATATTTTCGGAGAAAAGTAAACTGCGCCTATTCGTTTATTTATCGCCTAAATCGTAGTCTGCGCGTTATTGGGGAGGGATTCAGGCGAAAATCCGGCGCTTTCTAGCCAATTTATTACACGCGGCTGAAACGAAATTTTCATGGGCTACTGTTTTTTAATATTTTCGGAGGAAATTAAACTGCGCCTATTCGTTTATTTATCGCCTAAATCGTAGTCTGCGCGTTATTGGGGAGGGATTCAGGCGAAAATCCGGCGCTTTCTAGCCAATTTATTACACGCGGCTGAAACGAAATTTTCATAGGCTATACGCTTACCGTTTTTTAATATTTTCGGAGAAAATTAAACTGCGCCTATTCGTTTATTTATCGCCTAAATCGTAGTCTGCGCGTTATTGGGGAGGGATTCAGGCGAAAATCCGGCGCTTTCTAGCCAATTTATTTCACGCGGCAGAAACGAAATTTTCATGGGCTATAGGCGTACCATTTTTTAATATTTTCGGAGAAAATTAAACTGCGCCTATTCGTTTATTTATCGCCTAAATCATAGTCTGCGCGTTATTGGGGAGGGATTCAGGAGAAAATCCGGCGCTTTCTAGCCAATTTATTTCACGCGGCTGAAACGAAATTTTCATGGGCTATAGGCTTACCATTTTTTAATATTTTCGGAGAAAATTAAACTACGCCTATTCGTTTATTTATCGCCTAAATCGTAGTCTGCGCGTTATTGGGGAGGGATTCAGGAGAAAATCCGGCGCTTTCTAGCCAATTTATTACAAGCGGCTGAAACGAAATTTTCATTGGCTATAGGTTTACCGTTTTTTAATATTTTCGGAGGAAATTAGACTGCGCCTATTCGTTTATTTATCGCCTAAATCGTAGTCTGCGCGTTATTGGGGAGGGATTCAGGAGAAAATCAGGCGCTTTCTAGCCAATTTATTACAGCCGGCTGAAACGAAATTTTCATGGGCTATAGGCTTACCGTTTTTTAATATTATCGGAGAAAATTAAACTGCGCCTATTCGTTTATTTATCGCCTAAATCGTAGTCTGCGCGTTATTGGGGAGGGATTCATTCGAAAATCCGGCGCTTTCTAGCCAATTTCTTTCACGCGGCTGAAACGAAATTTCATGGGCTATAGGCTTACCGTTTTTTAATATTTTCGGAGAAAATTAAACTGTTACCATTCGTTTATTTATCGCCTAAATCGTAGTCCGCGCGTTATTGGGGATGGATTCAGGCGAAAATCCGGCGCTTTCTAGCCAATTTATTACACGCGGCTGAAACGAAATTTTCATGGGCTATAGGCTTACCATTTTTTATTATTTTCGGAGAAAACAAACTGCGACCATTCGTTTTATTTATCGCCTAAATCGTAGTCCGCGAGTTATTGGGGAGGGATTCGTGCGAAAATCCGGCGCTTTCTAGCAAATTTCTTTCATGCGGCTGAAACGAAATTTTCATGGGCTATAGGCTTACTGTTTTTTAACATTTTCTGAGAAAATTAAACTGCGCCGATTCGTTTATTTATCGCCTAAATCGTAGTCTGCGCGTTATTGGGGAGGGATGCAGGCGGAAATCTGGCGCTTTCTAGCCAATTTATTACACGCGGCTGAAGCAAAATTTTCATGGCCTATAGGCTTATCGTTTTTTAATTTTTCCGGAGAAAATTAAACTGCGCCTATTCGTTTATTTGTCGCCTAAATCGTAGTCTACGCGTTATTGGGGAGGAATTCAGGAGAAAATAAGGCGCTTTCTAGCCAATTTATTTCACGCGGCTGAAACGAAATTTTCATGGGCTATAGGCTCACCATATTTTCATATTTTCGGAGAAAATAAACTGCGCCTATTCGTTTATCTATCGCCTATATCTTAGTCTGCGCGTTATTGGGGAGGCATTCAGGCGAAAATAAGGCGCTTTCTAGCCAATTTATTTCACGCGGCTGAAACGAAATTTTCATGGGCTATAGGCTTACCATATTTTAATATTTTCGGAGAAAATTAAACTGCGCCTATTCGTTTATTTATCGCCTAAATCGTAGTCTGCGCGTTATTGGGGAGGGATTCAGGCGAAAATCCGGCGCTTTCTAGCCAAGTTATTTCATGCGGCTGAAACGAAATTTTCATGGGCTATAGGCTTACCGTTTTTTAATATTTTCGGAGAAAAGTAAACTGCGCCTATTCGTTTATTTATCGCCTAAATCGTAGTCTGCGCGTTATTGGGGAGGGATTCAGGCGAAAATCCGGCGTTTTCTAGCCAATTTATTACACGCGGCTGAAACGAAATTTTCATGGGCTATAGGCTTACCGTTTTTTAATATTTTCGGAGAAAATTAAACTGCGCTTGTTCGTTTATTTATCGCCTAAATCGTAGTCTGCGCGTTATTGGGGAGGGATTCAGGGGAAAATCCGGCGCTTTCTAGCCAATTTATTTCACGCGGCTGAAACGAAATTTTCATGGGCTATAGGCTTACCGTTTTTTAATATTTTCGGAGAAAATTAAACTGCGCCTATTCGTTTATTTATCGCCTAAATCGTAGTCTGCGCGTTATTGGGGAGGGATTCAGGCGAAAATCCGGCGCTTTCTAGCCAATTTATTTCACGCGGCTGAAACGAAATTTTCGTGGGCTATAGGCTTACCGCTTTTTCATATTTTCGGAGAAAATTAAACTGCGCCTATTCGTTTATTTATCGCCTAAATCGTAGTCTGCGCGTTATTGGGGAGGGATTCAGGCGAAAATCCGGCGCTTTCTAGCCAATTTATTACATGCGGCTGAAACGAAATTTTCGTGGGCTATAGGCTTACCGTTTTTTAATATTTTCGGAGAAAATTAAACTGCGCCTATTCGTTTATTTATCGCCTAAATCGTAGTCTGCGCGTTATTGGGGAGGGATTCAGGCGAAAATCCGGCGCTTTCTAGCCAACTTATTTCACGCGGCTGAAACGAAATTTTCATGGGCTATAGGCTTACCGTTTTTTAATATTTTCGGAGAAAATTAAACTGCGCCTATTCGTTTATTTATCGCGTAAATCGTAGTCTGCGCGTTATTGGGGAGGGATTCAGGCGGAAATCCGGCGCTTCCTAGCCAATTTCTTTCACGCGGCCGAAACGAAATTTTGATGGGCTATATATAGGCTTACCGTTTTTTAATATTTTTGGAGAAAATTAAACTGCGCCTATTCGTTTATTTATCGCCTAAATCGTAGTCTGCGCGTTATTGGGGAGGGATTCAGGCGAAAATCCGGCGCTTTCTAGCCAATTTATTACACGCGGCTGAAACGAAATATTCATAGGCTATAGGCTTACCGTTTTTTAATATTTTCGGAGAAAATTAAACTGCGCCTATTCGTTTATTTATCGCCTAAATCGTAGACTGCGCGTTATTGGGGAGGGATTCAGGCGGAAATCCGGCGCTTTCTAGCCAATTTATTACAAGCGGCTGAAACGAAATTTTCATGGGCTATAGGCTTACCGTTTTTTAATATTTTCGGAGAAAATTAAACTGCGCCTATTCGTTTATTTATCGCCTAAATCGTAGTCTGCGCGTTATTGGGGAGGGATTCAGGCGGAAATCCGGCGCTTCCTAGCCAATTTCTTTCACGCGGCCGAAACGAAACTTTCATGGGCTATAGGCTTACCGTTTTTTCATATTTTCGGAGAAAATTAAACTGCGCCTATTCGTTTATTTATCGCCTAAATCGTAGTCTGCGCGTTATTGGGGAGGGATTCAGGCGAAAATCCGGCGCTTTCTAGCCAATTTATTACACGCGGCTGAAACGACATTTTCATGGGCTATAGGCTTACCGTTTTTTAATATTTTATGAGAAAATAAAACTGCGCTTATTGGTTTATTTATCGCCTAAATCGTAGTCTGCGCGTTATTGGGGAGGGATTCAAGCGAAAATCCGGCGCTTTCTAGGCAATTTATTTCACGCGGCTGAAACGAAATTTTCATGGGCTATAGGCTTACCGCTTTTTAATATTTTCGGAGAAAATTAGAGTGTGCCTTTTCGTTTATTTATCGCCTAAATCGTAGTCTGCGCGTTATTGGGGAGGGATTCAGACGGAAATCCGGCGCTTTCTAGCCAATTTCTTTCACGCGGCTGAAACGAAATTTTCATGGGCTATAGGCTTACCGTTGTTTAATATTTTCGGAGAAAATTAAGCTGCGCCTATTCATTTATTTATCGCCTAAATCGTAGTGTGCGCGTTATTGGGGAGGGATTCAGGCGGAAATCCGGCGCTTTCTAGCCAATTTATTTCACGCGGCTGAAACGAAATTTTCATGGGCTATAGGCTCACCATATTTTCATATTTTCGGAGAAAATAAACTACGCCTATTCGTTTATCTATCGCCTATATCATAGTCTGCGCGTTATTGGGGAGGCATTCAGGCGAAAATAAGGCGCTTTCTAGCCAATTTATTTCACGCGGCTGAAACGAAATTTTCATGGGCTACAGGCTTACCATATTTTAATATTTTCGGAGAAAATTAAACTGCGCCTATTCGTTTATTTATCGCCTAAATCGTAATCTGCGCGTTATTGGGGAGGGATTCAGGCGAAAATCCGGCGCTTTCTAGCCAAGTTATTTCACGCGGCTGAAACGAAATTTTCATGGTCTATAGGCTTACTATTTTTTAATATTTTCGGAGAAAATTAAACTGCGCTTATTCGTTTATTTATCGCCTAAATCGTTATCTGCGCGTTAGTGGGGAGGGATTCAGGGGAAAATCCGGCGCTTTCTAGCCAATTTATTTCACGCGGCTGAAACGAAATTTTCATGGGCTATAGGCTTACCGTTTTTTAATATTTTCGGAGAAAATTAAACTGCGCCTATTCGTTTATTTATCGCCTAAATCGTAGTCTGCGCGTTATTGGGGAGGGATTCAGGCGAAAATCCGGCGCTTTCTGGCCAGTTTATTTCACGCGGCTGAAACGAAATTTTCGTGGGCTATAGGCTTACCGCTTTTTCATATTTTCGGAGAAAATTAAACTGCGCCTATTCGTTTATTTATCGCCTAAATCGTAGTCTGCGCGTTATTGGGGAGGGATTCAGGCCAAAATCCGGCGCTTTCTAGCCAATTTATTACATGCGGCTGAAACGAAATTTTCGTGGGCTATAGGCTTACCGTTTTTTAATATTTTCGGAGAAAATTAAACTGCGCCTATTCGTTTATTTATCGCCTAAATCGTAGTCTGCGCGTTATTGGGGAGGGATTCAGGCGAAAATCCGGCGCTTTCTAGCCAATTTATTTCACGCGGCTGAAACGAAATTTTCATGGGCTATAGGCTTACCGTTTTTTAATATTTTCGGAGAAAATAAACTGCGCCTATTCGTTTATTTATCGCCTAAATCGTAGTCTGCGCGTTATTGGGGAGGGATTCAGGTGGAAATCCGGCGCTTCCTAGCCAATTTCTTTCACGCGGCCGAAACGAAATTTTCATGGGCTATAGGCTTACCGTTTTTAATATTTTCGGAGAAAATTAAACTGCGCCTATTCGTTTATTTATCGCCTAAATCGTAGTCTGCGCGTTATTGGGGAGGGATTCAGGCGAAAATCCGGCGCTTTCTAGCCAATTTATTTCACGCGGCTGAAATGAAATTTTCATGGGCTATAGGCTTACCATTTTTTAATATTTTCGGAGAAAATTAAACTGCGCCTATTCGTTTATTTATCGCCTAAATCGTAGTCTGCGCGTTATTGGGGAGGGATTCAGGCGAAAATCCGGCGCTTTCTAGCCAATTTATTTCACGCGGCTGAAACGAAATTTTCATGGGCTATAGGCTTACCGTTTTTTAATATTTTCGGAGAAAAGTAAACTGCGCCTATTCGTTTATTTATCGCCTAAATCGTAGTCTGCGCGTTATTGGGGAGGGATTCAGGCGGAAATCCGGTGCTTTCTAGCCAATTTCTTTCACGCGGCCGAAACGAAATTTTCATGGGCTATAGGCTTACCGTTTTTTAATATTTTCGGAGAAAATTAAACTGCGCCTATTCGTTTATTTATCGCCTAAATGGTAGTCTGCGCGTTATTGGGGAGGGATTCAGGCGAAAATCTGGCGCTTTCTAGCCAATTTATTACACGCGGCTGAAACGAAATTTTCATGGGCTATAGGCTTACCGTTTTTTAATATTTTCGGAGAAAATTAAAGTGCGACTATTCGTTTATCTATCGCCTATATCATAGTCTGCGCGTTATTGGGGAGGCATTCAGGCGAAAATCCGGCGCTTTCTAGCCAATTTATTTCACGCGGCTGAAACGAAATTTTCGTGGGCTGTAGGCTTACCGTTTTTAATATTTTCGGAGAAAATTAAACTGCGCCTATTCGTTTATTTATCGCCTAAATCGTAGTCTGCGCGTTATTGGGGAGGGATTCAGGCGAAAATCCGGCGCTTTCTAGCCAATTTATTTCACGCGGCTGAAACGAAATTTTCATGGGCTATAGGCTTACCATTTTTTAATATTTTCGGAGAAAATAAACTGCGCCTATTCGTTTATTTATCGCCTAAATCGTAGTCTGCGCGTTATTGGGGAGGGATTCAGGCGAAAATCCGGCGCTTTCTAGCCAATTTATTTCACGCGGCTGAAACGAAATTTTCATGGGCTATAGGCTTACCGTTTTTTAATATTTTCGGAGAAAATTAAACTGCGCCTATTCGTTTATTTATCGCCTAAATCGTAGTCTGCGCGTTATTGGGGAGGGATTCAGGCGAAAATCCGGCGCTTTCTAGCCAGTTTATTTCACGCGGCTGAAACGAAATTTTCGTGGGCTATAGGCTTACCGCTTTTTCATATTTTCGGAGAAAATTAAACTGCGCCTATTCGTTTATTTATCGCCTAAATCGTAGTCTGCGCGTTATTGGGGAGGGATTCAGGCGAAAATCCGGCGCTTTCTAGCCAATTTATTACATGCGGCTGAAACGAAATTTTCGTGGGCTATAGGCTTACCGTTTTTTAATATTTTCGGAGAAAATAAACTGCGCCTATTCGTTTATTTATCGCGTAAATCGTAGTCTGCGCGTTATTGGGGAGGGATTCAGGTGGAAATCCGGCGCTTCCTAGCCAATTTCTTTCACGCGGCCGAAACGAAATTTTCATGGGCTATAGGCTTACCGTTTTTAATATTTTCGGAGAAAATTAAACTGCGCCTATTCGTTTATTTATCGCCTAAATCGTAGTCTGCGCGTTATTGGGGAGGGATTCAGGCGAAAATCCGGCGCTTTCTAGCCAATTTATTTCACGCGGCAGAAACGAAATTTTCATGGGCTATAGGCTTACCTTTTTTTAATATTTTCGGAGAAAATTAAACTGCGCCTATTCGTTTATTTATCGCCTAAATCGTAGTCTGCGCGTTATTGGGGAGGGATTCAGGCGAAAATCCGGCGCTTTCTAGCCAATTTATTTCACGCGGCTGAAACGAAATTTTCATGGGCTATAGGCTTACCGTTTTTTAATATTTTCGGAGAAAAGTAAACTGCGCCTATTCGTTTATTTATCGCCTAAATCGTAGTCTGCGCGTTATTGGGGAGGGATTCAGGCGGAAATCCGGCGCTTTCTAGCCAATTTCTTTCACGCGGCCGAAACGAAATTTTCATGGGCTATAGGCTTACCGTTTTTTAATATTTTCGGAGAAAATTAAACTGCGCCTATTCGTTTATTTATCGCCTAAATGGTAGTCTGCGCGTTATTGGGGAGGGATTCAGGCGAAAATCCGGCGCTTTCTAGCCAATTTATTACACGCGGCTGAAACGAAATTTTCATGGGCTATAGGCTTACCGTTTTTTAATATTTTCGGAGAAAATTAAAGTGCGACTATTCGTTTATTTATCGCCTAAGTCGTAGTCTGCACGTTATTGGGGTGGGATTCAGGCGAAAATCCGGCGCTTTCTAGCCATTTTATTTCACGCGGCTGAAACGAAATTTTCGTGGGCTGTAGGCTTACCGTTTTTAATATTTTCGGAGAAAATTAAACTGCGCCTATTCGTTTATTTATCGCCTAAATCGTAGTCTGCGCGTTATTGGGGAGGGATTCAGGCGAAAATCCGGCGCTTTCTAGCCAATTTATTTCACGCGGCTGAAACGAAATTTTCATGGGCTATAGGCTTACCATTTTTTAATATTTTCGGAGAAAATTAAACTGCGCCTATTCGTTTATTTATCGCCTAAATCGTAGTCTGCGCGTTATTGGGGAGGGATTCAGGCGAAAATCCGGCGCTTTCTAGCCAATTTATTTCACGCGGCTGAAACGAAATTTTCATGGGCTATAGGCTTACCGTTTTTTAATATTTTCGGAGAAAAGTAAACTGCGCCTATTCGTTTATTTATCGCCTAAATCGTAGTCTGCGCGTTATTGGGGAGGGATTCAGGCGGAAATCCGGCGCTTTCTAGCCAATTTCTTTCACGCGGCCGAAACGAAATTTTCATGGGCTATAGGCTTACCGTTTTTTAATATTTTCGGAGAAAATTAAACTGCGCCTATTCTTTTATTTATCGCCTAAATGGTAGTCTGCGCGTTATTGGGGAGGGATTCAGGCGAAAATCCGGCGCTTTCTAGCCAATTTATTACACGCGGCTGAAACGAAATTTTCATGGGCTATAGGCTTACCGTTTTTTAATATTTTCGGAGAAAATTAAAGTGCGACTATTCGTTTATTTATCGCCTAAGTCGTAGTCTGCACGTTATTGGGGTGGGATTCAGGCGAAAATCCGGCGCTTTCTAGCCAATTTATTTCACGCGGCTGAAACGAAATTTTCGTGGGCTGTAGGCTTACCGTTTTGTAATATTTTCGGAGAAAGTTAAACTGCGCCTATTCGTTTATTTATCGCCTAATTCGTAGTCTGCGCGTTATTGGGGAGGGATTCAGGAGAAAATCCGGCGCTTTCTAGCCAATTTATTTCACGCGGCTGAAACGAAATTTTCGTGGGCTATAGGCTTACCGTTTTTGAATATTTTCGGAGGAAATAAACTGCGCCTATTCGTTTATCTATCGCCTATATCATAGTCTGCGCGTTATTGGGGAGGGATGCAGTCGAAAATAAGGCGCTTTCTAGCCAATTTATTTCACGCGGCTGAAACGAAATTTTCATGGGCTATAGGCTTACCATATTTTAATATTTTCGGAGAAAATTAAACTGCGCCTAGTCGTTTATTTATCGCCTAAATCGTAGTCTGCGCGTTATTGGGGAGGGATTCAGGCAGAAATCCGGCGCTTTCTAGCCAATTTCTTTCACGCGGCCGAAACGAAATTTTCATGGGCTATAGGCTTACCGTTTTTTAATATTTTTGGAGAAAATTAAACTGCGCCTATTCGTTTATTTATCGCCTAAATCGTAGTCTGCGCGTTAATGGGGAGGGATTCAGGCGAAAATCCGGCGCTTTCTAGCCAATTTATTACACGCGGCTGAAACGAAATTTTCATGGGCTATATGCTTAGCGTTTTTTAATATTTTCGGAGAAAATTAAACTGCGCCTATTCGTTTATTTATCGCCTAAATCGTAGTCTGCGCGTTATTGGGGAGGGATTCAGGCGAAAATCCGGCACTTTCTAGCCAATTTATTTCACGCGGCTGAAACGAAATTTTCATGGGCTATAGGCTTACCGTTTTTTAATATTTTCGAAGGAAATTAAACTGCGCCTATTCGTTTATTTATCGCCTAAATCGTAGTCTGCGCGTTATTGGGGAGGGATTCAGGCGGAAATCTGGCGCTTTCTAGCCAATTTCTTTCACGCGGCCGAAACGAAACTTTCATGGGCTATAGGCTTACCGTTTTTTCATATTTTCGGAGAAAATTAAACTGCGCCTATTCGTTTATTTATCGCCTAAATCGTAGTCTGCGCGTTATTGGGGAGGGATTCAGGCGAAAATCCGGCGCTTTCTAGCCAATTTATTACACGCGGCTGAAACGACATTTTCATGGGCTATAGGCTTACCGTTTTTTAATATTTTCGGAGAAAATTAAACTGCGCCTATTGGTTTATTTATCGCCTAAATCGTAGTCTGCGCGTTATTGGGGAGGGATTCAAGCGAAAATCCGGCGCTTTCTAGCCAATTTATTTCACGCGGCTGAAACGAAATTTTCATGGGCTATAGGCTTACCGCTTTTTAATATTTTCGGAGAAAATTAGAGTGTGCCTTTTCGTTTATTTATCGCCTAAATCGTAGTCTGCGCGTTATTGGGGAGGGATTCAGACGGAAATCCGGCGCTTTCTAGCCAATTTCTTTCACGCGGCTGAAACGAAATTTTCATGGGCTATAGGCTCACCATATTTTCATATTTTCGGAGAAAATAAACTGCGCCTATTCGTTTATCTATCGCCTATATCATAGTCTGCGCGTTATTGGGGAGGCATTCAGGCGAAAATAAGGCGCTTTCTAGCCAATTTATTTCACGCGGCTGAAACGAAATTTTCATGGGCTACAGGCTTACCATATTTTAATATTTTCGGAGAAAATTAAACTGCGCCTATTCGTTTATTTATCGCCTAAATCGTAGTCTGCGCGTTATTGGGGAGGGATTCAGGCGAAAATCCGGCGCTTTCTAGCCAAGTTATTTCACGCGGCTGAAACGAAATTTTCATGGTCTATAGGCTTACTATTTTTTAATATTTTCGGAGAAAATTAAACTGCGCTTATTCGTTTATTTGTCGCCTAAATCGTAATCTGCGCGTTAGTGGGGAGGGATTCAGGGGAAAATCCGGCGCTTTCTAGCCAATTTATTTCACGCGGCTGAAATGAAATTTTCATGGGCTATAGGCTTACCGTTTTTTAATATTTTCGGAGAAAATTAAACTGCGCCTATTCGTTTATTTATCGCCTAAATCGTAGTCTGCGCGTTATTGGGGAGGGATTCAGGCGAAAATCCGGCGCTTTCTAGCCAGTTTATTTCACGCGGCTTTAACGAAATTTTCATGGGCTATAGGCTTACCATATTTTAATATTTTCGGAGAAAATTAAACTGCGCCTATTCGTTTATTTATCGCCTAAATCGTAGTCTGCGCGTTATTGGGGAGGGATTCAGGCAGAAATCCGGCGCTTCCTAGCCAATTTCTTTCACGCGGCCGAAACGAAATTTTCATGGGCTATAGGCTTACCGTTTTTTAATATTTTTGGAGAAAATTAAACTGCGCCTATTCGTTTATTTATCGCCTAAATCGTAGTCTGCGCGTTAATGGGGAGGGATTCAGGCAAAAATCCGGCGCTTTCTAGCCAATTTATTACACGCGGCTGAAACGACATTTTCATGGGCTATATGCTTAGCGTTTTTTAATATTTTCGGAGAAAATTAAACTGCGCCTATTCGTTTATTTATCGCCTAAATCGTAGTCTGCGCGTTATTGGGGAGGGATTCAGGCGAAAATCCGGCACTTTCTAGCCAATTTATTTCACGCGGCTGAAACGAAATTTTCATGGGCTATAGGCTTACCGTTTTTTAATATTTTCGAAGGAAATTAAACTGCGCCTATTCGTTTATTTATCGCCTAAATCGTAGTCTGCGCGTTATTGGGGAGGGATTCAGGCGGAAATCTGGCGCTTTCTAGCCAATTTCTTTCACGTGGCCGAAACGAAACTTTCATGGGCTATAGGCTTACCGTTTTTTCATATTTTCGGAGAAAATTAAACTGCGCCTATTCGTTTATTTATCGCCTAAATCGTAGTCTGCGCGTTATTGGGGAGGGATTCAGGCGAAAATCCGGCGCTTTCTAGCCAATTTATTTCACGCGGCTGAAACGAAATTTTCATGGGCTATAGGCTTACCATTTTTTAATATTTTCGGAGAAAATTAAACTGCGCCTATTCGTTTATTTATCGCCTGAATCGTAGTCTGCGCGTTATTGGGGAGGGATTCAGGCGAAAATCCGGCGCTTTCTAGCCAATTTATTTCACGCGGCTGAAACGAAATTTTCATGGGCTATAGGCTTACCGTTTTTTAATATTTTCGGAGAAAAGTAAACTGCGCCTATTCGTTTATTTATCGCCTAAATCGTAGTCTGCGCGTTATTGGGGAGGGATTCAGGCGGAAATCCGGCGCTTTCTAGCCAATTTCTTTCACGCGGCCGAAACGAAATTTTCATGGGCTATAGGCTTACCGTTTTTTAATATTTTCGGAGAAAATTAAACTGCGCCTATTCGTTTATTTATCGCCTAAATGGTAGTCTGCGCGTTATTGGGGAGGGATTCAGGCGAAAATCCGGCGCTTTCTAGCCAATTTATTACACGCGGCTGAAACGAAATTTTCGTGGGCTGTAGGCTTACCGTTTTGTAATATTTTCGGAGAAAATTAAACTGCGCCTATTCGTTTATTTATCGCCTAATTCGTAGTCTGCGCGTTATTGGGGAGGGATTCAGGAGAAAATCCGGCGCTTTCTAGCCAATTTATTTCACGCGGCTGAAACGAAATTTTCGTGGGCTATAGGCTTACCGTTTTTGAATATTTTCGGAGGAAATAAACTGCGCCTATTCGTTTATCTATCGCCTATATCATAGTCTGCGCGTTATTGGGGAGGGATTCAGGCGAAAATAAGGCGCTTTCTAGCCAATTTATTTCACGCGGCTGAAACGAAATTTTCATGGGCTATAGGCTTACCATATTTTAATATTTTCGGAGAAAATTAAACTGCGCCTATTCGTTTATTTATCGCCTAAATCGTAGTCTGCGCGTTATTGGGGAGGGATTCAGGCGAAAATCCGGCACTTTCTAGCCAATTTATTTCACGCGGCTGAAACGAAATTTTCATGGGCTATAGGCTTACCGTTTTTTAATATTTTCGAAGGAAATTAAACTGCGCCTATTCGTTTATTTATCGCCTAAATCGTAGTCTGCACGTTATTGGGGTGGGATTCAGGCGAAAATCCGGCGCTTTCTAGCCAATTTATTTCACGCGGCTGAAACGAAATTTTCGTGGGCTGTAGGCTTACCGTTTTTAATATTTTCGGAGAAAATTAAACTGCGCCTATTCGTTTATTTATCGCCTAAATCGTAGTCTGCGCGTTATTGGGGAGGGATTCAGGCGAAAATCCGGCGCTTTCTAGCCAATTTATTTCACGCGGCTGAAACGAAATTTTCATGGGCTATAGGCTTACCATTTTTTAATATTTTCGGAGAAAATTAAACTGCGCCTATTCGTTTATTTATCGCCTGAATCGTAGTCTGCGCGTTATTGGGGAGGGATTCAGGCGAAAATCCGGCGCTTTCTAGCCAATTTATTTCACGCGGCTGAAACGAAATTTTCATGGGCTATAGGCTTACCGTTTTTTAATATTTTCGGAGAAAAGTAAACTGCGCCTATTCGTTTATTTATCGCCTAAATCGTAGTCTGCGCGTTATTGGGGAGGGATTCAGGCGGAAATCCGGCGCTTTCTAGCCAATTTCTTTCACGCGGCCGAAACGAAATTTTCATGGGCTATAGGCTTACCGTTTTTTAATATTTTCGGAGAAAATTAAACTGCGCCTATTCGTTTATTTATCGCCTAAATGGTAGTCTGCGCGTTATTGGGGAGGGATTCAGGCGAAAATCCGGCGCTTTCTAGCCAATTTATTACACGCGGCTGAAACGAAATTTTCGTGGGCTGTAGGCTTACCGTTTTGTAATATTTTCGGAGAAAATTAAACTGCGCCTATTCGTTTATTTATCGCCTAATTCGTAGTCTGCGCGTTATTGGGGAGGGATTCAGGAGAAAATCCGGCGCTTTCTAGCCAATTTATTTCACGCGGCTGAAACGAAATTTTCGTGGGCTATAGGCTTACCGTTTTTGAATATTTTCGGAGGAAATAAACTGCGCCTATTCGTTTATCTATCGCCTATATCATAGTCTGCGCGTTATTGGGGAGGGATTCAGGCGAAAATAAGGCGCTTTCTAGCCAATTTATTTCACGCGGCTGAAACGAAATTTTCATGGGCTATAGGCTTACCATATTTTAATATTTTCGGAGAAAATTAAACTGCGCCTATTCGTTTATTTATCGCCTAAATCGTAGTCTGCGCGTTATTGGGGAGGGATTCAGGCAGAAATCCGGCGCTTTCTAGCCAATTTCTTTCACGCGGCCGAAACGAAATTTTCATGGGCTATAGGCTTACCGTTTTTTAATATTTTTGGAGAAAATTAAACTGCGCCTATTCGTTTATTTATCGCCTAAATCGTAGTCTGCGCGTTAATGGGGAGGGATTCAGGCGAAAATCCGGCGCTTTCTAGCCAATTTATTACACGCGGCTGAAACGAAATTTTCATTGGCTATATGCTTAGCGTTTTTTAATATTTTCGGAGAAAATTAAACTGCGCCTATTCGTTTATTTATCGCCTAAATCGTAGTCTGCGCGTTATTGGGGAGGGATTCAGGCGAAAATCCGGCACTTTCTAGCCAATTTATTTCACGCGGCTGAAACGAAATTTTCATGGGCTATAGGCTTACCGTTTTTTAATATTTTCGAAGGAAATTAAACTGCGCCTATTCGTTTATTTATCGCCTAAATCGTAGTCTGCGCGTTATTGGGGAGGGATTCAGGCGGAAATCTGGCGCTTTCTAGCCAATTTCTTTCACGCGGCCGAAACGAAACTTTCATGGGCTATAGGCTTACCGTTTTTTCATATTTTCGGAGAAAATTAAACTGCGCCTATTCGTTTATTTATCGCCTAAATCGTAGTCTGCGCGTTATTGGGGAGGGATTCAGGCGAAAATCCGGCGCTTTCTAGCCAATTTATTACACGCGGCTGAAACGACATTTTCATGGGCTATAGGCTTACCGTTTTTTAATATTTTCGGAGAAAATTAAACTGCGCCTATTGGTTTATTTATCGCCTAAATCGTAGTCTGCGCGTTATTGGGGAGGGATTCAAGCGAAAATCCGGCGCTTTCTAGCCAATTTATTTCACGCGGCTGAAACGAAATTTTCATGGGCTATAGGCTTACCGCTTTTTAATATTTTCGGAGAAAATTAGAGTGTGCCTTTTCGTTTATTTATCGCCTAAATCGTAGTCTGCGCGTTATTGGGGAGGGATTCAGACGGAAATCCGGCGCTTTCTAGCCAATTTCTTTCACGCGGCTGAAACGAAATTTTCATGGGCTATAGGCTCACCATATTTTCATATTTTCGGAGAAAATAAACTGCGCCAATTCGTTTATCTATCGCCTATATCATAGTCTGCGTGTTATTGGGGAGGCATTCAGGCGAAAATAAGGCGCTTTCTAGCCAATTTATTTCACGCGGCTGAAACGAAATTTTCATGGGCTACAGGCTTACCATATTTTAATATTTTCGGAGAAAATTAAACTGCGCCTATTCGTTTATTTATCGCCTAAATCGTAGTCTGCGCGTTATTGGGGAGGGATTCAGCCGAAAATCCGGCGCTTTCTAGCCAAGTTATTTCACGCGCCTGAAACGAAATTTTCATGGTCTATAGGCTTACTATTTTTTAATATTTTCGGAGAAAATTAAACTGCGCTTATTCGTTTATTTGTCGCCTAAATCGTAATCTGCGCGTTAGTGGGGAGGGATTCAGGGGAAAATCCGGCGCTTTCTAGCCAATTTATTTCACGCGGCTGAAATGAAATTTTCATGGGCTATAGGCTTACCGTTTTTTAATATTTTCGGAGAAAATTAAACTGCGCCTATTCGTTTATTTATCGCCTAAATCGTAGTCTGCGCGTTATTGGGGAGGGATTCAGGCGAAAATCCGGCGCTTTCTAGCCAGTTTATTTCACGCGGCTGAAACGAAATTTTCATGGGCTATAGGCTTACCATATTTTAATATTTTCGGAGAAAATAAACTGCGCCTATTCGTTTATTTATCGCCTAAATCGTAGTCTGCGCGTTATTGGGGAGGGATTCAGGCAGAAATCCGGCGCTTCCTAGCCAATTTCTTTCACGCGGCCGAAACGAAATTTTCATGGGCTATAGGCTTACCGTTTTTTAATATTTTTGCAGAAAATTAAACTGCGCCTATTCGTTTATTTATCGCCTAAATCGTAGTCTGCGCGTTAATGGGGAGGGATTCAGGCGAAAATCCGGCGCTTTCTAGCCAATTTATTACACGCGGCTGAAACGACATTTTCATGGGCTATATGCTTAGCGTTTTTTAATATTTTCGGAGAAAATTAAACTGCGCCTATTCGTTTATTTATCGCCTAAATCGTAGTCTGCGCGTTATTGGGGAGGGATTCAGGCGAAAATCCGGCACTTTCTAGCCAATTTATTTCACGCGGCTGAAACGAAATTTTCATGGGCTATAGGCTTACCGTTTTTTAATATTTTCGAAGGAAATTAAACTGCGCCTATTCGTTTATTTATCGCCTAAATCGTAGTCTGCGCGTTATTGGGGAGGGATTCAGGCGGAAATCTGGCGCTTTCTAGCCAATTTCTTTCACGCGGCCGAAACGAAACTTTCATGGGCTATAGGCTTACCGTTTTTTCATATTTTCGGAGAAAATTAAACTGCGCCTATTCGTTTATTTATCGCCTAAATCGTAGTCTGCGCGTTATTGGGGAGGGATTCAGGCGAAAATCCGGCGCTTTCTAGCCAATTTATTACACGCGGCTGAAACGACATTTTCATGGGCTATAGGCTTACCGTTTTTTAATATTTTCGGAGAAAATTAAACTGCGCCTATTGGTTTATTTATCGCCTAAATCGTAGTCTGCGCGTTATTGGGGAGGGATTCATGCGAAAATCCGGCGCTTTCTAGCCAATTTATTTCACGCGGCTGAAACGAAATTTTCATGGGCTATAGGCTAACCATTCTTTAATACTTTTAGATTAAAATATTCTGCGCCTATTTGTTTATTTTTCACCTAAATCAGTCTAAATAGCCTAAATCACAACAATTTGGCATAAATACGTCCATTGGCAGGGTGAACGATGTATGATGTGAACCATTGCTCGCGAAAAAAGATGCCTGGGCCTACATTGTGATCGGCTCTGTGTTTACGTTTTAAAAGGCAAATAGTCAATCAGCGCATGTCCGTTTATTCATCGCGTAAAATAGTTCGCCGTAGGTCGGCGTCCTAAAAAGGGATGAACTGGATTGGATTCTGCGGTTTTGTGTGCCAAAACTGCGATTCCATTAAGGAGGAATTATTTCGGATTAATTTTGCCCTCTAGGGGATATATAAGGTGCCGCAGTGCACGGGTATTCTGGCATTTGGCCCCGCAAGAAATCCGGCCGCCGCCCAGGGGATTCGAACTCGCGACTTCGTGCTTAGCAGCGCAACACCATAACCGCTGCGCCACCACGGCGGGCATAGAAGGAGGGGAGTGACATATGAACTGAACTAGCGCTTTCGATAAAAGTCATCGGACATGGCTGGGCCGACGTTGTAATGGGCTATAGGTATACCTTTTTTTGGAGGCGAAAACAAATCTGCGCATATGTGTTTATTCATCGCGTAATATAATTCGGCATAAGCACGTGGAGGAGAGTGACGTATGAGGGGAGTGACGTATGAAGTGAACCTGTGCTTTCGAGACAGTGATTGCACCTAGCTAGAGTGAGATTGCAATGGGCTATAAGCTTACCTTTCTTTTTTTTTTCCGGGATAGCCAATCTCTTCATATTCGTTTACTCATCATGCAATAGTATAATTCGGCATAAGCACGTGCACTGGGAAGGGGAGTGATGTATGGGCTTAACCTGTGCTTTCGAGAATACTGATTGGAAATCGCTGGGCCGACATTGCAATGCGTTATAGACTTGCCGTTCTTTGGCGTCCGAAATCGATTGTCCGCGTATCTCTTTATTCATCGCGTAAAATGATTCGACGTAAGCACGACCATTAGGAAGGGGAATGACATATAAACTGACCCAGCGCTTTTGAGAGAAGTGATTCGACCTGGCTGGGGTGACATTGAAATGGGCTATAGGCTAACCTTTCTTTTTTCTTGGGGAGAGCCAATCTCCGCATATTCGTTTATTCATTGCGTAATATAATTCCGCGTAAGGTCGTGCGTTGACAGTGGGAGTGAAGTTTGAGCTGAACCAGTGCTTTCGAGAAAGGTCGTTGGACATGGCTCAGCCGACATTGTAATGGGCTATAGGCTTACCTTTTCTGGTGCAGGAAGCCAATCTCCGCACATTCGTTTATTCATCACGTGACAGTATAACATGGCGTAAGCGCGTGCAATCGACAAGGGGAGTGATGTATGAGCTGAACCAATGCTTGCGAGAAAAGTGATCGGAATGGCTGAGCCGAAATTGTAAAGCGCTATTGACTTACCTTCATTTACTGTCAGAAAGCTCTTCTGTGCATATTCTTTTATTCAACGCGTAATGTAATTTGGCGTAAGCATGTCCATTGGCAGGAGTAGTGTTGTATGAGCTGAAACAATGCTTGCGACAAAAGTGATCCGACATGGCTGAGCCGACATTGTAATGGGCTCAGCCATGTCGACATTGGTTAGTCGACATGGCTGAGCCCATTACAATGCCCATACTGTCTTACCTTTGTTGGGTTAGGAAAGCTACGGGCAGACAGACAAAAAACTTTATTGATGGTCCTGAGGAGCCGCGTTAGGGTACATCCCTTTTCAGGGAGTCCCCGTAGCCGGCGCGGGCCGCACCCACGTTGGGGTCGGAAGATCGTGGTCCTCCGCCCTGTCGCAGGCCCTCTGGACAGCCCGTAGTTGCTCCGAGAGGTCGCCGCTCTTAAGGGCTGCCTCCCAGTCGGTTAGAGTGGTAAGCGATGAGCTGCGTAACGCAGGACATTGCCAGCGCATACGGGATAAAGAGCAGTACGCCTCCCCACAGTCTGGACAGTGGGGTTCTACATTAGGCGCGAAGTGACTGAACCGGCCCCTGGAGGGGAACGACCCCGTTTGGAGCATGCGAAAGGCCGACGATTGTGGTCTAGTAAGTTTAGGATGTGGTAGCGGGAAGGCCCACCGAGCAAGTTGATAATGTGCCAAAATTTCATGGAAGGTGAGAAGCGAATCCCTGTACATTCCTAAGTCGCCGCCCGTGAGTCCACCGGAACAGCCGTGGTGTGCAATACCTCGCGCACAGTCATGGGCCAACTCATTGGCGTTAACAACCTCAGTGCTAACCTCCGCATAGTCATTTATTCATTGCGTAAAATAACTTTGCGTAAGCACGTGTACTGGCAGGGGTAGTGATGTGTGAGCTGAACCAGTGCTTCCGAGGAAAGTTAGTGGATCTATCTAGGAGGTGACATTACACTGACCTCCTGGGGGCATGGAGCGGTTCACCATCTAAATACGGAGAGAAACAGTCAGAGCCAGCACTACAGTTTTCTTTTCTTTCTGCACTCTTTATTATTTCACAATTAGTAGTAGGAGCTTCTACACAGAAAACACCAACATCTTCCAAGAAATTGGGTGGGTGGGTGGGTAGGAGGGGAGGCAAATGTTGCTAAGAAAAAGACAATGTCACACGGACAAGTCGAAAAGAAACCTCTCCTCGCTAATTAAACGCTTTATATTACGTTCAGTTCACACAGGTAGGTACAGCCGCGCCGCGTAGTCTAAGCATACATAGTACAGCTGTACCCACACGACTTCCCTCGCAAAACACACCGCTCACAAAAAAAATAAGGAACATTATGACAGCCGAGAACACACACATGCCCGCCATTGTCAAACAGATCGAGAAAAAATGATGTCAAGTCTCTCAGCTATACCTGCTCCGAGAGCAGTTGGGCAATGCGCATTACGTTGGAGCCGATCCGACACGATAACGAAAAAAAAAGTTTAAAAAAAAGAACACCATATGTGCCAAGCACTCCAGGTTGTGCCACATTCACACCTAAACACTTTAAACGAGAGGCAGAAAATTTTATGTACACAAGAAAGGAGAAAAAGATAAGAACTGTCGCACGAATTTCGAAAAATGTGGGAAACATTCGGGTGTTGTTTTTTTCTTCCGCATGCAGGAAGAACAGGTTTGAAACACAAAAAGGGGCGCAAGAAAAATTTGGCGGTGTGGCGTACGTATATAACACACTGATACATATTACCGCTATGCAGGTGTGTACTTCATTTGTTATTATCATAGTTTTCGACTGCCAGAGAAGTACGAGTTAGAGTGCCGATATTTTAAAGTACATAGACAGTCTGCATTAATTTTGAACACTTTTTCCAAACTAACCGATAAAACACAAAGATTAACACTTGCCCTTAAGCATTTTGCATTGGAAGTGCTCGGATGATTTTGTCATTTCAAACATTTAACTTTACATTCTAAAGTTTAGTAGTGTTTAAAATTTTGTCACTCACCACAGGAGGCGCGGGAACAACGAACAAAGCGCAAAAACACCGCAACATCTTTACAAGACTCAAGATTTCGCAGAATATGTGGGTACAGAACAAAGTGAAATTACACGAAACAAGGTTTGCTTTTTTTCCCAATGGTTTCCTTCAAGTCCTTCGCACAGTTAACAACGATTCAACAGGATACGTTCAGGTCAACAAAGCTCATGAAGTAGGCAAACAAAATGCAAAATAAGAACGTTTCACAAACGGCGGTGCCGGTAGTGGTGGTGTAGATTAAAAAAAAAAAAGAAACATGCATACGCACGCACTCTCGAAAATATACCCTGCAATTAACGCGACGACGAGGAGACAAAAAACAATGCGTTCGCGTATCAATTGGTACTGCCTACAGCTTCGATTGATCCGAGACAAAAAAAAAATTATAGAACTCCAGTCGCGCTGAATCGTGAAGTACTCGCTGGTCCACCTGGCATGCATTCGAAGATAAATGAAGGCTAGAAGTTTTCCCATCTTGGTTATAGTATATGGCACGTGCAAAGAGATTTCGCTACGCTGTAGCAGTTTAAAAGATGGGGCCGTGAAGAAGCGGGGCAACTTAGGACGCTTGTGGCGTCACATTAGGAATCCATGGTTCTGCACTGATGGCTTTTCTTCGCTTCTACTTTCGGTTTTTATGCGTTGCATATTGCAATCGCTCAGTTCAGCCCTTGGGCGCGGCCGGGCAGCCACCATTGACCTTTAGCGCAACCACGTGACGTGACGTCACGACAGCCGGAGGAAAAGCTGGGCCCCAACTCGCGCAATATGCAACGCATTTTTGGCTTAACCAAGCTAAGCCTGGCCATTTTTACTTAAAGTGCGTCTGTGAACCGTTAAACTTGTAGGAAAAGTCGTTCTACGGTGCACCTGATTCGCAATGTGATGGTCGTAGGTTCGTGCCCCGCGTTGATCGCCAACATAGGGAGTCGCTGCACCGGAGTCAAATCCAGCGAAAGCCAAACCCTCATGCTGTTCTAGCCCATCGCGATGCCATCGGGCGTGTGCACCATTGCAGCACGTAGCCCCCTCGGAATCCCCAGGCCATATGCCAGTTCCCTAATAAAAGGCGCCGAGGTCACGGCAGAAGATGCGAGGAACCGCGAGATGACGCTAGTGTGCTGGCCAGCGCGACAAAAAATAAACAAACAAACATCGAACTTAGCTTCCTGTCTCCTCGTCGGCACGGAGAAAAATGTTTTGTGGTTACACGTGCTCCGACGCTACTCCCGAATCAGCCATTCGGACGCCGGAGAACAGCGATAGTGTATCATAGTGATGGATATACTGCTTTAGTGGGCAGTATATGTGTATACTTACATACATATATATATAGTTTAAACTCGCAACACGAGCAGTCTACGAGTCCTGAAGAGGGGCGAAGAAAAAAAAAAACAAGTGACAAGACTGGCCGCTAGACGGCGCCAGCTGAAAGGCTTAAACCAGCAAATTGGCGGCACCGTTCACACCTGCGGCGCGTCTGCCGCACTACTGGCAACCAATGCTGGAGTGATTGCGTCACACCCAGGCGGCAATTAAAGACCTTCGCGAATGATCGCTCTGAGAAATGCGGCGTGGACTGTCAGACGCGTCGCAACGCAGAGTTCGGGAGCGGCTGCGGTGCCGCAGGTGTGAATGGCGTTTGAGTTGAACGACAACAACAAAAAAAACGTGCGATAGGGTGAAGAGAGACGCTGCTTCAAAGAGGAAAAAGGAAGCCGAAGTCGACCGACTTCCGGTCTGTCGCGCTCGACACGTTATTGAGAGGACGGTGAGACACGACACTGAAGAAGAAAGGACAACAGACAGCAACGTACGCATGAGTAAAAACGCAAACACTGCCTGGGACGCAAGGAATGGTCTACACGAGAAGGCGTTGCCTAAGACAGGTGTATCGAAGCCTCCGAGAAAAAAAGACGTACATATTCATATTCATACTCAAGAGAACACAAGTCGGAGCTACTGCTACTACAACTACAGTCTTTAGATGCCTGTACGTTTTATACAGATACGTATATGTCCCGCGAATAGACGTGATCGCAGTTTCGTCACAAGTACAAAATATGGGGAAGCGAGGAAGTAAGATGCGTATCAAAACGAAAAGAGCGCAGCATCGCCGCCTGGCGGCAAAGAAGAAAAGCATGTGAAATCACAACGTGCGGTATGAAACAAACAATGCAAACACTATATATGCGATGAAGAAGTGTAGAAATGGCGACAGGTAGGAACAAAAAATAGAGTCACTCTTCATGTGTTGAACTTTCGAACTGTGGGAACGAGCGTGCGAAAGGTGCCTCGATAAAAAAAAATCTACAGTAGCGAAGGAAAATTAACAAATAGTGGACAGAGGGAAACCACAGCAACACGTGAACAGCAGTACCTTGGCAAATATGACATTGAGAGAGAACAACAACCACAATGGATAATATCATAAACTATCGTTATTTATATTTATAATATTTATATATATAACTAGAGATTTCTCCCCGCATCTCTGCGTCATCCGTTTGTTTCACTTCTTTTTTTTATCTTTGCGATAACGCGTTTCTTCTTTTTACATACGTATTTTCAGTTTGTCAGTTGCATCATGATCAGTCTGACACCTCCGACAATGGAAAAAAAAAAACGAGAAAAGGAGAGAAAAAGGAATCTTTCAAGCGCGAAAGAATGCAACATGTGCGACGAGACGACATCGTGATGGTTTCTAGTAAAGCGAAGTGTGTGTGGATAAGCAAAAATGAATACGTAGAGAATTCCCCACATGGTGGTCGTGGAAGGATTAGAAATTTTAGAAGACGCTCAAATGGCGATGACCTAAAAGAAGGAAGCCTACACTGTTCGAAAGGCCCGGTGAATGGAAAAGTGATAAAGATCGGCGCAGCCTGCGTAGGCCATTCCATTCCGATAAAAACTCATTCCGTGCGAAAAGAGAAAAAACATTAGCACATCACGACGTTATGAATCGAGTGCTGCTACTCCGTAAAAAGCCCTGACAATGGACAAACTGCAATGCGATGGAGAGCGGATAATTGTTTATTTTTTCTCGAAAATAAACAGAAGGTGCAACAATTTCTTTTGTATTGACAGGGACGAGCTCCTTCTGAGCGGTTACAGGCAGACGCTGAGGCATGATCGCAAAACCAGAAGACGGTAATGAGATGCAAACGCACCCGCTGACAGCGGGAAATGCCAACAGCCGCCGCCCGCAAGGCGAATGAGGACCGCGGAGTAGACCTAACAAGCTCTCACATAACCCAACACGCAAATTGCACACAAAGCCACCAAGTCATCTAATAAACTCGAACTCCAGAGGTGGATCTTGTACGGCAGCACCGTCCACACCGCTTAGCCGCATAGGGCAAAAAAAAAGTAACAATGGTAATGGAGCAAACCTCCGTTGTCACGTGGTTAGGGGGCTTACAGCCTCGCCAACACAGGAGCCACGACATATACGGAAGCAAGCACGGGATGACGTAACAATGAAATGATTGAAATGTTCCAGAACGTGCGTCCGTCCGTATACCTGCGTTTGCGAGTGCGTCGTCAAAATGATTGTTTCTTTTCACTTCATCGGAGAATACGTAACACCTCGAAACAAAGCTGCTGGTACGACGCCGAAAAAAAAAAAATCCTTACTTTGCTCGAGAAAGTGCCGACTACAAGAGAAACGCGAGTCGTTTAGAATCAAAGGGTCAAATTTTAAAATCAAAGAACGACGCGGAACGTCTGTTTGTGGGTGGAAAGAAGTCACAATTTGCCATCTTGTTCGTCCAGCAGTAAAAACAAAAAGTGTTCGGTAACTTCCGTCTTTCAAACAAAAATGGAATTAAAACAAAAACTGGCCCTGGCAAAGGAACCAACTCGTCACGAAGTTCGAATGACGCGCCGCCAACGAAACGCGAAGTATGCGAAATCACGTAAGAGAGTGCATTTTCCTTCAAGGTGGATAGAAGCTCCTCTACTACCTGCCACTCATTTGGGGGCTGCACAATGATAGGAACCAAAGAGCAATTCGGTTTACACAGTGGCGACGCACGTTCAGACACACCTCAGCTCAAATGAAACACCGAAGCGATCCACTGCCCCGCACACACAACTTGCTGCAATGCGATGTTTTCCTCGATAGACACAAAACTAAAAGAGAACGGTGAAGAAAATTGAAATAGAGAGAGAGAGAGAGAGAGAGAGAAAGAGAGATAAGATAAAGTGAACGTAATATGGCTGTAGTAGGCTAGGTCGAAATGGGAAGGTTGAAACTCCCGTTTTCTTTAAGAACGAACGAAAAATGATGACGTGTTCAGCAGCGGAATCCGCACCGCTTCTCTTGGGAGTCCACCAGTGGAATCTTGGATTGGGAAAACAACTGACTTCCTACACGGAACGAGGTGAACAGGCGTGGTGGGTAGGAGGGTCCGCCAAGATACGATGCGACAACAGTTGGTGGGGAGCGATGACAGCGCTAAAGACTTTCGCGGCGAAATCGACACGCTCCTTTATAATGCGCATGGGGGTACGTGTCCTCAAGCGCAAGGATCGTGCTCCCTCATTACGGGCGTGTCAGTGGTCGGTCCCCTCCCTCAAAAAGGGGAGGGGGGACAACTCGGCAGACATCGCTGGCGGCGGCAGCGCCCTCGTGCGTCGATTCCTCTAACTCGCGAATCGAACCGCACGAACCGACCGCACACAAGTCCACAAATGTTTTAAGCCACACGCATTCAGCGAACGAACTTGTCTTGCTGTGGAGTCAATAGGGGGGGGGGGGGACATGGGAGGAGCGGTCGCTCAACCACAGAACTGTATACACCCACCCGTCGGGTGTCGCTACACGAGGTGCGAGAAAAGAAATATAACTGACGATCCTAGCGACACCGAGAAGCAACTTTCTCTCTCTTTTTTTTATCGACGGCACGCTAAGAGACGTTGAAGGGAAAGCCTTAAGGCTTTCTTCCGTGTATATATTTTTTTCGCCACGTCACTTCCGGCTCTGACATGTTTAGCTTGTTGTTCTAGTGCGCATGCGCACCCTCCGTTTTAGACCTCGAACGCGCAGCTCAGGACACCGATCTCGGACCACGTCTTCGTCACACTCTTTCTCAGTCCGCGCGTGAACCCTGCTCCGGCATTTTTTTTTTCTTGTTCTGTACACACCAAGCCGGCGTCGTGTGTTCGACTAAATAAACCTTCGAGACGCGAAAGACAGACTGCGGAAACCGCTCGACCGAGGCCGTTGCGAGGAGCGTACTCAACCTTTGTAAAGCAATGAACCACCGGTGACCTCATTGCGCTAGTGAAAAACAAACAAGAAACAAAAGGGGAAAGTTGATGCGAACTACCTTTGTGTAGATGGACGAAGACCCTCATGAACGAATGGCGGCTGAACGATCGAAGCGTCAGGGCCCTTAATGTAATCTACTGTAGACCCAGTGCAAAGTCAACGTGATCAAATGTGGTGCCAATGTAACCCATTGTTGGGCGAATGTTGCTGTAGCTTGCCGTGTTGCTACGGTTATTGAGGCCCCGATACCACTCTGTTGGTGGACTTCACTAAAGTATCAAAGTAGGCGCTCGAAAGTGCTGCCTTTGCTGCACTAAAGCACCGCCGTGTCTAGGCCAATGCCAGCTAGTAACCGCCTGCTTATCAGAATGTCACTTCTACGCATTCGAGGACAGTTGCACTGCAGTCGTTTGGCTGACGGAGCTTGCTCCCTCAAGATATTTCGCATGCAAAACGCGGAACTCGAGCTACATTCGACCAGAAGCACGTTATTTTTTTCTGGTCAGCTGCGCAACTATGACTATCTAAATCTACAAGTCCACAGCAGCAAGAGTCGGCAGAAACTGAAGCTAACCTCCTAAGCCTTGAATGCAGACGGTTAGGAAGCGGCAGGCGGAGACGACCAGCTAACAATTGCCACGCAACACGAAATGATATCAGGGGTCGAATTCAAAAAACTTTTCGTTCGTAAGAACTACTGGACAACGGCGAGTCACCTTCGCTTGCAATACGCGCAGCATCGCGATTGGTTCGCGCATTCCCTTAGGAACAGCGCTAGCGTGATAACTTTCAGGAAAACTCGAACGTAATCGTTCGAAGCTAATCTGGCGGTCGTTCAAAAATGAGAAAAAGTTTAGATAACCATTACACGTGTCCGGTACATTCCGGAACGTTTCATTTTTTTCTCGGGCGTTCTTTCTCTTCTTGCGTTTACTTTAATTCTTTCTTTACGTTTCTTTTCGCGCCAGTGTGATTGCGAAACATCGACCGGTTCGCAGCCTCATTACGGTTTCAGGAGGGGAGAAACGAGTCTGTCGCGTCTGATCGAAGGTCAACAGGACCGGAGATGAAGAGTTATGATCAAAAAAAGAAACTAAAAGTGACATAGGCTATGAAAGTTGACTACGCGTGATCAAAAAGGAAAGCCTTTTTGACCTTTCGCTATATTTTCCTTCTTTCGCAAGGCGTAAGAAAAGAACCTTGCTGCCTCGCCTGACTGAGCCGTCGGCGGTGAGGAAAGAGTCGGACGATCGCCCGTGCGTTGCTTTCTTTTCATTTCCTTTTTTTAATACAGCTGCAGTGGTTTAGCTAGTCCCATTTTCACTCGAATCAATCTCGTGCTTAGGATAACTTCACAAAGCACCGAAACAATGAGCGCTAGCATGACATATGCGTTAGGCGATATATTGAGCACGACTTCTTAACGTGATTTTTGCTTTGAAACATTAGACGGCACATCGATCTAAGCTGCCCAGTGAGTAACGACTCCAACGGCGTCGCCAATGGTTCGCAAATCGGGTCAACTATCGCCGCAACGTGATTCTCCGCCTTCAAGGCAGAGCGGCGAAGTAGCTTGTTTTGTTCATCTGTAAATCGATTCTTCCGAAAGAGTAGGCGTCTGTAAGTGACACCTGCGTTTCACGACTTCTGTTCCCCATCGCAGACGACACGGTCAGAGGCATTGTGCAAGACCAGAGACGTAGGAGTTCGACAGAAAGTTAGCGAAACAAAAAGACGTAAGAAACGTCCGCATAGGAATACGCAAACCGGAAAAAAGAATAGGAGAGTAACATTTGTCGCTCACGATCACTCACGCGCTCGCCATGAAAAACAAAGAAGAAACAAAAACGCGGTTTTCGCGAAAAGTGCACAGCAGAAGTCTCGAAAAAAAAAAACAGAAGGCCGTAGGGTACACCCTGCTGCGACAGACGCAGTATTGCACGGTGCGTGCGCGTGTGTTTGAAGGAACAGACGACAGGTGAAAGAAAAATAAACGGTCCGTCGAGTGCCGCCACCTGTCGGCGGCGGACGGAGGCAGCACAGCTTGGAGCTAGAGGACATTCGGTGACGAGGGCAGCCACGGAGGAAGGGCCACGAGGCGGCGCGGCTTTAGCTGGCGTGGATGTCCATGATGTGCTGGCCGTCGTACGGGGAGCCCTGTGGGGGCAGCCCCGGGTGGCCCATGGGCGCCATCATCATGGCGGCTGCGTGCGGGTGACCGGGCAGGAGCATGGCCTGCGTCGGCGACCGCAGTTGGGGCATTTGCGGGTAGCTGCCCATGGCGCCCATGTGTCCCATCCCCATCGACGCATCGCCGCAGGACAAGTTCTGCATGCCTGCGAGACGAGATCGAGAGAGAACGGTGGCCGTTAGGTGGCGTGCATTCAATGGCTGGAAGACGACTGAGTGTATGGGTGCGAATACGCGGTACACACATCCTGATTTCGACGCGTGCCCTAGAGGCGCACGAATGCGAAACGAAAAAGAATACTGACCGCTGGGCGGTGCACTGCGTCTATTCTAGAAGATAGTGCCTTGAAATTACAAAAATTTCCACAAAAATTTCGGAGCAGGACAGGTTCTGCTTGACAGCGAGACGAGAGAGTAAGCACCGACCGTTAGGTGGCGTGCAACTACATTTACAAAACGGTTGATTCACTAAACGTGAACACCTTATCCATCCACTGTTTCTTTACAGAAACGCTTTTTTACAAGGACAAGAACGGGTCTTTTTTTTTCCCTCTTTCGTAGAAGAAGTAGTAAATTTGGCTTTGTCTACGTTCTCAAAGTTGGCATTTTCATATGGCGCCAAACAAGCACAGCACTTGCGCGAGACGACCTTTGAGACTTGGAAGACCGTCACTTCGGTTGCGGAGTGACGTCAGGAGAGCGCTTATTGCAGTACGTAATATTTGCGTTAAATGTAAGGTGTCGTTTGTCGTTTGTACCGCTTGCGTCACAGAAGAAAGAAAAGATCAATGAAAAAAACGGAGGAGGGGGAGGAGGAATGGGACATGTCACAAATGGGTGCTTACATGCCCCATCATTAACTGCACATGAGTGCCCAACAGCGGCAGCGCCTAGCAAAATCGGGCAATGGTAAAAGTCGACATAGTTTCGGCGTTGTGGCGGGCTGTGCCGCATTAATCTTCATTTGTGCAGGAAAGCCAAAAACACAATTTATCGCAGTAAACGTCGCTTTCTCTCAATGATCGGTCGCTCTGCGGCCAAGCCCACTTCAAAAAAAGAAGGAAGGATGCAACAGGAATTTGTGGTATCGTCCCTAATAGAAGGCGAGAGGCGCTTTCAGACCGCAAGTAAAAACTAAAATAGCACGTTATATTCGTGCAAACGAACTCGACATAATTTCTGGTCATTTGCGAGTCTCTCATGAAAACAAGCAAAGGCAAGTTTGTGTTATGGCCTTCATCTCAGATTCTGTTACCATCGACCTTTCAAGCAGTCTTTGACGTCCTCACTCTTCTGACACTTCTTTAAAAGTTGCCGTTGCAGTGTTCGCAATGGTCCAAGGTGAATTGAGAAAGGTCGTATAATGCGACGGTGAATGACAGCCTGTCTTTCACTGGCGCGACAAATGATGGATTCTTTCACAAAGAAAGTTTCGGTGAACACGAACTGCTCGTCACCAATTACCTTCGTCAACAGAAAAGACCACGGCGTTTAAGAGGAAGCTTTAACTCGGGAGCTCCTATCTAAATAATGGGAATAGAGATATTTTTCTCGACAACCACAGCATTGAATTTGATAAGCTTTGTTGCATTCAAAAGAAAAAGTTAAAATCTAGGAGCCGTTGCAAGCACATTTTTTATTAAGGCCGTCAATTTTTAAAATAGTATTGCTGAAAATTCCAGAATTTAGAAAAGCAGTGCTGTCAAGTTTACAACCCTAACTCAGCAATGAAAGAAGACATAGAAATTATATAGACTGCATTCGATAACTCATCTAACGCAGACATAAATTACATCCTTGTGAAATATATCACTAATTTGCGAATAAGCCTTTCGTGAGACTGTTGTAAACATTGCAACAAATGCACATAAACTGTAAATTATTATTCCAAATGTGTCCGCTTTGGATGCTCTAACGCATGCAGCTTACAGAAGACCGGTACTTCTCTTCACGCTTACCGATTTCCGGCAATTCTTGTAAAAAAAATCAGGTCATATGTGAAAATCGCGCTTCCAAGAATCGTTAGAATCGAACATTTCTCTGCAACGCCACACATTTCATTAAAATCAATCCAGGGACTATCCCAGAAAATTATTTCTGCGTTTTACATGCATTTGAAAAGGTGGCATTGGAGTTGGGCCCGAGCTAAAGCTTTCTCTTAACTTTCCAAAGAAAACGCAAACACTTGTGTGGGCTGTACTGAGCCCACACAAGTGTGGGCTATTAATTAGGTTGCGTTTTTTTTACACGCACCCACAACTCACTACACGGGCCGTTTGGCCATGGCGCTCGCCGTAGGAATCGAAACCCACAACCTCGCGCTCACAAACAAAACGCCACGGGTCGCTGAGTCACAGCCGTGGGTCCCTGGGCGACGTACTGACTACAACAGCGTTTACACTGAAGACACAATAAGTTTTGCAAGCGCGCTATGCAGTGAAACGTGCCTACACTCCGTTTCACACTCAGCAGGCGACGCTGCAGAAACTACGAAAGTAGTGCGGTCAAGGAAATACGCGTATCATTCCGCGCGTTTGCCAATTAACTCTCTGTTGATCTGCTGCATACCTTCTTCGCATATTGCTAGTCTAACCAGAGTCATTAAGGTTGTTTGGAATAGCGCAATGTACGTATGCCCGTCTTGCTTTTACTGTGTCACGCAGTAGGTTGTGGTGGATAGTGCGGGCGATGGCGCTGTAGAAGTTGAGCAAATGAGTGCGATCGTACAACACGGTCACTCCGCGCTTTCCGCAGTGGACAGGCTCATATATACGACGTGTTATAAATATCCATTCTTTAACATATTGCGCTACAGCATGCGCAATTCATGTTAGACCGAGTTGCGTCACCACTTCCCTATTTCACGCATGCGTGTGCGACGCACTATTTTGATGGTGATCCGACGCACTATTTTGTTGGTCCCGAGCGCGGACAGTGCGAAAATGTCACTACAAAATAAAATGTAAGACGAACTCAAAACACAATAATGGACACAAACAAAACAAACAAAAGCAACCAAACACAACGAAACAAAAACTAAAAGCAAAGGCGTAAACTGACCTGGTGGCCTAATGTGCATTTGTGGACTGCCGTCCATCATGTATCCCATTCCACCGTCAGGTCCATACGCCGCACTTGCGCCTCCTATCGTCCCACCTGCGCCAATTCCGAAATAAAAAGAACAAAAATAAAAAAGCGAGAAAGAAACAGAAAAACGCCCGAAAATAAAAAGAAACAACTAAAACTAAGTACTTAACCTAAGTGAACGTGTACGAACGTAACATAGAAATTTCTGCAGTAAATTATCGGCAGTGGGAATAGAGACAAGGACACAGAGTTTTCCACTATAACACCTATAGGGAAATCTGGCGCCCCCGCTTATGGGAGTTGCGTAAGGGGCGCTGTGCTGTCATGGGAATGACGCTATATGTGTCTGCGAGGCTTGTGTTAGCTGGCATTGTAAAATGCTTCGTCTGAAACGTGGATATGGCTACACAAATAACGCGTTCTGAAAGTAAAATCTTCATCAAAGGTTTTCGTTCCTGCATATTACATGTTCCAGTGAAGGTTACTCACCTACAATGCATAACCAAGCGATGAAAAGCCAGATGACAGACGAGAACAGAGAACAGAGAACAGAGAACAGACGACAAACTGTTCCAAAGCGAGCGCGAATCTTGTCGTCTGTCCTCCAACTTTAGCGGCCCCGCTGATACTTTTTACGTTTCACATAATTTCACATCCAGTAACATGTCCTCATGATTAAACAAAAGATGTTTTTGTGTAACTGTAAAGCTAAAACAGCTTTTTCCGTGCTGTTTCAGTAGAGAATTCAAGGTGTCCTGGCTTCAAGGTGCCCTGGCTCTCTGGTCTCGAAACCCGGGGTATTCCACATCATGACGACGTCATAACGCAGAGCAAAACTTACCGAGATCATGTCAAAAAACTAAGTACGGCGACGTCGCTCTAGAAAAAAAAAGATATGACCAAGGAAACAACAAAAAGAAGAACGGGCCACGTGTTGAGGATCATGTCATCGTCGACACTTCACAGAAGCAGCTAAGAGAGAATATATACCATAGGTGGGACCATTGCAATACCACCTCTGTGTCCTCTACGGTTAAAATCCACTCTGTAAGGTGGCGCCACCAATGAATAAGGCGGCCATTCTGAGGTGTCTCGATGGCGGACACGTGGTATTAAGGCACACGTGGTATTAAGACGTACGTCTTCCAGTAACCGAGTACCTCGAAAACTGGGATATGCTCACGGACAAGCTAGATTTACGCGAGTAATTAAATTAACACA
Source organism: Dermacentor albipictus (assembly GCF_038994185.2). Classification (NCBI taxonomy): domain Eukaryota; kingdom Metazoa; phylum Arthropoda; class Arachnida; order Ixodida; family Ixodidae; genus Dermacentor; species Dermacentor albipictus. The sequence goes on from NC_091827.1 coordinate 30,378,047, forward strand.
ATAAAAAGGCGGCGCTTTTTTCACAGGTGCAGATGGACAAGATTCGTCTAAGGTTTCGTGCTAGTCTAATGGGTCGACTGATTGCGTTTAATGTCGCGAAGCACCTTAGACGATATAAGCCGTTATCAAAAATGAATTCCGGTAGCCTACGAATGAGACGCTGTAGAGATTTAGTGTAGACCACTCTTGCCTTCCGTCATAGTAACTATGCACCATTATAGCAATAAACTAAGGTCCGGTACCCTATGAATTAGACCGTTTAAGGATTTAGTGCAGACCGCTTTGCCTTCCATTGCGGTAACTATGCACCATTATATCTACAAATTAAAGTAGTATAAAATTATAAATCTTAGACGCGCTGTGTAGACGGCTTTGGCGTTCTATATAGTCGCTCATTTGGCTCATTAAAATCGTCAACAGATTAAAAGTCACTACGAAGTATAGTTCATTCGCGAGGTGTTTGTTCGCGTAAACTACGTAAACGTGAGCGGAGGAAACAGAAGTGTAAGGCGAGAAGACCGCACATTAACTCTGAACAATGCTAGCCGGCAGGCATCGCTGATACTGGCTAAATCGATATCGTAACGGATCGGTCCGAAATTATATTGGCCGACCTGAAGTTTTTTTCCCTTTAATCCCCAACCCACAAGTCGTTATACAAGATAGGTTCTGCACCTAACCGACCTCAAAGTGCGGCCACGAAGGCCTGGGATAGAACCCGCCTCCTCACGCTCGCGAGCAGATCGCAACAGCTACTACACTGATCCCCTCCTCCTGCCCCCCCCCCCCCCTCCGCAGCGGCAGACACCGGCATGCGACTTAACTACAGACGCCGCGCAACCACCTCGACTGGTTCAAACGCAAAGTCTAAAGCTCAATGCTAACTTCCAACAGCAAAAAGAAATAAAAAAGAATCCGGCACAATAACGCGACTACGCAAGTCAGCCTTTTAATTATTTGTTTACTTATCGCTTCGCATCACTGCGCACAGTACACACTAGCTCGCCCTACGCTCATCAGCTTTGTGCGGGCGCGCTCAAGTCGGGCCCTCTATTGTCGCGTACCCGCAACGAATGCCTCTTCCGGAAGTAGAACGTTAATGGATAAACTCATTTCCGCCGCGCAGGGAGGGAAGTTGTGCCGTGAGACACAGATCAATCAACTTCTCCGGACGGCGACAGACGAGCGCGGAAAAGTGCAAACCGAAACAGAAAACGAAGTGATTACCTTTCTTTATTCTGCTCTCATTGAAGGAGAAGAAGAAAAAAAAAAGAATGTTTTAAAGGACGGGCGTGGACGCAGTTGCAGAGCAGCGCCCATCACACGCCCGATTCGTGTTAGCAACTTTTTTTGGCGATCCTTAATTTTGCCGGAGAACCACCGCAGCCAAAAAGAAAGGGAGGTATGAATTTCTTTCTTTATGCTACCCTGCGTTCACAAAGAAAACCAGTGATTTTGTTTCTCTTTCTCTCTCTCAAAGTGGGCGCGGGTCACCGGTTGCAAAGCGTTGACGAGCCCATGGCCGATCACTGCCCGTCACTTTCGGGCGTTGTTTTATTTTTGTATGTTCAATGAAAACAACACGGAAGGCCTGTTTTAAAACTTTGTACACAGCGAAATATATCCTGGCGACACGTGAAAGGGAGTGCTGTTTGCTTACTGTTGGCGCAACAGCTCGCGAGGGGGAAAAAAAAACAGGAGTTGGAGAACGTCGCATTCGCTCTACTCCTTCTCATGTCATTTGGCGCTACGACATTCAGTGACACACGCTGTTTCATTTTAGTGGCATAGGTAGGGCTAACATATTAATTTGCGATTTTATACAGCCAATTTGCGCACAAATTTTAGGCTTTTTTGTGAGGGCTACAGACTGTCTAACACAGGACGTCTTCTAGACGTACTGCGCTGCACCATTCGACTAAATGTATGTAGGCTTTCTGTAAACAAGCAGCTCGGAAGTTTGGAAAGCTGAACAGATAAAAACAAATGGGATCGTTAGCCACTTTTGTTTGTAGACTGTATACGCGCATAAATGACGTCCAGCCAGAAAGGATAACACAGTTTAAGAAGTAAACGCGCCATACAAGTCTGCAGACAATCCAATATTAATTAAATGCAGATAATAAATGCATGTCATAAGAGAAAGCCCATCACACTTATGACCCTATAGCAGCAAGGCAGTGTGCTTATATGCCAAGACGTACGCTCAATAAAAAAGAAAGAAAGCCGTCTAGCACACCCGCAAAGTTTTTTTATAGGCCTCTATGCACCCCGCGAAGTTTTCACGCGACGTTTGCGGCGGTCTGTTGGTTTCATTCGGTACGAATCAAACGCAAAAAAGAACACAGGGTACACACAGCACAAACAGCCAGCAGGCTCAAAGTGCCGTGTTGCCGAATGACTATGCGCAGCTCGTGCAATACTCTTCCCGACAAGCCTTGCCGCATAAGCGTTCGTTTAGAAAACTCTGCAGCGCGGCAGCCTCCAAGATCTGCGGCTCGCAAGCATCGCGGAGGCTGCGCAATGAATGGACTGATTACAGAACGCGCCAGAGGCCGAACAAAGGAGAACGACGGCAATGACTCCGCAGAAAAAAAAAGAAAAACACAGAAGAAAGGGGAGGGAGGGGGGCTGCGCGGCAAGCAAGCAGAAGAGGAACGCCGTATACTCACCAGCTCGATTAGACTGATCGATCATTGGTTGCACGATTCTTCGCCTCGCGTTAATGAACCTGCAAAAGAAAAAAGAAAGAAAAGGAGCAACGTTAAAACTCGATCGACTTTATTTTTTTTTGTATTTAATCTGATTCGTACTAAAGCGAGACTCTGCGATTTCGCGAAACGTTCAAACAAGATTGTGATCTTGAAACGACCCAGACGGCACGTCCCTGGAAAAGCCAGTTCAACGTTACCGTGCTCATATTCACGCTTGTTAGCATGTAGCTATGTATAGCATCTAGTGGCTCTGCCATAGACATCTAAGCGTCGCTGCCAACATTAACGTCGGTGCGGAGTAACCGTACAGAACAGTGCAAGCGTCATATTTCAGCGCACGCGCCAACGTCCTAAGCTGTCTCGGTTCATCTCTTTTATGAGTGCCGATGCACTGGACAGCCGTAAACACGTACATGATGTTAAGGTCCTGCTCTAAACTACAAGTTTAAATTGAGCAGGTTATCTGATGCATGTAAAAGGTAACCAGTGTTCTATTATAATGACTCAGCGGGCATTGAAGTCGGGGAGGCATTGTTGATACTTGCAGGGGGGGATGATTTATTGAGACAAACAAGTTTGCCAGTGTAGTGCCTGACGCACTGCATGGTGCAATTCGGTATCACCGGGGCAGGCTTTCGCCCCTGGAATGAAGCTTCATAGTGACAGTGATGCTGATGATGATGCGAAGGAGACTCCAGGTACACTTTGTCACGGGTTTCTAAATGCACAAACACCATTGTGTTTACAAAGTAACGAGTCAGCGAAACGAGGTAACGTAGAAAAGCGCGGAAACACTCCTTGCTATGCACGGCGCTACAGGTATTTTCCCGTTTCCCAACAGTAGCGCCTTAGAGCGAAGATGCAAAAAAGTTCGTTTAACTAACTACAAGAACAACTGGTCGGCAAGAATGGCGGACCCTATTACGTGCAGAGAAAAAAACCGCGCCCCGGTGACCTCGTAAACAACGACCACTGGGTACATGGCGGACGGGCAATCAGGCGTCATTCGGTACGCAAAACAAAAAAAAAACAGTGCGCAACACATGACCACACCCAGCGTTCTGCCGCCAGAACATCGTGTACACGTCATTAGGCGTATCGATGCGGAGCAGTTAAGAAAGGCGGGAACATGCAGCTCAGACCAATGAAGTCGAACCCCACTCGAGGAAAAAAGAAACACCACGTTTGTCTTTGCCGCTTCTGCTTCTGCGATGAACCAGACGACCGGGCAAAACGATCAGGGGATAATGCGAAAGCAGTCGTCTGCTTAACGCTCCCGGTTCTCTAACGCCAGGCAAACCACCGGGAACTAATCGTATACACGGACGAAACTCCACAGGTCCAGCCTCCTACATCGTTTTCTTCGAAAAAGACTCGCATAACCTGGCGTGCCTACTTACCTGCCCACCTATCTACCCGCATAACCGCCCGTCCTCCATATCTGCCACCGCGTGCCACACCGGAGAGCAGAAAACGAGGCCTCGTTTACAAACACACACACACACAACCGCACACGAACGCGCGCGCCCGCGCGGTCTTTGACGCCTTCGCACCATCAGAGCCCCACAGCTATACGCTATCCGGTTCCGCGGGGAGGGCTTCCATTCCTTCCAAAATATCCACAGGTCGGCCATTACCACTTGTACACCCCCTCCGAGCCGAAACACACCGGCGCAGAAGCGCGGTGCCTCCTCCTCCTAACGATGATGACGCTCCTTTTCCCGGACCGAGACGCTTCTTCCCCGGCCGCCCACTCCGCAAACCCTCCTGTTACCTCTCAGGAGAGCCCACTAAAAGACGTAACGACCCGTCATTTTCGTTCCACAGGACGCTGCGGAAGAGAGAAGCGAGCGTGTGTGTGTGTGTGTGTGTGTGTGTGTGTGTGTGTGTGTGTGTGTGTGTGTGTGTGTGTGTGTGTGTGTGTGTGCATGTTTGCGCTCACTCGTACGTGCGTGCATGTGTATGTGCGCGTGCGTGATCGGCACGTGGCAGTATGTGTGTGTGTGCGTGTCCGCGTAGATACAGTGAAAAGCAAGAATGAGCTGTGCCGTGTATGTGGCATGACGTAGCACGCCTCTCGGACAATGCGCGCTACTGCGCGCTTTGCAACACGTTCAAGGCACGCGCTGTAGGTTCGGCCCATCGCTGAATTCTCCTCCGTCTGTACTTCGTAGCGTAACTCCTGTCTCGCCACGCACCATCCTCTACACGCATTGTCCCAAACCGCCATCTTAGCACCGGAACAGAAACCGCCCCGTCGCTATCGACACCAAGCGCTGACAGCGCCCCCTGGCTTTCTCCTCTCGGGCGATGAATACTTGATGTTCTGTAGGGCCGCTCCCCGTAGAGATGGTTTCGGAGCCCCCCTAACGACCTTTCCGGAGGGAGCCACTGTGGAGCGCCTTATCATCGGCGATCTTTTTCTCTTAACGTTCCCGCTCACAGTCTCAGCCAATCGTTCACTGTCGTAAACCCCAGCAGTTCTCCCCGTTCCCCGAGTGAATAACAAGAACCGAGTGCTCGACTAGCAAATGACAGCGACTTAATGATGCCAGCCGCGAGGGAGTGAAGAGACGGAACTGTTATCGCTACAGGTGAGGACCTAAAGCCCTCTTAGCTATGAATTTAAACAATGGGGAGATTGCCTATACACATCTTGCAGACAGGCTTGCCTGTTCATAGGCCTCGTCTTTACGCAATATAAGGTCTTTAGGGAAAGACACTTTTTACAAGTATGTTTCCTTTTGGTATTTGTGGATCACAGACATTACAGAGTAGGTCATTTAAACTATTATTAAATTGTGGGGTTTAAGATACCGCAACTGGACAGTGAGTTATGAGGAATGTGGTAGTAGTGGAGGGCTTCAAAATAATTTTGACCTCCAGGGGTTGTTTCACGCTTACCTAAACCATAGTACACAAGTGTTCTAGTAATATGCCCCCACCTGAAAGCGGCCACCGCGGCCATGAGTAGAACCAACGAACGCGTGCTCAGCGCCAGAACACCGTAGTCGCTGAGCCACTACGGCGAGTTGCAGTCGTTTGCACGAAGTCCATAGACAATAGTCGAGAGATGTCTCGTGCCCTAAGCTTACAGACTGTGTATAGAGATGATGCACAGACTTCATAGAAAGGAAACGACTGGAATTTATGCGACCTGTCTCAACATTTTTTGGTGGAATTTACCTCCACGAAGACAGTGTCTTACATCGGGGAGCCTCGGCCGCATCTGCGTTTGCTTTGAGTCGTTCAACCTTGTGCACGTATCTTTGTATTCATTCCTCTAAGTTGTGCTCCCGTTCGTAGACTTCTATAGCAAGGCCCAACAATGACGAACGGCCACCAGCTCAGTGTAGCACTCGGAGGTGAATGTCCGGGTCCTTGCTACGGTGCTGAGTATCCTTTCTCGAAGCAAAGGCAAATTCTGGCTCTAGCAATAAGAAATTGCGCAAGGAGAAACACATAGCAAAAAAAAAGACAGAAACGTACGAGAGCAAGAAGGCGGAACGCAGGAGACCTCGATTTGGACCGCGGGTCCATTTTCGATGATGGATCGTCTCCCTGCTTTCCTTCTCATTCCGTCTCTCGCGCGTCTTCCGAGGAAGAGAATGCGCCGGGAGAGAGGGCTTCTAGCGCTGACTACAGCTCCCCGCCGTAATGGTTTTCCCGGGGCCCAAATCTTGCGACTTGAACGATAACGAGCAGCCACCGGAGGGCTCAAGTTTATCGTTTCCGCGAAGCCTTATTAACCTTCCTAACAGTTTTCGTCCCATAATCGTCTCCCGGTGAAGCCGGATATCACTGGATGTCCGAGGGCGTTCGCCCAGATCTGCACATCTCGCTGCGTACGTGAGGGAAATTCGAATGACGAGCCCGATCGCAAAAGCAAACAATCGTAAAAATGACGCGCGAAAGGATGGAAGTGAAAGTGACAGAGAAGAAAGGAAAGTGACAGAAGCAATTGATTCGTGGATTGATTCATGAAGGTTAGGTGATACGCCGTGGCGAAGGGCTCCCAATTGATGCCGACAACCTCCGGTTTTCTTTTCATTTTTTCAACGCGCACCCGGAGAACGCACGGTATAGGTACGCTTTTGAGTGCCGCCCACAGGAATTCGAACCCGCGACCTCATGCGAAGCAAACGCAACGCCACGTAGTCACTGAGCCACCGCGAAGCGTGAACCATCCACTCGTCAATATCAGCAAAAACATCGCGTTGGGCTGCTTCAGCTTGAACATAAGGCCCAGCTAGTCCTCACCAAGGTGTTAGTATGCAACCACTTCTCGAGTCGCCCCGAGTGGTTTATCTCGACTCCTAGGTTGCAACTTTCTCGACTTGCATCGTAAAACGGAGGCTCAAAACTACGCGGATGCAAGGCAAGCTTGTTGCCACCGTGCCATATTTTGATGATGATGTCGAGCGTCGGCTGGCGTCTGGAAGAAGCGTTCAAGCATCACGCATCCGCTATAGCAGCATCATCCAGGGGCCGTTGGCACGTTCCCGCTCATCTCCGCTCTACAAACACGAGACGACATCCAGGCGGAGCCGGTCCTCACGATAAACGAAAGTCCTTTCCCGCTGCACCTCGCGGAGTGCGGCATTCCAACCCCCGTAGCTACACAGCTTTCCTTTCTGTCCCAACGCGCCCGACCAAGAGCGTCGCCGCACCGAAGGCAATTAGTCCGCCAAACGCACAAAGCCACACCTTCCCCGACCATCTTCTCTGCCCTGCCACTGGCAGTGGCTTTGCTTTCTTCCTCCGCCGTTCCCTTCACCGGGTTTCCCCGCCACGCGTGCGAGTCGGGGACGGGGAAAACGGAACCGGGGAAACGGGAAGGGAGCAAAAGCACAGCGAGCCAAGCAGGGGAGGAACGCTTTTCACCGGTGGACGTGGGGAGAACGGGAGCCAAAAGTTTTGGACAGGTTCGTTAATGACGACGCCTCTCGCTCCAACGACGCGCCAGCGAGCGCACATACAAGCGCAAACGCACAAGCGGTTGCGCACGAACGCACACACACGGCTAGCGCTGCAGGCTCGGCTGCGCTCGGGCCCATGTTGGAGAGGAAGGAGGGGAAGTCACCACGCCGGCGGGCGGCCAACTTCGTAGGTGGCGCTGCAGTAGGAGAACAATGGCGGAAGCGCGTCGCGCGGGCGTCGAGAGGGTGCTGCGCGTTGAAAGTGGAAAGCGTGGTGGCGTTAGTTGAGAATACTCCCTCTCTTAAGGAGTTACTGTGAGGAGTTACTCGGCGCTTCCAGACGGCCGCTTTCTGCACTCCCCAGAAGGCCGTCCCGGTCACCCTCCCTCCGCTACGCAACTTTTGCCTTAGAAAACAAGGCGATTCGCGCTGTTTTCTCGCTGCGCGATGAGTTTTTGTAACAGCGTCGTCAAATCTATGAGGAAAGACAATTCAGGCTGTTTTCTCGCTGTGCGATGAGTTTTTGTAAAAGCGCTGTCAAATCTATGACCAAAGACGTTTCCCGCGGGTAGTTATCCGAAACTGCGGTGGCTGGAAGCTCCCGTTTCCGGCAAACTGGGCGCGGATTGCGCTTCTTTGGTGTTCTGCCGGTCGCCGTTTATCGAAGCGACAGACCGAATGAAAGAACGCGCGCTCAGTTGAGCTCGACGTTGCTCTTTGTTGCAAGGAAGCACACGCAACTGCTCCTGAACACAAAGCTCACGGGTTCAATCCACCGATTGTTTTGCAGCGCAGGCAAAATAGGAAAGAGAGGGGGGGGGGTATTGTACTTAGGTATGCGCTTAAGGTACGAGGTAATTGAATCGATCGGGAACCATCGCCGATTGTGGTGCTTGATAATATCTACAACAGACAAAACTGTTATCATTAATTAGAAAGTTCGATGATCGCCATCATTACGTTATTTTTTTCTCTTTAGTTTATCTATATCACCAACAACCCGTCGCCAATATACCTTCGCTACGTTACATTTTCGGGTGTTCCTCAAATTAAGACTTCCAGGCTTTGACAACGAGTCGAAATGAATGCTGACAACGCGGCAAGGTGTTCAAAGCACGCAGAACCAATTACAATGCTACGTCCCGTACACAGCTAGGAGACGTCGCACACACCAAACTTAATAGCTGCGCTGTCACTGAGCGTTACCTGACAAAATAAAATCGCAGAGCACTACAGGTGACGCGAAAAATATTGCGCTCATCGAGGAGAGAGAGAGAGCAAAAGAAAGGACGGAATAAAATGAGCTGTATACGTGAGAAAGATGGAACAAAATCCATTCTCTTTAATCCACGCGAAGGAGACCGACGCCGCGATGTCGCCGCGTCGCCCACAGGCAGGCGGGCCCGCGCATGTGTTGACGGGCGTGCGTGTCAGGGCGGGAATGACATTTCAATATACGAAATTAATGGCCGTCTCTCGCGTTCTCTCCGTCTTCTCGCAGCGAAACTGGGCTCCGCGCTTTTCGGCTCCGCGATGAAGGTTATACCAAGAGATAAGAAAGACGGCGTGACAGTTCGCAGTAACTACGGCGGAAGCGGCAGCAAAAGTATGGCAGCAGAGGCAGCAGTCGAGGCGGCAGTTACACACACACGAACGAAACGGGAAATGCTGCTGGCGACGAAATGCAGCTGGGAAGAAAGATAAAGTTCGCAAAAGGAAATGCAGAAAATGGGAAGAGACGTCAAAGTTTGCGAGAAGAAATCTAAAGTAAAAAGCGCAAAACGAGACTGGAGTATAAGCTATAGCTGGCTGGTGCTATAGGAGGGGCTTGACAGAAAGGAAATTAGGAGAGGTCGGAATGGATCGCTCCGCATAAATCACGCGCCGGGTGTTCCATAGCAACGTCAGACGTGAGATAGCAAGCCTTACAGCGCTTGCTTCATAAGCCTTGCACCTTATGAGGCCCTATAAGGCGCAAAATCGTTACTTGTCAGATCCGCTTTGATTATATTACACTTACAGTTAGTCCAGCGTATAGGGGTGCCCGCATGCAGTTTTGCGCTGGGAACTCTTTTTTGCAGATTCCTGACCATTTATTTGAATGTTCCATAATAAGAATGAATTCACTTAAATTGAAAACTTCTGCTACCCCCGTTGGCACTCTCACGCGTCATGTATGGAAAAAACACAGAATTCTTGAAAGATATATATAATGTCCGCTGGTGACGATCATTCTTAGCTCAACGCTTACTGAATTTACTGTCCTCACAAAGAAATTAAAAATGAATCTGCATAAAAACGAACACACAAGGAAACAGCTGATTTCCTTTGAATGTGGAATAAACATGCGCTTCATGATACTGTATTAAGAGCGGTGTGATGCACGGAGACTTTCAAGTCAGTGACATTAGTGAAAAAAAAGAAAGACGATTTACAGCAGCTGTTACGATATTACAACTTGCGATTCGGTTTTAACTTGTTTGCGACTATTTTATATCGATATACATAACATGAGAGTCTTATCCTTTCCACATTGGTTTGTGATAGTATATGGTTTTTGATAACTGAATTCACATCTCACCTGAAGAAGCAATAATAATGATAGGGAAATGCAGCGGCGTTCTAATGGGAAGCATCAGATCTCATACGAGGCTGTCGTATGGCTTTCAGAGAATCTGTAGTAAAGGTTCGACTACACATACATATATACTCATTACAAGAATGATAAACTTGAAGTTCTGGTTAGCCTGTTGATCCAGTTGTGGTAATTATTAGTACAAGAAGCAGCCACTATGTATAGTCTGCTGTTTGCTACAAGGCATCTTCCGTCCTTTGTCTGATCGTCTATCGTTCTGGCAGACGAAATCCTTAGCAGTTGATCCTGGTATTGACACACTTGTGGTTATTATAGCAACACAATCAGCACTTCTGCTGCATTCGCCGTCTGCTACATGGGAGGACCAGTTCCTTCGTGCGCCCTTCTGGCAGCCACGAAGTAACTTATCTGCTAGAACGGCAGACGAAATCCCTCGTGGCTTTCTTACGCCAGAAGGCAGACAAAAACTTCTGGTCCGTCTTTTAGCGCAAGAAAACCAGAATCTGAAGCAGAAGCTCGGAATGGAACCCCTACGTATGCACTCGTTTAACATTTTCACGTGAAAGAAGCTTTATGCAGCGCATAATACACGGAGAGAAGTAGACAGACATCGTTGGCCTGGGAAGTTTCAACAGCGCTCCTTAAAATTCACCTGCCGTACTTCACTACACCACCATCCTGCCCCCGCTTACACAACGAACTAATCAGGTCCTACACTTTGCTGTCTGCTGCAAGGCCGTCCATATGTATTCACCTGTGCAGACGAAGTCTACCTTGGATTTCTTGCACCAGAACGCAGAACTCCTGGTCCGTCTTATCGCGGAAGAAACTCAGAATTTGAGATAGAAACTCGGCATTAAACTACAGTATATACGCGCAGGCGTGTACAACTGAGCAAGCGTGTACAAAAGCAAATCACGCACACACTTTTACCTTCATTTTCTAAAATCTCGCAGTCACCTCAAGAAATGGCTTCGTGAGAAAAAAACTTCTATCGCACAAAGAGTGTAAAATGCAGAGAAAGAAACTGCAACAAAATAACAAAAAGAAAAGAAAAGGAATCTTCGTCAAGCGAGATCTCTAAGTTCGGCTCCACAAAAAACGCCTCCAGCCACTTCCTTCACTTATCTCTATTTTTTTTTTGTCTGTCATATTTCGTTTTCTTGCTTCTCCCGCTGCTGCGACGCTACAGCAAGGTCCTCTTTTCTGTCGAATGACAAATGACGTATCTGGTGTCCCGTCCCCTTCGCGGCTCTCCATCATAGACACAGCAGAGAGTAAGGAGGAAATAGCTTTATACGGGGATGAGTAAGGGCTACATAACGCCTCGAGCCATAGAGTACCCTCCCACGTTCGCAATCGCGCCTTTCTTAGACGCGCTAGAGGGTCCGCAGTGGGAAAGTTGGGGGGGGGGGGGGGCAAGGGCGCGGGAAGGCAGGAAGAATGGACGGCACGCCAACGCGAGCAGTGAGATATGAGCCTGCGAAACGTATACTTTGGCCGAAGAATAGAGGAGCAGAAAGAAAAGAACCTGATGAGTGTCGATATACGTCTATTTTCTTTTTTTAACGAATGGTGTTATACGGACGCCTCTCGTTTCGTACCACCTCCCTTGCCCTCCCCCTTCGCAGACTTTCTTATCGTCGGAGTTACAACCACAAAGGAGTAAGCAAAAAAAAAAGGAAAGGCACGGAGGTCAAGCAGACGAGCGTCCGGTTTGCTACCCTAAGCACGGGTAAAGAAAAGGGGGAATAGAAAGGGGAAAAAATCTTTTTCTAATGATTCGTCGGCCTTCTAACAGAGAGAGTGAGAGAAGAGACGTGTGAAAATGCAGGGAGGTTAGCAAGCGACAATCGGTTTGACAAATCTGTGCGACTCGGACAGAAAGATTGCGACATGTTGCTGCCTTTGTAGATGCACTTGAAAAACATTATGTGACAAAGAAGCATCGAAGCCATTCTTGCAAAAATATCACATACGGTATGGAGTTGTGTCCCCACAGAATATATATAGGAAGCGTCATAGAGTGCAAGGACCAAACAGCTAAAACATTTACAATGACTTTTAGAAAGGTAGCATGATGAAGAAAAAATAGGGGAGGGGGTGGAGGGGAGAGGGTATTTTAAGGCGCTTAAAACAGTAACGTGGAAACACCTGACCGCAGCAGATTCACACTATACCAGGCAGTGGAGTTGACGTCCAAAATGAAATAGAAATAAAGAGAGATAAGTGGCACGTCGATTGCCTCAACTCAATTACTCGGATAACAAATTTGCGACTCACGTAAAAAGACCTTTCTTACCTTAGCCCAGAGGCCAAACGTGAAAAACCCTTCAATTCCCCAAGTTACAAAAAACTGCCGAAAGCCTTCGATAAAGACCACAGGCAGACACGTGGAGCACACTTCCTAACGATTTGAACAAATGTTTGGCAGTAAAAGCACAGCCTGAATACCTACCTGTCTTAGACGTAAGTGCCGGTCACGAAGGGGCACTTAAAACCCTATTTGTGACAGCGGACGGTTAGCCCAGCCTGTCGATCGTCTCGTATCTTCAGAGAAAAACCGACGAAAGCTCGTACATGCAACCGAGTAGCACCATGATAACGTCAATGTAGGGCCAGCGTCGTTTTTGCGTTGAACCAACATATGCCGAATGCTGGGCCTACATTGGTCATCTTTCGTGTGCTGCAATGGTTCGGAGATTCGCTGTCCCACCAAACCCGCTGGCCACACGTTTTTTTTTTATTGTGGGGTTTTCAGTGCGAGAACCACTTTCTGATTATGAGGACTCCGGAAATTTCGACCACCTGGAGTTCTTTAACGTGCACCTAAATCTAAGTACACGGGTGTTTTCGCATTTCGCCCCTATCGAAACGCGGCCGCCGGGGCCGGGATTCGATACCGAGACCTCGTGCTCAGTAGCCCAACACCATAGCCACTGAGCAACCACGGCGGGTGGCCCCACGTTTCGCAAGCATGGTTGCCCGATGGTTTCCGCGCCATTCCCACAAAGTATTCTAACTTTTTTCCCGATAACCTTACTCCGCGTAGCATTCCCTGTGAGCCATACACCTCAGGATGCCAATGGGACACAGACGGTATACAGCACCGCAGGGAGAACGCGAGATCACACAGAAGGCGTGAGCGAATGAATGGGGCCTCCGTGATCAAAGGCAGGTTTGACAGGACATGCGAAAACGAAAAGATAGAAAGGAAACGGCCGGGGCAGTCCCCGGAGATATATGCAGTCCAGAAGAGGGCGCCACTTATAAGGCTATACCTAGAAATGGTAACGAGATACGGACCCGCGTGGCCCGCGGGCACTGTTCTTGCCTGGTGAACCCCACAGAGGGCGCTCGGCGTTATATCTCACTCTTCTTGCAACGCGTATGAGCGATGGGTTCGGAACACCCCTCAGTGGGTTCCTCACTGTATATGTGTACATATATATGCCAGCCTTTTCATTGGACACCCTCATATGACACTCCTTATCAAGGTTAGTAGAGAAAACGAGATGAATTACGCGGGCGAGGTGAATTACGAACCTCCCTTGCGCGTGGGAGATGGGAGCCCCGGGGTTTAGGCCGGAGGCGGCTGTCCCACAGCGTGCACTGGTGAAAATGTATACTTTGCGATAGACCTGCGTCGACCTGCATTCATGATCCGCCGGCTTTTCGGCAGCCTGCTATTCTGTTTGTCACAAGAATTTATCAACAAAGAAAAAAGAAAGACGGAATCAAGAATCTCCACACAATAGGCTACTATTCCTCTCTTTCACTTGAAATGCAATGAATTTGATTCAAGTCGGACGCAGGCTTGTTCGCTGTGTCACTCTGCTGCTGAGAACGAGGTCATAGGTTAGCACCTCCACCGTGGCTCCCGCATGTGGGCATTGCAAACCTCGAAAGAACGAAGTGAACTCAACATCTAGCCCGAGTTAACGAAGTTTGGACGGAAAACATGGAGGAAATACGAGTGTACTGGCTTTCAGTTAAGCTGACGGACGCCATTGACCTGTGAAGAAGGTTCACCGCTCCGATGAAGGAACACCTGACACACTCAGTGGGTTCTGTTTGCGACAAGTGAGTACGCAGGCAAAAATTACTTTTCTTATTCTCTAAAAAATACAATGTTATTGGCATGAGTGTTTTAGGTATTCCAAATTTAACGAAGTTCCCTATCTAACGAAATAATTTCCGGGTCCCATCCACTTCGTTAAATCAAGGTTAAAACAACCGTTAAGTAATCACAGATGGACGAAATTAATCCGAAGTGCAGCGGTTACGGAGCCTTTCACGGCCAGTGTGCTTTCTTTGGGATGGAACAACCCCCACCCCGTCCATATACATATATTTCTGTCACGCACTTCACATTTCTTTCGAATAAAAATGTAATAAAGAGGCAACATTGGGCATCAGACCACTAACATTTCTATGCTTTAAACCTGCCCTGATTCACCTTACAGGGGGAGGATAGCTCTAAACACAGGCAAAGGTCAGACGCCAGGATTTAAAATGACGCGAGTTCGTACAGAGAAAATCGACGGCAGATGGCGACACATTAGGTAGAGGCCAAGGCAGCGACAGACAACAAGAAAAGCAATGCGGCCCACGACAGGTTATATCCGAGACCACGCCCGCCTCGCCGGTGAAAAATATCGCCCCGCCAACAGCCGCGTGCGGAAATAGATGGGCATCGACGGGACCGAAAGAGAGCGATTTTCAAAGGAGCGAAAAATAAGAAGTATAGCAGGGAGGGTGGGAAACGAGAGATCGGCCGCCCGTGCGCGCTCCCCAGCTGTACGGTGCAGCCTACCCGTGCACCGTAGAGTGCAACCGAACTCGAAGTAAACACCAGCAGAAGAAAAATAAATTGGGCGCGAGATCAAAAACGATCAATCTTACAAAAAAGAAGGGGGGGGGGGCATTGATAAAACATAACGGCAAAGAGATTCGAGAGTGACGCAAACTTAAAAAAAGAACACAAAGAAAGAAAGTAGTACCGATGAAGCTTAACAATAAAAAAAGGACAATACCTTCCTTCACTCTTTCTACTTTCATTCACTCTTTCTAGCTTGCGTGCTATCTATCTATCTATCTATCTATCTATCTATCTATCTATCTATCTATCTATCTATCTATCTATCTATCTATCTATCTATCTATCTATCTATCTATCATCTGTCTGTCTGATCGTCCGTCCTCTTGTCTGCCTGCTATCTGCCTATATATGTATTTTTTTCTTGTTTTTTTATTCATGATAGCTTCTAGTTTACCAGCTTTGTTTCCTTCAACCTGCTCGTATCTATCTATCCATCTGTATATATATCTATATCGCTTCGTGCTACTCTTAGGGAAATGACAGTTTGCCTTTTCATATGTGATATTTCTTTTCCCTAGATTTCCTGTTTTCAATGTTTCTGTCAAGCTCATCCGTTTTATTTATTTATCATTACCTGGCTTGCCTTACAATATCTTTATTTGTCCCTTTCCTTCATTTCTTTGTTCTCGGCTATTCACTACCCGCCGGCTTTTCACCTCGGCCGCCACCACAAATTGCAAAATCGATAGACGCTCCTTTTCTCCGCCCCTCACTCGCAGCTTTGCTGCACATTTCTCGTCGAGCACCATCCTCTCTCTTACTCTCATTCTCTCTCACTTTGGTTTTGCACGACGGAAAACAATGCAGGCGCCGAGCACGCACAGAAATGATGTGATATTCGATTCCGTCTCAACAGGCATTTCATTGACGACAACAGCAAGTCAATAGAAATACAACATGTAATGATTTTTGCAAGGGCACCGGCGCGTCGACGCGGTAGAGAAGGTGAAATGCAATGCTGCACCAATGTGACTTAGGTTGGGCAATGTGCGAAACTGAAATTCTTCCAAAAACTGGGTAAGAAATGAAATGGTAAATGAAAAGTCGAAACCTCGCCCTCCCCCCCCCCTCCCCCCGCGTTTCTTCGCGTATGTGCTCGCAGAAGCTTCGTTTACACATAAACTCGACACGGTTCGAGTTAGAACGGGTCGAGCCACAACGGGTCGAGTCAGAAGTCGAGCTGACCCAGCTCGACCCGACGGCGTTTACGCGCATCTTCCAGAGCGGGTTGGGCGAGTCAATCCACGACTTGCAGACTCGTTGCCGCAACCCACCCCGGCGCTCCCTAGATCCCGACGACCGGTTATTGGTCCGACAAGCAGACTCCAGCCGACTTTATCGGATTCGCGTCAACGTAGCTATAGAGGACCAGCGGATACGAGACCTTACGGTAACACCAAATACTAATAATTAAGTACTATCAGTAAACTAAGCTCCTGTAATCACAAAGCCATCCCTCTTATCGTCAGAAGAGGTCTCGTAAGCTAGAAAATATGCAAGATCGAACGATAACTCCACGGCAATGCCACCTTTCTCGGGTCCCCCTCTAGTCTAGTCAGTTGTTTATGAAAAGAAAACTACGCTGCATTCTAAAACAAGAAAATAGTCAAACTGGTAAAGTTCCAGGAAGCTTTCCATAATCGAAGAATGCCCAAAAATATTGAGAGACCTTTGTTACACACAATCCCTAACATCAGACTTGAAATCGGTGACGTCAGGCTGATATATACTGGCGCTGAAATTCCAGCGCGAAATTCAAGAAAGGGCAAATTTTGCCTTCATTTTCTCCACTAATAAATGAAAACGGCGTTCTTAACAAATTCGTCTTTGTAAAGTGGTATAGTACTGCTGTATATATCGGTAGCAGTGGTACAGCCTAATGTGTTATATAGTACTGCTACCGAGCGTCTGGTTAAAGGGAGTTCGGCTACCGAGGGAATACCGAAGTTCGAAATAAAAAAAGAAAAATCTCCCATAAGAACGACGCGCGCGAGCGCTGTGGGAAAGCAGATCGCAGGCGAATCGAATCGGCCTTTGCGAGAATAACTATCATCGGAGAAACCAGTTGCGAGGACTAGAACCGTGTTCGAGAACCGGAACGAGAGTGGCACCTCTGTGACAGGCCGGAAAGAGCAAACACCGTTTTCCAGGAGGATTCAAGGCGAGAAAGCGTGCGTATACGTATATACACTTAGATTCCGCCATCCCCGGACCACGCAGCGTTCCACTCCCTGACGCCGGGTCACGTGGGAGTAGGGAAAGCAGGTACGGGCGACAGGAGCGCAACACGCCGGCAGCAGCGACATCTCTCGGGACTGGGACTTTCTCTCGAGGTCGACAGACTCCGAAGTAAAGCGCATGTAGAGTTCTGTGCGCAGAAGATGGAAGAAACAGAATATAAAAGAATTGAAACAGAATAGAAAAAGAAAGAACAAAGAAGCTTTGACGTGCAGTGTGTAGGGAAGAGGTGCCCGTGTCCCTTTTGCCTCCTCCTCTGCCTCCCGCCTGCCTTTCTATGGGTTGTATACACCCGGGAAACGTGGTACACTTGATCCGGTGATCCTGGAAGTGCACGCTCGACAAGTCACGCGCGGGCTCTCCGTCAGGGGTCGCGCGAATCGTACGTACGAGTCTTGTTCAGGAGTGGGGAGCTGTCGCGATGCGAGGTGGGAAGATTACTACGCGGATCAGTCGAAGAGAGAGAGAGGGAGAGAGAAGCAAGCTGTCGATGGCGTATCAGGCTATACACAGGTTGCAAGTACAGACACGTTCCTCCTCCCCTTACTACGTAGTGAGCTCCCATGCAGGAAACACTGAATCGATACTCAAAGGCAATGCTCACTGCGGCAGCGCGACATTGGCACTCGCTGGAACACGAGCAGTTGTATTTTGCTTGTATATATATATATCACCCTCACCCTGCCACCCATCTTTAGTGCACCCAAGGCTTGATACGCCGTTAACGAGCATCAAAAAATACGTGGCACCTGAACGAGATGTACGCAGGACACGCCGCTAGGAGACAACCCTGCATCTCGAGTGCACCTCGTTCTCGTCCCCACGTACATCTTTTTTTTTATCGCTAGTTGGTGACTACTCAAATCTGGAATATGCACCAACTTGCCCAATTTTCCCTTCTAATTTTGCTTTAGTGCATGTTTTCACATTTGTTCAAAGGCCGGTGACTGGTAGACGTCGAGACACCGAAGTGTTTGGCGGTTCTGCTTGCACCAGGATGGTTTTTCTTGTTTTTCCCCAGAAGCTTTCCGCCCCCCTCCTACCACTGATCTGCCGACACCCGATATAGCAGCTCCCAGCGTGGACCACGTAGGCAAGATATTCACGCCTCATTAGCCGAGCGCACACCTACGGGAAAACAACTCCCCCTCCACCCCCTCCCCCTTCCCCCGCGGTTCCTCAGCGCACCAGCACGTGCGCGTTAAGCCGATTTAGACAGGACCGGGAAGACACGCGGGCAATCGAAACTAGACAGAAGAAGAAAAAAAGGGGAGAAGAAACACAAGTAGGACAGCAAAATCGAGCAAAACACCGCGATTGTTAACGTCACGAGACGTACAAGCGAGCAGGCAGAGACACACTATGATGGCGCTGCTACTTCGCCTCGTCGCTCCACGATCCGCTCCCCCTGCCTCCCTCCCCCTCCCCAGTTCTCGCAGGCGCCTGCCAGACGCAAACGTCAGCTCATTAACGCCGCCGAGCGAGACTCGGCGAGATAAGCTCGACGTCGCGCTGCTTTGCGACGCGCCGAGCCAAGCGGCTTGTGATTCGTGGGGGAGTCCCTTCGCTTCCCTACAGACTAGCAAGACACTGAAGAGGGCCGAAACTTCGCCGGGGGATCATGGCGACCCGGACTCTAATTTGACTCGGGGGTTCTTCTTCGCACTCTCTCTGAGGTACGGCGCCTGCAGTACCGAACGTGAAGATCAGAATCATCATAATCGTCATCAGTTTCCAGGCGACCGAAACTTGGCGCTACTTGACAGTTCTCGCTGCTAGCAAGCTAGAGGAGTTTCATCATCGGGTAAGGGCAGTCAGGGTATTGATTTCAAAATCACGTAGGAACAAAAAGCTCTAGATACGCTAAGGGTAAAGAAAGATGGCGACAGGGGACACGCGTCGGTCGGCCTAGTAGTAGTAGTAGTAGTAGTAGCAGTAGTAGTAGTAGTAGGTTCAGCTTCGCACACGTGACTGCTTGGTTCGCGCGTGCACGTGAAATGTGAGAGAAGAAAAAGAACTAAAGTCGACTTCATAACGGTTAAAACCTGCAAATGAAGTGTTAGAAGCTACAAGTGGGTATCCTGGCGCGTACGTTATCCTTCGCGAGCTCGATGACAGACGCACCACACAATCACTGTGGTAACGTTTTACGTCCCACGCAGGCACACGCACACACACGGTATACACGCTATCGCAAATAGAATGGTTGAACCACGTAAAGCAGGCTTCCCCTCCGAAAGCTTCGTAACGCCGAAAAGTTAGCTTCGACGAGGACGAAAATTATGATTTACGTCGAATAATGGCGATAGGACAGGGCAAAAAAAAAAAGGAACGCACAAAACAAGATTGCTTCTAAAAAAACGCACAAAGTAATAGGCAGAGCCTTTCGCCGTTTCATTTCGGGGCCGCTCCATCATGAAAGTGGTCTTCTCGAAGATTATTACGCTCGAGCGAAAGGGGATGTTGGGAAGAGGAAGGTATTGTAATACAAGTATGTATCGCGTCGTAAAAAAGGACCGACGAAAAAAAACACTAAGTATCGAAATACGCAGGTAAAAAGCTTCCGCGAACGAGAGCGGTTCGAGCTAATGATCCGAGAGAATCTATCGAGTTTCGAGTTTTACGAAGGCCTCTTCTTTCTTTTCCCGAACGCTGCAACGTCAGCAATGCTCGCGCTGGAGTTCCGTTTTTTCGGGGAGGAAACAATTTGTCCGCGACAAGATAAATGACGCTGAACTCGTAAGAGGAGAGAAAGGAACTATTTCTCACAACGCACATCAGCAAGCAATCGCACGGAGATAAAAAGAAAACGAGACGAAAGAAAGCCCAGCGAGAATGAACAGTTTTGGGGGTTTTGGTGCTTGGCGAAATACGCTAAGCAGAAGTATCTCAGAAGCCATGATGGAGCGAAGACATCGAATGGTCCGTTTTAAGAATGCAGCGCGGTTTTGTTTGTTTGTTTTTTTTTGCTACCACCATCGCATAGCGTTCGCCAACAAAAGTGACACATGCATGGTAAAGTTCGCAACACAAACTCGTGCTCGGCTCGTACATGGCATTCGATATGACGTCAGTTAAGTCAGCAAGAAATGAGGCTGTAGAACGACAATGCGTGATTAGTTCAGTTTGTTTTGACCAACCAGTGGCACTCTGAATTTGAAACAACTGTCTCACAATGCACTTTACCAAAGACAAAAATATACTACGTTAAAGAGTTGACTGCATACCAACAACATAATCGGAGAAAAAGTTGGGAGGAACCACCGGAAGACTATCGTGAACGTCAAACGATACCTTCACGTTAGATTTGTTGAGGCATGCTTCTGGGCACCCTTATTGGATACCACTACGAGGCTTTCAGCTGCTCTTACGTTGCAATGCATCCGGTGTCGGCCCACGCTACAAACACATTTTGTAAGGACATACATTGCGCATTGGTTATCAGGATCCGCCTACCAAGTCACCACCTTCGATCGTGCTGTCGCCGTGATCGGACGGTCCGGTAAAGTTCGGCCAGACAGCCATCAACGTGAAGTGGGGCAGGAGCCAAAGATGAAGAAAAAGAAAAACACCTGCCTTTAAAGCCACCCACACACACGAGACGACCGAAAACTGAGTACGACATTACTTCCACAATGCTAAAACCTAGAACGGTCGCCTGTAAATGTGGTTTTCAAGCCATCCACCCACAAGCCGACCGAAAACTGAGAACGACACTACTTCCACAGTGTTAAAACCTAGAACGGTCGCCTGTAAATGTGGTTTTCCCGCACACGCACTGCTCGTGCGGCGTAGCCATTCCTACAACGCAATCAAGGAGTAGCAATTCGACGGTTTCAGGCACGAATCTGGGGGGACTCGCTTCGCGTTTGGAATGCTGCGGCACAGCGTTCCTTGAAACGCTCTCGCAGAACGTATCGAGGAGAGAGGAGGGGAGAATAAAGAGCGCAGACAAAGGACCGAAATATTCGGAACAGAGCACGCTCCCCGCCGCCGCCGCTCGATGGAAACCATAGCTCGCAAAGAGGCCACCACCACCACCCACCCACCCTCGCCACCGTGTCGTGGAAACGCGGCAGCGCGCACGAATAGAGAGACGACGAGCATGTTATGGGGAAGGCGCAGCTGACGCCTCCTCGTCGAGTATCCAACGGGGTGAGGAAGCACGTCCCCCCCCCCCCCTCCCAGAAAGAAAGAAAAAAGAAATTGTTGGAGTATAGGGAGACGATCTGCTCATGCGAAATCGATGCGAACGTTCCCTTCCGCCGCTACGAGCCCAAATCAAGCGACTGCCTTCTAAGTTCACTTATTTATTGTTATTTATATATGTCTTCAGGCAGCTTCTTTTCTTTTTTGAAACCTTAGTCTCGAAAGCTTCCAGTACAGCTTAAGGTTCTTTTTTACTATCCCCCCCCCCCCTGCCCTTTTCCGTTTCTTTTTTATTCATCTCGTCATTGGCTACTTGCTTGAACGAACCTAAATGCGCTGTTTCGTTCTCACCCTGCCGAGGCTGAAAGAGCGCCTTGAGACGACACCGCTAGGTGGCACTGTGTGCCCTTGTACCTCGGTCTTGCTTCGCCAGTCAGCGGTCGCCGCAAGTTGGAGACGCTTAGAGTAGCGGCGGTGAAAAGCGGGAAAGAGATGGAGAGGGGTCGTTACAGGCATAGGTAGCTTTGTGAGCTAGAGCAAAGCTAGGCAAAATGCTAGATTGCAGTAGATATAGCAAAACCTGATTAGCTCCAGCAGGCTAGGAGACCTTGTCGCCATGACATTTCAAAGAGGTTGCCGTCAGTAGTAATCGTCGTCGTCACCGTCACACGTGCAACGATGCGGGCACGCTAACTGCAGTTATCCCGCTCAACGTCATTTACCGTTTATCACAGTTACACCTACTTACAACCACGTTGTGTTACAACGAAAACCGGTACACACTTTTGTTTTTCTGGTGTGCGCCTGTTACAGCCAGCGGAAGAACTGAGCTTTCATTTTCAGTGTAACTAAACACAACGGCAGTTGTTAAGGCAGAAAACTTGGCTATCGTTAGTCGCTTAGATCACGGTGACATATTTACAGCGCTAAAGACGGAACACAACATAGACACGACTGGTGGCGACGCCATGCGCCTGGAATTATTTCTACAGTAGATAGCTGCGGTAAACCCAGCCACTTATACTCAGCTTTAAAGGAGTACTGACATGATATGTACGGGTAATCATTTTTTTTTTGCGCATTCAATGAAAGTCATAAAGCTCTCAACGCTAGAAAAAAATCGTGACAAGCCTCAAGGCGCCGTAAGCAATTTGATGTAGTAGCTTTTCTACAGCCAGTTTCGGTTTCGTTTGCCGAGGTAGATACTGAGCGGTGACGTCGCGACACGGTATGTGGTCACGTGGGGGCAGGACACAGGCGACGTTCTGATCCTCGCTCCGGCTCGCTCGGTCACCTGTTTTTGTGGTCACGTGGCCGCGCAATGTCCTGCCCCCACGTGACCACGTACTGTGTCGTTACGTCAAGAGACAAGGTTTTCCCAAAAAACCAAAACGAAAGGGGCTGTAGAAAAGCTTTTACATAACATTGTTTCCAGCGCTTTGAGGCTCACCACTATTTCTTATAGGGTTTAGAGGTCCAGGGCTTTCAGCTAACCCATATAATGAATAATCGAAAATACGTGTCAGTACCCTCTTAAACTGCCGTTATATCTTGTGGCTTTGTGTGACCGCTTTGCAGGAGACAGGTCTAAATATTCGCCAAAATGATGCGTCACGCTGTATGACTAGCCATAACGCTACGCGCTGGTTAACAGTTAACACAGTAAAAATAAATGAAAAGAAATAGCCAGCACTACACTTTTTTTTTCTCGCGTTTTCCTCACTGCCAGATCCCCAGAACAAAGTCGTTGCCATGGCAACGCCGCGACGAGGGGCCGCCCCAATTTTCACCACTATGCTATTCGGTTCTTCGCCGACGAGCAAGGAGCAGGAGCATGTCAGGGCACCGATCGAAATGAACGTTCAGAAAGCGAGAACGAGGAGGCGGTCACGAAACGAAACAACCACCGTCACACACACAAAAACAACAACAACAAAAAAAATAACGAAGCATAACCAAACGCCCGAAGGAAAACAAAAGTCAGGAACGGACCGATATAACACTGACACGAAGATAGCGCGAAGAGATGACGTCAAGCGCGAATTCGGGAGAGGGAAGGAGGCGTCTTCACAGGACAGGTACAAATCAACAGTAAAAACGAAGCGGCAACGTTACGTGACGAAGGAAAAAAAAAAGTGACATGCGGCGACCGAAAGGACAAACTTTGAGAAGCAGCGACGTACAGGCGGTGAGCTCAAAGACGCCCGAGGGCAAAGGGACCGCTGGGACCGACTCGCGGGACAGCCGGGTTGACATTTGATTCGCTCGCCGGCTGGGCCAGAAAATGTCACTTATACTTAGATTTTTTTTTCCTTTTTGCCTTTTTTGCTTCTATCAATGCATCGGGTTAAGGGGGTGAGGGGCGTGAGGCGGGGGGGGGGGGGAGGCTCGGTTAGCTTATACGCCCTTCACAGACATAATACGCCATCTTGTTGGCCAATTGCTTTAAACTTGTCTCCTGCCGCGACCCTTGGAAAACTCAATGCTTAATGCTTTTTTAAATATTTATTCTGCGTTCTGTTCTCTTCCTTTCTTAGCCTCTTCAAACACCCGTGCTCCTGTCAACGTGTGAAAGTAAAGAAGTGTTCTTCCCTGATACTCCACGGGCAAGCAAATCGGACCTACTTGTCAATACCAAGAAGAGGCAGATAGGGCTGGACGTTCTCGTATGTTTTAGTATATAACGTTATAGTTTATGATAAGCAGGGAAGAAATGCCAAAGCCGACCAGGCCATGTCATGCATCGAACCATATGTACCCACCACTGGACTGTTGGGACAGAACGGGTTCCAGTTATGTCAGGAATTGCAGACGAAAAAAAAAAAATTCTACTGAAGACGCATGCATGATGACTCCTAGAAGCACAACCAGAAAAATAAAGTAATGATAAGGATAATAATGATAATGATTACTCAAGAAAAATGACATGGACGAGAAGAACGACAAGGAGAAAAAGAAGATGGTTATAATAATAATGATCATGACGATGGTGCAAAAAAAGGACATGAAAAGCAGCAACGATCCTACGAAGACCTGTATAAGAGGAACGCGTATTTTCGGTTTTCGAGATACGGTTGAAAAAAAAAAGATACCGGCGGAAAACAGTTATCGGCAATCAAATCAAACACGTCGAAGCAAGCGAAACGAAAAAAGGGTATTCCGTAAGACTAGACGCTTTGTTGAAATTACTCCAAAACAAAACAAGAACACCCGACACCTGTGCCATATGCTGCGAAATCAGCTGGGAGGGACTCGCCAAAACTACAACGTAACGGCAGATCACTCCATACCGACGCACGTGCGCTTTTTTAACTATTACGCCATGCAAGGCCTTATTACATAACGACAAGGAAAGCCCAGCTCGATGTTGCACGAGTTGCTCTCCGGGTTCACCTGAAGCACAACGATAAGCCCCGGATAAACGAAAAAAACGAAAACACAACACGAAGTAGACAACAAATCGAGGCGGAGAAAGTTATAAAGGTTGCAAGAGGCACCCCCCGCGTCAGGCAACGTTTCCCAACGCTTATCTTCAATTTGGGAAGCGCGCACACGCTGAACGCGGCATCACAGCGAAAGAAGAAAAGCGCACGGCACCAACACGGCAGGAGCGAGCGCAGATTCGTAAACACAAACAGCAAATCGAAAGGGGCACCTAACCGAGTTATACAGCCCGAGTTACGTACAACGGCGCGCTCGCCTCTCCAAACACCCCCTCCTCCCCCACCCCGTCTCTTTTTCTTCAATCGAAGTGCCCACTTTTCGTAGGAAACAGACGCCAGGAAACCGGCGAGACCGTAGAAAGAGGGCGCGGCGAACCGATGTTTGTCCTCAAAACGTATCGGCGACGCCGGCTGAGGGAGGGAGGGAGGGAGGGAGGGAGGGAGGGAGGGGGGGGCGATAGGCGCTAAAAGCCCCAGAGCGGTCTCCTCCTGCACTCTTTCCCCACACATTGGTTCCATCATCTTACTCCTAACCTTTTCTTCTTTTTTTTTTTTACTACAGTTTGGCGAAAAGGACAAACAGCGCGGCGCGTCTGTGTTCTGTGAGAGCACTCGGCGAGACCTCCAACCATCAGCAGAAGCGGCATCGCCATCGGCAACGCTTTTGTTCTAGCGCCGTTTCCCCCGGAAAATCCAATAACACCTCCGGGCGAAGAAAAAGAGAGAAACGCTGCCCGAAGAATTGGGCAAAGCGAGGTGAAAAAAAAAGAGAGAGAAATAGTGAATGCAATGTCGCGTAAGAGATCAGCTGGAACAGACTCGGATGACACGGAACGACGGCCGATGTGGGGCGGCGAAGCCGAAGTTGAGGCTTCGGAAAGCATGGAGCGCGATGCGAAGAATCGGAGGCCCTGCGATAGTTGTTAGAAGTTGCGCGGGCCCTGATTCCGACTATTATTGAAAGAGGGAACGCGAGAAGGAAGGAAGAAAGGAGATAAAGGAAATTAGAATGAATAAACGATGGAATACATAAGTTATTTGGGAAGTGATGATGACATCAAATAGGAATGAAGGGAGGAGGGATAAAATGAAGTAAAGATTAAGAAAGAAAGGAAACAAAAGCAAATAAAACTAGAATGAATGAAACCAGAAGGAAACGGAAGATAAGAAAACTGGATATACTGAAGGGAGGGAAAGACGGTACACACGAAGAATGAATGAGTCAGTCAAGAAAGCAAAGATGGGAAGAAAGAAACAAAGAAGGAAAAACTTTATGAAAGGATGAATCAAGAAGACTGG
The DNA here is from genome assembly GCF_038994185.2 of Dermacentor albipictus. Taxonomy (NCBI): domain Eukaryota; kingdom Metazoa; phylum Arthropoda; class Arachnida; order Ixodida; family Ixodidae; genus Dermacentor; species Dermacentor albipictus. Next base: position 30,404,287 of record NC_091827.1, read on the forward strand.
ACCGCAAAACAGGGGAACCAACGGTACGTGCCTTTAGAACTTACAGAAATCTCTGTCGAGGCTGACTATTACCTTCTGCTTGTCTTTGTTTCTTCCGTTGGCTTCAATTTATCCCTACACTCTAAGAAGAAAAGGAGGAAATGGGGTATTGAGGTTACTCCTTTAGGGGAGCAACTGATCTGCCACAACCATTCCTCCCTTTAGGGGGTAAGTGCGAGGGGATGAACTGTTACTCCCCATGCCGCTACTCCTCCGAGGACTAACAGTTGCTCTTTTCCGATGCTCCTCAAAGCAGTAACGGTCATTATTTCCGATGCTCCGCAAAGGTGGAATTAATGAAATTAGGCATTTGTACGCTAATAAAAAATATTACTGAGCTGAAAAAAAAAGAAAAAAAAAGGCGCCCGACAGCAGGATTCGAACTCACGTCCTCGCGCTCTCATGTTAGCTACTCTAACCACTGCACCACGGCAGGCCGCTTGACAGGGGTAAGCAATTGAGACAGGTTAAGCACGGAACGCAGGTGCGGCAATGTAAAAGCGACTCGGCATTTTGTGTATGCTGTGCGGGGAGAGTGTAACGTTGAGTGTACTTGCAACCATAAGCGAGTGCGAAAAGAAATCTGCCCGAGTATTCTTAGGGTGCTTTAAACTGAGGCACTACACGATGTAAACGTGTAGCGAGCTCAAACGGGGCACCTAAGACGACAGAGACGGACAATTGCTTTGTCGCTTAGTGTGTCCCGTTTGAGCTACACATCGCTTCAGTTAAATTCGTAATCTTCTTGGAACGGAAGGAACTTAGGTACTATCGACCAGCAAAATCTGGCAGCCTATCAATGGCTTTAGCGTTAAATGTGTATCGCTCACTTATGGGGTGCGCACGAAGGGCATGGCTCTTGACATTCCAACTTTAAATTTCACGCAGTTTTCTCACGAAGAGGCAAAATGCTGCTTTGCATGTAATTCAATGGACAGTGCACGAACTTCGAACTATTCACTATTTATAGACAATACAGTTGTTGCCGCATCACTGCACGACACGGACGAAAACAGCGGAGCGCATGGGGAGTAACTGTTGCCGTTCGTCCTCCCGTTGCTCTCTTTCCGACCAGGGACTAAACACTTACTCTCCAAAATTTGCACACGGCACGCACATCCATGCCGTTACTCCCTTGAGGGACGAAAGCGCCCTTTTTGGGACGAACTGCGCAGTTACTCCTGTTTTCCCCGGAATTCTTCTTAGAGTGTACGGCCGTCTGTTGATGATACATGTCCCGTAGTATTAGATCTGAGCGCAGCACGTCTTAGATGGAAAGCTAAGGTATCCGGAAGCCACCCATGAACAACCGAATAGCCGGTAACTACTCGGGAGAAGCACCGACCATTATAAGTTTTCTACAAAATCAAAACCACGCACTGACAGGAACCTTCCGATCATGCACACGAGTGAATCGTAGCCCCACGTTTTGGAGCAGCAAAATAAAGACAGAAAAATGAAAATGGGTATTACGGAGGGAAAAGAAGGAGAAAGAAAATGGCTCATTACAAATAATCGCTCCTGATCACGCCTTCCTGTAACAGGCACATCTGACACGACTAATCTAATCATAATCCCCGTGGCCGAGCAGCTGGCACTCTTATACTACGTACTACAATTCGGAAAATCCGTGCGTAGCACGTATATCGGAAACTCAGTCATCGCATATGCAACCAGACAATTCGGCATGCGGGACCACCCCCCCCCCTTTTTTTTTTCATCCAAATTCGATTAGGCAAAGTACAACGTCACTTATGGATAGCTGTACGCAAGAATGACCTCAGGCACCCTCCGCTAAAAGCAGTCGTCATTAGAATGCAGAGAAAATTCGTTTATTCGCATCCCGAAGCTGTATGGGCACACCGTTCAAAGCCTTGCGGGGTTTTGGGGGTAGGGGGGGGGGGGGGGGGATGAGACGAGCTCTGAGTCAAACCGAAACCCGCTTTAAAAGGGTGACTTTATCCAACGAGCTAAAAGCTCTCTGCCAGATGTATTGATGTCCCGGTGAACACAACGAAGTCCCACCATCGCCTCCGCATCCGTAGGTCCCCTTTGGTAAGAGACTCACACTTGGGCGATTTCAATGCTTGCGCGGCGCTGAACGCTTTATGGACCCCCCTCCGCGGTCTCGCTCAGGTGGGAGGGAGGGAGTGAATTTCACTATGCAAATGACGCAGGACGACCCGTATGCAGATCTCTCGTCTACACTTCCCCGTATGGTAATGCGCACGTCTTCCAACACCCAGCCCTATTTTTTTTCTTCTATTTTAATATTTTTGTTGTGCCCGTGTCAAACAGGTATCGTCCAGAGGTACACGCGAACACATAAGGCGTTCCTCGATTGAATATCGAGCCCGAACACGTCCTACACGTCATGTATGCGCATTTGCATAAGGGCGACGTGATGCATGTGACGCCATTAATGTGAAGCCGACCGTGTTACGCAGGAAGTTGGCCTGAACCAAACGAGGTGGCAAGCGTCGCTACCTGTGTCGCCCTTGATAACGTGCAAATGTGGCTGATTAGGAGACCGGTAGCAAAGTCTCTCAAGCTCCTCGGAAGACAGAAGGTATTGTGTGTGCGTGCAGAGTATTGTCAGTGGACTCGTAGTAAAAAAAAAAAAAGTAAATGCTTGATCTTTCTCCCAGCACACGTTCCTATACATCGCGGTAACACGCAACAAAAGAAGTATGAAAGAAAACAAAAGAAAGTGCTTTTAGAGAACGCCCATTGCAGGCCACACCACTACCGCAAAGAAGAACATCGTCTCGGCTTTATACTATAAACAGGCAACAACGAAGCCACTGTCAACAGCAACGTCGCCGGATCCTCACAAAAACAAAAAAAGTGGATTACAAAATTTTTTGCGAGATCCAAAAAAAAAAGAAAGGAGACGTACGCTAATGTAACTACGCTAGCGCAAATCGAGTACAGAATGACAGAATACATAAAAAAAGAAAAAAGAGAAAAGCTTGCCGATTCTGGGGCTGCTGCAGCTGTTCGCCTAATGACCATTTCATATCGCGCCAGGCGACAAAGCCCCACCGCCGACGGTCCGGCGGACGTCTATTATTATGTGCGCGCGTGAATCCGTAAGGGGAAAAAAACTCGCGAGCTTTTAGCCAGCGAGCCACGCGTTAACAATGAGACAACCCGATGACGATGACGATGCCGACACACGAGAACAAAATGTGATTACGCACAAGAGCTCCCTCGCGCACCCGTCAATGAATACGCCCCCCCCCCCCCGGGAAGGGGGAGGGGAGGCTGCTCCGAAGGGGGAGGGGAGGCTGCTCCGACCGATGGGATGCCGATGAGATTATATTAAATGATGCGAAAGAGTTAATCCCTTCCCGTCAGTCCGGGCGAAAACTGCGAGGGCGGAGAGGTATACGCGAGTGAGAGACGGTGCGGGAGAGGGATTAGCGAGGATGGGATTAGCCTGCGTTGCGTAAGGAGGCCCATTAAATGCGAATATACGCGACCGTGCCTATACACCTCCCCCCCCCCCCCCTCCCTCCGTTCCTATTTGCTTCTCGACCGCCCCTCTTTAAAAAAAGACTTCCCATCACGTGTGCGTCGCGCCGTCGAAAGTCGTAACTAAATCACCACCTGCCTGAAACCGTGGAGTCTTTACTTTCCTATAGCAGAGACATCAAACCTTATTTTATTTTTACTTAGCTTTTATGTTTTGTTTTTCTTTCCTCGAGAAGCTGTCGATCTTTCAGGTGGCTTTTCCCTGAACGTAATACTGCAATGATGGCATCATTTATTTTTGCTTTTGCAGGTTCTCCGGCGGCCGACACGCTTTGACACGATCGCGTCAAAGTTAGGCGGGCGAATATTTTATAACGGAGGGAGCAGCGAATTCACCCTTACGGCGCGCCCGTACAACGCTCTTTGTAAGGAAGGCAGATTATGTTTTCCATGCAAAAGACAGCAGAAATGACCAAGGAATATTTTTGACGACAGACACGATCTATACCTATATGTCTTCCACGCATTCGTCTGTGCTGTCTGCGCTATCTTTTACTGCGCTAAGCTGCTATTTAGTTATTTACTTGTCAATACTGCCAGTCCCATGAGGGACCGTAAAGGAAGAGTGAGCGAGGCATTTGGGATATTGCTGTTGCAAACATCGCGATACCCTCCAATAATCACGGCTCCTTGTAACATCACGTTCGAGGCCTCGGAAACGAAAACGAAGCATTAAAGGAGTACACGAATACACCGATGACTCGAACCGTGAACATATGGCTCTGAAGCGTGCGTTCTATTATTATACTTCCCAACGGTAAGGGCATTCACGCTTAAAAAAAATTCAAAAATAAAAAATAAAATTGCGTTACAAGCTTATTCCGAGTCTACAACCTGGCTGTAACGGGACGCATTAAAAATAGAATGTGAAAATATAAAGATCCTTCTTTCGTATCTGAAATTACGCCTTAAAACTGCCTAGAAATCAACCGCGTAAGAAACACTCTCCTTCAACGTCTCGCATCTCGGTAAAAAAAAAGAAAAGAAAACATTGCTTTATAACCTCACTGCGCTCTGCAAAGTGTTCTTTTAACAGGTCGTAATAGAGGTAGCATAAGATATGAAACTCTCTCTTTACTCATTTATTTATATTATGCCTTAAAAGCACACGAGCAACATAATCAACTGCCGACTTCGTCGTCAGCTTTCGTCCAGTCATTCCTGGCGCAATGTCACGTGACTTCAAGGTCAGCGAGGTAGACTAAGAAGGGCCCATCCCACCTGAAAGTGGATCCTTCTGAAGATTGCTCACTGCATTAGCAATCCTTCGCTATCTTGAAATTTGCGAAATTTTCGCATTTGTGATGAAACACACGCTATCATCACAAATATTGGTCAGTTTTATAATTATTCTGTTACAGTGGTATTTCACCATTTCTACTTGTTTGCTTCCTTTCTCGTTTACGCTTTTACCTATCCAACCACCTTTGACCACCGGTTTCTTAGCCGAAACCTTCGTAGAGTATCAATTACGCTGACTCAGCCTTACCGAGTCCTTTCTGCCCCCATTAGGAACAGTTTCGCAGACGTAATGATATAACGAAGCGAAAGCCGTCGTTATCCGATGAGAATCAATAAAATCAAACGCTCCCAGAGGCGCTAAAAACAAATTCGGCGATATAGTCGAAACCGCCATTTTTCCTCCAGCCACCACCAAACTCTCGGTCGCAAGAGAATCGAGCAAGAGCAAGCAACGAAAACGCGCCGAAAGCGTTGACCCCCCTTCCCCCCCCCCTCATAATTAGCTTCGCACAAAGCCAGCGATTGCGCGCACGTTCCCTGTAAGCGGTGCGTATCGTCGAGGCACCTTCGTGTTGTTGTCGGTTCGAGTAAGAACAAAGGCCAATCGGAGACGAAGACGGAGCCACCGGCAGAATGCAAATGGCGCCCTGCCGCATGAAGAGAAGAACCCGGTGGGCGAAAGTATAACGAGAGAGAGGGAGACGAAGCGAAAGGGGTCCCCTCTTTTTGTCGAGGAGGAGGAAATCGCTCCTAATTGGATGAAAGCTCTTTGGTGTCCGAGGAAGCAAAGGGGGGAGTAGGAGGAAGAAGGGAAGGGGGGGGGGCAAAAGACTGCAATTAGGAGCGCGCGCGGGGGAAGCGGATTGCGAAGAGCTGTAGTGCATGACGTCGAAGTATAAGAGCGGGGTTGACTGGTGTATGTGTGTCTGTGTTAGAGCGAGAGAGAGAGGGGGGGGGAGGGGGATGAAGTCGAAACCCAAAGCTGGCAGAGCGCGTAAGAGCCAAGGAAGAAGAGAGCGGCGACGGGCTGCCGTTAGCCATTTCTACTGCGCTCGCAACCACGACAGAAGGCTTTGAATAGAACAAGGGAGGCGGCGGAGAAAGTATGAAGCAAAGAGGGGGAGGGAGGAAGGGGGTCGCTGATGGGAAGGGTGAGCAAGAGACGGCCATCGCTGTAGACAGAACGACGACCCGGTCAGCCCCAAAGCGTACAACTGAGCGTTCGCTCGTCCGCTAGCGTGCTCTTCGCGCTAATGGTCTTTTGAAGCACTCGCGTTTCGTTCCGCAAACCCCGCTCGGGAATATGGTTCCTCTCTTTCCTCCTCTCCCGGCGAACACTTTCTCTCGTTATCCGCCATCACTGCTGCTGCTGCTGCTCTTCTGGTTTTCTGAGTTGCAACCCTTATACCGCTTCACAAGCGTTGCCCGCCTGGCTATAGGCCTCGTCGTACTTTTGTATATGATACAAATACACGACGAGCAGGAGAGCCGCTAAACAAGTGTCATAACAACAAATGGAAAAGCCTAATGAGAAAGGGATGCAGAAGCGCATAGCCTGGACGAAAGAACGAAATTGGGCTAGTTGATTTGTATATAGCGTGGAGAACAGCGGCAGACGATAGGGCATGAAGACAAAACGGAACACGTTTGATCTATCAACTGGCTATCAGTTATCTTTATCAGTTACCTACGCATACCTTGAAGTATATGCTCGCCTTGAATAGCTATGTATACACAAAAATACATTGTAAAAATAATCGCCACATATCTTAAGGCTGTGCTATGCATAATATGAAGACTAATGCACGATTACTATTACTGTATTCTATTATTATTGGTTGTAAAGGAAGAGAATGAACGAAAAGGGTATGTTCCATTCGTCGACACCGTGAACGCCTAGCTCTAGACTGGCACCAGGCAAAGTAACTTCGGTAAGAGGATAGAAAGACGATGTGCTTTAGACGTATAGTTCTGGAAGCATAGATGAGCGTTGTATAGAAACGTCCCAGCTTCAATACTACAGCTTGCACGATAGTGAAATTTCTACGGTTATGAAACATCGTATCGCCTTGCCCTCCGCTAGCTTCAACCGTATATTGCCGCGTTTGTGCTTTGCTTCCTTCGCTGTCATCGCAAGTGCAGCATAGGAACGCGAGAGACACAAAACTAAAACGCTGTAACTCACTACGTTTCTAACAATCTAAAAAGTGCGACTCTGGGGCAAAACGCCTCGCGTAAATGACCGCAAGAATTCAAGAGAGTACTAAAAACTCAATAACATTATTCCCCCCTGCTCTTTAACTATCCATCTAACTCAACTGAAGAAGTGTCATGCCCTGAAAAGAGCAGGGGGCCCCGAAAGTCGTTTCGCATTTAACGCGTTCCTAATAGACCCACGTGCCTCGACTCACTGCGCCCCCTAGCAGCCGGCAAGAGACGGTCCCCCGTGGCGCAACAACGAACACCTTAACGCCTGTCGTTCCCTGCTTTCTTTATTTCTCCCTCCTCGTCCAGCGCCTCTCGTTTGGGTACGCCTCTCCTACCGAACCGTGCAGTTCGGTGAACCACCCCACACCCGCCTGTGTACGGCTTGTCATTCTCCTACAAGAACCGGGCATCATAAACCGAGGACCAGTGCCGAAGCAGCCCAGCTGCAAGACGACGACCAGACGAGCGTACAACGAGGTCGGGGAACCAAACGGACAACAAAATGAAACCTCCCGTGGCAATGACACTTCGCGAACATGAACACCGAAGGCAAGGCGTAAAACAACAAAATGACACCGCGCGCCAGACGGTGTTATGCGAGTGTACGTGCGAAGGTATACTACAGGCGCTGCTGAACAGGATGATCTTTTGGCGAAGTGGAAAGAGGGGAGCTGGTGTGAAGGCGATAGTGATGCCGTCTGGGGGCTGCTGGGAACATACACCTATTTTGATGGCGTCGTAAAAAAAAGAGGAGGGTTGTGCACTTCTTTACACCCGCATCGCTCGGCCGTATAGTTGGTACGTAAGGAAGGCTAACTTTCGATCTGCGCGACGCAGCAGCCCTGGCAGTGGCTGCATACGTAAATGCGGACCAAAAGGCGTAGACTTGCGTCGTCTGCACCGTGTTAGAATATTAGGAGATAATATTCATGCACCGTGGTCGTCTGTAAGGGAGACGCGACAGCAGACGACAAAGACACGTCGGCGATGCGCACAACACTGCAGGCGTCTGCTTATGCGCGCTACGCGAAGCGGAGTCTTTCAGAGCAGTGCTCCCGCTCGACGACAGATGGCGCTAGCTTACCAGCTGCGCGCCAGCGTTCAGGTTTTTATTTTCTCTGCTCTCCAGCTCTCGCACTCCACTTCCTTCGCTCACTTCGTGCAAGACAAATATTGGTGTCTCTATTGATACGCTGTCTACGCTTGTATCGAACCGCAAAATAGCACGTCATTCACTTAGCTGAAGCCACGTAAAGTACATGGCTCAGTAACCGGAGGTCCTGGCAATAGTACATTCCTTCGCGTTCAGGAGCCTTTAAGCGACTTCTCTTGTCTAGCCATAGAACCGACTGAAGAAAGGATCTATTCTCGCGGACAACTTTCTGTGGCAACGAAGGGAAAGCTGCGGAGGCAAAGCGCCCACATGTGAGAGCGCTTCTGAAAAGAGTCCCGTGTTTTCATCCATGTAAGTTTAAGCTGTGGAAGAGAAAAAACCTTATTAGTAATAGTTAAATAAGATAAAACACACCACTGAATGTATAAGTTCACTTATGATGCGGCTTTTCCTTTCCGCGTCTGGGAAAACGCGAAACTGTCGCACGTGAAGCTGCGTGGATTCAGCGTCTGTTCCCAGCAACCAAAAGCACTGTCAAGAGCTGGCGGACTACTCGGCGTCGTAACACATGTGCAGCAGTCACGGGCCCGTAGCTTTCCCTCCATTGCCACAGAAAGTTGTCCGCGAGTACACAGGCCTACATTACTGTAGCGATGAAGTGACTACGAGAACGACTGTACTCCTTACAGTCCTAACCAGTCGATGCAAAATGGAGAATCGGGATCTTCGCCTTCCCCAACCGCTTGACAGAAAAATCCTGGCGCCGCCTTTGATTTCCATTTCTATAGCCACTATTACTTTACACAAGGACGAAATAAAATGTCCACACAACCGCTGATTTGCTTATGCACATATCTTTCTTCTCTTATTGTGTATGAAGTTACAATATTACAGTTACAGTTACAGTTATTGTGTATGAAGTAACAATAGCCAAGCACGGTTAAAGCCCGTGTTGCTGACTTTTCTACCAGATAAGGGAACGCAGTGAACGAGTAGCGCCAAGCGTCCAAGCGCCTACCCTCATCCAACATCCAGCAAGCGTGCTAGATGTTGGGTGTACGCGGTGTACAGTTCAGTCTATAGTTAAAAGGAGCACCAAGCCAGTATTTCTAAACTGATTTCAGCTCCCTTCTGACACGAAGTCCTAGACAATAAAGTTTTGCCAATATAAAAGTCTACATAATGATTCACATGAAATACTTTCTTTTTGGCTACGAATTTGATGATACGTTCAAGTTACGTTAGTTTGAATGCTAATACGGTTGCTGTTATTTTTTTTAAAGAGCGAACTGTGCTGTAACAGCACAGATGTCACTATAGCGGAACTGTGCGAAACTGTACAAAACAGAAACTTTACTTCACATACTGAACAAAGTTCTGGCATTATCAGTAAAAACAAAATACGATTACGCCTAGCGCTAGTCCCAGTGGGAATTTTCTTCCGGACCGACGAAACCCGATATTTCCGACCGCGCCGAGTTCCCACAAGCCTGCGGGAACCGCGCGCCCCTAAAGAAGTATTGGTGACAAGATACAATAACGGCGATTGAAGAAGTGAGGGAAACGAGAGAAGCGACTCAGACCGGGGTCCCCGCGCTAAGGGGGGGAGAGTTCGTTAGCGGCGGCTAGGATGAAACTGTATACGAAGCACATTCAAGAGGCAGACGTCGCCACGTGCTTGCACGGCCGCGCGGCCGGAGTATTGGGTGACACCAACCGCAATCGTCCCGCTGGGACCGGCTGGGACTGGGGCAAGAGAAAAAAAAAAGTTTCAGTGGATGCCGTAGGGTAAGTCCATTATAGCACTGCCTATGGTTGTTTAACGTTGAGTCTGTTGCCCCGGCTGTACAACAGCATCGGCCTGGAAGGAAGGCGTGTCCTTAAGATGCGTCAGAGGAGGCATAGCGAAAAAGAAAGGAGGGGGGGGGGGGTTCGTATGTGGAACACCCCTGATCAGCGTTTTATACCTCGCCGGAGGCTGAGTGAATGTACTCCACAAGGGAAGTACGAAGACTCGCGTAAGCGGAGTAAAACGCGGTACGGTTAATGCAGCTAATGCGCCGTAAAATACGGAGTCCTTGGCCCTTGCTTCGTTTCTTCGAAGTATACCATTTGCGACCGCTTTCCCCACAAATCTGAGCCAACTACATATAGCCAGTACCATTTCCCACCGCTGAACGTCGATTTTGTCATCGCTCCCGGCACTGCTTTAAGGTCATTTCTCGTCAAATCAAATAATTTTCGTTTTCTTTTTTTCACTTTGAAGCAAAAACGACAGGGCATCCACTGAAAACTGCTATGACAAGCGTTGCAAGGTAACTCCTCATGAAGAGCGCTATTTCCTGCGGTTTCTGACAGTTGTTAGAAAATTACTGGTTAAAAGATTTATTGCATTACATGTACTATTCCAATCAGTTTGGGGCAAACCTTTAGAAACATCCCTGCTGATAATGAAGTGTGCCGTCTGCCATCGCTTCTGGCACTAGTTTAAGAAGTCACAACTTCCATGAGACGGCAATTCCGCTGCATCCCCCCCTCCTCCTCCCCAGAAGAGCTAGTTGCGCACGGCGATGCAGCCACGCACAGATGCTAACGCGACGTTTCGGTTCCCGCTTTCTACCGCTTTCTCGAACTACCGCGACGTCAGCGCCAGCCTACGCCGCGGCCGGTGCTGACTCACTCACTGCGTGCACATCACCCCCGCATGCGGCGCGAGCGAACGAACGAACGGAGGAACGCCGGGGGAACGCCGCTGAGGCCGCGAAGCAAAGCCTCGCGTCTCTCTGGAGTGCCATTAATCATTCCCGGGTCTCCGGCGTCTATCGAACGTCCGGCGAGGAGAGACACGCGTGCGGGGAGAGGGGAGGAGAGGGGAGGGGGGGAGACCCTGGAGTAACATTAACGAGGCCGAGACAGTGCGGCGACGGACGCGTGGTGCGGAAAGGCAGACAGAATAACAAGGCGCGGAGGAGAAATGGAGGAGAGGGGGGGGGGGGTGTTCGGGAAAGAAATGAGGGAGATGGCGGATAAGGAATGCGCCACAAGGGCGGGGGGGGGGGGAGGAGGCAGGCAAAAAAAGAAACTACAGGAAATTGCTGGGCACGGATCTTTGGCTGCGATTTTTTTTTTTTTCGGGAGGGTTTGGTCACCAGACCGAGAACGGTGAAATCGCTGAAAAGGTCTTTGCTGCTTGTAGCACTGCTCGACACAGCGTGTGGGACGTGTGTAACGGCGCTTTAACTTGTCTGAGATGGCTACCTCTTTCTTCTTACTTTTCACTTCATATCTAACCCTTCGTTTCCCTTTGCCTAGTAAAGGGTACAGCCAACCGAAGGCTTGCCTCTAGTTAACCTCTCCGGATTTCTCCTCCACGTCTACGCCACCTTACACCTTATCTTCCATTGGGAATGGTCGGCCATAAGTGGTCTTCGGGCACAGGCTTGTGGCTACCGGTCCATGACCTTCCATTTTACGAACAGCTAACTGTCCCGAGACAGTAAGGTCGAGAATTGCGCCTCTTTTGATGAGAGCCCCGGGAAAATGCCGTAAAGACCCAGCGCTGTCCTGATCCAGCAGTGGGCGTTTCCCGGCACCAGTCGATGTAGAGAATGTAAATACTGGTCCTTTGCAAAATGCTCCCACCAGAAGCAGGTGCGCAAGGTAGCCAGCGATATACATTCCGCTTTTTCACTATAGTCGCAATAATTGATCTGTCGACGAACATAATTTGTTTTTCTTTTTTGTACAGTGAGCTTTAGAGGTCAGATGACTAAGCTACGAAGATTCACTGGCCTCGTTCGTTGGGCAGTCGCATTTAATGTGAGACGTGTTTTACTCAGGTTCGCATGGACGAAGTGTTGAAATATAGAGATTTCTGTCTGTCGACACGAGGTGTCGTCAATTGACCTAATATACTGCAGTCTCAATGGAATACTAGGGCAGGATACATTGAGAGGGCAAAAATTGGTGCGATGAACGTAAGAGGAGTTTGGAAGACTCGTGGTGCCTAAGTGCATATCAATATAGGGAGTTAGTTTTTATTTATCTTATCTATAATGCTGAAAACGCGATGAGGGTGAATTTACAACTGCAACGTCTTTGAAAATTGGCAGTCGAATCGGCAACTTCGAATAATAATTCGTAAATCGTCACACCCCGGTGTGACCATGCGCATATTAAATATAGTAAGGAGTTGAAACTGGAACATGTTCGCATAATGCTGCATAAGAACTTGAACTCGGGGCTGCGGGGTTGCGTTGGGGGACGTACCAGCGCGCCCCTTCTCAAGTGAGAATTCCATTCACATCACAATCGCTCATATCACCATCGCTCGTCATCGCCTTCCAAGCGGGTTCCAAATATCTCGGCTTGAACCGTCGAAGCTGTCTTCGTAGCCGTCAAAGTAAGACTGACTTCACTGCTGGCCCGGACTCGGCAGCCTTGGCCAGAAGGCACAAGCGTTCGAATTATTTCCAATGGAGGTACCTCAGGGCCAGAAGCCGGACCGGACTGCGGCCACCGGGAGCGTTAGCACACTACAAAGTGGTCGCCGCAGAGCTCGCGCCAAGGGGTTCTCGATCGGCATACTCTTCATAGGGGAGAAAGTCCACGGCAAATAGAAGAAAAAGAAACGAAGAAGTGGAAGAAGAAAGAAAGAAACAAGGGGGGAGGAGGGTAGCAGCCCGAGCCAGAGCAGCCAGAGGACGCTCCCTAGCCCGATGCGCCATTATGCTCCGTCTGAGCGGAGATGCGGAGAGTTCCATTCGCCGTCGCTCATAATTCTTCGAAGCACACCTCCCCCCCCCTCCCCCCTCCCCGTGCTCCTTTCTCTACGCTTGCCACCGAAAACCAGCGCCGCGTCCCTTTCCCCCAGCTGCGAAGCGAAGCCACCGCCGACGGCGCACCAACCACCTTTCCGACGGGACGAGACGAGATATATGCACGCCATGGTTACATGGATAGACCGGCTGCCGATTCCATCTATGGAAAAGCCGAGCGTACTTCTCCTTGGGCCTAATTCACAAAGATATTAGTTCTTAAGTGCTCTTTGCTTCTGGATAGGCGGCTTCGCTAGTAATACGTCCAGCGTTAGGATTGGCTGAAATGTTCTCTTCCGAACAGTACTAGCATAAGACGTTTTTGGGAATACAACTTACGTCTACGATAACGCAAAGGGCAGCGCCTTATATTTTCAGACCCGAAATGGCTGTTCCGGGAAAAGAACATAACACCAGCAAAGATCCGCAACGGAATGAAACATGTGTCTGTTAAAGAAAAGATGCGGGCATGACTCGGCACATTCTGATGGAAAGTGTAGATATTCCTTCAGCCAGAACTAAACCGAACGTTCACCTTCCAGAAGCATCGGGCTTAAAAGCTGCTGGGGACGTTTAACTACTCAGCGGTGTAGATAATCAAAGACAACATTAGTATTACTGCTTGGCCCAAACAATGAAACGTTCCTTTCCTTCGACCGCTTCCTAACCTTACGTGAAGCCTCTTTACAGCGAAGGACCAGCGCAGGAAGCAAGCGCACTCTGAAAGCTCCCTTCGCCTGTTCTCACCTAAGGAACGGTTGCCGCATGCCTCGGTTCGACAGAATCTCTTAAAAGCTCAACGCGAACACCATTATTCAATAAAAAAGACGTGTCGTCGCATAATTCTTGAATTAAAGTGCTAATATAGAGACGCGTGTACGTTTTCTTCTAGTTTTGTTTGCTAAACGTAAAAAAAAGCACCACATTATAGCGCAAAACTTGATGTGTTCCAGCAACGCTAGCACGCCGGCGTCATGCAACGCCTAGCAACGCCTAGGAACGCCCATATTCTTACACCGTGGGAACGCCACTCATGCCGAACATGCGAATGAAACGAACGTGCCTGGCAAGACGTACCGTGCTCGCGCTTCTCCGCAGGCGAGCGATAGCGCGCATGCGCAAGCAAACGTCACGTGGCTAAGCAGCGAGGTGAAGCGCTCGTTCAGGGCCAGGAGCGGCTTACGGACGCACGAAGGCAGCTTCGGAGCTACCTTGACGCTGAGGAACCACCAAGGAAGCCTTCACTGAGGGCCCCTCAGTAAGGAAGCTTTCGAAGTGACGACATAAGGTGGGCCTCGCCGCAATGAAGGCTTCCTTACTGAGGTAAGGAAGACTTCATTGTTTGGCCCTATAATAGCAGTGAAAAAGAAGGAGACTGAATCGTCACCGACATAGCTGACTTCATAAGGCAAAGCAGATATAAACCGAATGTCAGTATACGTCATGGCAGCAAGTGAATCGCTCGTACAGGATAGATGGCACTTTGGGGCCAGCCCAATCTAAAGCTTGTATCAGCAGTGATAATTAGCACCACCACCATTATCATCGCCACCATCATCGCAATCATAGTCACGAGTCTGTGCTTGTGGTGTTGCGGTTTTCCATAAGCTGTACTAATTACGGACATACTAAAGCTTGCTAACACTGCTCACCCAGTGTGACCTACTTCTGACTGGATTTATAGGCTATATACTACTCGTTCCCTCTTGGGCCCGCCAACCACCCACAGTTTAGTTTATTTAGATGACGTGTTTAGGGAATTATTTGCTCACATTGATTAATATGGCTTGTCGCCTCGCTTTCCTCGTCTTTCCCTTGAACGCCTGCCCATAAACATGAAAATAACCTCGCATATAAAGGTAGGACACCATACTGTCCAGCAAAACAGATGCTGCTTGAACAGACGACAAATCTAGAATTTATGCAGCCAGGACAGGTTCCAGACAGCGCGGTAAAACTGGTAACGGCTTGCACAGACGAAGCTGAACTCATTTCACTTCGACAATGAGCGAATATCCTGACTGCTTAGATCAACGGCTGAAGTTTGAAAACTGTGGCTTGCAAAGTTTTCTCACAAAGGCCGAATGCATTAAAGGGTCACTGATATGACATTCCCGACCTGTTTATTTTTTTCTTTTTCCGTATAAATGAACGAACAATCACTGAAAAATCCTAGAAGGTATACATAAGCGTCAGAACGCCCTAAATGATTTACTGGATTACTTCATTTTAAGTATCAATATTTTCGGTTTCGATACCAGAAGGAACGCGCGAGGCACTCTTCATATATATATATATATATATATATATATATATATATATATATATATATATATATATATATATATATATATATATTCTTATAAAACAAAGTTAGCAAATACAGTTTACAAAGTATACTTTATCCATCTAATCAGATTAGTGTTTCTTTCAGGGTTCCGTTAAAATGTTCAAAACTACTTTTTTTTTACTCGGATGTGCTAATGTAGGTACCCCTACTCCGTCGCTCGACCCATATCCTGAGCAGTGCGTCTGTTGGCAGAAGGCTGCCCTACCCGGCCGGCTGCACGAAAGAATGCCTTCTCGCTTGGTTCCGAGAGACGCTTTTCTGTTGCTTTCCCTTTTTCTCTCTTCATTCCATTTTTTGCCCCGTGCCCGTCCTTTGGCCCACGTCTGCTTGCACCTTGTGCCCAAACCACCGCACCTTTCATATTCGCAGCTTGCTACCAGTACCACCACCAACGCGGCAAGCCATCTCCGTTTTTTCTGCAGACGCTTCTCAGCCGCACGGCTTCCAAGAACGGGAGCCCCTTTTTTTACGGCTCAAGCACAAAGCTTGAAAATGAGAATGCGTTTGACGCCTCTTATCTTGATGATCACTTTCACACAAGCCTTCTTTAAAGCTACACGGGCACGAAATTTCCGCATTATTCATTAAACACTTCTGTTGGATGCTGGAAAATGTGTAATATATAGGTGCGTATGCCACTGTACTGACAACAACACACAGTTCAGCGACGCTAGTAATAACCGCAATAACCTCTCTGAGCAAACAGCGTCGTCTGCTCAGTTTCGTCTGTCTCAACGGGCTGAGCATGCCTCTCATATCTTCAGCTCTTGGATTACAGTTAGTTGTAGAGGCTCTGAAAACAAAGTACGCTTTCGAAGCGCGCAACGCCACCCCTGTCTCTTCGTGAAAGTACGGGGCGAATTTTGCTTCGCTGCGAGTGGTCGCTGTCGCGGGAGTCTTGCACAGCGACAAGAACACAATAGCAGCGCCGCCTGTTCGACCGAGTAACATCGACGCGACCACCAACGCCTGCAGAACGCCGCACGCTGTCGCACAGCGGGGTGCGAGGGGGGGTTAGACAGGCCTGTCAAGCGGCACCCGGAGACTAATTCATCACAGCCATTACACATTGCACGAGGTCGAGCGGAGCGCGTGGTAGCGGTGGAGGGGGGTGTTGGGAAGCAGACGGAGCGTGCGTGCGTCCGTCTGCAGTGCCGGCACACCACGTAGCAGACGTATGTACTACGTAACAGACGACAGGGGCGGTGGGGCGAAACCGCTAGGCTGGCGGCCGTCCCATGCGTGAGCGTGTTTGTAAAGGGGGCGCTGCGAGCACACCCGCGCGCGGCGTCAGCAACGGGCGACGCCTCGCCAATCAAGCTGCGTATGCACCACCGTTTCCCACACCAACGCGCGCGCGCGTGTCGATCAAAAAAACGAACGAGAAACGCCCCACCCACGCGCATGCTTGTTTCTTTCTGTTTTAATTGACTTCGTTTTTACCTGTGACGTCCGTGGAGTTTCCTACGAAAACTACTAGAGGGAAATGTTGGGCTGCTGTGTCTACGGGAGTGATTGGAAATACATGATATTGTCTAAATTTCGTTCTTTTTTTCTTCAAACAACTTTGTGATCTTGCAAAGTGTCCACTTTAAACAAAATATTGCGTTACAAGTCCAACGATTTCCAGTGATTATTTTAGAGTGAAGCGTTTGAAATTTGTCAATCTAGAAAAATGAAGAGGAATAAAAATAGGTGGAGTAAAAATCAATACCCCCCGTCCTCCGTTTGTAAGGGCTTCTTTGCAGTAACAGAAACTGATCTCAAAGGCCATGCTATCATGTGCTGCAGGCGCCGGAAGCGATTTAAGGAGCCGGAAACTCGTAATGACCGCCTTGTCTTCAATGTCACCTATAACGCAACAAGAACGACTGAAGCCACAAGCATGAAGACGAGAAAAATCCGTGTACCCCCCATCATTCCCTTGGTAGCTCAACGATCGGATCGCCAAAGTTCATTCAAGCAATTTTCGCACTAAGCTATATTGCGTGAGGGGTGCAGGGAGCTGCCGTGCTGTCTCTGTTCCTTTTTTCCTCGTTAGAACGGAAATGACTCGGTGCTTCCGTTGTCTCCTGTCAGTCACGCAAGGCCTGTACAAAAGTACGTCGCACGTCACGTACATGCTCGCCCCACCCCCTCTCCCCTCTCCGTCCTTTCCTTTCGATTCATTCATTACCAGACTTCCATCGCAGCGGGCCATTCACTTCGTGATGTGATAAGTTCACGCCCACGGCCACGCCCTCTTCCGACAGCGGGAGAAAACAGGAGACAAGCTCTGCCATAGCGCGGGGCGTGTGTACAGGCGTCTCACTATACAGTACACTATACCGCTCTATATGGCGCCAGGTCGAACGCGCGTTAAAAGCTGCGTCGAATGATTTTTTTTTTTTTGCCCGGTGCATTCGAAGTGAGTATCGTACAAAATGATCGCGTCAAATGGACGAAATGCGGAGTGTCCCAGCAAACCTGGAGCAACTTCTAAAATCAATAAAGCGAAGCCTTCTGTGCGAATGAAACCAACCCTATCTTGTTAGCAACCTCCCGGTGAAGTATCCGGCTTTTTGTGTTCGTGATATTAAAGGAACACGTGTTCATTAATCATGGAGTAATTCGTACTCATTAATTATCGTAGAGTAATAGTACTCTATAATCATCATAGAGCTAATTGACTTCTACAAGACATCTTGTAGAAGTCTATATAAAGGACCCGGCGCAGAAAATACATCTCCTCTTCTGCAGACGTCTACAAGACGTTCACAATATGTCTTGTAGACATCAGCACACACTTTATGGATGTCTATAGGACTCACAAGACTCTATAAAACTTCTAAATATGGCTATAGAGGTTTATAAGGACCTGCTTACATATTTTGCTTTATATGCAGTTAGACAGTCGGTGCATTGTCTATAGATATCTACAAGATGTCTGTAGACAATACATACTGTCTAACTTCATAAGACTGTTCTGGCCCTGCTCACGCTAGAACACAGTTACCATGCAGCGCAAGTGAGCGAAGACGGCCTTTGTGTGTGCAGATAGCTTAGATAACAACAGATTTCGAAATCACCTCGAACAAAAGCAGACGGTAACAATGCAGAAAATGATTCGTCACGTTCGTGCTCGGAAGAGAGTAAAAGAAAATTTCAGAGATCGAACAAGCCATAGTATTCCAGTAAAGTACCACAGGATCACAGTTTTTCTGACTGTCAACCAATGTAAATATTAAAGCGAGAAAAAAAAAAACGAAGCGCCAGACTTGAAAAGATTCAACAAGAGCCAGCGGGGTGGAACGGGGCGAGGCGGTAATAAAAAGCTGGACGGTCCACTATTAACAGCTTCCCACAATGACCACCGGTCAGCGTCGACGAACGGCCGTTAGTATACACGCGTCCGTCTGAATGCTGTCAATCAAACTTGAATCTTTTTTGACAGCCCATTCAGGTCACGCGCATATAGGATCCCCGAATTTGAGCGCAGCGCCTGCGGCAGCTGACGTCATACGCAGACGCTAACTTCAATATAAAATTTCGGACCGTTAAAGGCATTCTCCTCACACCCGTGAGTGTATTCTCACACAACTGTTAGGTGGGCCGGCAAAAAAGTGCGTGTAGGATAAGGGGGGGAGCAGGCGTAGGAGATTCTTACCATCATTCAGAGTGCGTGCTCTTCCAAACCCAAAACCAAACTGAGCTAATGTGCGTGCAATAAATGGGCTTGCGCACGCAGTCGGCGTGTTCTATAATATGAAACATAGCTACGGAACTGCTACAGATATATTACAGAAATGCTACAAAACTGCTACAAGGATGCTTCAGAACTGCGAGAGAGGCGTTACTGAGACGCCACAAGCAGGCACGCGACAGAACTGCCCCCGAGGTGTTACACGAATGCTGCAGAGACGCAGCAAGAAGGAGGGAAAGAGATAAGTAGAGGGCAAGGAGGTTAACCAGAATAACGTCCGGTTGGCTACCCTACACCAGGGAAACGGAAAAGGGAGACGCAGCAAAACTGCTATATAAGTCCTAGAGAGGTGCTAAGGAGCTGCGACAGATAGAGAGAGAGAGAAATGAAAGGGGAAAGGCCGGGAGGTTAACCAAAGGGAAGATCCGGTTTGCTACCCTACGCTGGGGAGAGAGGAGAGGAGGAGGTAAAGTGATAACAAAGTAGAGATAAAGAAAGAAAGGAGCGTGCGGCAGATACAAAATTGCTACAGATGCTACGGGAACGCTACAGAACTGCTACAGACACCACATCTTACAAAGTTGTGCTACAGAACCGCAACGGACCCGGTCCGCGGACAGCTTGCCAAACCGTCGCTCGGCCCCTTTAACAAGGTCCGCCACTGGCGCGAACGCCCCCGCCTGTTTCCCAGCCACAGGGCTCTCCCCCTTCCCCTCTAAACCCCTTCATCCCTCTTGGGGTCCCTCCCGCGCCGCTTCCCGACGCTTTGTTGTCCTCCCTACAAACACGCGCGTCCTACAGAGCCGGCAAAAGGACAATCCGCTTCGAGGTGAGGCGCAGTCAATTAGGGAGGATTTGCAAGCACACGCTTTGCTCCGAAGCCCACGCTTCTCTCCTCCCTCGACGGCTATTGTTTCTATCGGTCCTTTTTTTGTTGTTCTTCTTTCTTCGCTCTCTCGAGTCTATCCCGTACCCGCGCGCACAGGCCATCCTTGCGTGTCAACAGGATTTTGTCTGGGAGATTTGCGCATGCTCCCGGGTGGAGGCTCCCAACCATACATAGGCGGGCACGAGGCGGCCATAGATTTTTCCTAGAACAAATTACTAGAGAAGACTCAGCCGTTGCGATAGTTAGGCAACCTTGAGGAGGATGTGCATGTAGTACAAGTATTTGTATTATTTTCGCGCTTACAATTTAAGGCGTTCAGGCGGAGTTGCTTATTACGCTTATATCTCATCTTGTCTTTCTAAACTTCAGATCGATAGTTTTCCAAACACAAAAGGGGAATGGGTATCTGCGAAAATGCATGTTCCCGTAAGTAGGTGGTGGGTGTCAACATCAATCGTTCTGCCACAAGTTACATGTACAGTAGATACGCCTGCACATTTTACCAGCATTCATTTCTAGCTTCACAACAGTATGTGTTCTTGCTGGCTTTGTCACACGGCGTTTCGTCGCTGCTTTAGAGGAACGTGCTCCCTGGAAAGACCCCACTGTGTAGTTCGGGGACAATTCTTTCATTTCACTAGCAAACTTCCACAAGCACCAGGAAGCGTAATTTCCTATCGTGGTGCGACAACGCTTTCACCATTATTCTAAAATTTTATCATATGGTTACCGCTCTGCCGTTAGTGATACCTTCAGCTACTGACTGCGCTTTCGGTGTGGGTTGAGAGGCGGGATTAACGATAACAGTAGATCAACAACGCTGTGCTAACATAATAGGCACGAACAATATTCAGGACCAGTTTGCATGTACATGATTCAACAGACTCGAAACCACACTCACGATCCGTGATAAATTCATTACCATGAGTTACTGCATATACTGAAACTTAAACCTCGTCGCACAATGGACGACGATTCCTACTCCACGCTTTTCTGTAACATGCAGCTGGTTCGCGTCGCTGATTGGCTGAGACAAGATCTATACAGCCTTCACTATACGCTGCACGTAGAGGAGTACTTGCCTTTTTTAAAGATCACTGTATTTTCAAAACGCAGTAATCAGTCCCTGTAGAAACTCCTTGTACGAGCTAGAATGATGACAGAACTTCTGGCACAGCCAAACTTCCTGTGCCAGAATGAACGAACTTGCTGCTTACGCGTCCATTATTTACATGCAATAAACAATCACGATACGTAGCCGGCGAATGCAAACAGGAAGCGGAGAAGGTCGCAAGCAATTCCTACTCACCAGTTGTTGACTTGGAGGATGGTGAGTCCGGTGTCCTGGGCCAGCTGCTTTTTCTGGTCTTCGGAGGGATACGGATGCTGCGCAGAGGAGAAGAGAACGTTAGACAGGACTCAGAGGCTGCAACTAGGACAAAGTCATTTCGAAAGACAAAAGACTTTTGAGTTTACGTCACACCTTAAAGATACCGGGACTAGAGGAGATCTACTGTAAAAAAAAACGCTCATGCCGGGGTGTGGCACCCCTCACGAAAAACTATTCAGGCAGTATATAGAAATCCTATAGACGTTGTCATTTTTTTCTTGGGATGGAATAGATTGCTTATATGTACCCTGTGCACATAGAATTTTAAACTTTTATCAAGACATGTCTACAGACTTTATGAATAGACTTATTAACGAGCTTTCTCTAAAGACGGTACGGAAACCTTATGCAGTAAGAAAAGGACAAGTCTATAAGACGGCATATGTAGAGGCGTACAAGAGGTCTAATTGCATATACTGGCACCCGAGATTGAGTTTGACAAGCCTCATGACAGATGAGTACGTATCTCTCTATGAACAGGGACGGTTCCTTGTGGAATGGGATACCCTTTAACTGATTAATAGGAGCGGTCTCGTATACCCAGAAAATCATCGATTGCCCATTATTAGACTCTGCTATTCCTTTTTACCTACTCCGGACAGAAAACCCCTTTGGCTGTTATCAAATATGTGAACTATATATGCGGCCCGACATAATATCGTTTCGGGCGTCTTCCTAAAGTTTTTCCGTAATAATATATGTAAAATATAAGTTACCTTTCCTGTTCTTACCCCCGCATTACGACTTTTGACAGGCAGCGCCATCCATTGCATAGCATCACTTCTATGTAACATTGAAAGGTGACCTATAGTGGCGTATTTCAGAGGCGCAACCCCATCTTGGCGACGGGTTCTAAAAGGGGTGGGGTTAATTCAAAGAACTTTTGAGGTTTATCCATGCGCAACAGATATAAGGCAGCGGGCGGTTCTCTCGAACTGAGTTCTCCTCTCGTCACAAAACAACGCAAGTCAGTTGTACGTAATGCAATAACCACGAAGCGTATACAGCAGAGAAAAGGCAATCGAACACGTCTCTTCTCGTTCCGATGCCAACCCTCGAAGACGATAGGAAGTCGGAAACGGCGTTTTATAAAAAAGCACAGCGGACAATGCGATCGAGACGGCCGCTGTGGGGGAGACTTTCAAATAGCGGAGCAAGGCATCCGCGCCGTCGGTTCGAATCCTTCTGCCGCACGGCTAAGCCCCAATAATAAGGCATAAGACCGCGCCAACCGCAAAGCCTAAACGGCAACCCGAGGCTCAATGGCGCTCCCCAGCCTAAACGTCGACCTTAAGCCTAAGACCGGACTGCTAAGCCTAACTTCGGGGCCACCACCCGCGGGCAGCCCCGCCACAGGCTTGAAGACTAGTAAGTGGGCGTTCATACGCGGTTTTGGATTCTTTTGTTGTTCCATTCACAAACCTTGCCCCCCCCCCCCGCCCTTCCTTCTTCCGTTCCCAAGCTTGAACTTTTTTTTTTGTATACAAGATTAAGCATTCTTGAGGCACCCGTGTTCTTATTTTGAATTTCTCGGGAAGTCACACACGCGTCCACTTCTGTCGCGGTTTGTTTTCTTCGCATTCACTTCCTTTTTTTTTTGCAACGAAGGGAAACAGAGCCATCGGGCGAGGAGTGTAGGGGGCGGCGAGGGTTCGCACTTTGAATGGAAGGCAAGAGTAGGGAGACGGTGCGTACGAAAAGATCAAATTTAGGCGCAGATAAAGCCGAAAGCTGACCGACAGCGTGCGACGAAATCTCGCAGCAAGCGCGAGCGTTCCAGAAAGCAAGAACGAAAGAAAACCGGAGTCCGAAGAATTCGTTGGCGTGGAACGAGGAGGAGCTGATCCTCGGAGATCTGCGCACGCATGCGCAAAAGAAAGAAGGAAAGCGGGGCTAGGGCGTCGTACGTGGAGGGCCGCAGAGCGAAAAGAGCCAAGCGAGAAATTTAAAGAGACAGCATCTAAATATATGCAGATAGGAAAGATGTAAGAGCCACGCCGAGTCGGAGGGAAAACGACAAAGTGTCCCTGCCGGAAAGGTGAACAGCGGGATCTGCAGCATGGGGCGGTGGGGTCCCTTGCAAAGGGAACATCAAAGGCAGAACGAGGGGAGGGAGGCAATGAGGAGGGGAGGAGGGGGCTTGGCGCAAAGGGGACAAACGCTGAACGGGGGAAGGAAAAGGGGCAAGGGGGCAGGAGCAGAAAAAAAAATCGAGCATTCGTGTCCGAAGCGATAAATCTCGTCGGCGTCAAACGGAGCGGCGCAGCCGATACAAAAAGCACTGCTAGCGACGTGAATTGCCCGGCTGCGGGAGGTGGGGGGAAGGTGTGCTTCAACGATGCTACAGGGAGTTTTTTTCGCAGGGGGACCCGGTGGTGGGGGGACCTCAGGTGGTAGAGGTAGTATGAGGAGAGAGAGAGGTAGAGCACAGGGGCGGGGGGAGTTCGGTGTATATGTACTCTGAAGGGGGCCGGTCAGGTTAAGCACAGAGGGCGCCACCGGTGGTGTGGAGGCGAGGAGGCGGAATAGAGGGAGAGATGGTAGACATTCGCACGCAAGCTTGCAGATGTCAGATGTGTGACGAGCCTCCTATCGGGGGCTTCCAAAAGGGCGGTGGTGTTGCGAGTGGCGCGGTAACGCGACGAGGTTGGGAAAGGACGAAACGGAGGGTTTAAGGGGCAGAGGAAGGGGGGGGGGGGGTGAGGGGACAACGGGTCCCGAAAAGAACAGAGGGGCGGGTAAAGAGCAGAAACGAGGGGCGGACAGAAGAACGGGGAATGGGGGGTGTGCAACCCCGAAATTTGCATCCATTGTCGGCACCGGAGTTGGCCGCTGCCGACGCCTTTGGTACGACGCACTCTGTTGAGCCATGCGAGACGGGGGCCGTCCATCAGTCAGTCCGTTTTCGGAGTCACAAGACGCGGACGAAACAGAAAAAAAAATGTGAAAGAAAGGAGAAAAAAAGCAACAACAAAGAATGAAAGCAAGGTGCGTATAAGCTTTGGGGAGGTGAGCAGTGAAGAGCAGTCAGCCAGGCGGAGAAGTCAGTGAGCACGTCACGCGAGATTCGGAATGTGCGGGGCAAGCCTAACCTCCACACGTCCGCTCCAGGACAAAATACCACCTTAAACGAACGTATGCTTGAGATGCGAGAAGGTTCTCTCTGAAGGTGTTTCACGAAATGCACGTGCTTCGCACGTGACCTTCACACGTGACATGTGACATATGCTTACCGCTCTCCGTTCGTCGAGTGCGTATTACGTGCGGCTTTTGCGAAGATTAGTGGGGAGAAAAAAGATTATTCGTGGCCTCGGCGTCCGGAATTGACTAAATCCACTATAGCAGCGACAGAAGCATTCAAGAGTGATTCAAATCGACTTCGAGAACGCTTCAGGACTTTGGATACTTGGCGCACTTGTGGACGGACGCCTCTACATGTAGGGGCCTTTTGAACTTTCCTGTCACGGATAAGCTGTCAGAAGAGGTACAGGGCTGGGACTGCGCTTGATGCCAGTGCGTGCAAGTGGTGATGCAATACATCGTGGAGTCCCGCAGGATAGGCTTTTTTTAGTGCACGCCGAAAATGAACGTGTACCTAAACGTACGACTAGTTTGTAGCTGCCCAAACGGTAATTATGAGAGTTATAACGCACTAATGCCTGATTATCGCGTGTTCCAACTGTATACGTTAACTTTTGACTTGTCGCCGGAAAGTTATATTTCAAACACTGAAATACAGGAAACACGAGAAGAAACTGCCGACACAAAACTGTGGGAGAGTGCAAAGAAAAAGAAAGCGGTAGGAAAACTGCACCAAACAACGAGGTACAGAAGGGAACGGGAAAATAAACGAGCTGTCAAGAAGATAAAAGTTGCGAAAGGGTGACAAGTGTAACCCTGCGCCAGCTTGACAAAGGATTTGCAGCGAGACAGCAGCAGGGAGACGAAAGAGTTTTGTCAGGCGACCGTGGGCCCGGGGTGTGCACATTTCGCGCACTAACAACGGCAAAAATGCGCGACGCACGAGTTTTCTTCTTTCTCGCGTCACGACCTTCCTATCACAGCGGAAGCGGCGTCGAAGAGAAGACAAACCGAGCGCGCGGTCACTCATCTTGGGCATCGCTGCCAGGGAAAGACACGCGACAGAAGAATGGCGGCGAGCGAAGGTGATGAATGAACGAACGACCCACTGGGAGACAACCGGAGCGTTCTCGGGTATACATTAAAAAAAAAAGCTAATAATGACGATTTATAAAGAAGAAGAAGAACGCGAGAAATAAAACTCAGAAGCCACGGATCACGGGGGCCGCGCGCGCGGACACCGATAATAATAACGAGTCTCTCGGCGAGGACACAGGCGAGCCGGCTGCGAATGAGGTGGGGGGAGCTTCGCGGCGTGACAGCTTGTCACCGCGCTTGTAACGACCAGGCACCCTGGTCGTCGGTGTATAACTTGGGCGCGTTCCGTCGAGGCGAGAGAATGGCGAAAGGGGAGAGAGTGAAAGAGACACTGGGCGTTTTGTGCTCGCGTGGCGGAGAAAGTGCGAGACACAACTGGCAAAAAAAAAATAGTAATAATAAGACGAATAGAGCACACGCGCGTCTGTCATGCGAGAGGGAGAGAGAGAGAGAGGGTTACGTGGCAGAGAGGCGGCTATTGGGCGAGGAGGCGAG
Source organism: Dermacentor albipictus (assembly GCF_038994185.2). Classification (NCBI taxonomy): domain Eukaryota; kingdom Metazoa; phylum Arthropoda; class Arachnida; order Ixodida; family Ixodidae; genus Dermacentor; species Dermacentor albipictus. Next base: position 30,430,229 of record NC_091827.1, read on the forward strand.
ATGGAAGAAGTGTCGGCGTGTGGTGCGGTGAAACTTGGAGGGAGATCGGGAAACAAGAACGATGTGGAAAGAAGAGTAAGTTATATATACATAGGGCAATATAGTACAAAGAAGGCGGCCCCTGGTGGGCGCGCGACTTGCATGCGCGACTGAAGCTCGTTTTTTTGTCGTCGCTACGGAGATAAGTGTGAGAGAGGAGGGTAGCGGAAAACATGCGTCGCGGACATCGTGCCGCGATAATGAGTTCCTCTCGGCGATGCGATGTCAATCCCCCCCCCCCCCCCCCCCGCGCCCCCCTTCCAGCCCTGTTGTTTTCTTGAATTCTTTTCGAGACAGTCGGGCCATGGTTTCGTCCCAGGCGCCCCCTTGTGAGGAAGATAGAAAACGGATCGGCCATTGTCCCCCCCGCCTCACTTTCACCGCTTTTCATTTTCCTGTCAACCCGCCGTGGTTGCTCAGTGGCTATGGTGTTGGGCTGCTGAGCACGAGGTCGCGGGATCGAATCCCGGCCACGGCGGCCGCATTTCGATGGGGGCGAAATGCGAAAACACCCGTGTGCTTAGATTTAGGTGCACGTTAAAGAACCCCAGGCGGTCAAAATTTCCGGAGTCCTCCACTACGGCGTGCCTCATAATCAGAAAGTGGTTTTGGCACGTAAAACCCCAAATATTATTATCATTATTATTTTCCTGTCCTTTCTATCTGTCGAGCTTACGAGAACGATAGCGTCAACATTTTCCCCCTTTTCGATGAACTATACACGCTCGAAACACAGGTGGAACTTCACTCCGACAGCATATGCGGACTCCCGAATTTTGTTAAAGAAGACAGAAAAGCAGAAAAGCAAAACAGGAAAAGGATCGATCGGAGAGTTGACTACAGCGTGGTGACTTCTTGAATAGACAAGCCTAGACTCAACAAAAGCTTGGAAGTTCTACGGGAATGTGTGCGGACGACATCCTGTGGCTTTAAAGCTACATAGACGGAGCTCTGCACATGTATTACTGCGCCAAGTAGTCCGACAGAGTTTGACAGCATCTTGCGTTTCCCTTTCTCGACGCGCACGCTGAATCCGCGGGGCTTGCTTATACGTTGTAGAATGTTAGCTAAAGCTGGGTTTCGTACACGTCGTAGCTAAACAGAGTAACAGCGTATTGGACAGGGCCATGCGCGTCTCGTTGTCTCGCCTCACGGAATCTTTATGCACTCTATCTATTGCCTCGTGTGCAATAAAATTTGGTTGACAGTCACCGCTCAGTCGGGTACTACAATTTGCGCTGTTAACTCTATGTGGCTTGCTACTTGCGCATTCCAGAGAAATGTGGACATTGCCCCATCGGCAAGCAGTCGAACTTCACCGCAATGCACCAGCGTAACTCGGCCGGCAGCAAATTGAAAAAATGGCGTTTCAGAAGATCGGCCGTATTTCAACAGCTTCCAGTAAGCAATGCCGAGACGGAACTCCTTTTCTGATAACACGCACATTTATACGGAACTTCGTCGTAACTGCGTTATAGCAGCGTTTTAGACAAACACACACACACACACACACACACACACACACAATAAAAAAAAAACATTTTTTTGCGGGTTAGAGAAACACCGTGTTCTGTTGCAGGCATTACCTGCTGTGTGCATCTATCTCAAGGCAGGATGGAGCGAGAAAATGCGCGCGTTAAAAAGGAGTAGCCTCTCGACATGGTTAATGAAAGTTGTTACTCGGCCGATCTTGAATTACATATACTTAATGTGGCCACCACTGAGTTACAGTGATGCATTGTGGTAAAGCTCGACAGGTGACCGAATGAGACGATGGTTTCGAATTTGCCGGAACGTCGAGAAGCGAAGCGAGAAATTAACGTTCTAATTTGAACAGGTGTGGCGTATTGTCTTATGTAAAGGTAGGTGCTGCAGTAAATGAAGTGCTTAGGATTTCTTTTCCCCTGAGTAAACAAAAGCTAACGAGAACGTGGAGACCATTTTCGGAAGCGCTGTCACGCGTTCGCATCAGCCCCCCCCCCCCCCCCCTGCCACAGCCTTCCCCTTCACTACCGCAGGAAGGTGTGTGTGCGCGAGTATACAACACACCGGCAAGCACAAAGAAAGACGGAGGAGAGAAACTATTTTCGTAAGACACGGGCGAAGCCGGCGGCGGTAGGGGGGGGGGGGGGGGCGTAAAGGAAAGATTTACGACCGCGCATGCGCAGTCGTGAGCGCCGAGGCGAGCGAACCCCCATCGGTGGCGAGCATAAATCGACCATGTCGTTGCGGTCGAATGCGTTTTACGCGACCGTTATTACAACTCGCCAGGCATCGAACCTGGCGGCGCGGCGGCGACCAGCCCAGCGAGGGACGCGACACGGAGAGGGAACGGCAGGGGGCGCTGCGACGGTGGCGACGCTGCTGCCACCCGGCGGGGGAAGTGGGCGGAGCCGTGGCGTGCGCGGTGGCAACCGCGCCGAGGTGGGCATCGCGTTTACGTATGTATACTACCTTGCCTTCGGCGTTTTGCTCGGTTTGGTTTTGTTTGGTACACCCGGGCCCATGCACGGCGGTGAGCGCGGAGAATAGCTAACGATGCTTCGTGGCACGCCAAAATCAAGATAATGAAGCTGCAGTGGACCGCAGGTATGTATTTTGATTGGAGCACTGGACCCCGAACCATTCAGTGTAATGAGCTCGTGTATGTATGTATGTATGTATGTATGTATGTATGTATGTATGTATGTATGTATGTATGTATGTATGTATGTATGTATGTATGTATGTATGTATGTATGTATGTATGTATGTGCGTATGTATGTATGTATGTATGTATGTATGTATGTATGTATGTATGTATGTATGTATGTATGTATGTATGTGCGTATGTATGTATGTATGTATGTATGTATGTATGTATGTATGTATGTATGTATGTATGCATGCATGCACAGGATACGCCTCTGGTTGGATGTGACACCTCAGGTTGTGTCTCATGCACTCTGCTAGAAAAGCACTTGACTGCAAATCTCCCATTTGCCCAATGCGTTCATAACGAGAACTCGCCCTGACCAAACAAAGAATCATGTACATGGAACTTATTTATTTATTTATTTATTTATTTATTTGACTGACTCACTGATTCGGTCAATTATACTGCGAACGCTCAAGATTTGATACCCATCACGAGGCTGTACCTCGAGCAATAGAAATGTTTTCTCGGCTTTCTATTGCTGTTTATGTAGACCCAGCATTTTATGAGCTGTCCTTCAAATTGCACAATGTTTCATTTCTATGTACATATTTTCCTTGGAAACCAAAATTTTCTCCCTCTTTTGTCCCTTTGCATTGTACGTAGTCTTGCCAAGTCCTTGTAAAAACTAATGCGTAACTCTTCTCGCGCCATTTTCTGATCTCGGAATCTGTATAAATAAATAAATAAATAAATAAATAAATAAATAAATAAATAAATAAATAAATAAATAAATAACGAACCGACTGACTTAATGAGCTGGAGAACAGAAAGCTGTTGGGCTAGTTGGTTTGACATTACATCTGGCAAAGGGGAGAGCAGAATTGTTGAGGAGTAGGGGAGACCAAGACAGGAAAGGCGTCTTATTCTCCCTTTCTCCGCAACAATTCCGCGCTCCCCTTTGCAAGATGTAATGACTTAATGACTTGACTCCTACTGTGCGTATCTATTAGGGCTGCTTCACATGTTGAACCAACGTAATGACAAGGCATTAACTGACTTGTAAACATATCCTTGTCGTATGCCTGAGGGCAGGCCTCAGAAAAACACAATGATCACTTGTTTATATTAATGGCATTCGAAATGGAGGGCAGAGGTGTATCCAAACGCTATCTGTCACCAGGAAGCGCGCATTCAGACACACGAAGGCACGCAGCCCAGCGTGACCTATACACAACACAACACAGCACACACACGCGCGCGCGTGTGTGTGTGTGTGTGTGTAGACCCCCCCCCCCCCCCCACACACACACACACACACACACACACACACACACACACACACACACACACACACACACACACACACACACACACACACACACACACACAACACAACACAAAACACACACACACGTCGTCAACACGCCCAAGTCTTAGACTCGGAGTATACGATGCTTCGGAATAAGCGAGTAACACGAACCACCACGGAAAGCAACAACAGCCGTTCGTCGCCCTTGCAGCCGCACCGGAAGGGTCCTCAAACTCCGCGTGGGTGTGGTCGCGGGACGAAACTGAAATACCGAATCGCATATCAACCGCTCTTGAATCTTTTACGTGACGTGCTCGTTTCGAACGGCACACATATCCTCTCTGCTTCGGCATCGATTCGCATGCGGCATAGCTCTCTCCTCCGGGAACGAACGGCAAAAGGGCGGTCGGTTTTACGACTTGCTCCGCAAGAGCAAAACTTCCGGTTCGCGCGTTTCCAGGTTGTAGAACAAGAAAACGGCTGCGGCGGCTTGCGAACGCTTGCGCGTCTTCAACTTTGCGAAAACTCATTTGCGTACAGCACCGGGAGGCGGGGGCAGACTGGCAGACCGTTAACGACCTGGTCTGACAGTTTTACGGCCTGTTGCACTGTATACACCCTTCGCGGTGTTGTAGAACTCGCCGAGCGACAGAGATCGCACTGCAAGATAGCTTACAGAATCTAAATGTTCGCGCCGAAACTGCAGGGGGCGCCCCATGCAGCCACACGAGCGGCGCGTTGACGGCGAGTCCATGCCCCAGGTTGAAGACGCGAACAAGGACAACAACCCTTTCTGCACAAGGTGTTCGCTATAGAAGCTGTATTGCTGAACCTGTTGAGCGTTGGCTCGGGAAACACGAAATGTCGAACCGAGACGGGGCAGTATAGGTACAGTGATCATTTTAGACTGCTCTCAGTATATTACATCGCAAGCGGAGAGTTCCTGCTCACATTTAATTCATGACCTGTTAGAGTTCGGCTCTACATATCGTGCGTTCCGTGCGAGTTCGATGAGGATCGGAGGACGGTGTTTCTGATACGATGGCTACACAGGTATACAAGACGACGACGTGTCCCTAACGTTGGCGAAAGCCGAGTGGACCTTGTCTATGTACACATACTGGCTTAATCGCGAAAGCAAACACTAACAACTAAACTTGGTACACCTGCGTGGCGAACGACTCCTTACAACAACACTCTTCAAAAGTCCACCTAGCCATTTCGGCCGCTGCTGATTGGCCAGGGCCGATCGTCTCCTCCTCGTGCATCCAATCGGCAGCGGCCGAAATGGACAGTCCACTAAGTGGACTCCTACGGAATACCACCCTCCGCCCAGGTCGTTTCTCGCGCGGCATATGTGTACGCAGCGTGCTTGCAAGCCCCTCTAATCGCGAATTAGCTACGTTACAGCTTGACAACAGCTTATCGAAGACGCGGGCATCGCGCTGAAACATTCGGACCGCATGACATAACACATAACACGCGCTTCACTTTCCCCCAACCAACCAACCGATCAGTCCAGACAATGCGCATCAGTGTAATTTTTCACTTGGCTGCGCTTGCGCTGCGCATAATTCGCTGGGGATATAAAAGCATCTCATGGCAGTCGGGAGGCGAAGCGAGACGCGGCCACTCAACACCCACCGGCCGGGACGGTGAGAGTGCGTCATTACCGAGGATAAGGGAACGGGTGTGATAGAAACAAAAACAAAACGAAAATTAGACGGCGAGGATGTATGGAAAGAGGAACACTTCTTCGACTCTGTGCCCTATACCTCCAGAGAACACGCAACAACAACAAAAAAGGAAAATGAACGAACGAGCAAAGCCAAAACAGAAAGAAACAAAGAAAAAAAGAAAGAAGGAAAGGCTGGTGAGGGGCCGGGCAATGGGCCGCTCGACCGAGGCGGCCCAAAAGACGCAGCGTCAGAAGGAGCAGCAGCAGCAAAACTTGCGAAGGCGTCTTGTGCGTCGAACACCGCCCCCCGCAGCGAGAGCTCGATTAAAATGCAAATGCGATTTCTTCTTTTCGTGAAGATGATGACGAGGATGAAAGGGAGAGCCCCCCTACGGCAGGTCCCTTTCCCTCTTCCCCGAACTCCACTGCTTTCATCTAGTCTTGGCCCGCGGGGCGACGCATGCACGATTCGCCGGCACGGCGAGTCTGCATGTAAGTGCGTGGCGTCCTCTATCGTCTTTCACTTTCCACTCCCTCTCCCCTGACGACGCTTCGCCGTGCTCCCTCACGGGTTGCAGAATCAAGCGTCTCTCCTTTCTTTATATCATCATCTTCTTCTTCTTCTTCTTCTTCTTCTTCTTCTTCTTCTTCTTCTTCATCATCATCATCATCATCATCATCATCATTTTCTTCTTCTTCTTCTCGGCATGCAGCGACGTCGACGTGTGTCTGGAGACGTCTATAGACTCACTTGGCTTGGAACCAGACCGCGTCGTTCTTTTTCTTTTCTTTCACCGACGGTTGCCAAGCCGCGGCGTTGCTTTCAGCCCGCCGGGGCTGAAGCGCTCAAATTCCGTCATATTGTCCAATTCGGCAGCGGCGGCGGCGTTTTCGAGCCAATCGGAGAGGCCGCAGCAGAGAGGCCTCTCCGATTGCTTAAAAAATGCCACCATTACGAACCGATAAATACTTCGTTTAGCGCAAAACAACGGACACAAGAAAGGCGACAGGACAAGGCGCTATTCTCAACAGTGTGCTGAACCACCATTACGAAATTTGGCATGACGACGGCGGAATTTGAAAAAGTCCACAAATGTAACCGTGTTGTAAAATTCCGCCGTGATGTCAAATTCTGCAACGGCAGCAATTTTGAACCAATCGGACAGGCCGTATAGCAGCGCCGCACACTGGATAAACGACAGTGGTCAAGACGGCGAAGTTGAGAATGTAGAGGAGTTTCGAAATCGGCCCAGAACAACACGCATGTCTGCTGTACTAAGGGACCCAGGGGCCGCATGCAACTCGGTATATATCTGCGACGCGGCGCGCGTCGTCTTGGAGAGCCATCGAGTGTAAGGCATAACGGGCCGGCCATCTGACGATTCGCAATACGCTGACAGATACCACAAACCAAAGGCGCCCGGTATACTGGCACTATTTTTTTTTTCTTTTGGATTATAACGGGTCGACGCGACACAAACACGAAGGTTATATACTTCGCCTTCTTCGCATTCTCACAGTGCACTCGCGGAGCGCTTTCTTTAGCCTTTTTTTTTTATCAATTACAAACACTGTTGGAAAACAGCTCGTATTGAAATTACACGCCGATAGATACCGCCAGCCCTTCGAGTATACTACTGGAGAAATGCCAGCACTCTTGTGTGTAGTTGTCCAACAAACGCACGCATTTTTTTTTTCTTTTTCGATCGGTCTCATCGCCTACAACTGGCAGTCGGGAAAAACGCGGCATGCATAAGCGATGGGAGGCCGGGCCCACCGTATACACGTGCATATACGTAACGCTAAGCACATAGGCGGAGGTAGCGCGGAGGGGGTGTGTGGGGGGGGGGCGGTGGAGGTGTACTCTGGGAAATGCAGGTGAGGCAGGCGGAACGCTCCGAGTGCCGGCTCGCGTGATGATGTTCTCGGCGACCCAGTCGAAATGGATTTGCGAAAAGTGGCGGGCGTGTCGCACGCGCGGTTATCCCTTCGCTCCTCCTCCTCCTCCTTCTTTCTTTCTTCTCCGCAAAACCCATTTCGTCGTATACGCTCCCGTCGCGCGTTGGTTGTGTACACACACGCAAGCACGAGGGCCCGGCGTATTAGTTTTTCTACGTGCGTCGTTTGTTATTGCTTCGTTGTTTCCCTTTGCTGGCGGTGGCGCCAACTCCCTTCGCCATCCAATGTGTGCGCGCGATCGCAAAGCATTTGCATTCATTCGGGTTTTTTTTTTTTCTGTTCCAAACTGCCGCCCGCTTTAAGCATAACTCGTAAACCTCAGAGGCCGTATTCGCGAAAGAACCTTACGCTAAAATTGTTCGTAAAGGCTACCCTCGGCCAATCCTGATTGTGAAAGTCATTGCGATTGACGTATGATTGGCGGAGGCGGCCGGCCAATGACATTGAGGCTTTGCGAACGAGAAGATTTCTCAATACGGCCCCTGTTGTGGCGAAAAGCGTAAATGTCTTTACAGCAGTTGCACTACTCATATGTCTATATACACACACACACACACACACACACACACACACACACACACACACGCACACACACGCACGCACGCACGCACACAAACACGCATGCACACTCTTCTCAGCTCTCCCATGCCCTCGACCGGCTCGGCTTGTCACACTTCGCAAAAATACGCTTTTGCAAGTTTCGGCACTCCTAACGCCAACGCGTTTAAAGAGAACGCCAGTAATCTCCATCACGGCGGGAAGGTGGCGCGCAGATCGGGCTGCGACAAATGACGTCATCAAACGCGCATTCCTCAGGAAAAAAAGTGCACAGCGCACGCGACCGCGACAAACATCCCGCGCGGTTCTACCCCGTCACAGCAACGCTACGGCCGCCAGTGCGCTTGTATGCATGCTCGACATTCCCGGCATACAATTGCAGCACTACAAAAACACCTCGCCACGCATACGCTGACGCGGGCGGCGCGAACGTACGCGTATGAGACCGCTGCGCAAACTATGCGGGCGAGCATCGTAGACGCGAAAGTTTAGCGCTAGGAATGCACAGAGTTTGTACCTGAATAGGGGGCACTGGTAAAGGGAAACGCTCGGATGATCACAGCATACGCCATGGGATGCCGACGCGAGGAGAAGTGTCGACGCTTCGCGCATGCGCGCGGGCATGGACCTCGGACGAATAATAATAATAATAATAATATTTGGGGTTTTACGTGCCAAAACCACTTTCTGATTATGAGGCACGCCGTAGTGGAGGACTCCGGAAATTTCGACCACCTGGGGTTCTTTAACGTGCACCTAAATCTAAGCACACGGGTGTTTTCGCATTTCGCCCCCATCGAAATGCGGCCGCCGTGGCCGGGATTCGATCCCGCGACCTCGTGCTCAGCAGCCCAACACCATAGCCACTGAGCAACCACGGCGGGTATACCTCGGACGAATGGCAAGCGGGGAGATTTGGAAACGCATACCCGCTCAAGTGCGGTGAGAGATCAGGAAAGTATGACAAGGGCCGAGTCAAGACGGAACATTTATTTGTAAAAAAAAAAATTAAAATCTTACATATGTGAAGAACGCGTGATAATGTAAAAGAAAGCAGATATCGAAAACGTTACGTCAGAGTTTGAGAAACGAAAACTATAGAGGAGTGCGATTAGGCGGTTAACTTTTTTTTTCTTTTTCGGGAAAGCAAATGTCTCTCTCTCTCACTCTCTCCTTTTTGTCAGTGCAACTGAAGCTCGGCCGTCGCATGTTGCAAGTGCATCTAGAGAAAAAATATGCCGCCCATGAGAGCTGCTTTGAAAATATGTTTCCCGTTTTCCCGCAAGCTTCCAGTTGACAGTTTGCGGCTGTTTTATCTTTTTCTCGTTTTCATCGTGTTCCTCGAGTGTTGCTTCACGTGATCTACGAGTCACACTTTGTTTTCGATTTTCCGCCCTGTTTTGCAGGTGTTTGTGCCCCGCCAACATGCAAAGCTTTATCTCTGGCCCCTTAGACATGCGTAAATATATGTAACGTGTTTCGCGAGATCAGGTTTACGCTACCACATTGTCAAAATTTTTGTGTGAAGCAAGCAGAGAAAGTATGGTAACTTTAGCAACATTTATTTTCTATTCTCGCCTGTCTTCTGCCAGCTTTCTTTCCAGTAATGTCGTCAAAAATATTCCGTTTTTTTTTTCTTTCTTTCCGTAATTTTAGAGAAAAACAAATGTTAGTCCATTCCACTAAGGGAATAAATTTATCTCCCCTCGCGACTGGAGCTGTCACGTACAGTACGTATGGGTCGGACGATGGGATACGGGTGTGACAATATTATACATGTAGAGATAAGGACGATAGGTAGGATACATTGCAAAAATTATTTACGCAGTTAATGGTGCAAGTTATTTCACAGTGCACATCGAGTGTGACCGCACCAGGTAATACATATCCGGCGCCAACAGACTGGGCACCTACGCGACATATCCAAGTATGCACTCTCCCGAGTTTATATTGCCATGCTCTAAGCGGCATGACTCACCCCGACTGCGATTGCATCTTATTGGGAAACCAAGACCAATTCGCTTGAGCCTACGAGATGTGCCTGCATATACTTGCGTGGCTGATACTGCTGCACGTAATGTTAAATGAGGACAGTAATGAGAAGAAAAAGAAAATCTAATATAGCTCCCGATACTGATTTTTTTTTTACTTTACCGTATACTGGTGGCAATTTCGCTAAAACCAAGAAAATGCTTGTCTTGGACTGTTAACAGAAAAAAAGCCATTTTTTAAGTGATCTATTTCTTCCATTTAAATAAATTTCATGTAGTAAACATATAAATTTTCCGTCTCTCTCTCTCTGCGTGTGTGTGTGTGTGTGTGTGTGTGTGTGTGTGTGTGTGTGTGTGTGTGTGTGTGTGTGTGTGTGTGTGTGTGTGTGTGTGTGTGTGTGTGTGTGTGTGTGTGTGTGTGTGTGTGTGTGTGTGTGTTTTACAGCGTACAGTTTTCCAGTACACGGTTTTACAGTATTTAAATACAGTGTATGAATAGAATGAATTTATTTTTAGTATACGGTATGGGACAGCTTCTTGACGCAGACTTTGTTGGATCAGTTCAACTTTGCTCGCTTCACTTTCGCTCACTTCACTTTCGAGAGGTTGTGCTTCAACCCGAAACGGGGCCCACATTAACGTTGGCCCACATATAGCTGTCGTAGAATTCTCTTCAGCTGCTATACATCGCTCTCATCTGTAGAGCTCATATGCTCTCTCTATCTCTATCTGCGTGTGATTTGATGATACAGTGCTGTCCTTTCCTCTTCTTTTCCTTTCTCCATCCCCTCCTCTCCAGTTGGAAGTCGGCGCGTTTCCATGAAATTCACGCCTAAGCAAACAGTAGTACAATGTAAGTAACCGCGAAAGTTACCACCTCCGACAGAGCTTTGCTAACATTTACTACCTATTGACTAAGTTAATTGAACCAAGCAGGGGTATTGAGGTGAAGTTGGTAAAGTCTACTACCCTGTCTTGGCCGTTGCTTATTATGGCTTGTCGTGACATTTTTGTGCAAAATATAGGTAAGCCGTAGTTCCTTTCATTAGGTTGAACTTACAATTATGTGCTACGTCACCGCGCTTGCGTGGGCAGACATTATACTCTCTAGAGATCTAGCTTCAAAACTTGGGGAGCATTTATCCTAATACATGGGTGCTCACCGGTACTAAAATGTGCTTCCCCAACGCAAGGCGGCTACAAATACTACCTAAATCGTTCTTAGCGTACATTCCGGGTAGTAAGTTCGTCGTTCTTTAATGTGTGGATGAACGATGTGTGCTGCTCTCGTTTACGGTTCGTTCGCGAGTTTCTGCGCACACACTGTAAAATAATTTACACCCTCAAAAGTGAGAAAGGGTGTAATTGCGTCGATAACTTACACCCTCCGGGTGTGAGTTATAGACACACTTATACACCTTTTTTTTTACTGTTATGGGTGTAAATTATTTTACAGTGCAGTCACCCGAAACTGTATTACAAAGCTGCCACCTCCGGTAAGCCGCAACTATTGGTAATAAGAATAATAATGACGTTACATGGTGCGGGCGCCAAGGATGAGCTAAATCAGGCTCCAACTGACCCACGCATGCGCACTAGGGCTGGATTTGCACAGCGTATACTGCAGAGCAGAACGGCGAAGGCACTGGCAGTGTGCAAATCGTTTGCGACTCTTCAAAAGCGACGGGCCGCAGGAAAGGAGAACTCCTACACCGCGATTGGCTCGGCGTGCGTTACGACAGCCGAAGCTCCACGCCCACGTGTACCGTCGCGATCAATTTGAAGGTGATCGCTCGAGCATCGACCGGCGGGCCTTCCAAGCAGCATAGCGGCCGATTTAGGAACTGCGAAGATAAAAATGCGCTGCCTCCTACCCCTATTATGCTCTTCCAGGCTGCAACCATCACCCCCAAGACCAACTCGCAACATTTTTGCGTTTGTTTCCCTTTCATGGCAATGATCTGTGTGCGTCGCTTCCTCGTGCATATCTTGCCTAACAATGACGCCTCTGTGCAACAGCTCATAACGCAATCGAAATGAATTCGCAGGTTATGCTGTGAACGGTGACGGGAGTGACAGCTTTTCAGGGAACACCAAAAGAGAGAGAGGGGAGCTATCTGATGTTTCCCTCTCGACGGACGGTGATGACGTAACGTGGCGCTGCTCCTAGTTTTGGTCGCCGCTCGAGCGATCACCTTCAAACTGATCGCGACTGTACGTAGGCTTTCCTCGTCGTTTCAGCCCGTCATGGTCGAAGGTCAGCCGTCAACGCGAAATGGCCGTTTAGAACCCGGACGCCATTATGTTGCGCACTCGTTAGCGCGAAGTCGATCTTTTCCGGCGAGTCCCTCTGAGCAATTCGTCTCTCGTAAAAAAAAGATTGCGAAACCGATATTATCGGCAACAACGTCCGAGCAGCACAACGATTAATAAGAAGGAGCTTATGAAATGCGAAGTGCCGAATAAATGAAACGGCAGCTGAAAAGGCTTGCAAAAGGTGCAAAGGCCATGAGTGCTTATCCTGCCACGAGTATACTCGCAGAAGGCAAGTAGATAACGCCAGGTTTATGCCGCACGGCGGCATCGTACCGGAACATAGATACGATTCGCTGTTAAGAATAGAACGACAGAAAGCTGAGCTAGCTGGTAAGGTTTCATTATGCAAAAAGGAAGTGAGGCGTGCAGACAGGACACAAGAGTAGAGAAGTGGACAACACGAAGGTCTATAAGAAGGTCCATACCGAGGACATATGATAATAGAAAATACTATCACATCTGTCGTACAGCCTTGCAAACAACTTATTTTATGTCTATGAACTTTTCAATATGAAGTCCTTAAACAATCTGCAGATAATTTATGCAATTGAAGTTCCTGTAGCCATTTTAGAGCTAATTCGCTGGAGGCCTTGACATATTTCGAGCTCTGGATGTCTATAGAAGGGTTTTGTATAGACCGTAAATATTTCGGAAGCAACAGTGATGTACAAGATGCCGGCTAGCCGACGACGCGCAGCATCGCTATGTTACTCATAAGGGTGGCCGTCAAAGACATACAGCAAGAAAGACGTACGCAAGCAAAAGTGCATACAAAACGAAGAATCATATGGATACGCCCACGCTTAAGTTTCAGCGTCTATAGCACATGTATGGACACTATTTACTTACGGCCTCAGTCAGTTTTTAGAAACTTTCCTTTGTGGGGTCTCCAGGCAGGTTACGCGTAGAATGGGAGCCCATATGCGGTAGAAATACTCTACAAGCAGTCTATAACGTTTGCGAGCGATTCTTCAAGGAGAAACCGCAAGGGAGTCCAGCAACAACAAAAAAAGAAACAAGTAATAACACAAGAAAACGACGAATAACTTCACGAGGGTCGACACCCGTGCAGGCACATGACCAAAGTACGACCAACGTAAGCCTACAAGACGTCCATAAGCGGATTGTGAGATTCATAAGTGATTGCTTAAGAAGCAGTTAACCGCAGATGAGTACAGCAACAAATCTATGCACGCAAGTAAAAGCGCAAAACGATCAAAATGCTCGTGCCTACACTTACGCAAAATGATCAATTTGACGGGAATCGACACTCGTGAAAGTAAATGATCTGTATGCGGTCAAAGTCGTCTACAAGACGTCTATAAGCGGTTCGTAAGGTCCATAAATTATTCTTGTGGAGCAAGCGCAAGAGATGTCCATCGAGACAAGCTACAGACACAAACAGTCTCAAGGAAATGCCGAACAATGCTACGTGGCTCTGCGACCATGTGGCTCGCGCTGCAACTAAGCGCTACTGCAAAAACAATAGAACGGAGAATCGCAGATAGCGAATGAGGCAGCGATTCGAGAACGATGCAGAACAATGAACACGAGAAAGAAAAAGGAACTCCGCTAACGATATAGTCGATCGAAACTGAACAGGCTCGATCCCTTTCCTTTTCCCCGTTTCTCCGGGCGCGCGTAAACGCAAATTCACTCTCGAAGTAGGTGCGGGCAGAAGAAAAGACGGCAAAAGGAAAAAAAAAGAACTAGGAAAGAAACGCAAGTTTTGTGAACACCAGCCGACCGACAAAAGGCCAAAAAATTATGAGACGAAATGCATAGAAGCAAGGGCAGAGGAACAAAAGCCGCACAAAACAGCATCAGCAGACACTGCAGACAGAGCCGCACGCTCTCTTGTTATGCAAATGCCGCGCTCGTTATCGTTGTGCCGGCGCGTGGGTGGGAGCGTGTAATCATTGTTGCCAAGCGCCGCGCCACCTCCATTTCCCCCCCTTACTTCCCCAATCGCCCGCCCGCCCTCCATTCGCCGACGATCTCTCTCTTTCTCTCCAGTCTTTGGTTTTGTCTTTCTTCTGCCTCGACTGGCCTCCCTCTATCTCTCTCCCCACCACGTGTCTGGCAAACGCAGACCCCACGGTATTCGCAGCAACCAGCAGCAGCCATTGTGAGGTGAAGGCTCTCGGCGAGCAACGGTAGCGGAATCGACTCGAGACATTGAAAGAGAGAGAGAGAGAGAGGAAAGGGGCACAGAACGTATCTCGGCAACAATGGGACGGGAGAATGGAAATGGCCTAGCGGGATAGGAGGAGGGGGGAGAAGGGGGGGGGGAGTCGAAGGGGAGTGCGGTGCGGTTCGCGGGGTGGCTTCGTGGAACGCTCCGGCAAACGCACGCACGCATACGCAAAACGCGCGAGTATACGCACTTATACACCGTTGTATCGGCTTGCGAGCGACCGAGCGCACACACGTACAGACACACCCCCTCTGTCCCTGCGCGCGCGCGCGCGCGCTCGAGCACTCAGCGCCTCGTTTCGACGGTGCGCTTGCTCTCCCCCGTGCTCTTCCACTCGATTGCGTGGAACGCGCGCAAAAAGAGCAGTGGCGTATATGTATGCGTGCGCGACGGGCGTATGCATACATAAGAGAGCAGCGCGCATAGTGCGGGGACGGTCGGGAGGATCTCCTCCGGCGTCGCCTGCGTATAGGGATGGCGATGGGAATAACTTAGGGAGCTTGATGGGGAAAAGGGGACTGCTGCGCGGCGCTTATTACTAAACATTGCGTCCCGTAAACCACCAGACAATGAGGCCAAGAGAAGCACGAGGGAAGAACCAACTGTTCGCTAGCAGCTCATATATATATATTATGATTACGGTTAAATATGCGATAAGCTTCGCGTTCCTGATAAAGTAGAAAGGAAATCGAAAGTGGAAGAAAATAATTTGCTGCCGGTGGTACCTGAACTAGGGACCTATAGGCATGACGATTGCGGTGCTATAAGGCCTGCGAGTCTTAATCCCGAAAGAGCGTCATACGGTAATCGAGACAGCCGCGGTAGGCACATAGAGAACGGCAAGCATTGAGGATTCGTCAAGTTGAACTCCGAGGTGGCGCAGCTTCAAGGCCATTCTTGGTGTCTTGAGATAAACAAATTTGGAGCGAAACCGTGCTTACACTGGTCCGTATACTACAGGCATTCAGTAGAAAAGGGGAGAGGTTCCTAAGCGTCCGAGACACAGGAAAGGTCGAAAATGGGGTAGCGTAGCACCCCACGCTTTAGAGCAGCAACAGGAAGCAGCAGCTGCAAAATTAAGTAAAGACTACGAAGCCAAAGTGATTAAGTGCGTTTCAGGGAACGTTCTCGGACGCCTTATATATAGTATATACGTTAGCAACCCCTTCAGAGCCAAAGCGTATAGGAGACGTCCGCAGCAGTCGTGAGATGTGGCTGTGTGGGTGCGGTGAGAAAGATGAAGGCACACTCCATTCAAGAAACCAGCAGCACACAGACACCAGGTGACATCTTACGACGTCTGATGGACACCTGACGAACCTCTTATAGACATCTTACAGACACATACAAATATTGCAGTGCCACGGTGTTTGCGTTCGCTAATTCGGTTTGTTGCATTTCTATTCAAGCATCGCAGAACAGGAAAGAAGTGCACATGCACACGAGTTTGTGCAGGAGGGAACAGCGTAAATCACCGGGTTCGCGTAATTAATGGCTCCTGTCTAGGAGCGAACCTCCCCATCCTCCTGCATAACCTTCCTCTCGCCTTTCTTCCTTTCTATAGCCGAGCCGACTAGACTGTATGTGTTTGCTTGTTGCCGTCTTTCTTTTCATTCTCGCCATCGGCGCACCACCCTCACCCCTGTTCTTGTAGGGGAGTCTCGCTCACAGCCATTTCGCACAGCGGTGACCACTGTCCGTTCCCATTCAGCGCAACGTCCGCAAGGGGAGCACCAGGAAAGACTCATCGGATGGAGACGCTGTAAACACACCAGGCTCAAAACGAACACACTTTCCTTAATACGGCGTCAGTAAGCCAAGAACGTAAGGTATTGGGGGCCGGGCGGAAGAAAGGCCAGAAAAAGTCGTCGTTAAGAGGTGTCAAGAAAGAACAGAGTAAGACGAGTCTTATATGGAGTGAGGGGGCAGAGTGCCCCGGCGGCTAACTGCTCCCGCAACGGCTCGCCAATAGAAGAGAAAATGGAGCCGAAAGGGAAGCGGAAAAGCGGGAATGTACGGAAAGCATGAAAAGCAAAAGAAAAGGGAGGAGAAAAAGGTGGTCACCTCTTTCTCCTCCCACGTTTGCGCTTTTCCTGCCGCCACCGCCGCCCCTGGGTCCCTATTAGCTCCAATAAATCAGTCGCCCGGCTGTACGCAACAGCGCCCCAATGGACGGCCTCCCGACGTGCTCTCGCCAGAGGGCGCGGCGTTCGTCAGCGCGACTAAGCCCGATGCGAGAGTGAGCGGCATTCCCGGGGCCCGGGGAGAAGACGGGGGATTTGGGGAGAAAATTGGGGGACGGAGGAGGAGACACAAAACGCCTCGAAGCAGCGAGTAGCACGCAAAGGGATGAAAATGAAGGTAAGTCGAATAGAGAAAAAGAAAGGAGGCGGATAGTCATTTGAAGGAAAAACACACAAAGAGTAATAAGAGAAAGTTGCGTACCTCATTTGAAGTTGGCAGTGAGCGGCTGAGCGCCCGGACGGATGAGCGGTAATCGTAAGGCGGGAATGACAGATCGCGACGTCTGAAGTGCTCGCGAGGGAGAGCTCGACGGGAAAAAAAAATGAATTCGTATTATATTCTAACCGAAACGTCATACGCTCGCGTAGGTCATCCTCTGCACGACGTCGTTGACGACTGCAAATCCTAAAGTTTACGGCGCGAACATCAAACAGCATCGCGATGAAGGTTTAGCGTGGGTAAAGGAAAGGGCAAATCGAAAACATGAATATCACGACACTAGAAGTGTGCGTGAACTGCTGCAGAACCCTCACTGAGAGGGTTCTGCATGAGAGGGTTCTGCAATGAGAGTTCTGCAATTCTGTAAATCTCGGCGGCAATTCACAAGTAACTAAAGCAAAGCGACTCGCTAACCCAGGCTTTCCGAAAGTCCACCACGCAATGCAAGCACGCGATGCCGCGCGGATGCAATGGCATAATACAAGCGTTGCCGAAAATACGGAACTTTGGAACAACCGCTACTGGAAAGGGAGTTCTGCGACGACTGTTAGTAATCGCTGCGACGAGGGGGGGGGGGGGAAGCTTTGCAGCCGAAAAGGCGGGGGTGTCCCCAATTCCTCTGAATGTGCTGCAGAGAAACGGGATCCCGAGAAATGTAGAGCATAAAGAACTTAGGGACGGACATTGGGACACAAAAGGAAAGCGGGGAGAGCCAGGACAAATGAGGGCCGTACATGTACTGTGCCGTGCGCGTCCGCCGAGGCCTGAGCTGAGACGACAGTGACGTACGCAGGCGAGAGAAGAGAAGAAAAAAAATGAGTCCGCGCTCGGAATTCTTCGTGCGACAGCGTAAATTAAATGCGGGAGAAAAGCGGGAAATAGGGAATGTGGCGCACAAGAGAGTCGGCGCCACGGGTGCGTGAGGAGCTATAGCTGGCAGTGAGTGAACGGCACGGGCGGCGTGCATAAGAACCGAGCGACTCGCGGAATGCGTGAACGAACGGAGCGTGGACAGTATAACAAAGTGCGCAAAGTTTTCTCGCGAGCCAACTTATTACGACGCGCTGTCTAAATCGCGAGTTCTCACGATGTACGAACAGCGTGCGCTCGCTCTGCGCGAGCGCTCCGGGATTTCGCGCTCTCCTGAGCTGCGGGAAAAAAGGGAAAAGAAAAATGCGAGACAGTTGCGTGGAATTGCTACAAATGTTGCACCATTCGGGGCGGCGTCGCCAGAGAGCCGACTTTTGGGGAAGCGAAACCGGAGTGAGAAGAAAGCGTCGCGTTGTGGGAAGATGTGGTGCCAGCAAATGTGCAGCGTGACAAAACTGCCCGCGAACACTGCGTAAGGACGTTTTAACGTATGCTATTAGGGAGGAGGGTATCAGGGAGTATTAGGGCGCACGTTGGAATCAGCCAGCGCAAGACAGGGACAACGGGAGATCGCTGCGGGAGGCCTTCGTCCTAGAGTGTACATAAAAAAGGCTGGTTATTATTATTATTATTATTATTATTATTATTATTATTATTATTATTATTATTATTATTATTATTATTATTATTATTATAGAGCTTTAGATGCGTACGCAAAGCGCCACTCCCGGCTTGCATTCTTTCGCGCTCCTTTCGGGTTATTTTGTGTACTTATTCGCGTTCGTTCGCAAGCCCGGCGGTTTGCGTCCCCTAACTTTGCGTACACAGCATCTTAAACTCCCTATTAACGTTTTGCCTGCACCGTTATAGACCGCTCGTGTCACGTGCTTCCTGCGTATGAGCGGAGCTGGTGGAGCCTGGGCTGCGAGGGAGGCAACTGCGACGGACATACGAGCAGTAGTACACCAGAGCCTTTTCATAAAGCATTCAGGAGACGTTCAACGTATACTTCCTGGTGTGAAGTATACGACGTGCGGCGCGTATGAACAAACTGCTGTTCTGACCGTCTCATGCGTGTTGAAACCTATGAGAATTTCACGAAGCTAGTTAGAACCTAGCCGGATGCGATCGTAGATTACATCTGCAGTCCTCACGCGATGGTTTGCCAATACCGTTAATTTGCCAAGACAGCTTCAAAGCATTGCTACGCGAGCAAGCTAGGGCTCGTCTAACGACGATGTAGTCGGCTTCGTTTATCGCCTCTGTAGCCGACTTCAGTGTTCACAATGTCTTGTACTCGCTTACGGCTCGGTCGCTTTCTGACACGACATCCGGAGCGTTCCAAGAGCGCCCTGAAGCAACCATTAGAATATACTCCAAGAATATGCGCCAATAATATTTTTTTTTTCGCCAGCCATAAGTACGTCGCAAGGCGCTTTCTCTGTCTCTTGTGTTCATCTCGGCCGCTGCGGCAGCCCACGTCCTTTCGCCGGTCGTCGTTCTGCCAACATAAAACACAATACACATCTGCGACTGCCCTCGCTTCGCCTCTCAAGATTTCCTCCACCACGGAGACCATACACACACAGTAGCTCGGCGCGTCTCCAATCTTCTCCGGCACGACGCGTCTTCGCTCTCGACGAACGAAAACAAAAGAGCGGACGCCTCGCTGAAGCCGAGAGTCAAACACGGCTTCGCCTGAGCACACCCTCGTACAGAGGGAGAAGCGCAGCAAAGCGCGCGCTTCCAGAGCCCAGCCGCGCCAACCAAACAGCCGGCCAGCTCCTCATCCCAGCGTGAGACGATATCCAGCCTGACTCTTCAGCCCCTGGAGAGGAATGGGAAGAGGGGGAGGGGTGCTGGCGAGGGTGCCGGGAGAACAAATTTAGCCGGTCCGGCTAAAGAGACAGACGGAGCCGCAGGGAGCCGTCATTGTGGGCTTACGGAAAGCGAACGCGTGTGCCTTCAAAGACACAGACGAGAGTGAGACAGACAGACGGAGGGACAGCAGGAAAGGCAATAGGCAATGTGCCCGGTGCAAACCCTCATTCCGGCCCCGAAAAAGGCACCGGACACGACCAACGAACGTTCCAGCCGGGGTTCCAGACCCTCCCCCACCCTCGACTGCCCGTGTAAGAGCCTGAGCCACGTCCTTAGTCACACAGTGCACGAAGGAACGCGGCGGCGCCAACAGTCAAAGAGCGGTGCGCAGAAGAGAGTTGGCACGGAGGGTTGACGTGTGGCGGGGGGAGAGAGACTCCCATACGAGCGGTGCTGGAGCGGAAACAATTTCCTTGTAACGGAACCGGAAAACGAAACAACGAACACGTTCCTGCTGACCCCTCGTGCGAACCTTGTGCTGCTGTCTTTGCTCTCGGCGCGCCGGCTTGCCCGCCTGCCTTCTTTCCTCTCGCGCGGACCCCAACCCGGAGATGCAGAGGGCGAGGGTAACACCCCAATAGGTCCTGCTGCTTCTCTTCGGGGCTCGCAAAGCGTACACACGCGAATGCGCGTGCGCGCGCACACAAACACGACACGACGACGAGAGATATCCCGGCGACACGTCCAGTAAATCCCCAACGCCCCCCAACCTTTCCTTGTCTTTCTCCCCCCCCCCCCTCCCTAGTCAGCCGTGGAGCCAGCCGGACCAACCGATCCCACCGAACGTGCAGGTTCGGCGGGCTTGCAAGCGCACACACAGACACGTATACACGCGTTGCTGAAGTGAGGCCAAGATGAAGAAGACCCCCGCCGCTGGACACGGCTTGTGCAGCAGCAGTGGGGCCACTCTCCCTCTCATCGTCTACTTCTTCCAATATCGCCGGCGCTGCGACCGATTCAATATCGGCCGGAGAGCTCGGAAGCCTATAGGACCCTATGGACACCCTGAGCCGCGGCTTCAGCGAGGCGACGGGTTGTTGGCGAAAGGAAAGGACGGGCCAAGTATATACACACGTGTGCAATGCGCCTGTCTGATCTCGCTTTCTGTGGTGCTTCGCTTTCTTTGTGTTTTTGTTTTTATTTCGGCTGCGTAAATTATTTCGGTGATTGCAGATAAACACGCTGTGAAGTGTTGCGGCGTATCCATACAGAGCGATATGTAAGGCATTGCGGCAGTCGAAGGTCGAGCAAATGGTGATGTGACGTCGTGATCGAACAGTCACCTGAGGACGTTGTGCAGGCGTAATACATAATTTAGGTATCATGCGAGGGGTACAAGTTTAATGAAGTTTTGAAAGCGACGTATAATGAGCAAGAATATCTCGCGCAAGCCACATGGATCGTCGTCGTTCTATTTCTGCCCACGTAGAAGTGAAATGGACTGCGTAAGGCAGCAGCAGCTCGCCCTTCACTTCGAACGCTTGTTGAAGCAATTCGTTCGTTCATTCCCCAGCTGATTGAGCTACTGATCTGTTCATTCGTTCATCGAACGGCCGATCGATCGTTTGAGCGCTATGCCTCCAAAGCAACACCTTTACACGCGGGTCGTGACAAGAAGACCACCGTGGAATTGCCGTCACTAAAACTCGACCAGATTTGCCCCTCATCGACCTGCATCACAAAATCCGAAGAGCGCGACGCCGTCGACATATCACGGCCCCATCGGATCGGGAGTCGAACCCCCCCAACCTCGACGAGCTCGGCTGCAGAACGCAGCCTCCCGGCGAGCAGCATGCCTCGACGATGTCAAGCACGTCGAAATCTTTCCGCAGGGGGTATATATATCTCACGTTGCAATGGGACGAGTCATAAAACATGCAACGGACGAAGGACACGGTCTGAATGCGCCCGCCAAGCGCTTCGTGCAAAACAAAAAGAGGTCTGACGTCACTTCGTCTGTATAAACACACTCGAGTCTCCGCCGCGCACAGCAGAAAGAGTCGAGCTACAGCTGTCAAGACACACACACGCATACCGATCACCCCGTTCAGAAGGCCAGCAGCGCAGGGTTTATCCGCGCGCATATCTTTGCACACGGTCTGAAGGACGCGCATGGGCGCTCTGTGCAGGTATATACGGAGACAGCCGGCGTCCGCTGATGAGCGCGGCCTTGGTTTTGTGACAGCTATGATGGCGTCACGTCCTGACGTGCCGTCCTTCAACGCAGAAGCAAACAAAACTGACAACACTCGCTGTTTAACTCCGTCTGTCCCCTCCACCTCCCCTTCACTCCTTTCTTACTTATACACATCGGTAGCTGGAAGACCGGCCACTCTGACGTCGAGCGATCAGCTTCTCTGAGAAACAGTATATTGGGAAGATATCGAAATGAAAAGCATGTTCGACGACAAGCCAAGAGCGCCGCGGAGTCATCGGCGCTTGTCGAAACTGTCAAAGGAAAGGTTAAATGCGATTTGTCCATCCCATAAAGTAACTTGAGATGGGGCAAAAACAACTGACAGGCCTTCATCCGAAGACGACAACACCGTCAATTCGCTACTATCGTCATCGATGTCAAGTTGGGAAATTACGGCTGCTTGATTGGGTTTATACGCAGCTGTGTAGGAAAAGGATTTTAAAAAACAAGTAGGCGTGTTTCTTTTATTCGCTTTCTGACACAGTTGGTAGGTATGTCGGTAGGAGAATTATCATGTATACCGAGGGCGCGTCACATAAAGCTGGTAGGTTGGTGCGATAGAAGATTGCGTGACATTTTATTTCGCTTTTGCGTGGCGCCAAAAGAGAAAGCAGGTTTCCGCTCTCGATCATGCGAACACAACTGTATACTTCGAATAATACGCCAGAATTCGGCTGTACGACGAAGGATTCCTTTTGCTCGATTCCATTCTTTCCTTACCATCCGCCGATCCCCGAGCGCCACTGGGACCACTGAAGAAGCGCGGAAAGGAATCGAACTGAAATGGAGTCATTGCGTTATCGAGCCCTCTTGACTTTATTTCTACGCTCACTGCGCGTGCCCCCAGAATTCCCTCTGGTATTAGCGAGATATAGAATTATGCGGGAAGGCAAGCGGAAGCGGGCACCCGAGCACCTCCAGCGACACCGGCTGTGGCGCATAACCAAAATACTCTATACGCGGGACAAGCTGCCTATACGCTAACTTGCAACTCAATTTCATTTCACCGTTTATCGTTCCAGAATACATCCCGGAGTGGAATGGAATGCAAGTGCCCTATTTCCAGCAAAGTCCCTTTGTATTCGAGAGAGAGAGAGAGAGCTAGAGCAAAGAGACGAAAGGCAGGGAGGTCAACCAGAGAACTTGCAACTCAATTTCAATTCACCGTTTATCGTTCCAGAATACATCCCAGAGTGGAATGCAATACAAGTGCGCTATTTCCAGCAAAGTCCCTTTGTATTCGAGAGAGAGAGAGAGAGCAAAGAGAGGAAAGGCAGGGAGATCAACCAGAGGAGAGTCCGGTTTGCTACCCTACACTGGGTAGTAAGGGAAAGGAAAGGAAAGTGGAAACAGAAAGGAAGAGAAAGTGGGAACAGAAAGAGGAAAGCAGGATAGAGGGTACACTGTGTGTGCACGCAGCAAAGCGCCTGAAAATCAGTCAAGTCCAAGCAAGTACTCCTCCGATACGTTAGGCTGCCATGATTGCGCTGTCTGAAGCTAATCTTGGCGCTTCCCCACAGCTTTGTACACTCGGGTTCGCGTTATATGCGGCACCTCACGGTACAGCTCCTTTCCCTTCCGGCACGCAAATGGAAAACGCGTCGGAGAGGAAGCGCTCACATCTGCGCAAGGAGACGAGATCGTTCCTCGAATCGTGAATTTTATGTTACACGTCCTCTTGTTCGATCCCAGCCGAGAGGAAATCCACCACGATATATCGATGTCGTTGTCGAGGGGCTGCGCTTCCAAACTGACTCTCGCAGGGAACCGCAACGCCGTACAAGGGAAACGGGAGAGGAGAAGTGAACAACAAAAATATAAAAAAAGGAAGTGGGGGAGGGGGGGGGATTGAAAGGATAACATCCAGACGACTCCTCCCGTCGCGGTATAGCGCACCACCGCCAGCTCGGATCGAATCATCGCCTCGATGTGAACGCCATACACCGAAGGAACAATAAAAGACGCGAATCCTTCCACCAGCCTGCCCCTGGATTGGGTCTCTGTCGGGTACTAGCTATGCACAGACATAAGGCAGTCGAGGAAGACAAAACGGGAAGGCCACGCGTACGTTTACACAGTCGTGCGAACAACAGAATCTAACAGTCTCAAACAAACTACGACAGTCGAAGCAGTATATACGACGCATCCAACGTTCCTATAAGAGGCTGCAACATGTCCTCGACGGTCGGAGCAAAGATATGGCGTCGAGGGCTCTTGGTATAATTCGTTGGAAACTCTTTTGCATCTCGTTGTTGGCACGACTTGTACGACTCATCCCAACTATTGGAAGCTTACCGGACGAGACTGTTATCATGACTAGCATGACTGACAACCTGCTCCAATATACGGCTCCGACTGTTGGTAGCCAACCTGTCGGGGGTTTAGTGGATACGGGTATACAGGACCCAAGTTGTTGGGCACTGTATAGTAGGACTGCTCCGACTGTTGGTAATCTGCCGTGAGCTCGTTGGTGGCGGTTTCCTGAAGCGTATAATTTACTTATACTGCCAAAACGTTTTTCGTTAATGGACAGTGTGGGGCACCCTTATACAGTTATCGGAAAGAAGAAGAGCACGCTTGGCGGATGATCCAGGGAGTTTTTTGTGCGCATTGAAAAAAAAAAAGGCTAACTGCTAGCACGACCATAATGAATTCATAGAGTGTTGGAATCAGTTGGAAGCTTCTTGGATGCAATTGTTGGCGCGTTATGTATGAGCTCTCTCATTCGCGGTAACCTGTGTGGTCAACTCATTCGGTACGGTTCTTTGCACAACCAGGTTGATTTCGAATGTTGGAATCTGTTGGAAGTTCACAGGAGGCGGTTTGCTTCTGCGACTATGGTATATGACTGCACCGACTGTTGGCAAGATGTCTTGACAATGTGAGCCTGGAATATATTGCGCGTCGTTGAACGATCCAAAATTCCTGCTTGCGCACCGTATGTGGCGCTAGAAACTATGAGCTACTAGAAACGGTTTTCTCTATCACTCTTTCTTTCTTCGATATGTTACGCTCTTCCTCGTCCAGCTGCATCACTGCATTTGCATGCATGGTTAAATATAAACGAGGGCTCCGTTAGTTAACGTAACCAACAACGCAGGCTTCTCCTATACCCGCTCGCAATGGAGACTCCAAGGCTGCGGTGAACTATGTGTTGTGGTTCCTCTCCAGGGCATGCGAAGCGCTCTATTCGTGGCCTCCAAAATGTTTGTAGCTTGCACACACACACACACACACACACACACACACACACACACACACACACACACACACACACACACACACACACACACACACACACACACACACACACCATTGCGCCCGATCGCAAGTCTGTCTCCCCTGCACGAATCTGCGATATCGAATCGCCACACGCCACCATCTCTTATAGGGGAAAAGAACTCAACCGAGAGTTATCTGAACGCGAACTACAAAAACACGCACATAAAAAAAAATAAGACGGCGAGGGGAGCGCATGGTAGCATGGCGACTTGCAGAGACAGTGAAAAACGTGTAGTACAGAAAAACGCTCGACCTTTCCTCTCTTCTCCAGAAGTGCGCCCTTCTGGGAACGGGATAAGCGGAGAGAAACACGATTCCGCCGCCCTTCGTAAGAAAGCAGACGCGCTCACAAAAGAACTAAACAAGAAGCACTCAACCCAAGCTGTACGCGCGGAGATTCGATGTGACGCGCTGCCATCCCCCCACCCCGTACATCGCGAAAGCATCCGGGCTCTAAAGAAAGAAAGAAAGAAAGAAAGAAAGAAAGAAAGAAAGAAAGAAAGAAAGAAAGAAAGAAAGAAAGAAAGAAAGGATGAAAGACACAGGGACCCTCTGAAGAGCGAAACACGGCATAAAGACGGTCATGACGAAAGCGATTTCCCTTCAGTGTGTGCGGCACGCCGGCGGAGGAGAGCAGGCGACGGTCGGGAACTTCGCCAACAAACAAAAACAATGACCGCGGCAACAAACAAACAAACAAACAACCGCAGGCTCGAAAGCTTTATGGACGCACTTGCAAGCTCGCGAGATTGTATTAAAACGGCGCCTCGGAGCCCGCGACACGCGGGCATCGATTTTCAATGGCGCAATGGCTTGGCTCGGCTCGGCCCGGCGCGGGATATGTACTCCGGCGCCAACCCCACGTGCCCCTCACCCCCTTCAGCCCTCTCCCTCTTACTCGCGAATCTCGCCCATACGATGCCCTCTCTCTCTCTTTCTCTCTCTCTCTCTCTCTCTCTCTCTCTCTTGTGTATGTTTGGCAGCATGTAGACGAATTTTCTCCCTCTCTCTGTGCTGCTCGCGTTTGGTGTATAATATGCACTCTGAGTTAAGAGATGCAGAATGCGCATAGTGCCGACGTGCTATTTTATTATATATATATATATATATATATATATATATATATATATATATATATATATATATACACACACATATATATATGCAGATACGTTGTGCAATGATATCGATGTGGGCGGCGTGATCCCTCCCGTAGGAGCAAGCGGTGAGCGATTTCTCTGGGTGCTCTGCGTCGTTTTTGAAATGCAAACGGCCCTGCCTCGCCTCAGAACTGCGGAAGAACTTCAGCCGGCCGCGCAGTCAGAACCAAGATTTGGAGCTTTGTTTGGCGTGTGCTGACCTTCGTATGAAGCGCTGTTTCCTTTTAAGTGTTGTGTGCGAAAAGTTGGGATGGGAATGGTGCAACTATATAGGATGCCTTTCCCTTTCTCTTCCTTTTTTTTTACCTGCACCAATTTATTTTTTTTACTTTTTTTAGAAATCTAACTTATCTATGTCCGCGCCTACTTGAACTGTGTTCTGCTGAATATGTATTCCGCCCCTTTCCTGAAAGAGCCTCAAATGTGAAACCAGCAGTATGTTCAAATAAATAAATAAATAAATAAATAAATAAATAAATAAATTGCGTGTGGCAGATGCCACAATTGCAACCCTTCATCTAAATTACTCGATGAGACGGCGATTACTTCTACGCGAAACCAAAATGCTTAATTTAATAACTATAACGTAAGTTCAGGAACTTCTTAATTCATTATTAGGAAACGTGCTTCGATCTACGAATTATGCGGGGTGAATTCGCAAGGCGTATCCACTTCGCACGAATTCTCAGGACAGCGCCCGTTTCGACGTATTAATTTTCAAAGCGTCCGACGAAATGCATTGGCGTTCCGGTTACGTTTTTGAAAAAAAAAAGAAAAGTTGTTTTATGCATTCAAAGCCCAAATGTAACTGGAAAACCACCGCATTTTGTCGGACAGTTTGAAAATTATTATCTCGAAACTGGTGCAGTCTTTAGAACTCGTTACAAGTGGATACGCCTTGCGAACTCACTAGCTATATTTCGTGGATTAAAGTATGCGCCGTAATATAACAAATTTTGTAATTAATTAGCGTAACTGTGTTAATTGTTCAATGAAGCATTTTGATTTCTCGTTGAAGTAATGGCCGCCTCATCGAGTAATTTAAATCAAAGGTTAGAAATGTGCTATCTGCCATAGGTAATTTTTTTAAAATTTTGGTGCAACTATATATATATATATATATATATATATATAGTCTGCGTGAGGAAGAAAACCAGCAACGAAATTTGAACTCATGGTGCTGAAACGTTCAAACAGTAACAATAAAGTAAAACAAAATAAATAAAAGAGCGGTTTTTGTGTATGGGCACATCACCCAAATTTAATTATACTAATTTATGGGACGTCGATACACAGCTTCTAGACAATGAATATATAGTTCATAGAGACAGACTCTATTGTGGTTGACAGGATTGAATCAATACTATACCCACTTCATATTCCATTCCATCTTATGCCTCGTTTCTATTGTCATAGATTTCACTATACCATCGGCCTATTTTTGTGTGCAATACAGGACAAAGGCGATCCTGCGAATCAGTTAATCAGTTAATCACACCAGTTAATTATCTGCTGTCCTCGAGAGAACTTCACTTCCCTTGCCACGCATTCTGTTCCTCCGATAAGTGACTGGCTTGATAAGTGGCCTAACCCCTGCCATTTGTTCCTCTTACTTTGAACTAGAACATAGGCTACCCCCCCCCCCCCCCCCTGCTCTTGAATTCACAGCGCTGCCTTCTTTTCTCCTAAAGTTACGCCTATCATTTTTCGTTCCCACTGCCCTGTCCTTTATTTCTTTTGTCACGCTTCTTTGTTAACCTCCAAGTTTCCGGTGCATCCGCATGCGAGTACCGGCAAAAATCACTGATTGCACATTTTCATTTCAAGGAATAGAGCGGTAAGCTACCGGTCATGACTTGGTAATGCCTGATCAAAGCACTACGGCCCACTTTGCATCGAGCTAGAGTGACTACGGCAGGCTACTTAAATTTAGGCGTACGTTTGTGTGTGTGTGTGTGTGTGTGTGTGTGTGTGTGTGTGTGTGTGTGTGTGTGTGTGTGTGTGTGTGTGTGTGTGTGTGTGTGTGTGTGTGTGTGTGTGTGTGTGTGTGTGTGTGTGTGTGTGTGTGTGTGTGTGTGCGCGCGCGCGTGTGCGCACGTGCGTGTTATCACTTGCTTGTTATCGCTTATAGTTCTATGCACCACACGTTATGCACCACACGTTATATAATGCTGCATATGAAAATGCAGCATTATATGCCGTGTGCTGTTTGTAGATACACATCTGTATCGTTCCAAAATGTTTTTTTTTCCGCTTCGCCATTTGTACTTTGTGCGGTTGCTTATTTTCTTTTTTTTTTCTTGTTCTTCTTGTTCTACTAACGAAGACGCCCACCACCCTGTAACGGCCCGAAGAAGGCTCACGGTATATCACTACACGTCGCATCAGACGGTCGTGAACCAGACCCGCGAATCGCTGACGCGGGCACGCGAGGAAGATGGCCGCCGAATTCAACGCAGCGCCCGTGCTTTTTCTATGCGAGCGCAGTTTTGAGAGAGAGAAAGAGAGGGACAGGGAGAGATAAGGAGAGAGAGAGACCACCGCCCGCCCTCTCCTCCAGGTTTCAGCCCCCGGCGCTGTCGGAAGGCGAGCGCGCCACGAGGCCCGGGCCTCGAGAGAGAGAGAGAGAGAGAGAGAGAGAGAGAGAGAGAGAAAAGCCGGGCGCGAGCTTGCGCCGTCGGTGGCGCCTGCGAATATCGATTTCGCGGCCGCACTTCCTCTTTTATTTTTTTCTCTCTCTCTCTCTACCATTGCACGCGAATACGTGCGCCACAACAACCGGCA
The DNA here is from genome assembly GCF_038994185.2 of Dermacentor albipictus. NCBI lineage: Eukaryota > Metazoa > Arthropoda > Arachnida > Ixodida > Ixodidae > Dermacentor > Dermacentor albipictus. Next base: position 30,459,552 of record NC_091827.1, read on the forward strand.
GAAAGCGTTGAGTTTTCTATAGCATTTACATATAGTTTCTATATAAAATTTTTAACGGTAGTGTGTTCACGGAAGCAAGTACCGGGCGGTTCAGCCAGCGTGGGGACGATGATTAGTATACATCGATTTGCCTAAACTTCTGGCTTCTGGCTTCAATGGCATTGCGACTTCGCAAATTATGATTTTCCAACAAGATATTGCGTTCTAAACGCAAGGATTCGCCGCGATGACGCATGTGTGTGCACACACTAATTGTTTTGCAGTGATTACGAAACGGTGACTGCTTGGAAACTTTAGAAAGATCAAAACGTAAACATTAGCGTTCGAAGAAAGTCACGAGCGCACGAAGAATAGACAAATCCATGTACTATACCTCATCGTTGCCATGGCAATCAAACGTTCGCAGTGTCAGAATTCACCCTAGTGGTATTTGCAGACAACTATATATCGCAGAAAGAACGTCGTCCATTTTTTAAGCTCCCTTTTCACATTTTCTTTCTTTCTTTTCTCTATATTTCCCGGACCCTATGTTTATTTATAGTTAAGCAACAAACAGCAACGGATACCTCTATTTACTATTGTTTATTGGATTTCAGTTCGTGAATTCAGCAAAAAGGATACTTTCCAAATCGTAGACAAATTGTGGCTGAACGAACGCATTGCCGGATTATTCGCCAGCACCTATAATACGTAACCCTGTGCGATCTACACAGCAGACACGCATGACTGGGAAATCGCTTGCATATAGCGGCTCAAAGTGATGCCAGCCACCAACCGAAGGTAAATTCACCTATAACACGTATAAATGTATACGACTCTTAGAAGACGATGTAGGACATCTATGAGACGTTTCTGTATATATAGATCCTGCCCCTGCGGTAAGTGGCAAATCCATTTATAGCAGAGCAGCTTCCTTTAGGTCTCTTCTTGAACGTTTCGTGGATGGATGTCAGGCCGAGTGTGCTGGCGGGTAAACAAGGGCGTGACGATACCGGAGAGATTACGAGCAAAGTTGATGACGTGCGCTAATTCTGATACCTGCTCGAGATAACCTTCATAGGAACGGTTGTAATCTAATTTGGAAAGCGGGCTGATCTAGCCCGCCGTGCTACGCCAGAGCACCCACACGCCGCATAGCATTAACCCCAACACAGCTAACCCATAAGAATAAGTACCCTCAGCAACATATATCGGCTGGTCTATACCTTGAAAGCTACAACGCTCGACTTCGACGATTATCCCCCGACGTATTCTGCCCACTGCTCCAGAGTCATTAGAACCAAAGCGAAGTTCACTGCACACCTACACGCTGCGTGTATATATAACGCATTCAGGCGGAGCTACGTGAAGCCAACGCCCACCGAGCGACAGAAAACCACTCCCCAGATTACGGCAGCCACAGCACGCCGCTCAGAGAAAGGCCAACTGCCTCGACAACTCCCATCAGCCGCGTAATCCCCCCCCCCCCCGACCCCCACCCCCAGCGCCTCCTCTCCTGACCCTATACACCGACATTCTTGCGCGGACCGCGTCGCATTATCATCAAGCACGTCGGACAGAGTTGCGAAAAAGAGGAAAGATTATCCTCGTACCTCTGGGCCAAAGATTATTCGAAAACAAGCCTCCCAGGCGAGACACGGCGTTCGACCGCATCGCCTTCCTGCACACGTTGTACATGGAGCACAGTACAGGCGGTGAGCTCGAAGCGTGAGAGTTGGCTGCGGCGCGACACCTTTCGTTGCCTCGCTGGACGCGACGCGTGTACGTGGTAAGGGAAGGAGGGGGGAGGGGGGGGTGACTCTATTGCACGTGACGTGGGTACCGTTCCTGATAATGCTCCGCTGAGTATGCTGGGGCGTCCTGCGCACGCTCGCGCACCACATTATACGAAGTTTAAGAGAGCCGTAGTGGTGAAGAAAAAAACATAATCCGCCTCTATTCATATGGAAGTGGATGTACGTTAGACACGCACAACCGACATTGGACAAGTACCGCCACCCCGAAGTTAGATGAAGTTAGACGGCGTTAGACAAGTACCACCGTCACCAGCGAAGTACGCCACGCACGCACGCACCTGTGTGGAAGAGCAGCATGCATCCTCCCTTTTCGAGACCCTCCGCCAAGCGCAAGTGCCTTACTGAACTAATTGAACTTTTCGAAGTAAACTGTGTCAGAAAATTTGTAAAGTTGGACTTACACACAAGCTGAAGCCACGATAGCTCCGGATTCTAATTCGAACATACGAGAAAACATAATTGTGTTACGCGGTAACTCAAAGACAAAGCCCTTTGCCAGCAGCCGTTTGAGGTCAATCTGGGTGGCCGCGGCCGCTATGTGGCGGTACAGTTTTTGGATAAGCACGAGCCCACGAAAAATCCTGAATGACTAGAGGATAACAGCTTTGCTGTTAAAGAAAATAAAGAGCTCGCGATAAGTGTGCTCTACGTAAGTACAGAATACGGCAGGAGAGGACGAAAATAAAACATTACACAAGGGTAAAATTTCCTCGACAACCCTTGAAACGACGAGTCTGCAAGAGAGCACAGAAACGCGTCGGGTGTCACGTTCATCGGTCAGGTTGTCCGCTTAGTGATTGACCGGTTTGCTGATTGAATGATCGATTACGAATTCATCGATTATAACATGCCGAAGGGACACGACGCGTGTGAAGGTCGTCGCAACGGAGAACACCCAGGTTAGCTGCAGCCATCTGCTGTTTCTAACATAATAAAATTTAGCTTGCTTACACCTTTACGCAAGCGTTGGAGTACCGCAATATGGGGCTGTTAAACGCAGCGTTTAGTAAACGTAACAACCAGCGTACGGTGTTAATAGTCCGTCTGTACGCATAATGGTGGGTCTACAGATGCGTTCTGTGTCTCACACGGCCATGAGAACTTGCAAGTGAGCACAAAATTGAGGACACGTTTGTGTAACAGTCCAAGATGGTGGCGCACGCATAAATCGAAAATAAAATCGTGTGTATAGCGTTCGCAGTCTCTCTGTTGACCAATTTCAGCTTTTACCAACTCTTCACGTTGACTGTATACTGTTTATGATTTTTTTCCGCCGTCACAAATCGCTAATGACTCCTTTGGCCCCCTTCGGTGTGTTGCCTTCATGACGCAAATAACGCTGTAAAAAACCGGAGTCTGCTTCTGTCAACGAATCCATGCCAGATCGGAGACAAATCCATGTAGTACTAATGATTCCTATTGTGGCTGAACGACCCTCGCGCCTCTAGTAATTATCTAGTATGAAACCCTAACCACTCTACACGGTGGGACCCTCATGCTTGAGAAACTGTTTGAATATAGTGGCCAAAGATGGCGCCACCCATGAACCGAATATAAAATGGTCTATAGGATGTACAATATAAGATGATTATAGACTATTCAAGACGTCTACTAGACGAAGTTTAGATCATGTTTTACTCAGCGGGCCTTGCTCTTGCAAGTCACTTTTTTATCCTTCATCGCGTTAGGCCAAATATTGCCAGGAATTATGTGATCGACAGCTCAACGTGGTTGGATGCATTCAAAGTACACCTTTATTTGAACTGATCTAAACAGAATTTCGCAGGATGCCCGGACCTGTTTTATGGGACTGTAACGTGCGCCTATAGGTCCACGGTCGCTCCTGTATTCTGAGAGCCAAGTTATGACTCTGAAAAATTGCTGGATGGCACTAACCTATAACATATAGACGGCCGAAAAAGCGCCTGCTTTGGCTAAATATATCGTCCTGCACAATTTCAGCCTGTATCGATTTCCAGCGGATCACCAACTTATTCAGTCTCCCGAACACACCTTGTCTACGCACAAAAAATTGATAAAAATACATCTATAAGCACGTGGGGTCGTCTTTTGCAGACGTGCCGCTTATTTAGCTTTGTAGGCAAAAAAAAAAATTAAGAACAATATACTGTGTTGACCTGCTATATCGTATAGCCATCCCATCTCCAAACGCGCGGAGTACGATAGAGATAAAGCGTAAGCGAAAAAAAGTAAATGCAATACACGATACGTGCAATCATAGTTCAAAAGACGCACCCTTATGAAAATGGATTTAGAGTTCCTTTAGAACTCCTAATGAGTTCCTATGGAGTCAAAAGGGACTCTATAGGAACTCGCGATCTATGGAGTCGTCTGCATAGAATCTCTATAAGAAGTCTATAGAAACCTTTCTATAGAAACAAGTCATTTCACACACAATAGATGTGTTATAGAGGGTGTATTGACGTCCTATGTACTGAATTCTATAAAGTAATTTTTATAGAATGTCTTTAAAACTTCTAATGCGACCTGTCTATAGAATGGCTCTCCATTCGTTCTCTATAGATGTTCTATAGAGATTGTATTGATATCATATGTACTAAATTCTATAAAATAATGTCTATAGAAAGTTTTTAACACTCCTAATGCGGCTTGTCTATAGACTGACTCTCCATTCACGCTCTATAAGCAGTCTATAGAGGGTTTATTGTCATCATATGTACAATATTCTATAAAATAATGTCTATAGAAAGTTTTTAACACTTCTAATGCGGCTTGTCTATAGACTGACTCTCCATTCAACCTCCATAAATGCTCTATAGAGGTCGTATTGAGATTTTATGTACCAAATTCTATAGAAAAAATTTTATAGAACATTTTCGGAAACGTTCTATAGAGGTCGTATTAACATCTTATGTGCCAAATTCTACAGAAAAATGTTAATAGAACCTTTTCAGAACTTCTAATGCGGCCTGTCTATAGAATGGCTCTACATCCTCCATAAAAGTTCTATAGAGGTCGTGTTGACATCTTATGTACCAAATTCTGTATAAAAATTTATAGAACGTTTTCAGAACTTCTAATGCGGCCTGTCTCTAGACTGGCTCTCCATTCCCGTTCTAAATATGTGCCATCATATGGCATACGTACTGAGTTCTGTAAAGGAACGTTTATAGGACATTAAAGAAGCTAAAGTGCGGCCTGTCTAAGAACGGCTCTATATTATCACTCTATAAACAGTACCCAGTATCCAGTGCATCACCGGATTATGGGTCCATGCAGTGCCGCGCGCTGGATGCATGGGGCGCTGGGCAAGCGCGGCGTACTGGGAGGCGCTGGTTACTGGTGCGAAAAACAGCTCTAGCGCGTTAAATACGCGGTGCCTGGACACCGTATGTATTTTTTGTAATATAGAAAGCAACAGATAGCGTTTTAGTGCAATATAAATCGAAAAAATGAACATGTAAAAACAGAAGTGCTCTGACCAGGATTCGATCGTCGTACCTGCAGATCCCCAGCCCGGCTCATTACCGCTACGCCACGCCAGCATACGGATATGGCCGGATAATTTAGCATATCAAAATCGAGAAGCAGTTTTAGTTTCACAGAGAGAAGTCTTGCACAGACGTGGTAGATGCGCTATCGCCCACCAACTAAAACTCACGCCTGTACCACAAAGAAAAATTTGCTCTCCTCCGTATTCAATAGTGTGCTCGGAAGTGCCATAACATAGACTTTCACTTGCGATTGGTATTTTAACTTCGAAAAAAGTCCTAAATGAACCACCGACCAGGGACGCTGCATGAATAGGCTGCTACTGCCGATTTCGATAGCCGTTTCTTGTTGTTCACGCGAGGGGTATGCTATGTTTTCTTAGTTCAGTGATACCTTTCAGTCTACACGTCTGTCTAGTCAGTCTACACGTCTGTCTAGTCAGTCTACACGTCTGTCTAGTCATTCGTCAGAGAAACGCAGGCTAGTGCTGGGAGCCTTCGGCGACAGCACATATACCTTCGTTTATGATGCATCACATCGGCGCTCCTCACTTCTTGTGCTGGCACTGTAGACATGAAAAAATTGTTTATTTAAAAGCACCGATGGGAAATCTGAAATATAAAGTAATTTATCCTTTTTAGACTTCTTGATTCTTGAGGTTAGACGCGCCGATAGCGTGCAGACGGACTCGGCGGATACGCTATGCATAAGCTTCCATGGGGACTGATCTCGGCGCGGGTAGCTGGCGAAAGCTAAAATGTGTGTATTTGAGCCTCAGAACTCTTTTTAGTACAATAGTGAAAGTGGAAGCGCACGAATCGCCTCAGCCTTGTTATCGGTGCGATAATATCAAGCAGCGGTAGGCTTCGAACTCGGGGTCCGTTCGAGCGCGTCTGAACGACTTGTGGATTTCATGTCCACTCCACAACACTGCGACAATGGCGATAACTCCCAGTCATACGTTACGTGCGAACTACTAAAAAAGCGGCGTCCTCTGCGTTTGCGTGGTTTCGTTCAAGAATTTAGCTGTCCGCCCTGTCAAAAGGCAAAATGCAAAAAACGAAAGTGATTTTCAGTGTCACATGTGCAGGAATAAACAAGGCAGCTCACGCACCTTTATTCCATGCTGCGACACGAAATAGTTCTATGACCCTAAGATATAGCGTTATTTAGGACAAGAGACTAGTATCAAGCCATGAAATTGTATAAAGCATTTAATATTCAGCAGCGCTCGTCCTTGCGTACTGGAGCCAGCGCGGCACAAACACAACTAGCGCCGTTTCCAATGCGAGAGTCTCTTCCAGTGTGACCCAGCTCTTATCCAGCGTTCTCACTGGTCTCGAGTGAGTCCCAGCGAGCGCCAGCGTACCCAGTGCGATCCAGTGCTCAAAAAAAAGAAAGAAAAAGAAAAACGCGCTGGTTTCACACTGGAAGGCACTGGAAGACGCTGGTTCTTGCAATCGGCATTTCAGAGGTTTTTTACTATCAAGTAAGAGCATCGTTAAAAAGACACTCATTGACCAAGGCAAACATCACACTAATCTAAATTAGGAAAACCCAAGAAATATAACGGAAGCGCGCATTCTGGTTTATATCGCATATGCAGGTAAATCACAAAGATGTATACCAAGAAACACTAAGCAAAACTGCGCCTTAGCAATCGCGTCATATCTATTTGCTGGCATGCAGTGACTGCAGCACTTGGGGCGGAAACAGATAGAACGCCGCCGCACATTTCTGGCACATACCACTCAAATGCGACAAATGCACGCTGCAGAAACGATTCTTTGTTTTCAAGGAATCTTGAAAAGTCACAGACCATATGAGCGCGATCCGCGCATGATAAGCGCATCGCCACGAAAGCAAGATAGGGAACACATAAGCATAACCTGTGCCTCACGGGTAAAATTAAAAATCATCGTATATACATTGCTGTGCGACGGACACAAGCGCACGGAAACATCGCACACTGCACATGTGTACCTCCGAGGTTGTGTCGACAATTTCTAGGCTACACTTAAACGACAGCAGGAAGTTACTTCAATGAGAAACGAAGTGAGGGCGCAGGCACTGCAGGTAACGGCTGCGCATAAAGTCAGTTAGGGTTTTAAGGCCAGTGACCGAGGTTGAAATCGTTAAAATCACACCGCAGCGATAGCTTACACAGGGTAAATTGTCGAGATCTTGAAGGCCATGCTTTTTGCTGACTACGTGTGGCATAAGCGATTCAAAAGCAAGAATACTGCATGTAATTTATTTCTGCCCTAAACTATAGCACACAATATGAGCATGTCAATGTTTCTTCTTGTCTAGCAACATATGTATGTAGTTTGGCTCAAAGGCCGGCTCAAAACGGCACAAAACCTGCTGTAGTGTGGGTATTATTGTAGGAATCACGGAGGCCACAGCAGCCGCACTATTATACAGACGGCACTGGCGGCGCCGGTATTTTCGTATTCAACGCGACAGGTAGAATACGAAGATACGGCGTGTTGTTATTGCTCTGTCTCCAACGGTTGTTGTGCGAGCTGCATCGATGTGTTTGTTTGATCGTGTGTTATTAGGTTTGCTGTAATGAAATGAGACGTAGTTCGCGAGCACGAAAGTGCCAGAAGATGGCTTGAGTCTCGCTGTAAGCACGCCGTATGCGTGGCGCGCCAGCTAAATGTGGACCAACGATTTTCAAGTCGTGGAGTGCGTTCCCTTTGTCTCCGCTTGTGTTCGTGGAAAGTTTGGTGGACGGCGCAAAGAAGTAATGCGTATTATTAGCGTGCCTCAGCTCGTCCACTACCCAGTGGCTTGTTGGCTGCAAGTAACATCGCAGACGCATCACTGGAAACTTGGAGAGTGCCTTTCGACCTCGTCGTACTGTTGAAACGGTAAGCAATCGTGCTCGCCAACTACACGTGCGTTCATCCGTGTTGTGTGTGCTTCCCGTGTGTGTATAGAGTGCCTTGTGAACGTAGCAAGTGGAACACCGGCGTCAACAGTGAACCCTGTGCTGATACTTGCTACGCGCTGGTTGTAAAAATTGTGTACGCAACTATTGCCACAGTGCGGAATTGATAATCCTGATAAGCGTTTGCTTCCGCTGAGAAAAGTTTTGGAAATCGTGTTCACCTTGTGCAGCTGTGCATGAGCTCCCGCTTGTCTGCTAAAGTTGCATAGTAATGACCTGTCTACCTCTTCTTCGATTCTTTCATCAATTACGTCTCCTCACTTATATATGCTTCGACGTTGTGCACAATATCTCCTTACGAGGTTTTTGGCTAGCGTACAGTTCTAGGGAAAAAATGTAAGCCAATCACAGCTTGCTACTAGTACAGCTTTATTTCCAAGACAAAATGTGTTGACATAACTGACTTAACTAAACATGACAGGGGAACGTTGCCTATACTAAGTAATGGAAAAAAACATAAGATTGGATTGTAATCTGCTGCTGCGGCGCGTCCAAAAGTTTATTTGATGTAGAGGTCCCTATTGTCATGACATTCGATGATTTCAAGCATTTGCTCTCTTTCCACATTAGTGCAGACATTGTTTTCATGACTGTTTTAGGAGCTGATTGCATGTTTTCACGATATCACAGCTTTATTGTGCCACTGCTATAAGCTAACATAGAACTCATTTTGTAGTGGCGAGGCCGTGACCCACAACATAAACTACAAGATCGAGGAGCCCCCAGAAATGCAGACCCTGTGGATATATGGCTGCAGCAGCATGCCGTGTGATCTGGATGGTCATGTCAGGTGTGTATGAAATGTATGTGTTCCAAAAAGGGGGCTTGGTGTCATTCATGGTGAAGTTTGTCAAGACATTACTTAATGCAGCTTACTAAAGAGACTAAATATTTATGCAACCTTATTGAACTTGCTACCTATTTGTGTGCATAGCTATTATGCCCACATTATTGTGTTCTGTATAAAACTATACCTAACCTTTCCTGATGTTTAGTATTTCTATTGTGTAAGTTGCTGACCTGCAAGTGAAATATAATTCTTGCTTTGTACGTAGTGTATTTACGACTTTTTATTGTGGTTTTATTCTTTGAAAACTATTTCATATGCTGTACCCCTTATTTGCATAATTTTTTTCTGTTTGTGCTACAATCTCATGCAGTTTGCTGTGCAGGTAGGAATTCGAAGTGTAGTGGACTAAATATGTCACAGGTCTAAGCACGTAGTGTGCACACCTTTGTTTATCATTGATATCTTTACAGTTACTTCTCTGTTCCCATAGTAACAGCCACTGCAAAATACACATTTGGTGAGCTTTAATTTCTTGAAAATTAATATGACGGTCAGTATTTACTATGCTGCATTTACTTCAGTAGTACATAGGCACAGTCTGATATGGATACCTTGTGAGCTGCACGGGATGCCTTTTTTGTTCGTTGCATTAAAAATGGGGGCTCACCCACATGTCTTACTATATATGTGGTATGCCTCATCGATTTCACTTGTCAATTTTTACGGTGGACGAAAACAGATGAACGATTGTAATCCAACATGAAGCCCCGTTGTGGAAATGTACGGCCAAGTTGGATGACCGTACTATTCTTTTGAATTACATATGGTGATCTCTTATACACATACGATACCGGCCAGTTTGCCCTATGTATGCTTGACCACATGTGAAAGGGATACAGTACACTGCCTGTGACACACACGACAAATTTGGTGGTATCTTTCACCGAGCAAGCCTCCCTTGCCTGCTTGCCTTTCTCAATTCTCTTGCACACTGCTGTGCATATAGGCACCCTGACAAGAAAGGCTTGCTTAGGTACCACTAAATTTGTCTTGTGTCTGTCAGGGGTAGTGTAGTCTATTCGTGTGATCATGTGTATATTTGGTCAAATGTACATGCAGCAGATTGGCCGGTGCTTCAACACGTGCCTAAGACAGCACCATAATTCACTCCCCGGATCAGTATGTTTGTCCCACTTGACCATGCACCAATGGGACTGGGGCTGCACGCCAGATTTAGACTGTTCATCTGTTTTGTTCAGCTGCGGCAACCAACTGACCAACAAGTTCGCTGAGGAATGCCACATAAAAAGACTGGGTCACAATCTGTTTACTGAATTGTCTGCAACCTTCGTAGTAACAAATTTGTTTGTTGCAACTATTTTTAGGCACATTATTTCTTGTTAAATTTTCTGCTTGACCTACAGAGCAGTTATGCAATCAATTTTCAAAGTTACATGATTAGTATAATTTTTGTTTTCTGTTTTTCACATGCCATGTTGCAAGAAGGACCCTTTTTAATTAAAACTGAATTACCTTTTCAATTGCAATTGGGAAGTCTTATCATTGCGTTTAGGATACATATCAGTGCACATACCTGTGCTAGATTAGAAACTAATTGTTTCAATAACTCAAAAAGCACGAATATACTGTGTCCATTGTATCTAACAGTGACACTGCGACTGTGTTCCAAATACCACAAATTGGCACTTATCCATCATAATTTGTGAAAACAACTTAAAACATTATTGTTCCCCATACAATGGATACTTGCATGCATCATCATGATTGCTCAAGCTCCATGTGAGAAATTTATTATTGGCATATTAAGCATAGTACATACCAACTATAGCTAACAGCGGCTGGAATATTAATTTTGTCTACCGCTCAGCAATAGAAGCCAGTAGGTCATTCCCTTCTTTTCAAAAAATTTTTTTCCTATGGACAGTGTGACGTCTGTATAGGACTCTTAGCTCATGGGCGTTCCTGCTTGCTTATGTTATAAATGGGGAATGTGTTGTCATTGCAAGATGCGATTAATGTGTGACTAGGCTGTTGTCGTTTGGAGATGCTTTTTGTCATCAGCAATCATATTCTACTGCCAGGCACATTGGCCCAGTGCTGATGTCACAGAATCTTGGGAAAGTAAAGATATTGTCAAAAGTGATTCTCAAAAGAACTGCCGCTGTTTGGCATAGTGGTGGGGAGGTGGGGTGTTCTGCCACTTTTCTGTTAAAATTTTTTTCTGAAATACGGAAATGAAACTTAGCATAATGCTACAACTATATAGATATTTGTGGCGTGTTTGTGCCTGCTAATACATTATGGCTGAATGTTCATTACACCTTTTGAAAATTAATTTCAATTGTATTTTCCAGGCTCCAGCGTCGCCGTTACTAGACGGACCAAATGAGGCCAAAAACTAGCCTTTCCTCTGTCCTTTCCTGGGAAGTGAAATAGCAGGTGATCATGTAAGAATGAACTTGAAACATGTGAGCAGTAGCCAAAGCTCCATACAGGTCATGCTGGTGGTTGAATGATAAGACAAACCGCAATATTTATTTGTTTACTTATTCACTTAATATTTATTTATTCATATTTCGTGAATACTGTGCAGTTTTTCAGCAAGGAATCAGGTAAAATAAAGAAATATCATTGCATCAAAGTAAACATGTTATTTGGAAAAGCATAATTCACGTAGCACAGTACCATGATAAAACAACTTCAGACAACTAGTCTGCTTTTGATACGAATTCATGAAAACTGCAAATTTTGAAGAAACAGAGCAGTAAGGTTAACAAATCTTACTCACAACTAAAAAATGAGATCACATTTCTGTTGGACCTAATACCATAATTTAATCTGGCAAATTAGAGATACCATATGCTGCTCTAATATACAATCACTAATTTATGAGTTGATGCGCGAAACTCTCAAACATTGCAACAATTTCATGTAAGCTGTATATTCATATATAAAGTTTGTTGACTTTAGACATAGCAGATGGAGTCTGCAGAACTGTTATATCTCTTTCTGGCACAGAGACGGGGATTAGTAAGCTTCGTAGTGTTATCTTCCTTAAACCTGCCAAATAGTTCTTCCTGCAACAAGTTGAATTCTCAAATGCCACAAACTTAATTCAAATTAGTGCTGTGGTTGTCTCAAAAGTATTTCTGTATTTTGGACGTATTTGAGTAGGAAAATTTGCAGAATTACCGACCTTGTGCTAGTTCTTTTTTATTTATTTACAGGTGCAAACTAAGTCCTTTTCCTTCAAGTTTTGCTATTTTCAGCAAATTTTAATAAAAATTGATGGTGTTAATGTAAAAACTATGATGTAAACATTTTTAAATGTATCAAACATCACCAAATTTGGTTCCGTAGTTGCCAAGAAAAACTATTTTACTGTTCATGTGCATTACATAGGAGCTCCTGAGCTAAATCTCTTTTTTAGTCATTGCGTGTGTTGGTCTGGTTTGTATTTCTCACCCTAATTAGAATATTGGCTCTGATCTCAAAATTGTTTCCCTTACAACGAAATACAAGCTTTTAAACTTTGTACGATATATGCTGTACTGCTCTATGAAAACCACTGTTTGCCACATTTTTGCAGGGCCTGCCAGTGCTAATTTTACACATAAACATAGACTAAAATGCTGTGTGGTTTCGGCACATGGTGTACTTATCTGTGAAAGCCATTATTTGCCACATTTTTGCAGCGACTGCCAGTGTTATTTTTGCACTTAAACAGACTAAAATGCTGTGTCGTTTCGTCAGGCTGACACAACATTGCAGTGCACATTCATATCAGTCTATTTTCAGGCTTTAGTATCCAACCATTCAATGTGCACTGCTGGAACAGGCACTCCTTTTGCAGTTTTAATGGTATGGTTTCTTGTCCTAGTCAAGCCTGTTATTGCCAGGTGTCAACTGTAATCACGTCTGCCACTGATTTTTTACCTCATGTTTCCTGTGTTAGCACCACCAGCTTGACCTGAGAAGCATGTTGGCAGCTGCAGTTTGTGTGTTGCAAGTTCTAGTCTGAAGCGTGTATGTCACATATATGAGTCATGTATCTAATCTGAAGGGCAATAAACATTTCAAACTGAATACTTTGTGGTTGTAGCACCAATTATTTTGCCACTGCATTTACTGTAGTCCTTATTGCCTACAGTAGAACTTTGGTAAATTGCAAGTACTTAACACATGTCGGCCTAGCTTTTATAGGCATTTGCTTGTAGGGACTCGAAAGCAACTGCATAGAAATATTCTATAGAATTTTGTCTTTAGCGTCTCTACAGCAACTCGATAGAAATATTCTATAAAAATTTGCCTTTAGCATCTCTATAGAAACTCGATAGAAATATTCTATAGAAATTTGTCTTTAGCATCTCTAAAGAAACTCGATAGAAATATTCTATAGAAATTTGTCTTTAGCATCTCTAAAGAAACTCGATAGAATTATTCTATAGAAATTTGTCTTTAGCATCTCTAAAGAAACTCGATAGAAATGTTCTATAGAAATTTGTCTTTAGCATCTCTAAAGCAACTCGATAGAAATGTTCTATAGAAATGCGTCTTTAGAGTTCCTATAAGAATGCGGTGGCCAAATAACTTTTGGAACTCTATAGAAAAATTCTATAGGCAATCAAAATAAACACAATAGAGTTGTATAGAGAAAATTCAAAAGACTTTCTAAAAGAACACATTAAAAATTTTTGTAAGGGCACGCATTCGCATCGTACACTCGCACGTATAAACTCGCGTGGGTGTGTGGGTGTATAACGGCCCAAGACGCGTTCAGCTGAGCTAACAAAACAGGAGGTAAATAAAGGGGGACGAGGCGGGCTGAGAAGTGCACCCCTCCCACCCAATCCACCCAAAGAAAAAAAAAAAGCTGCGACGTAAACCGATCTGAGCCCCACACGACTATCGAGTATATATAGGATATAGAAGCACGCCCGTCCTCATCTGTCGGGAATAATCCAAAACGCACACTCTTCCCACGACGCAGCTCGCCTATCTATCCCGACCCACACCCGCGCACCGAACCAGATGCAACCCTATACGCCGGAGCTCTCTCGCTCCGCGGCAAGCAAGCACCGCGGGCTCAAACTCCGAGTGAAGTGTTCGACGACGACGCCACCACTCTGGCATAGACGGTGGGACGATTCAGAAGGGCGATGAAAAAAATAATAATAGCCGTCAAACAAACAAAGACTATACGTGCAGGGAATCGATGGAGCGAATGGGGGGGGGGGGGCGAGAGTGGAGGGAGGGCTAAAGCCGGCCCTCGCATGGAGCCGAAAGTTTGCGCTCTCGGCGTGAAAGTCACCGCCCGAGTCAAACCGCGAGAACGCACAAACTGGTGTGCAGCTGCGCGCGTAGCACGCTAGCTCTGTGGGTGTGCGTCTGTTATGTGTGTGCGTATGTGTGTGTGTGTCACCGTGAGCCACAGGCGAGTCTGCCCAGGGCGCTCACTCGCCCACTCGCCCACCCTCCAGCGCCTCCCCCAAGTTTTTTGCCCACCCCCAGCACACGCATCGTGGATTTGGGATTGAAAGGTACACACACATCGCGCGTGTGGTAGGCTGCATGGTATAGGTGCTGCCGCATATACGTGGCCCATGGCAGTGGAGTATAGGGGATAGCAGTTGGGTCGACCGTATACACATACGAGAGCGTCAGCGAAGCGCAAACAAAGCGTCGATCGTCCGTGATCGAGCGTCCGCGTGGGAGGAAAAAAAAGCGGTTGCGGTTGCTTACTTTTATGTTCTTTAATGCGATAGCATTGTACGGAGCTGTCACTGGCCTTCACTTTTAAAAAAGAAAGAAAAGAAAAAGTTGTTGCCCTTACTACCCAGTTGTCACACTGTTTTACTACCTTCGTATAAGTGCAGTTGATGGTAACGGTAGATCTAAGTAACATATGACTAAAGAACCTAGTCGTCTGTTACCTAATATATTTGAGCTACCAATTCCGAACGCAGTTAACACTACCGGAAACAAAGTTTCTGTTCTATAACGCGCCTATCGAAATCACTCTGGAATACGTCTGAGCTCGTCCGATGTACGCGTTATGGGCTATAGATACTTTGTATCCGGTGATGCTAACTGCGTTTGGTATATTGGTAAAAGTGAGTACCTTGTTTAGTAAGTAAGGTTACTTAACTATATCGTTACCAACTGCATTTACACCAAGGTATAGTATTAAATAGCGTGAAAACTGGGTAGCACTAAGGAAAATTTATCGGAGCGTGTTTCTCGATGTAATGTCAAACGCAAAACCATACCGGCCATCAATGCGAGAAAGCCAGCCCGGGAGGCGCGGTCGGTGTGCAGTTTAAAGCGACTGTCTACCGCTTTTCAAGGATCTACTGTACATTGTAGCGCAAATAAAAAGCCTATACGATTCGAAGTGCCTAAGTATGCAGTGGTTTCGCTTGTCATATGCTTCACTTGCCAAATGCAGCGGTTTCGTTTGCTATATATATATGCAAGACCTTTTTTATGCCGAGATACAAGCGCGCCTGTTTCCGTCGATATGACACACAATCTTCTAGTTCCCAGCTCCATCCAAAGAGATGTTCTCAGCGGTAACACAGTCCCCTTTGAAGGAGACAGTGTGTGCGTCTATAGCATGCAGTGAGAAAGAAGGAAGCATGCATGGTTGGCTGTGCGAACGGCGCACGTACCGTGAGGTGTTGGAAGAGCCAGGCTCGCATAATGTTGGTGGCCACCTTGGGGAAGATGCCGCGCTTCTTCTGGCGCTTCTTGCCTCTGTCTTCGTCTTCGTCCTCGCCCGTGCCGTCGCCCGAGCCCACACTGGCATCGCCTGCGAATCAAACAAAGGCACAGGTTCGAGCACCGAGACACAAACGAGCACGTGACACGCATAGTTTCGATTTATTCTGATGACACATCGACAGGACTAATCGTTACCTGCGAATCAACCAAAAGCACAGGTTCGAGCACCGAGACACAAACGAGCACGTGACACGCATAGTTTCGATTTAGTCTGATGACACATCGACAGGACCAATCGTCGCCAGCGAATCAACCAAAGGCACAGAATCGAGCAGAGAGACACAAACGACAACGTGACACGCATAGTTTCGATTTAATCTGATGACACATCGACAAGACTAATCGTCGCCTGCGAATCAACCAAAACCACAGGTTCGAGCACCGAGACACAAACGAGCACGTGACACGCATAGTTTCGATTTAGTCTGATGACACATCGACAGGACTAATCGTCGCCTGCGAATCAACCAAAAGCACAGGTTCGAACACAGAGACACACACGGGCACGTAAGGCTTATAGTTTCGATTTAATTTGATGATAGATCGAGGGCGCTATAACTTGATTTGCCGTAGTGTTCCTGTATATGCTCCCGCATGGAGCATATAAAGGAACACTACGCCTGCGGGAGCATATGCAGGGACACTAACTTGTCGGATACAGAACTCCGCTTGAAGGATGCATGTCGCCTGCTACTGCCAACGTCAAAACGCTTGTGCTTCTGATCGATAAATTTAACCGATGTTTTGGTAACTGATTTCGTTGATGTTCGGTAACGCATAGCGTATGTTGGTTCATTGATTTGTTGACTTGCTGGTTAATTAATTGATCGATGTTCCGCAGCACATACTCTATACTGATTGGTTAATGGATCGTTTGATGTTCGGCATCACAGTTTATATTCATTAATTGCATGATTTATTGATTGGTTGATTGAATGACTGAGGTTCGGTGACCCGTCTTTTATGTTGGTTCATTTACTGATTCACACTGTCTTGCCAGCTACAAAATACGACTTCCAGAATGCACCCATTCGCCGCGGCAAGCGTCAGAAGCACTGTGGTTTAGATTGAACGATCGGGCTGAATGAATGATAAGCGATCGATAAACTGGCTGATTTGCCGTGTACTCCAGCACGCTTCAAAACTGCAGATGTCTGCCCGCGGTTACTGCGCGAGAACGTTTTGTGTTAACCGCATATATAGCTGCAGCAGGCGTGAATAGGTCTTTCGCAATGCAGCCGTTGCCAGCACTCTCTCTCTCTAAGCATACCTGTTTACAGAAATTATATGGTCATACACGTGTAAAGATATAATCTCAACGTGCCTGTGAAGCATCCTCCAGCCACATATGTTGGGAAACCAACAATACTTAAGTTAGTGTGACAGACTTCAGGTATAGCCTAAACAGAAGTGTTGGGAAATCTCTCACAGTAGGTGGACACAGGGTATACAACCGTCACCAGCGACCAAAATGTTAATTTAGCTTTTTTATATATGTAGAAGAAAGCAAAAAAATAATATCACAAAAAGAAATGGCACCGCGATACTGCTCACGGAATGTCTCAGTCGCCAAATGGATGGCACAGCTCCTCACGGGACCCAAGACAGGTAACTTTAGCCTTAGTCGTGAACTATACTTGGACGCATTATGTCTACATTACTTTCTTTTTTCTTATGGCCTAGCCGTGCACAGCCAAGCGAGCAGCACACAGCGTTATCTGCGAGGCCATAAAGCTTGACAAACAGCGAACATGTCGAACAGATTATATCGAAAGCCCAGTCGAGAAGTTTAACTGTCCTAGTAAACCATACCTAACCCATCCCCAAGCCAGTCCCTTCTCCGTCTGTTCCTTATATTTGTCCAACAAATTTTCTTTTTTCAGCTCCAATGAAGGTGTCCTACGCCCCAAACCTATACTTAGAATAACGAGAACAGCTGAATCAGGTTAGATTTATAACCGGCGACCTAGGGAAGTGAGGTAGGTGCACAACGCCCTCTGCGACAGCGGGGATAAGCTATATATACTGCTCAAAGGCCGGGGCTATCACAGCGGCGTGGAACAGAAGGTGACGTAGAATATAGCGCGAAGAAGTTGTTAAAACCTGCATTCTGGGAGCTCTCTATACTTCGAGAATAGCACGTACGTTCAAAAGTTAACAGGCAAGAGAAAGAAGAAGAAAACACACAAACAGCAAAAGAAAAACCAAACAGAAGGAGATGACGGTCGCTCCAAGTATCGGCACTATCTTCATTGCCCGTGCCTTATACGGCCAGACGATAAACAGACGACACAAGGAACGCGCCCAACGAAACGATCACACGACGGGAGGACTACTTCGCGTATACTCCGTGTAAAAAGATAACCTCCGCCGATAAGCGGCGACAGGCCGAACCGTAACAACCACAATAATGATTAAAGAAAAGAAGACACCGCCAAAAAACGAAGCCTAGCAGACGAATAGCCTTCCGCGAAAATACACTCCTCCTCCGTGGCTCTGTACAGCTACGGTCTCTCTTCGACTTGCGAAGCCTTTACGGACGCCTCGGGGCTACTTTTTTTCCGCAGTGTTGTACGTACGTATGTGTGTATAGACATCCCAGCGAAGTCGAGCGCTCAAGAGCGCCTTGTACTACGCATGCAGTACGCGAAAGTATACAGGCTCAGAACAACATATAAAAAGACCGCGAACGGTCGCTATCTCGAGCGAGACCGTTTTTATGGCGGTCCAATCGGGATAATCTCGAAAACTTCAAGACGCCCAGCCCCACTGCGGCTTGATCCTTCTCTTCCTGTTTTGTATGGATACTCCTCGACTGTGTGTAAAAGATCGCGTAGGGGATGACGCAGATGCGGGGAAGGGGGAGAGGGAGTGGAAAGTGGGGCTGAGCAGTCTAAACGACGACCTATCCGTGGTTAACACGAACTGGGCAGACTAAAAGAAGACTAACGGAAAGCCCATTTGCTTCGTTCGAGCATCATTAGCGAGTTTTAGCCTATCTACACAAGTATGACCGATCATTCACGGAGTAAAGAAAGCGCAAGAAGGGAGTAGCTAAACAACGCACTGCCTGCGGTTAACACCCCGAAAGAGGGAGACATAGTTTAACGGTATCTCGGCAAGATCAACACAAAGTCTGCACACAATACCCAGGCGAACGGGAAGCCTATTCGTTACGTTCCATCGTCGTTAAGAGGTAGAATGCTTTACGTACGGTCGTGACAGACAAACGATAATTCGGGTTCTGCAAAGCACATCACCATCGCTTTATCAGCGAGCACCATCAAACAGAGAGACCGGATTGGTTTGTTAGTTACAATCATACGCAAAAACAGACAACCAAACGACTGCATGTATAAGTGTTCAAGCTTCAAACATTGTAAGGTAATTACGCGCTTCAACCAGCTACCAAAATTCGCGACTCACCCTTTCTTTTTTCTTTTGCATTTGATAGTTAGCCGTCATGCCTGAACTTTGTAACATACCCAACACAAAGGTCTAGAGACTATACTTTCCGTTAGAAACTTGTTTTCCGATTTCCAGATACACGCACGAAAAAAGAAACAATAAAGGAAACTGGTCCTCGGAAGGCCCAGGCGACGCACTGGCTCCGTTTGTTCTCCGACGCCATCCGCTCACTGTTTGCGCCCCAGATACGAACCGCCTGATGCTACATACCCCCAAGAACACCCGCTCCCCTCCCTCCCTCCCTCCCTCCCTCCCTCCCCCCTTTACCTCCACCCGCCGTCGCTCCATCCTGCGTTCTCAAACCCGTTCTCCAAAGAGCGCCGCCACTCGAACGGCGACAAGTTTTATGGCAAGCCGGGGTCGGCAGGGCTTCGGAAGGCAGCCGAAAGTAAACACGCGCGCACGGACACACAGTCGCACAGACAAAAGACACGCCACGCACACGCGGGCACACACACAGACCCTTCAAGGCAACACTTGCGCTCGTTTCAACAGCAGGCGCGCCTATCAGTGACGTTCGACTACTCAAGCTCCGTTTTGTCACGTGACCGGGCCGGGCTGAGAGGAATGGCGACGGTAACGCCTAGCCGACAGAGAGAGAGAGAGGGAGAGAAGGAGGCGTTCTCGAAGAAGGCAACGTGCGGTTAGCGCAAACGTGCCACGGGCACCGAGACAACGGCAGGCAGCCGAGTGATATATTGCCCGAAGAGTAATCCCCTCCCCCCCCCCCCCCCAACAATCTTCCGGCGGAAAGGAGGCGCGCACTCCGTTATTGCCGCTTCCGTTCCTAGGTGTCGCTCCTGGTCGAACGCGCCTCGCTCTGCCTAAATGCAGGGGACGAGCGAACGTGGTGCACGCCCACGTGTATATACGTAGATACGTAGTGGCGGGGAAGGTTGTAGTCGAGAGGCGAAAGGAGCGTGTAACACGAGTGACGTTTTGCCGTTAAGTGCGCTCCGTGTTAAGCGAGTGGGAGCACCCGCTTCGTACTTGTCGACTGCCGTAAGGAAAGCTTCATGAGCACTGCGAGATTTTCGACTGTGTCGTTTTTCGTATGTATGTATGTATGTATGTATGTATGTATGTATGTATGTATGTATGTATGTATGTATGTATGTATGTATGTATGTATGTATGTATGAATGTATGTATGTATGTATGTATGTATGTATGTATGTATGTATGTATGTATGTATGTATGTATGTATGTATGTATGCATCAAGTGTGTGCGTGAATGTTGTAGATAGCCAGATAGATAAATACTGATCGCCTGTTTGTCATAGCTGGTCTATAAAACAAGCGTACAGCCAGGCCTCTTCGGTTTTATAATTAAAGTTTCTAACGTTGTTGAATTTTTTTTTGCTCATGCAGCTGATCCGATAAGCAGCAAAGCTGTTGCAAGCACTTGCCCGCTCTTTAAATACAAGGCAATCAAACCACTTACGCTGTACTTCCGTACAAGCAAGCCTCTTAGGTCCCCACTAGACATATAGCTAAGCATAATTCCGATCGCTATACGTGCGGAAGCATCTTGCGTCACTAATAAAAACTCTCTACTCGTTTTATGTCTCCTCTTTCCTCTATGGCACCCAACATGACAACATCAAGGCCCAATACACGACGACAAAACGCGCCGAGGCGCAGTACATCTACACAGCGCCGTACAACATCACGCCAAAGTCTAAGACGAGTACTCCCTTTTACGACGTACACGTACCGCTATAAGACATCTACGCAAGTACTACTCCAAGAGGTCCTTGGCCACCAGTCACGTTTTGCGGCGTCAGCGACGGCGCCTGTCACAGGACACCGTTACATATACTAGAGAGCCGCCGTCACCGTCATGACGCAGACTCGGCAGAAAGACACGTAGCATACCCGCAAGTAAGCCCTGCGGGGAAGCCGACCCCTCCGAATAATCTCACAGAGCACGCTAGGAAATCATGTCAGCGAGCAAACAAAACGCCGACAGCCAATGGGAAGGTCCCTGGCGATCGAGAGAGATGCACCGCCACGACGGGCGGCTGTAACACGAATAGAAAAAAAAAAGTATTGAAAGTCAGAAAGATGCAAGAGGCGAGAAAAAAAAAAAGAAAGAAAGCGGCCACACTCTGACCGAAGGCACTGCAGCGAAGACAGCAGCGCAGGCGCGCCCATTTTCATCTATGGACGGGTGCATTGTTTTTACTCTTGTCCAGCGGCATCCTCGTCTTCCCGGTTTGGTCTGTCGTTCCCGACTTCGCTTTCAAATCAGTTGATGCGAAGAGAGAGAGAAAGACAAAGAAGCAAGCATGAAAGATTCGCGCGGGAGAAAGGCCCCAAGAAAGTTGGAAGAAAAAGGGGGGAAAGGAACAAACGAATACAAGATCAGCGGGTGTATACGGTTACGGAGGGGAGACAAGGAGGCGGAATAATCTCCGGTCCGGAGGACACATAATTCAGGACCCGCCGAGGACAGACAAGGGATAGGGGAGAGGAACTCGCGGAGTCTATGAGGGAAAGGAGGGGGCAAGTTTGCGAGGGAGAGGGGCGACAGCAGCATCGAAGGAAATCGAGACGGGAGTCGACGTGTACGGTTTCTATTTTGTTCATCTATCCTTAGTTTCCTTTTTTTTAATGAAGGGAAAGGCGATACGCCCTATAGTCCATAGCCAGTAATTCCACATAAAACAGATAGGTCCGCACGTACACAAAAACTGGTTC
This sequence comes from Dermacentor albipictus, assembly GCF_038994185.2. NCBI lineage: Eukaryota > Metazoa > Arthropoda > Arachnida > Ixodida > Ixodidae > Dermacentor > Dermacentor albipictus. The sequence continues at coordinate 30,481,547 of NC_091827.1, forward strand.
GTTCACATGTGCCATGCGGGATTATTCCATACGCGTGTTAAGGGGGTTAACGGCTTTTTTTTTCTATAGGGAAATATTTTATTGGCCTTATCAATATTTCTTTGTGGCGATCAATCAATCAGTCAATCAATGAGAAGCGGTTGTGAATTGCGCGCTTTTAGGATGTACGTCTCCCGTTTCTATTATAGGGACAAACAGTTGGAATTCTGGGGAAGAAAAGGATCCACAAACTTTAAAATTCGACCTTGCATGTGGAATGAGACAGAACAATGAGGACACACCCAACAAAATTTACAAGGAGGAGGTGGGCAAATTCGTCTCTCAGAGGAAATGGCAGCGACACAACAACCTGTCTCTCTCTCTGCATAGGAGAGTACTGTGATCATTTAACAATATTCACCGAAAACAACGACAACCTAGCCCAAACATCCCCTGTTTCGCGCCAAATCCGGGTTATGTGCATACTGCGCGCAGTTTGAAATCTAACTCGCAATTTACTGAAACTCTCTACCATTTTCCCGGTTCTTTCTCTCTTCAGACTGGCACCCCGCAGTGTCCAAGAGTCCGCCAAGCAGCATCTCCGACGGGGTATAGGTTCGCATCACCCCACAAACGAGAAAACCGAGCACAGACCGAGCTCGCTGGAAAGAGGAATTCCTGCGTACAGACTCGGGTCAGAGGTGGGGTCGCACCACGGGTGGTGCGAGGGAATCACACCCAAGCTCATGCAAGTGGAACCGAAGACCGAAGTTCGGCCTTTTTTGTCCGAAGGAAAAAGACAACGTTCTAAATTCGTTTTTTTTTCTTTCTTGTGTTTTCCTTTCTTTTTCGGCTTGCTTTTCTTTTTTTCAATTCTTTCCGCAGGTATTTAAGACCTGCCCACAGGACCCACAATGCAGGCACGCTCACGCAGCACACCCACAGTGAGAGCGAGACGGAAGACTTACGTGTGTTACTCGCAACACATATACAAATATCCCGACAAGCAAAGCAATACCTTAGGCCGCACCTCACACTCGTACACTCTCCGATTCCGATGTGGGGAGGTCCCTTTTTTTTTCTTGTTTCGTACTTTCGCGCATATAAGCCTCGACCACGCCCTCGCAAACGTCGTAATGAAAAATGTGTTACCACCTCTCTCTCTCTCTCTCTCTCTCTCTCTATCTATCTATCTATCTATCTATCTATCTATCTATCTATCTATCTATCTATCTATCTATCTTATCTATCTATCTATCTATCCATCTCTCTCTCTTTTTTTTTCTTTAATCGCCTCTAGCGGAGATTCTGTTCAGACGGAACCGAATATCGTGCATGACTCTTACAAGAGCGAAATTCTTCTTTACTACATTTCGTTTTTTGCCCCGACGCTACGCGTATATCCGCTTCTCGAGTCTCCTCGTATCCGTGATCTCGCCACTTCTCTCTCTCTCTCCCTCTTTCCCTCCATCTGCGTTTCCCCGTATACTACTTGCAAGATGTATGCGTCCCAGGGGACTTCACGTTTCCTCGCGTCCACGTTCTGTTCTTCTTCCACGATGGAACCGCGAGACGCCTCCTCGGAGGGAGAGAGGCCAAAAGAAACCAAACGCCGCGACGTCTAGCGGGGGGCACTAGCCCTACCGCCGGGGCCGGCTCGCCGCATACAGAAGACGTGGGCCGTCAATCTTACACCCTCCTCCTCCTCCTTCGCTCCTTCATCTTGTCCCGGCCGGCAAGTCCTCCTCACAGCGGCGTCGGCGCTCATAAATAAGGCCGCCCGGACGGGCCCGGCTGCACCGGCGGCACTGCACTGTGTCTTTGTGTGTACCACTGGCCGCGTGTATTCCATTCCGTTCGTTATTATTATTTTTTTTCGTGTTTATGTCTCTAGTTGTGTGCATTGTGCGCGCCCTTGCGGGTTCTTGCGTTTCTGTGTATGCGTACTTGTGATCTCTCCTCCTCCGACGCATCTGCCTGTCGAAGTGCGGGCTATAGTGAAATGTTTATGTGCCCCTGTGTTATAATGGTTGTTCGCCGCTTTCGCTGGTGTGAAGACGCGATACGGCAGACTTGGCAAACGCGAGACAAAGACTGGAGAAACTGTTATAAGTTCGCGTTATGGCGAGATCGAATGACGCAAGACTTCTGCAATGGGAGAAGAACGGGAACAGTTTCTTGCGCCTACGTGGAAATAAAAGGACATGTTGTACCCATCGTGTATCTCTCTTCCTAAGCATTAAGCCGAAACGTGTCGCGGGCGCATCAATTAATGTTGTGTGTGTGTGTGTGTGTGCGTGTGTGTGTGTTTGTGTGTGTGTGTATGTGTGCGTGTGTGTGTGTGCGTGCGTGTGCGTGCGTGCGTGTGTGTTTGTGTGTGTGTATGTGTGCGTGTGTGTGTGCGTGCGTGCGTGCGTGTGTGCGTGCGTGTGTGTGTGCGTGCGTGTGTGTGCGTGCGTGTGTGTGTGCGTGCGTGTGTGTGTGTGTGTGTGTGTGCGTGTGTGTGTGTTCTCGTTGAGGCCTCTGCTCGATTTTCTTGGCCTAAGTAAAGTCTAGTAGAACTTGTTGTTGGGCGAGTTGGTAGATATTAGCGAACATTGTTTAACTGCGCGAACAAACGAACCACAAAGACAGCGAGAGACAAGGACAAGTTCGCGCAGTTAAACAATGTTCGCAAGTAAAGTCCAGTCGGAAGTCAGCAGTCCTGTCGTCCGTTTCCCTATAGCCTTAGTCCCTTTCTTGCGCTCTATAGGCCGCGCATGTCACGTATCTGTATTTCGGACGCTGCACTGACCTTGCCTACGTGTGCTCGCGCTTGTGATTCGTGTTCCTAAAACCCTACCGCACAAGTATCGGAAGACGCGTCGCGTCTATACACAAGAACGCGCGCGCACACACATATATATATACCGTTGTCAAAAGGAAGCACAGGTCGTTTCCAAGTGCCTCACTATATGCGCTTACACTGAGAAGCACGTCCGTAAGGATCGGACACGCGCGCACACACACACACACACACACACACACACACACACACACACACACACACACACACACACACACACACACACACACACACACACACACAAACACACACGCACACACACACACACACACACACACGCACATACAGGCAGGCACGCACGCACGCACAGATACACGCGCGAGCGCCAATCCACAACAAGATGCCGGAATCTGGTGCTACGCACCGTGCTCTAACGGTAGCCCGCATCACACAGACGAAAGATAAAAATAAAATAAAAGAAAGAAGGTCGGCCAAAAAAAAGAAAGGGAAGATGGAAAGGATAGAGGAAAGGGGGGGGGGGGGAGGCCCCACTTAACGACCTCGTAAAACGAGGCCCATTATGTATCGGTTTCCGGCGTCCAAGCGCCAATCCTAGTGCCATATACCCGCACAAGGGACAAGAACAAGCCCGATGGCTCGCGGGGTAGTATGGTATTATACGGCCCTATACGCGTAATACGCAGAACCACTTGGAACCGCGCGCGTTCCTTGGGTGTACGTGTACTCAGCATGTACACACCGCTGGCCCGCAGTGAGCGTATATGCGCAGATATATACACATATATAATATCGCATGTTAAAGACTGCACAGCAGGAGTCACCGACTATGTTCGGCGAGTCCAGGAAGGATGGAGTGTGTTTTGCTGTTACGAGTGTATTACGCATAAAACGGGACACTCACCGGTAGCCGGGTGTGTTTGCCTAACGACCGGTTAACTCGTGCCTCGGCGGCCGGGCCTCGGACTTGAAATGAAGCGATATCATTTTTTCCTCTGGACACATAAACACTGCAGCCTCCCTGTAGGCGTCATGGTCGCGCGCGCGCGTGTGTGTATGTGCGTGTCAGCAATTAGGCGAGGCTGCCTCACTAGAACACGAAAAAGTACACCATAAACATTTTACACCCTTAAGGGTGTTTTCTTGTCACTCTTTAACACCCTTATAGTTAGGGCGTTACAAACATTCATAGAGGACGACAGCGGAGCTCTGACGAGACGTGGGATAACAAAAGACGTAGTTGAAAACTATGTAATCATTCTGACAGCCTTGGGCGCATATAAATATCCGACAGGAGTGTTTCGTATCTCTCCCTGTGAAATTCTCTTGTCGGATATTTCTGTGCGCCCAAGGCTGTCAGGATGATTACATAGTTTTCAACTACGTCTTTTGTTAACCCACGTATCGTCAGAGCTCCGCTGTCGTCCTCTATGAATTTTTTGAGGCTCTGACGGTAAGGGTGCTACCGCGAGACAAAACCCCCCTTAAAACACCCTTAAGGGTGTAAAAATGTTTATAGTGTACTCTCGAATAAAAGCGCGCTCATAATAACGCTTTAACGTCGACACTTAATATCGCGCTATATTTTACGCAAATTTTCCCCAAGTTTTTTTTTTTTTTTCTTTTTGTGCATAATTAAGGACATGGCAAAACGATGCAGACAATTCGTGGTTGTGTGTTTCTGGAGCGCCCTCGTTTTTTGTAGGTCCGAAATCGCCTGTAAGCCCTATAGCTATGTCTGTACGGCAAGACAAAAAAAAATACAAGAAAGTTGCAACACGCAATCGCACACGACACACTCCGCAAGCAAGACCTCCGGTCTTTCGCGGGATAAAAGAGTCATCAATCGAGCGAGAACACAGAAGCCGCGCAAACAACATGACGTCAAAGCAGGGAACCGCGCAAGGCCAGGTAAGCAAATGGCTATGTTGCAAAAAAAAATAATAGTAAAAAGAGTTTCGAAGAGAGAGATCGCATTGTGTGCGACAAGACAATGTGTCCACATAGGCGCTCAGGAGTTAATGTGAAAATAACACCGCCGGACAAAACATCTGGATGACTTCTTTTTTTGTTGTTCCCAAAGAAGCGGGAACGAAAGTCGAAAACACTGTAGACAAAACTATGCACGCCATTAAGCCCGCTTACACTGAGCTACAAAATATTGTAGACGATCTAGAGTTCAACGTGTTACACAATGTTGGTACCATAAAGAGTCAGCGACAATTAACCTAATAATTCAGAACACGCCCCCTACCAAAACCGTCCAGCCACTGCTTGAAGTCAAGTCGATGTTTATTTCAGCCAACTCAAAAAAACTGCGGATAAACTTCCTGTAGCTCTCGGCAGGTAAGGCTTTGCGAAATCGAAACGCCGAGCACATAACCCTACGTAGAGAAGGGCACGAGAGATTGATGTTGATCGAACTTCAGTATCGAAAGGGCAGGTGGCAAGCTGTACTACACGCAGTTTGAAAAGTGGAGAGAAGAAGGAACCAAGGCCACACTTCCTTATCTACATGCCTGCAGCTCGACATTATCTTTCGCGAACACATAGACGAGTCCAAGTCGGCGTTTCCCCAAAAAGGGAACACTGAAGGGGCAAAAAAGGAATAGGCAAACGCCACGAAAGAGGGGGCACCGAACGGAACAAATCGCCACCGCCGCTGGGCGACCTATACACGCGCCGCAGCCGCCCAACCCGCCACACTCGACGCTAGATTGACAGGTTCACGTGACCGATGTCAGGGCCAATCAAATTAACGCTCGCGAGAGAAGAGATCGGGGAAAGAAAGGAGGTCGAGGAAGCACGAGGGAACAGTTCGGTGGGGGGGGGGAGGCGGTACCACGGAGCAGGGGGACTTTCTGGGCGGGAAAGGTAGAGTGGGGGGGAGACGGCGGGAAACGTTACGTATGCATTCCCTTCTCACTTTTCCCCATTTTGGTAGTTCCCTCCTTTTCCTTTCTCGGCCTCTTCGAAATCATGATAATGGCCCTTACTATAGTTTAGCATAGCGCGCCGGCATACTCTCCCAAGCGTGGAACTGGAAAAAAAACAGCGATACAGGCATCGAATACGGCAGCGACGTTTCATCCGCCTGCTACAATATATGCATAGATATCGCAGGAAGGACTACGGTGGAAAGAAAAGTGGGAAACAAAGGAAGAAAAGGAGGGGGGATTCAGTGTTACGCGCGGCCTCCATCTCGTCAGGCAGGGGACAAACGCAACAACAATGAAACGCCGTCCCTACCCCCCTACTTCCAGCTAGGGAATCTCGACCCGGCTTCCCTACCACCTCCTTTCCCAACACACCACTAACCGAAACTTTGAGCCTCCGGGAAACAAACGCGGGAGAGCGGCGAACAAAGCGAGCGCGCCAAGGGCCTCCGCCATTGGGTCGCGCGGGAGACGTGGCACTCGAAAACAAAGACAAAATAATAAGAAAAATTGAAGCGGGGTGGAAAACTTTGACGCGGCAGCGAAAAGGGGAAGAGACGCGCACGACGTGCAAGGCGGAAAACGAAAAAAAACTAACAAGAGAGAGTTCTGCAGCGCTTCGGGAAAGAGGGAAGAGAACCACGCCACCACTACCATTGTTGTGTCGAAGTGTTGGTGCCCCTCTTCCTGCCTGTATTTTTCATATACACTTTGCCGAGTGAACGGCGGTGGAACGAAAGGACGAACGCAGCCCCGCGCTTGCCCTGCTCTAGAAACAGCGGGGGAAATGGGGAGGCGAGGGGAAGCCGAGCGGCGGCGCGCGGGTAGAAAACTGGGGAATGGGGAAGAAGGGGTGAAACAGGAAGTGTCGGGGAGGGGGTGAGAGGAAAGATTCGTGCGCCCCTGCTTCGTCCGTACGGGCACGTACCGGGGAGCCTTCATAACCTTTCCACGCAGTACATAGGGAAGGAGGGGGAAGCTTCGGGATGCCAGTCGGTCGAACGCGGCGCGGCACGGCAGCCTTTCACGATAATAACGCCGAGGCTCTTATGCAATATTAACCGAGCTAGCGCGCGGCAGCGGTGGTGACTGCTCCGCCGTATACCGCCCATCCAGCGCCCAGCCCTACGCTTCTCCCCACCCCCCTCCTCTCCTCTCTCCCGGCCCCGGCACAACCCGTCTCCATTCGCGCACGCTTATTATGTACATTATACAACCGGAGTGCTTTGTATACCGTCTCTCTCTCTCCCGCTCCGTATTTCTCTTGCGCTGGGGCGAGCCTCTTAGTCAGAAAGCGAGTCCCGCGCGTACGCTGGCCGGCATAATAGAGCTTTAGTTTAGGGGACGCAAGCCGCTTCCGTACGCAAGAACTAGGAGTCACGGTACTGCGCATGCGCAGTACCGTCGCCCCTAGTTCTTGCGTACGCAAGCCGCTTGCGTCCCCTAAACTAAAGCTCTCTACTCTCGTTCTTAGGGGCCACACGGAGTTCGCTGGCAAAAGCTGAAACGCGAGAGGTTTTTTTTCCTGTTATCGGTGCCAGAAACGAACGGGACGGCAAGAGCGGCATCCCAGGCAGCGGAATGTCCTCTTAGCCATTTGGGAATGAAGCCGGCGACTTTCTGCGCAAGTTCCTCGGTTATTGGCAAACAGCGGCTATAGACTGGACTTAAGGCTAACACAGCTGACTCGCTAATGGGCTTTGGGCGCACCAAGCGACACTGAGGTGCGCTGCAGTGGAGCACTATATGTACCGAATAATTTCGAACTCCGCAGGTTTTTTGATGTACACCTAAATCTAAGTACGAAAGCGTTTTTTTTTCTCCCAACCAGAGCAGGAACGTCACATGTAACAAGGTGAGTTAACGTACGCGTGCATGTTAAGTGGAAACTAACACTTTGTGCTTGCGTCGTCTGTTTTGAGCCATAGATATTTTCCATTCGGTGTCCCTAATGAGTTCCAAAAGTGGCGAAGTGGAGCCTGCAAGCGCCAGGGCTTCTGGTCAAATGGGCGTCTGCAGAAAGGTGCTACATACGACGGCTTCAGTCACGAACACACACACACAAAAAAAAACTTCCTATTAATTTGCAGTCAGACACAACCGACCTATTTCAATATATATATCAAAACGCTGGAGTGGAAGCCACGGCTCGTTCTTCGGTCCCGGGACTGTACCGGTTCGAGGTTCCGACCGAGACTGAGCCGAAGACACTCTGACGCGGGGGACGGCGGGGTGCAGATACATCCCTGCACTATATATTGTGTTCAAAACTGGCACACACAGCAGACGAAACTTTTAAACTGTAACGTAAGCGGTATATACATACGGCCTTACAGTCCGACAGAACCAAGGACCCTTTTGTGTTCAGCAGCAGATCGCCGTAACCAAGTAGAAGCTTCAGCTCCGCTCCCCAGACACATACACCTCACAATAGCGTGCCGAGTCACACCATACACATTGTACACTACATTGCATTCGCTTGAATGACACTTTCGCGAGAAACTGCGTATCTTTACGCTGCATTTACCCAGCTCGTGATTCTGCGCTACCTTGTTGTGTCGACTATCGAGCCTCATCGTACACATTGTACACTACGTTCCATTCGCTTGAATGACACTTTCACGAGAAACTACGCATATTTAAGTTGCATTTGCCCAGCACGTGATTCTACGCTACCTTGTTGTGTCGGCGAGGACTCAGACCACTTCGTTTTTCATCTGTAAATGCTTTGCAACCTCAACGGCTGTCCTGAGTAACTTCTAAACACGCAGTACGACATGTGACTTGGGTTGCTGGACTTTCTGGTACCGCGGCAGTGTCCTGGCTCAAAACTGCGCTTCACTAAAAAGCGCTCTATCTATAGCATCCCTTCGGGATATAGGCTTCAGCGAGACACTGTAAACAAATGCCGTGTAAGTGCTTTTCAGGCACATGTGTGTGTTAGTGTGATGTTTGTATGTGCGTTTACTCACTCGAGCTCTTTAATCCTTTACCATTTCACCTGGAGTACATAAGCATGTAGCTGGGTAACGTTTTCAGATATCATTAAGCCGACTCTTTCTCCTATCCAATACAACTCCCACCCCCATCCCGCTATCATTGTCACCTTCACAACAACAAAACCGCAAGGTTATGTGACAAAGGTATTATGTATAAAGCGACGCACCAAACTGCACCTAATTTAGGCATGCTATCTTTCTGCTGATAACTCGACCTGCTGCATGTGCAGAGATCAATGTTATCAGCGTCCTAAAGAATGGACCGAAATGACGAAGAAAGAAAGAGAATAGAAAACCAGAGAGAGGAAAGAGAAACAGATTGAGAACAAAAGAGACCAGAAGGAACCGCCTGACAGCAAACTAAGGAAATAATACACATGAAATAAACAATGCGCGGAGGCTCTTTGCTTGTGACCCCCACTCAAGTGTTTTTTTCCCCACAGACGCCACCTATTTTCCATCGAAATGGAAATCGCGGGCGCAGCATTTTCGCATCGGCGAAGGGTGAATGCGAGTGGTAAGTATATACCCTATACGCTTCCACGCACGAGGATTCGATCGGTCAGCCATGACCGCGCGCTCCCACAAAGGCTGCAGCACGGAACCGCGATGCCGTCGCCGAAAAACAAGCACCTTGAATCGAGAGGGGGCGCGCCGCAAAAACGTTCCAGAAAGAAACACAAGTGCAGCGACACAAAATCAAGTCGCGACAAGCAATAGATGCCGGCGGCAGCCTCCCGCATTTTAAAAATCGATCGTCTGCAACCCACGCCATTGGACGACGCCGGTCACGTGGGCCTGGCGACGAGCTTTCATTGGCGGAGGGGGGAGCGACGCCAGTCCGAACAACTCGGCAGCGCTGGGCGAGCAGACGGCGGTGCAGAAAGCAGACGATGCGTGCGCGGACCTAGCAGAGCATCTTAAAGGAAAAGAAGAAAAAACACTGGAAAGCACGACGGTAACTGAAAAGCAGAAGCGGGTATGGCGTGGCGTTTAGGGAATGTCGGCGTTGGGGGGGGGAAGAAAGTTCCCTGCCAATTCAGGAATGGCTGTGACGCCTCCCGTTCCCTCTTTCTTTTTTTCAGGCAAAATAAGAAAATTCGGAAATGCCGCGCACCAGACGCGAACGAGCGAGGAAAACGAAGAAAAATGCAGAGTCGACGAACTCCCCGGGACAATCTATGGCGCTGTTGTGATGTCTGCTGTTGGAGAAGGCAGGAGCAGAGTGGGGAGAACGCACATAACGCTTTCGCTTGCTTTTCAATGCCCCATCCATTCGCCCCTTGTTTTTTACGATATAAGTTTCGTCAGAGCGCAAGTTGTTGCGAAGTGCTCTTGTTGCTGGATTCTCTTCTTTTCCACTGCATCCTTTACTTCTTCATGAAATTTTTCCCCCGAATTTTTCATTGCTAAACGCTGCGACAATCTATGCTGTTATATACGAGAAGAAAGCTTCTTAGGTGTCGCAATAAATAAACGAGATTGGCTGAAGATTCTGAAGCAAGGATAGAACAAAGCAAAATAACTCATTTGTTTAGGCTAAGGAGCAAATTCTTTTTTTTTTATGTATGTGGGTGTGGGAGGGGGGCAAGTAGTAACCAGGACGACGCAAAAAGGTTGAGACAAGCGTGTCCATCAGTCTTTCGTTTTTTAATACAGCGTTTTCTACCCCTTTCTTGCCCCCTTCCCTATCGATCTCATAGCATGCAATATACGACACAGTCTACAGAAACTGCGGGGCGATCACTCTTTCATTTACCGCAACATGCCCACTCTAATTCCGTCACTGATATTATGCTATATACGTGACACTCGAAAAACAGTCAATAACACTTCCAAAGCACCAGAGCTTTGCGAGATAGCTTCAAGGCGGCAGCCTTTGAGATTGAAAGGCGTGCGACTGGGTGAGCTGCTTCCAACACGACGTGCACAGGTATCTGCTACGAAACGCCAGCAGATACGAGACGCCGCAACAGACGAATATGACCCCAAAAGGACCCGGACAGCCACGTGGGTCACTGAGACCTTAGGAAGCATTGTCCATCTTACAGTGCGCTATACATAAGCACGATGAGTGGTAACGACGGTGATGAAGAGATAACGACGATGACAGCACTACGGGTGACAACTAGCGTCGCCGCATCTGTTTGTAGTGGCTTTTAGATTTCCTGAATGAACAAGCCGTCTGCTGTGAAACGACTGCAGGAAGCGAGACTATAGAACAGAGGACAAGAAGGCCACAGAAGACCACCGACAGTAACATAGTCAATCGAAATTAGCTGTCTTCTCTCTTGCACTGGCCGAAGCCAGCTTGACACGTGGCAACGACGTTTTTGACAATGGCCACGATGCTACCGGTGATGTTTACCGGCGGTGCATCAGCATCTAACGCCTTGTGACCTTCCTGCATGGACAGTTCATCTGCTGTGAAACGGAGGCAGGAACGCCAGCAGACGTGCCAACAGACGATAAGGCGGCCAAGGAGGGGGTTCGTCAATGAAGGCGATTGGCCGGGAAAGTACTACCAAAAAATCGAATAAAAAAAAGAGGGGGGGGGGAGGATAAAGACCAGGAGGAGCCGATAGAGACGGAGAGGGAAAAGATGGACGTCCTTAATAAATGGCCCGTGCGGCGCAAAGCGGCAGCCGGGGTTCTCCCGGAACATTAGGAAGAGCGCGGCATTTCAGACGCCGGATCCGCGGGTTCGGACCGCGCCGATGGGAAGCCTTTTATGTATAAGCGTGCACGAGCGCTTCAGGAGGCGTAAAAAAGAACGGGTCACCGCTGAATCGCCGAGACCAGGAGCAAGACCACTAACCATCCAGGCACCATGGCCATAGGATACAGAAGAAAGCAGACGGAGAAATGGGCGGCGCGGAGCATTTGCGCATGCGCGGACTGGCAATGTGGAACGCATATGCTGTCGTCAGAAGAGAGGACGGCTGTATAGCTGATCGTCAGCACCCCGTCTTTTCTGTGTGTACAATGATTCTTTAACTGAGCTTTTTCTTTCTTTCTTTCTTTCTTTCTTTCTTTCTTTCTTTCTTTCTTTCTTTCTTTCTTTCTTTCTTGTTGTTTTAGTGCCACCGGTTCCTCTGCTGCTTTACCTGTTCGCGTTCAATTTTTTTCCTGCTTTCAACGTTATCCCTTACTTTTATTTTTCTTCCTGCGTCTGTTCAGTATAAGGACACCGCAGATGGCACAAAGTCAACAGAGAGACGAGCCGGGTAGCTAGCCCAGGGGCTTGCTTTTTGGCGCGGAGTGGCTCTACAGCAGCATGCTTTCCGAAGCGGGGGACACGACGGAAGGACGCTGTGACCGAATGTTCGAAGGCGCTACTCTTCCTTTTCTGTATATATATATATATATATATATATATATATATATATATATATATATATATATATATATATATATATATATATATATATATATATATATATGTGTGTGTGTGTGTGTGTGTGTGTGTGTGTGTGTGTGTGTGTGTGTGTGTGTGTGTCAGCAGCAGCTTTAATTTGTGCCTCCACTATTTCAACAACTTTCAGATAATAAATTAATGAAAAGTAAATGCAGCAGCAGTTACTTGATGGTCACGTGACTGCGCACTGCATTGCGCCAGCTCATCACGTGAACACGGAATGGCGCTAGCAGGACGGAGTAGCCACAGATATCAGGAGGCGCTTCGTACTGAGGTTGGCCGACAATCACGGAAACTTCCCATCAATCGATGACCCTTGCAAGAAGTCGTTACAGAAGTCTTGTTGACACTGTGATGGCTTTGAATATGCCTTACTATTGAGCTGCATCTCAAAATGATTCACAATTTTTTTCAAACGAATCGTCCGCGTGTCGATAGCGAGGCGCCAATGCTAGTGCAAAAGAGTCACTCAAGTGTTCCATGACAATTACGTCTCTCTCTTTCACTTTCTCTCCCGTATGTTCTTATTTCGCAAAATAATATTAGATGTGAACGCACTCTATCACTCAGCATACATGGGAGGCATTGCCGATAGAATGAGCGCAGATACACTTCAGGACACGATGGGTCACGGAGGACAAGTTTGGCGAGTCACTTCAGCATCACAATCATACGAACGGCACATAGCTGCGGTTGTCAGGTTCAGTCGCCAACATTGCCCTTTACACACGTCTAAATGAATGAAACAAAAACAACAACAAAACAAAGTAAGCAAAGATGGCTGCGCGCAGAAGCGTGAGAGCAATCGAGTGCCCCTCGAACCAGACTATATGGAACGAGACTCGCATCAGCAGGGTGAGACGTGTGGAATAACTTGAACCGCGGGACCAAACAAAATTTGAAAGGCGGCGGCCCCGGCGGTCTGACGTTGACGGCTCGGAAAACGTGGTTTTCAACGACGTCCCAACTCATCGGCCAAAAAGAATGATATGCAAAAGCGAGGCGAGCTCGTGTCAGTGGGGATGGACGAAAAAAAAAAGAAAGCAAACGAACGTGAATCAGCAGCGGATCGGAACCCGAGAGACGCGCCAACAGAGCGCCCTACACCACTGCACGTGACAGCTGAGGGTCGGTGCAAAAGCCGGAGCCTGAGACGGCGCGTGGGTCAAATAGGAATCGAGTATCCTTTCTTTCTTTCTTTCTTTCTTTCTTTCTTTCTTTCTTTCTTTTTCGGGAAAAAATGCAGCCACGCGCAGTGCTTTTAACCGAACCGCAATCCACGAGAACAGGGCAGACGGGTCTTCTATCGCAAGCCTATACCACGTGGCCTTTTTCTTTCTTTACTGCACGCTCAGACCGAACTTTTTGACAGGTATACATATACTCTGCCACTTATCTTCCGTTGATTCGCTTGGCCTCTCTGTCCCTCTCTCTTTTCTTTCTCCTTCAAAGAACCGCTTTATTTGAGTCCTCGGCAAGAAGAGAAATAATAATAAGACGGTCTCCACAACGCCTCCTCCTCAACCATACCAGTCGTGCTCGTGGAGAGTCTGGTACAGTGAACGTTCCCTCAAAACTGAGGGAGAGAGCAAGGTAATGGGAAAAGCTCATGAGTGAGGTACCGCCCTCCCCCGTTCTCCTTCCCCGTCGTTCGCCGTAATAACGATTATTACCGGGCCCGTAATAACCAGCAGTTTTCTTTCTCGTTCATCTCGCATGCCCTCTTTATCTCCATTTTGATCTCATTCACTCGCATTACCTGCTCCCTCTCTCTCTCTCTCTTTCCTCGTCTTCACAGTTGAGCTCATCACCTTTGCCAACCTCAAGTACAACCTGCAAGCACTTTGCTCGTTCTGTCATTCAAAAAAAAGAACGATCTGGCGAGTGCTCGAGGCACTTCCTAGAGCGCAAACCGCGATAGCTCAATAGCACTGTCTGTTGTTGTAGAGGGGATGTCCAAATTCACACAACAGAAATCTTTGTGCTCAAAATTTATCAGGAGTCCTCCCTCTTACTTCGACGTGCCTCATAATCGCCTCATAATCTTCGGCACGTAAAAGGCCAGAAGGTACTTATTGTAATTTTTTAGCACACCATCGATAGAGTCTCGGTAGAGTCGTTGGGCTCGTAATCGCGTAATGTTCGCATAAACAGCTTTCAAATAATGCCTGAGCAGACGACGCCTCCACTTAATTGTTAGCGGTCTTGACGCGAATCCCAGACCATGGACTCCGAGATTTGAGGCGCGCCGCGGGCGCCGCCTAAATCTCGGAGACCCTTTCCGAGGAGCCGCGCTGGTTCTCAATATTCTGGGATCTGCGTCATTTCCGGCGTGCGGTAATGGCTGTGTTTGTTTACAGATTCGGCAACAAAACGTGCACGTATGCCATCGATTTATGATGCATCCAGACGTTTTTCAGACGTGTTTCTTTTTTTTTTCTTTTTTTGCACAGAGAGTGCTGTTTATAACATACGTACTGCATGAAAGTACAATTTTTACGAGGTCTAAGATTTCACTGTATATGGCCTTTGATCGGGTGTCGCTGGTCAGCGTGATGGTAGCGGGGGGCAATGACGATAGAGACCGTGTAAGTTATAAGATGAAGTCGATTGCGCGTTCCCACTTAAGCAGGACGCAGTTTTGCTATTGAGAAGCGTCAAAATCAAGGAGTGGATAATTCTTTTAAATTTCGGGAACTCGAATTCATAAGGGAAAAGGAAGAAGACGATACTTCCCTTAAACAACATTGCACTGCCGCGCAGACATCTTCAAATACCTCGCCATCAGTGTCCGGAATCAAACAGGGGGAAACCATGCAGTATATATACTACCAGGCTTGGCAAGATCAGCACTTGTTTTTAGGTACTATATAACGCTCTGACTTTCGTGCAGATCGGTTTACCTTTCTGGTGCCCTTCACCTTCCCTGCGCTGCTGGCTGCCTTAGCATGTCGAGCCAACTAGGCAATCAACTCTAGATCAGCTTACTTTTTAAGGATCGATGCCAGCGTATACTTTCTTAACGAATTACCCGACATCTGGCCCGGCCTTCGTACGCGCCCGTGAGCAGTCCATTTCACCTTGGTTTCAAAGAGAACTAACTTTCCGCAGAAACAAGCGCCGTACATATAGATTCGAGGCGTTCGATCACAGCTGCTATCGCTGCCATGACGCAGTCAACGGATCACTTCGGCAAGCAGCCGTAACGTTCCCCAAAGAAGGGAGAAATTTATTTAGAAAATAGCTGAGAGGTCGGCCCGAGGTTGACTGCGCCACAAAGGGCGCCGAGGCGAAGGGAAGCAAAGAGAAGCAACGTTACAAAGGGCCTTAATTAGAGAATCTCCCACGCGCCATGTGCCTTGTATCCGTAATTCTGTCATTATATAGTATCATGAATGAAAACGTCTGTCACGGTTCCCATATGCAAAACATACGATCACGTGGGTTTATGGTTAGGGGCATACTGGTCTTTTCCAATAGCGCGACACGGGCGGAAAGGCGCGAGTAAATAGTCCGTCACATGGACCCGTCACAGCCTCGTGTCAAACCACCGTGCCGTGTTTCCCGCGGTTAAATCAGGACTTATCAAACTGGGCATACTAAAGTCAGCGTATCAAAAATAATACCCTGGGCACGACATGGTTAAGAGTTCATTATGCAAAATAGAAGTGAGGCGTGCAGACAGGACACAAGAGTAGAGAAGTGGACAACACGCGATGCTACGCGATGCCGTGTTGTCCACTTCTCTACTCTTGTGTCCTGTCTGCACGCCTCACTTCTATTTTGCATAACGAATCCTTACCAACTAGCTCAGCTTTCTGTCGTTCTAAAAAATGGTTAAGAGCACGCTGCGATACGCGGTGATTCGGTGTCCGCGGACATTCCCGACGTACAAAAAAGAAACATTCGCGCCGCAGAAAAGCAACATGACGATCTTGCGTACCTTGCCCAAACGGCATTTGGCAGACATTCGCGAACACTATACACTTCATCTGCATACGGACGACTGAGGTGCACAAGAAAAACGGTTCCCTCCAAGAAACACAACACGCGGCAATCCAGCAAGCAGGAGCAAAGACATGAGCGAACACGACGCTTTATACTATAGGTTGGCGGCCGCTGCAGCACGTATATGCATACGTGACGCTACGTCGTCGTGGGCTGCGTACGGAGGCTGCAGCAGTATACCGGCGCGATCTGATTTGCATACGAAGGGGGGGGGGGGGGGGCCTCGATATCGCTCGGCCGATTTCGAGCCGATCTGTATAATGCCGCTCCGGCAGAGCACGCAGTCCGGTGTGTATGCTATATATGTTCTGCGCGTGAGAATCGCGCTGCGATCCAAAAAGAAAAAAAAAGTAATAAGGACGACATCGTACACGACGGCTCTGGCAGAATACATTTGCGTCCGCAAATACTCATTGCGTTTCGCGTCTGGCAGTACACAGGGAGCCGAGCTGGCCGCATCGAATTATTGAGGTTCCCGGTCGGGGCCAGTATTGGTTCGTGCACCAAGGGGATGGGGGAGGGGGTATGCAAATGCGGTGTACCTTTAGTATTCGTTTTTTGTTTGCGCGGTAGCATTGCAGGTTTGTCACAGCGAAAAAACGGAAGGCCGTAATCGCAGCGATCAATCGAACACAAGACGACCCCTCCCCCCCCCCCCCTCCCTAAAAGCAAAACTTGCGCGGCTTGATACGCGAATCGAGTGTCCCGATGACGTTAGCATATCGCTTTGGCTACTGACTTCTAAAGAGAACATGTCTGATTGGGAGGCCGCTCGGGACCGACACTGTGCTGCCTTAATGTTATAAAGTCGTGCCTGGTGTGCAGGCTTTGCGAATTTGTCGTCTTGTATCGTGCTTGCGTCCCGATACCATAACACAACTTGCGGTCTACTTTCTGAGGCAACGAACGGAAAGCTACAGGGGTGGAGCTTTTGTGCACGCGTTTACTGTACCAAGTAGTCTGGCAGAGGTTGCCAAGCTTCTTTTTTTTACTGGTTGCGGTAGCAGTGTGGTCCCTAAGCTAGTATGTACAGCCCCGTGAACAGATCAGAACTGGCAAGATGGCTACTTAGACAATGCGACGGCACTCCAGAATAGCATGGCCTTCGAGATAAGGCGACACGCCCCTTCCGATCTCGGAGGTCACAATAATAGCCTGCAGTCTCTTACTATAATTACTAGAGGGAACTCTGGCGCTGCCATTGTTCAGCTATCATGGGAAGCGCGTTCAGCACATGGATTTGTATGATCTTCGCGCTTGTGGCTTGGAAAGATCTTGAGGATTTATTTACTGTGCTTGAGCTCATTTAGCGGCCTAAATTCGAAGTAAATCCGACATTTTCGAAAGCGCATGCAAAGCAATAAGACTCTGCGCACATGTAGAATAACTGTGAGTTGCTACATTTATCACCGAATAATTGTTTAAAAACGTCAATGAGCAATGTAACAAAGCCGTTTGAAAAGTCAGAAGGGCAAAGAAAGTTTAGGTAAATCCATGTATACTAACCGTCATCACCATACTGGTTAAACTGCCATGCTTGTAAGCTCTCATAGAAACTAGCGCCATCTATATAGTAACTTAGTAGGGATCTATGCAGAATATCGCCATCGGCGTTTGGGAGCCCGTGTTGAACTGGCGTATAGCGAATGTTTCGCATTTGTCAAAACGCGCAATAGTAAAGCGAAGAAAATTTTTTTTAACGTATCCAGCTTTTCTGGACACAAGGGTTTAGTTCGCGTGAATGCCACCACGTGGCGTACTCACCTTAAACTTTTCAAACTTCCCGCGGTGACGCATGATGACGTTCAACCAAACAAAAATAAAAAAGTAAAAGCTATCCCTGCGCATTGAACTTCGCCACAGTGCTTGTCCCGCCGGTGTTATCAGTGTTCATGATCAATCGTATTCGCTCGTCGCCTGGAAATTGCTCGTCATCCAGCGTTTACTCGCGACGAGCAATTGTTGATTCTGGCCTTTTGATTCGGTTCTTTTTTTTTCTTCTTTTTTTCCTTTTCTTTTTCTTTTTTTCATTCTACGGAGTAAAGAAGCTAGCCTAACCGTCAGAAGTACTTCGGGGCAGTCTTTCTTCAATCGGCATACATTGTTAACGTCCGAACATCGCACCGCACCTACTAGAGACGCCGTCGTGGATGGATTTTGATTTTCCCTTATCCAATTCGTTAGGTGCACACAATTATTTCACTAGCGACTTTGCAATGCGCACTCATGGGCTATCGCCGCAGCTGCAAATCTAGATTTGTTTAAGTATAAGACATATACATGGATATGTCGGTTTTTCACCTTGACACAAAAGTCACGAAACAAGAGTTGAGCAAACTGTCCCTGTGTCGTCGCAGGGTGTGAGAGGGGGCTAGTTGGTATTCCATGCTAAAGTGACTAGCGCAAGAGTGGACACGGGACACTAAAGAGGCGAGAAGGATAAGCGCTAACTTCCAAGTGGGCGCTTGTCCTTGTAGCGTCTCTCTCTTGTCCACTCTTGCGCTAGTCAGTTCAGTCTGTGTCTTCACCGGTAGCATGCTATGACCGAAGCTGCTCGCAATATTACGTCACATTTACTGGCCACCAGGCCAGGTACACCCTTGGGTACGACATATACAGTACTTGTAGTTAGTTTCCAAAGTAGTCTCCTATGGCGGCTATCCACGTGCGTGAAGCAAGAACGCTATTTAAAATTATTGTGCAGTAATATATGCGGGGATTTGTATGTTCTCCACATTCTCTACCATGTTGCCGTTCCGCCTTTATTATGTAGCCGCAATGTAGACTAGCAGATATCGAACGCTATAAAGGCTATCCACATATTCAACCCTTAATGACCATCGGTTATCTTCTCTCCTCATTACATGTCCTGCCCATGCCAATTTCTTTTTCTTGATTTCAAATAAGATGTCATTAACTCGCGTTTGTTCCCTCACCCAATCTGCTCTTTTCTTATCCCTTAACGTTACATCCATCATTCTTCTTTCAATAGCTCGTTCCCTCGTCCATAATTTAAGTAGAATCCTTTTCGTAAGCCTCCAAGTTTCTGCCCCGTAGCTGAGTACTGGTAAGACACAGCTATTATACACAGACTGGATTCCAAGGGAAGGGAAGCGTAGCAGGGGGTGGCAGAAAGTTAGGTGGGCGGATGAGATTAAGAAGTTTGCAGGGACGACATGGCCACAATTAGTAGGTGACCGGGGCTGTTGGAGAAGTATGGGAGAGGTCTTTGCCCTGCAGTGGGCGTAACCAGGCTGCTGCTGCTGCTGCTGCTGATGATGATGATGATGATGACATATTCAAGGACCTCACACGCAACTCCTGACACTCAATTGTATTGAAGAGTTGTGCGACTGCCCAGGACATCCTTAACGAATGTTACATAACGCATTATGAGGTTTTACTTGCCAAAACCACGATTTCATTATGAGGCACGCCGTAGTGGAGGATTCGGGAATAATGTAGACCACTTGGGATTTTTAACGTGTGCCTAACCCTAAGTACGCGGGTTTGCGCATTTCACACCCATTAAAATACGGCTGCCGTGGATGGGATTCCATCCCGAGACCTCGTGATTAGCAGCCGAACCCAGTAAAAGCTAAGCAACTACGGAGGGAAAGGAATGTTGGCAGTAGGAGGAAGGTGACAGCCGGCACGTGAGACAATTTGTTCCCATCCTCATTGCTGGAGAATGGGTACCATCTGTCCAAGAATGACACCGTAGAATGCACTCTATTCAATGTGATGGAGTCCGCGTCCAATATTTCAGACCCGAATCATACTGTAATTACTGACTATCCGGCATCTCGTTAATACGTGCAGTCGTTTGACAGCTGCCGAGCGCTGGCGTCGGCCACAGGACCTACTTGACCTTTGTTCAACACTTGCCGACATTCTCGCCTTATTTCGCACCATTGCGTTTCAGCTGAACTGCTTCAACAGCTGATTTACTTGTGCCAGAATTGGGCCACCCTGTCAACGTTATGGTTTCTTATTTTTAAGTCATCTTTTGTATTTAGGCTAAGGCTGTCGTGAAATTTCCAGCGGTTTCACCTTTCCCAAAATGTCCACATTTTTGTCAGCCTCTGTTAACATTTTGGAGGATTTTTAATAGACGTGAAAACCATTGCATGGCCCCCTAATCAAGCTGCTCAAAAAGTCATTTTATATCCCTGAAGTCATGCGCAAGCTTCCGCCTTCTTGCCGTTCATCAACCTCCTGATTTCCCTGTCACCTGTATTCCATTTTGACGACTCCATTCCCACGGAAGTTGGCGACGATATGTCCATGGGATTAAAGCCATTTAAATCAATTCTACCGAGGATACGACAGCCGCTTATGCTCACTGTGGATGGAAATGTTGCGCTAATGAGCGCCATTCTGAAGAATCTAAATTGATAGTCACAAAATTATGCGGATCCCACGTATGTGCGAATCGATGTGAGCAAAGCTTTCTGTGTTTGTTGTCATTGTTAAACGTAATCTCCACAGAGTAGTCAGGCACACTCTAATGAAATGCTGTCAATCTTTGCCTGATTACGCCCACCATTGTGATGCAAATAAACGTAACTCCAACTCATTTTCTCAGAAATAAACGCCGAATGAAACGCTGACGTCATCCTGAACAAGATCAACAAGTGCCATTGTGCTCGACCTTATGATGCCCCTATTCGTAAGCTTATATTCGAGATTTAGTTATTTGGGGGGGGGGGGGGCGAGAGCGATGTATTCTTATACCGTAGAAACATCCCTCGGACGTCTCTGACGTGCTCGTTTTTATTCTCAAGTACCCAATGAAAACTGTAATCGCTGCAACTTCATGATTTCCTGGTGGCAGGCCACCATGGCATGTCGCGCAAATAAGACCGCGCTGATTCATTTGGGTTGGCATATACTATTTGGTGCGTCATACTTCGCCACATGAATTTTTCAAGCAGAGCTTGAAAAGGGTGGCCAACTCACTACGTCCCTTTCCTCTGTTTACTTCCGCAAAGTGTGTGTCTATCGCTGTGGTTACCAAATACGCCCAGCGGTATGCTACCACTCAAGCCTTTCTGGCGGCTGAGCAACTGAAGTCGCAGGCTTTCTTCAACACGGCGTCGACGTTCAATATGGCTATCCTCAATTACTTTTCGCGGACTTCGCTCACCGCCTTCTCTCCAATGAAATCTCCTATACTACTCGCTCCTGCTAGACACAACACAAACACGCAACGGCCTTAATGAAGTATCTATAACACGCTAGTTGACATGCTGTCGACGTATATTTCCGCTGAGCACCGGGATTGGAGCGTGGTCATGTCTATGGTGGACATTATCGGTCTACAGCTTCGCTCAACAACACCGCTCGTTACTCATCACTTCTTTTTTTGCTGACAAGAGTATAGCGTATCTCCTCTGAATGTACTTTCGGCTTTAAGTGGGACCTTGCACGCCCGCTTATTCTGTTACGTTGACGGCGACCGTTGTCGTCAGGCTTGCCGCCTACTTCTGAGCGTCGCAGTCACCAGAGTGCACAGAAAGCTGTCTTCCCAAACAAACCACCGGGATTCGAGCCCATCTCCCAAATGCAGCATCTTGCATTTGGGAGATGGGCACTCTAACTATTACGCTACCACCTGCCTCCACCAATTTCCGTTTATCTGCCTTCCCACTTCTCGTTTTTGCCGCAGACGCAGGAAGAACGGATGCAGAAACGAAAAAAAAAGTAAAGATTGCTTGAGCCGCCAGTGACGCATGACTTTAACTTTGGCAGGTTACCCTCATTGGAGCGCATGTAGGCTTGCGGCTTCGTGCAGATGGTGGGTCGCCTTAGCTTTATTGTAAATTTGCTTTCACCAACTCTTTTCAGCTAGAACTGAAACGCCAGACAAAAATGAGACCTACCGTTGAATATTTTTCTTGTTTTCTAGGTTTAAAGCAAAAATGCTCATTAACACAAATAGTGATTTTTTAAAGAAATGGCATAAGGATACTATATTTCAAGGTCATGTTTTGTCAATACGGCCCGGCACCACGTATCGACGAAAGGGCATCACAGTGCCGATGCACGCGGCAGGTTACTGAATGAAGAAAACAGGAAACGACTGTTTTTCAGTCCTCGCAACATATTGTACACAGAACACAAGGCACCCACCACCATGACATTCTTTTTTTTTACAACAGCGACACACAATGCCGGACTGACAGACTTCCTAAAGGGGTCTCATTTGATTTTTCATCGCAGAACCGCAAGCACAGTTTGTGTCGCGCGTGCTTGAAGCCCACGTACTGTAGCCGTACTCCTTTTCCTCTAACGATATGGCCGCCGGCGGCTTCGAGCGCTCCCGTAGGTGGCGGATTGGACTGTCACTCGAGAAGTTTAAATACATAACCTCTTTGCATAGAAACGATGGCATGATTGTTAACATCATTGGTCTCCAGACTGATCTTGATGAGCTAACTCATTGGTGAGATAGGGCAGATGGTAAATAACACAGACACAACTATACATCCCAAGTTTACTTCCGCTGCTAAGACGTTTCCTAATGCCCACACAGTTAATAATACTATCATTGAAACTTCAGCGTCGGTAAAATACCTCGGTGTAAATTTTAGCTCGTATTTATCCTGGAGCACTCATATTGAACTGATTGCTACCAAAGACTTAAAAAAACTTGGTCTTCTTAAACGCCGACTACGCCAAGCCAACCAGGATACAAAACTACACGCATTCAACGCGCTAATCAAGCCTGTGATGGAATACGCACCCGTGATCTGAAACCCTCATTATACCTATCTTGTTAATAATATTTGGGGTTTTACGTGCCAAAACCACTTTCTGATTATGAGGCACGCCGTAGTGGAGGACTCCGGAAATTTTGACCACCTGGGGTTCTTTAACGTGCACCTAAATCTAAGCACACGGGTGTTTTCGCATTTCGCCCCCATCGAAATGCGGCCGCCGTGGCCGGGATTCGATCCGCGACCTCGTGCTCAGCAGCCCAACACCATAGCCACTGAGGCAACCACGGCGGGTACCTATCTTGTTAACATGTTGGAATGTATACAAAACAAGGCTGCTCGATTCATCCTTTTCCGTTACTCTCGGTATCAAAGCGTAACAGTACTGAAAATATCGCTCCGTCTCCGCCTCTGGTCATGCGCAGAAAACTCAGCCGTTTATCTTTTTTCCATACTCTCTACCACAGCAACACACCTTTCGCAAGTTCACATCTTCTCCCGATGCCGCACACACCGGCTCGTGTAGATCACATGAAGAAGACGAAACCCATTTTCGCTCGGACAGAACGATAGAAATCCTCTGGTCCTGGCTATTGAAGAGTGGGATTCGCTTCCTTCTAGCATTGCGGCTATCGCTGGAACATCATTTCAAACAGCTCTTTGGTCCCCCCCCGCCCCCCCCCCCCATACTTAGAAAATTCCACTGTAGAATGATGTGCGTTTTTTCTTTCATTTTTTTTTTTTCAGAGTGTGCGTGTGGGCCGTAACGTTCCGTGGAATGTTAGATGACATTTTTGTAACTTCTAAAGGTGCGATTTTTGTTTTGTTTTGTTTTGTGGGATTTGCTACATGTGCATTTTTTCAGTACCTGTTCCCAGCCATTTCTTCCCCTGTCAACTTGTACCTGGCTTATTAACTTGTTTATTCCTGTCTTCAGCCGTTTATATTCTGTGTTGTATATTGTTAAGTTTTCTTTGATGAATCCCCCCGTACGTAACGCCCACATTGGCCTTTAGGGTATTGAAATAAAATAATTATTGATGGCTTGGATATGTTTGGCACGAGGCCCAAGTCGGTACCCTGTATTCTAACGCGTTCTTTTGTTTTCGTCTCTGTCTTGAAGGGACGCGCACCGTAACATGCTGCAATGGTGATTGCGTTGCGCGTATGTAAGGTGAGAAACGCGGTTCTAAAATGTCTGTTCACTAACTTGTACAGTAAACCCATGTTTATAGTATTCTCACAATAGTAAGAGTCACGAGTATGGCAACCGTAACCGCAAGCGCCACGTTATAGTCGTAACTTGTCGTGACAGGGTAGTTGAAATCCACTGACCCTGCCACTAAGAAATACGTGGCGAGGTATGGCTGATGAATAATTAATTGCGAAGATTGGTTTTCAGTAAACGTTTGTTACCAAGAACGGCGGCTGCTTATACTACCGCAAATGACGGATGCTTGGCGGTGACTCCAATCATTTACTTGCCACATCACGGATCTACACTAGAATTCAACTGGTTTCACCAACTCTTGCTTATATTCTCTCGCCCCTAAACTGCGACTTCGCCTGCCACCCGGCCTCCAGCTTTTCCTCTTTGTCCCCCGCTTCTTTCCCAATCTGCTGAGACGTGCTTCCACTGATGCTTGGTCTTCTTTTTTCTCAATAAATGAAGGCATTCATTCATGCTTTCCTATGTTACTGCAGAAAATAGCGTGTCTTTATCTACATAACCACCCTGTCTCTCACCTGGACTCTCCAATCGCAAAACAAAGTTGCGGTGTTGCAAATGACTGGGCGTCACATATACAATTTTCTAGGAATGGCCAATAGCACGGCGGGCAATTTTCGGTGGGTGACGAGACAGTATATAGAACACCTTCTCTGCAATATCCACACTCAGTGCTCTGCTTCGTGAGCTACTATTAGCCGCTACTACGAAGTACGAAATGAAAGAAACCTAGCTGGGCTGGTCACGGACAGCTCTTTTTGGATTCGTGATGCGTCGATATAAAATATATATATTTCTTATATAAGCCTAAATGACAGCGATATAAGCGAGGTGAGTTACGCTAGCTCGTTGGTTTTGACTAAGGACGCTCTTCATGCAGCACTTTCGTCTTATGCGTGTTTGCGAACGGGAATGAAAGACAGGAGGGTAACACGCCTTCCTGAAATTAAACATTCGGAATAACTCTTTGTTTGACCGTTAGACATATGTTGAGGGCCCCCGATACGAACCACCTGCAAGTTTGTATCAGCTTGCAAAGAGGAACTCAGATTAAGCGTTGTCAAGAGGATAGGCTTTTAAGTATCATAAAGATATCTTTATTGAAATTCCTTACCCTGAGGTGAAAGCTGACTAATAAGCATTTATATTTTCTGTGTTATTAAAACGTCCTGTTAATAAAAGGTTGCTGTGCTTTACAGCCTCCTAAATTAGGTTATAAAAAATAAATTGATGCGGTAAGTGTGTAAACGCAGAGGCAAGAAAAGGCCTAGTCCGTTTCCAAGTATTCACTCAATGAAGATGGAGCGCCTCTATACTCTCACATTGTAGGGATGTCAAGAACCAAGCACTTCCAAAGAGTGAGTCATGAATATAACTCATTATAAGGTGAGCTTGCGCTGGAAAAGAAAACGCTCAAAGCGCACCGATGGCTGCGTGCAAAGTGCTTCCTCTGATTCCGATCTACGGATCAAGGCGTCAGTTCGTCATACTGAAATGGTCGTACTTTGCAGCGCGATCTCGGGTCCTCAGATGTGACGGCGAATGTAGGCCAGTATTCGCTTCACGCGCGCAATCTGATAAGATAACGCTCTTTCGCTATTGAATCCGTGACAACATACTGGATATTACAAACACATGCAGGCGCATCTTGAGCTAACTGATAACTCTGGAACTGTGGTTAGACGCTAAAAAAAAGCCTCCCCCTTAAAAAAGAATACAGTTGCTTTCAACATTAGCTGAAAAATAGTGCTTGTCGTTTAAAAAGGGCCTCCAACACTGCAGAGCGGCGCCGACATACAGGAAATTCAAGCGCGAACTATCAAACCAGCGTATCGTGGTTCAATGTATCTCAATAGTGCAGGGGCCAGTGCCCCCGCGGGTACTGTGTCGGAGCTCATATTTCATGTCAGCATTAATTGTCACAAAATCACAGTATCTTTTCTTTAGATCTTATCATTAGACAGCTAAAATACATCCAGCGAAATCCTCATCTTAATATTCCAGTACTTTTCGTTCTAACGTACACATCCGTGCTGATTCATATGTTACAAAGTGCTGAAAATGTACCCTATGCTTTCCTCCAGGCACCAGTTTTTATTCCATATGATGCCAGGAAACCGAGCCTGATGCCACCAACGCTCAGGAAGCTAATCGGGAGCGCGCACCAATGTTCTCGCACACCTTGTGGGATGTACCGTAGCGCTGAGGTGCTTCTTGTATAATATATGAGAATCGGTTGTAAAGGCAGTCGTGCAAGGTTTGACACATGTGCTTAAGCTCATGGAGTTGATTTGTGTCAAGATAACCTGTCCAAGCTTTCACACTTACTTTATAAGAAGTCTACAACACCATCAATATGCCGGCTGCTTTTACCTGCACGAAACAAAACTATTGATATGATACAAACAATGTTAACATCATTTTATCATTCGAGTGTTCAGATTGGTAATCTCTAGATGCGGAGTAAGTTGAAAGATGTTTGCGTAAATAACAAAGCTACGTTAATTAAATTTTCAGTAATGGTTCTTACGTGGCTAAAGAAAATGAGCAGTTTGGAGCCCGTCCACGAGATTATGCAGCCAATCGAAAAACTTTCGACTACACATGCTTCTGTAAGAGCCATGCGAACAAAAATTTTCCAAGTAACCACTCTTGGAAGGCGTAACTGACGCAGAACAGAAAAGGAATATCTGTAAAGCCACAGAAAGAACAGCAGTTCACGACGGGACACAAAGGAGGAACCACACACAAACTGCGCTAACAACTTCAAACCCTGTTCCTTATGTGACAATGAAGCAAGTAGACCATCAGTCATTCCTTCCAAACCTATAAAGTCAACCTGACCACATCTAGCCTTTCGGGATGCTGTCATCAATAGTATTTCCCCGCGAACATATTCCCCGTGGCCTATAGTCACGTTCCATTTTTATTCATGCTGTTTTCTCGAAAGCAAGCAGTTTAAAGTTTTGGTGTCAATGCGGCAGTGTACATGTGCCGCCGAAAGTTTGCTTGGTCGCAGGAGCGATGCATGACGCAATGATGGTGCAGATTTAGCGCGTCGCTGGCATCAAGACAATGCGCTGCCGCCGAAGGAAGGAAGATAACGAAAGTGAACAGCTGGGTAGCTGCTCACGGAGCCGTGCCGATGGGGACGGTGCCATCATGACGAAATCTGAGCCGGCGATATTGATGGCTGCAGCGTTCTTGTTTTCTTTTATTCTTTTATTCTTTTTTACAGCGAAGTCGTTAAGAGGAAGCTTTAACACGGGCCCTACTCCGACTCGGCCTATTCAAATAGATGTAAAACGCCGAAACGCTTTTCTTAGATAACCCCTGGACCGATTTTAATGAAATTTGTTGGATTCGGGAGAGAAAGGTAAATTCTAGTGACTATTGGAAGCGGAATTTCTATTTAGGGCCTGAATTTCGGTAAAAGATATTCAACAATTCGAAAGTGCGAAAAGTACACAAGCACGAAGTTTACAAATTATTAACTCCACATCAAGAACTGATATCGCGGTTCTGTAAACAGCATTCATTAGACAATTCCAATATGCCGATTTATATCTTACGTGAAGTCGTTACGTTGTGAACAAGGGCTGTGGAAAAGCTGTATTTCCATATTACTAAATTTTTCGAGATTCATGCTTAATACATCAATTTTGTCTGCTTTAGATGTGCTGTTAGATGCAATGTACATAATTTTGATATCAGTTTTCATTGCCGAAAAAGAGTTGTAAACTTGATGGCTTCGTTTTCTTAAAATTTGTAATTTTGGCAATTTTGAATAAACAAATGACGACCTAATTCAAGAATTCGAAACCAACAGACACTAGATTTTAACTTTTGGTTTTATATGCAACAAACCTTGTCAAATTAGATGCAGTGGCTGTCGAGAAAAACGAGTTCTCCTTTTACATTTATTTAGATAGGACCACCAGAGCTAAAGCTTCCTCTTAAGGGCTACTTTCCCCACTATCGCGTCCGCGTGTAGAGCCAAATCCCGAAGATAGCGTAATACCGGCCCGACCCGCAGTGGTGGTGAAGCATGCGTTCAGCGCTCCCCATATGTGGGCTGATCCCGAATGTAATGCCATGCCGGGGAGACCCGCGGCGGAGATGAAGCAGGCGTTAAGCACTCCCCATACGTGAGTCGATCCCGAAGACAGTGCAATGCGGGGCCGACATACGGTGGAGGTGAAGTTCACCATTAAGGGACCCACATACACAGCTTTGCAGGTCATGTTTCTTCACAGAGTGGAAGGGCACTGAGATTTTTTAGTTATCCGCGTTTACCCTGCATGCGTCTGCGATGAAAACAAGAAGCAGGTATGCCTGGAAAATCTAAGGTGGTGGAAGCAGGTGGTAGCGGAGAGGTTAGCATACTCAGCCCCTGCACGTACTTATATCTGCATTGACATGGGTTCATGGTAGTGATAGCGACCAAAGCTCTACTTTTTCTGCGTACTCTAGTCATTGTGAAACTAAGGATGTGCTTAGCATGCCCAGTCACTGAATGCAAATTGCAGCAGTTACGAGTGGTGGAATCCCGCTGGGGCTGATTGTGAAGAAAGCTTCTTTTCTCTGTCCACTCTCGCGATGGTGAAGATAAAAATGAGGAGGAGGCCTGACGGACACAACGTTGATCGTCACCATAACAGAATGGATAGACGACCTGCGGAAAGGACAAGGCACACCAAGTTTTTAGCACTTAATCTGTCCTACAGTAAAGCGCTACAATGGCTAGTATGCCCTCATGGGAATAGTAGACCGAACTGCTTCTCACTGCTAACACTGGACTGATACTAAGAAAATACTCCGTCCGCAGGCACCACGCTACACTGAAACTAGTAAAACAATGTCAGTTTATAAACTGATATTGCCAATTATCTGGTGTCCTTCTTGTGTGTGTGGAGGGCATAAAGGTCCTGGCAATGAAATGGTAGTATTTTCGTTTTTGCTGCAGTTGCACACAAACAAAATTCTTTGAAGTGATCCGACAGCAATCTACCGGCGGAGAAAACCAACCCACAAATTAAAAATAATTGCTGGTTTCAGATCTTCCAATTTACTTTGCGCTTAGCTACCATCTGTTATATTCTTCTTTTTGTGCTCTTATAAAGAAGAAAACTCCACATTACTACAATATCAACAACCGTACACAAAATAGACTGGCTTTGAAGCTGTGACCACGCACCGCACTTTTCTATATTTAGCACATGTAGTATTGGGGCAACACGTTTGAGCAAAATGATTAGGTTTTCGGTCAAAGCACTGTGACAGGCGGGAAAAACTCGTTGTCATGCCCGGTCGAAACAATACCATCTGAAATCTTATTTATTTATATTCATTTTTGAAAAATCACTATAACCGTTTATACATTTGCTTCGTATGAGTTATATACTAGCTTGCCTCGTCAATCTCAATAATGTATTCTCTTTTCGGAAGACGGCCTTCGTGAAAAACGACGCAACATGACAGTAAAACATCCAGCAAAGCTCTATCCAATGATTGGCGAAATAGTGCACTGAGAGCGTGTCGACTAGCGTGCAATGGAAAGTTGAATTATGATCGTTGTAAGCTTGTGTTGCGTCTAGCACGCGCGAGTAGTGTTAACGATGACATTGGTGTGAAAATGGTCAGCTCGGTCTGCGATTTGTTCTTGTGGATCTCCCCATTGAACGTCGCAGTGGTCACGATGAGAGCACTCCTGTGACATTATTAGCTCAGTGGGCTGGGAAGGCTCGAGTGGTAGCTCACTTAGAGGGGTATTGGCTAACAATTATTAATGTACGTACTTTGCGATGATGAAAAAGATGCAGAAACACCGCTGGTGTTGTCTAACTATTCGTAAACAGGCCCCCAAATTTCAATAGGCCTACCCCTAACATTAAGTAGGCACTCCCCCAAATTTCAAGTTGGCACACCCTCAAATTTAAATTGGCCCACCCCCAAATTTAAATTCGGCCACGCCCGATTTTCGTTTCACCCAGCCTTAAACTTGGAGTTGGCCCATCCCCAATTTCAATTGGGCCACCCCTAATTTTCAAGTTGGTCCACCCACGAATTTCCATAAATCGTCCCCCAAAATTCCAGTCGACGCACCCCAAAATTTAGGTTGGCTCACCCCCATATCGCCCCCAAGTTCAGATTGACCGACCCCGAGATTGTCCGCACACTTAGTTAGGACCAACCCCATATCACCCCCAAATACCGATTGGCCCGCCTCCACAATACCGCCAAATTTATATTGGCCCACTCCAATACCACCTGCAAATCGAGGTTGACCCACCCCCTTATCAGCCCCAAACTAATGCTGGCCCACCCCTCGATCACCTCAAATTTAGGATGGCCCACCGCAAATCATACCCCAATATAGGTTAGTCCACCCATCACCTCCCCCCCCCCCCGATTCAGCTTGGCCCAGCCAAACATCACCCCCATGGTTAGGTTAGCGCGTCCCCATGTTACCTTCAAATTTAGGTTGGCGCACCCCCATATCATCCTCAAACCCAGGTTGGCCCACCCCCATATCAGCCCCAAACTTAGCCTGGCCCACCCGTCTATCACCTCAAATTTGGGATGGCCACCGCAAATCACTCCCAAATTTAGGTTAGCCCCCCTACCCCCCCTCCCCTCGATTCAGCTTGGCCCAGCCCCATATCACGCCCATGGTTAGGGTGGCCCACCCCCCATATCACCCCCATATTTAGGTTCTCCCACCCCCATATCATCCCCAAATCCAGGCTGGCCCACCCCCATATTCCCCCAAACTTAGGCTTACCCACCCCTGTATCACCTCAAATTTAGGTTGGGCCACCCCCATATCAGCCTCAAATTCAGCTTGGCTCACTACCATTTCACCCCAAATTTAGGTAGGGCCACTCCCATATCATTGCTAAATTCACCTTGGCCCAAATTTATGCTGATGCCACTTTCAATTTCAAGTTGGTCACCCCAACCCTTTTTATGAAGACCTATATATATATATATATATATATATATATATGGGAAATGCGTCAAGCTTTTGGCGTTACAGGTACGATATTGCACGATTTTGCTACCAAATTGCAGGGGTACTCGACAAAGAATGCTGCGCATTGAAAGCAAATGCACCGAACGAAGGGCATTTATTCAAATGTTTTTTACGGCCACACCTACGGATTGATACCACTTGGCTGTAGGGAACACATTAACAGTAGCTACTAATCCAGACGCTGCACATCTCCTAGTTGGTGCATTTCTTATTTGGATGAATATTTAGAAATAATTAACGTTCGGGCAACGACTCAGCCTAGCAGGCCCTCTGTTCCACACGAATGTTGCATAGGAATGGCACTGGCCACCGGGTAACATTGTGGCACAGCTGGACATCATTCGCTCGGAGTGTGTGCCAGTAAGGACAGCCGAAAGTCGAAGAAAACGGACCTTCCAGAAGAACTCAATAAGAATAGCCATCTTGTTCTAGCTGGTTCCACGCTACAAAGCACGAAAGTTTTTTTTTTTTTTCATAACACAAAGCCATGCGCAAGCTCCTAGTTATGTTGTCCAATGAATAAAACCTTCATAAAAGCGATGACTTAACAAATGAACACGATACTGCTACGTTTTATGTAGGAAAAACAGAAGGCATAATATCTCAAGAGCACCACTGGAAAACCAGAACCGAAAGCAATTCTTGAGTTTTGTGTTTATGCCATTTGGTAGGAGACTATAAGCCCTATGCGGCTTTCAAAAAATGCGCTGCTGGAAAACCAAAACCGAAAGCAAATCTTGGGTTTTGTGATTCTGCCATCTAGTGAAAGACTACAAAACTAGGTCCTATGCTGCTTAAAAAAAAAAGGCTTTGAAGGGGGAATCGAACCACGGCCGCCGTCATGCGGGACGAAAGGTGCTCGCTATTCTACCACTCGGCCACGGCTACCGAGGCTTCGCCAAGGGGTACACTCATGTTTTTATAGATACCGCAGCAATTTTCACGACCGTGTTACAAAAATCGCTTTCGGGAACAATCTTACGCCATATGTGGAGAGTCGAGAGAGGCATCAATCGAAAGCTGAGTCTCCGGACTACATACGCTCCACTGCGTATTACGATAGACGGGATAGTTTTATTACAGTCATCGTTCTTGCCTCAAAAATCGAGCACAAATTTTCGTCGTTTCCATAGGCTTCCATTGCTAAAACTTTAACTGCTGTGGGAACAAAATTTTTACGTGCCATAGAGTGATCACTGCATTTGGCTCGTGTGGACTGTCTTCCAGAACACGTTTGTCACCTGCGTTTTTCAATAATCGGCCTGCAGCTTTTGTTATTCGCAAAAAACCCGCTCGTTCCATTGAAAACGCGCTAGCTTCGTGCCGGGCCCGCTTGGGGCGCTAGTTGGTACGTGTCCAGAAAAGCTGGATATGATGTAATTTAAGACTGAGTGGTGTACTTGATGCCTTAATATAAGTGCTGCAGTAAGTAAGACGTTGGTGTCCGCTGTATGCCCAGCTTAAGCAAAAGCGAATTAGAAACGCGGGACTATTTCCAGTAACGCTGCCGCCAGTGTGCATCGTCTCCATCAAGCTTTCTCTTCGATGTCGCACAAAATTGTTCGGGAGTATGATGGAAATTCAAGAAATTGGGAAAATAAATTCCGAGTCTACAGATCGTCTACCGATATCGAATAAATTGTTTTTCATTTATTAGCAATATTTTCTAGAGAAACGTAGGACGCTTGCATACAGACAAAAATTCTTAACGAGTCCATCTCATCGTCTCTCGTGATCCGTGTTTAGGCTTCGAAGTGGTTCGTGAGAGGAAAGCCTATGAATAAGAATTGAGAAAAGGCGCGAGCACACAAATCCGCAAGCAGTCCAAAGAAGCTTACTAAGCTTCATGAAAAAAAACATCTGTATGCATTCTAGAGAATGTTCAATTTTTTTTTCTGAGTTCTGAGCCAGTTTTCTGGGTTTTACATTTGATGCTCTGGCTGTCATTGAACGGAATCATGCCGAAATTGCGATATTACGCAGATACCGGGTTCAGGATGTGTCTCGTTATTGGTCTACAGCCCACGTGTCCTTATGAGGTCAAAAATGAATTCGGAGGCATCAAGAAACAGCCCTGCACTACTACTCTGGGTCGTTAAACTTGATCAATTGGCCGAAAAGGCTTCGTGCACGGCTCTGCCGATGAGGCGAGGTCGGACACCAATTCGGCCGAATGTCAACTCTCGTCGATTTGTTAAACCTAGAAGAGCTTTTGAAGGTACGCCCGCCCGGTACCTGCACCCCCTCCGACACATCCCGTCTCCCCTCCAAGAACTATAATTAAAAAAGAAAAATAGAAAAGAACGAAAGAAAAGAAAGCGGCAAACAACTGGTTCTCCTATGAGACCGGTAAGGAAAATGCTTTCCCTAAGCCTATATACCGCAAGCGAGAGACAAGCTGAAGCTTAACCCGGGGCTAACTTCAACCTTTGGCAATTCCCGGACAAACAAACAGGCAAACAAACAGGCAAGCAAGCAGGCAAACAAACAAAGCACGCCTCAAAGCACGCACGCACGATCTCGGCACGACCGAAGCGCCCTCATCTCAAAGAAAACGCATTCGCGGCGGCGGCGGTTCGTCACGAGAAGACGAGACGCCTTCGCATGGTGGCTCTCTCTCCAGTCTTTCGTCTACGCTAAATATTTCAAAGAATCGCGCGCCAACTACGAACACAACGGCAAAAAAGCGACCGCCGGTTCTCCGAACCACAGCCAGCCAACCGACTTCGCTGTGAGCGTGCCAAAGCGGCCAGCAGAGGGCGCCCCCTTCTCTCTCATCGCGTTGTTTTCTTCGCCGAGTTCAGCAGCCGCAAAGGTCAAGCGTGAAGAAGCTCCGCGAAGACGCGCACGACGAGAGGAGCGCGCCCGCTGGGTCGTGCCCGCTTTTTTTGTGGCATGCGCGGGTCCGGAGTTGAGCTCGTCGACTCATCACGCCGAGACGAACTTGCGAAAAACCAGACGGAGTCAGACGAGGGAGCGGCGTACGTTTTGCGCACAAATGGGACGCCGCAGATTCGCCTCTGAACGGCGAACAATGAACACACACAAACAGAAAACGAAGATGAAAACCAATAAGCAAAAAAACGAGGAGAGAACAAAGGAACGTTGAAAACAAAAGAGATGGTTTGAGGAAAACGAGCATGCCGTACTTGTGCTATTACTCAAGGCGCCTTCTCACAAAAGCTAATTTCAAACGCCTATAAAAAAAGCATGAGCGGAACTTCTTTCCTGTGAATTCACCGGACACTGTTGTGAACTCATGCCTTTACACTTCTTTTTCTTTTCTTTTTTTGATGGCTGATGTGCGTACACGTTCTGCATACGACGTCTTCGTAAACCTGCGCCTTGAAACACAGGTCGAAAGTAGACTTCTTAACAACGTTTACATATAGACGAGGTTTAGGCTTCAGAAGGCCACAAGGACTAAGTCTGTAACTAGGCTAATCAAAAGCATCATCAGATGCCTGCAGAGAATCGATAAAGCAATTGAGCTTCTCGGCTTATCACGGGTTAACGAACTAAGTAAACCTGACAGAGAGGAACAGGGGAACGGTGTATATTTGTGCCCAAATGGACAGCCGCATGCATATGCGCCTCTAAACAGTGAAGAAGAAACAGAACCAAGTGAATATAACACGAATAAGGAGAACGACGCAGCACAAAGAAAAGCAAGCAACCTCTTCGGAAGTCTGCGGCCTACAGAGCACAGACTTCTTCACGACGTTTACTAAGAGACAAGTTTTAGACCTTATATATGTAGAAATCACTAAACGCGGCAGCCGCGTCCTCAAATCGTTAAAGTCAAAATCAACTCGTGCGACTTAGCAGTATAATGTTCCAACCGCATCTTCCATTGTAAGCTAAGCCGACCCAGAGTTCTTTGTCTACGACTAAACGTTGCTAGCAAACAAAGTAAACAACTCGAATACAGAACTATGACCATCTGCGGGCGAAGACAATTAGGGCGGCAGAAATGGAGCATCACTGATAGAAGAAAACAAACAGATGAATGAAAAAACTAAGAGGGCGATAACATCAACAAGCACAGGAACAGAAGAAGTACAAAGAAAGCAAAGCCTGACATGCACTCCTAAATGCACGCACATCACGGGCGAGCAGATTTAGCAGTACCCTATAGAAGTCAATCTCCGTTTTCTCGTCATTATTTTTTTTTCTTTTCTCCCGTAAATACTCTCGCGGGCCTCGCTCCCGCAAAACGTGGGAGCGCGAGAATGAATCCACGCGGTAAAACCGAGAAACCCCGTGGCGGTAAACGAAGCCCTCCACGCAACGAGAAGGAGCAGCGGAGCAACAGGGTAATTGCTCCGAGTTTTGCCAGGCGCGCAAAGCTGGATGCAGCGGATCCGAAAGACGATGATGCGGGCCGGTGTACGACGGAGGGAGACCAATTTCCAGGTTCATTTCAAGCGCCGCGGGTCAGCCGCTGCTGAGTTCCTTTCACTGCCTTTTAGTTTTTTTTTTTTTTTTCTCCACGGGGTCAACGCGGTCGCCATT
Source organism: Dermacentor albipictus (assembly GCF_038994185.2). Classification (NCBI taxonomy): domain Eukaryota; kingdom Metazoa; phylum Arthropoda; class Arachnida; order Ixodida; family Ixodidae; genus Dermacentor; species Dermacentor albipictus. Next base: position 30,517,191 of record NC_091827.1, read on the forward strand.
TCGAAACGGCGCAGAAGACACGGACGAGTGAGCAGACGACACAAGCGTTGCGAACGTCTGTTGACCTGTCGTCTGCTAACATCGCCTGCTTTCGTGTCCACTGTTATCAAGACTTTCAATTGCAGTTTTCAATTGTGGACCCAACTACCAAAGCAGCAGCTTATTTATGTGAGCACTCGGTTTTTCGTGCGTCGGCTGCAGTTAGTCTGTTATACGCCTGCACCTCGATTACCTCAACAAATGATTTGGGACTTTCACCGAGAAAGTGCAACAGTAAGGTTGAAGGTTAATATCCGGAAGACAACGGTAACGTTCAATAGCCTGGCAAGAGAACAACAATGCATGATCGTCAGGCAGGAGAGTCTGTGCAGAAGTACGTTTATCACAGCCTATTATTTACTTCGGTTTATTTACAGACAGGGTAGGCTGACCATGCGAAGGAAACTTGGAGAAAAATGGGTTGGAGTGCATACGGCAGGCATTACCAAATCCTGATTGGGAGCTTATCACTGTTGATGAAAGAGAAAGTGTACGATGACTGCATTCTACTGGTGCCTATGGGGCAGAAACATGGAGGTTAACAAGAATGCTCAAGAACTGCGTAAAGAACGATGGAACGAAAATGTTAGGCGTAACGTTAAGAGACAGGAAGGGAACGGTGTGGATCAGACAGAAAACTGGTATTAGCCGATATTCTAGTTGACATTAAGAGAAAATAAACCCACATATGCTACCTGAAGGAATCAATGTTGCCGGATTCGAGACCCTCGTTATGTAATAAACGAGAAGAAAGGGGGTTAACCGAGGGACCCGATAATTATTAGTCATATAATGAGAAGCCAACAAACACTGAAACCAAGTACAACATAGGGGAAATTGCATGTGCTTAATAAAGGAAATAAAGTAATGATAAATTAATGGAAATAAAAGTGGATGAAAAAAATTACCGACGATTACGTTACTTCCTAATGCGAAATTTGAGCGCAGCAAATAAGCTGTTTCACCTTTTCGATAGATTGAGGCAAAGAAATCGAGCAACACGTGTATGCGCTTTCACAGAATTTTTTTTTATTTTTCACACGTATTCCTTTAACAAAGACTCCACTAACAGTTCTTGACAGTCATGAAGGAAGCTTTGTGGTCGGAGAAATAGGCTGATATATGTTCGACTTGGTACACCAATGCTTGATTCTCAAAGACGAGATCTATACAAGTGCCTCGCGAGGTTGTCACAGCCGTGGGACGCGTTACGAGCGAGAGGAACGGGATGTTCTCCCGCATTCTCCCACAACCCGAGACTCGCAGGAAGAGGGGGGAGGGGGGCGGCGTGTACACCCAGCGGCAAACGATGGGGGCAGAAGCGCGCGCAGCAAGCGGACAACACGATAAAGGGAGGAGGGAAGAGATAGCAGCGACTGACTGATGCCGCTGACGCCGATAGTGACTCAACCCCTATCCGCCACACAAGAACAGGGGGGGGGGGGGGGGGGGGACCCTTTCGTCCTCTTTCTGCATGGCGGCGACGGTGTTCTATGCAGTCACGTTATCTTGAATCTCTAGCGGCGTCAGCGGCATCCAGCGGTATCAGTCGGTCGCTGCTAGCGCTGGGGGGATGAAAGGGGGGCGGAGCTGGTTACGAGGCCGACGACAACGCCGACGCGAAACCCAGGAACGGACGCCAAAGAGCTGCGCTCTAAAATGGAGCTTGGCAGGCCATGCAACGCTTAAGGCAGATAACCGGTAAACCATCAGAGTTGCATGTAATGGGTGCCAAGGGAAGGGAAGAGCAGTCGAAAACGGCAGAAAATTAGATCGGGTGATGCAATTGGAAAACTTGCAGGCGCAAGTTGGAGTCAGCTAGCGCAAGTCAGGGAGAATTGGAGATCGCTGGGAGCGGCCTTCGTCCTGGCAGTGTACATAAAGAGGCTAATGATGATGATGACGCCTGCACACCTCGTTTGGAGATTGGCTATTCGAGAACGCAGTCGTCACATCGGAGAGGACAGCGAAACTGCGGCCACCGAAACTAAACAGTTCGGTCAAATACAAAACTATAAATAGGACAGCAAGGTTTCAGAGTATACCTTCTTGGTATATACAATTGGGCCAAGTGAGAATGGTCATTCGCAAATAAACAATAAAGAAGGTTCATATTAGGCGTGACATGTCTCCGATTGACAACACTGTTGCCATCCTTTCAATAAGCCAGCGCCTCATGAAACAGACACACCACAGTTTATAACCGTGCCGGCATATCGGCACTGTTATTATGCGAATTTCCACGTATATACAAGCGCATGCTTTCTTGGCCGCAGATAAAGAATACATTTGCAGTCGATTTGGACAGCGCGATAGGTTAAGGACAAAATAAAAGGAAGGGACAGACAAGATATGCGATGTACTCGCAATTGACCGTTTAATCACATTAAACATATAACGACGCTAACAACTTCTCCACGAAACCACCACTTCCTGCACACTCCTTGGCCAGCGCATCACGAGAACATGGCGTCCAACTGCCATTGTACGTAGACAGTTTTTTTGCAGACAGTTCTTGAACAAAAAGAACAAAAGGAGGAAAAAAAACGTTTTTAACATAAAACAGTATAGCCCAATGTCGTCCCCAAGGGCCTAACAAGGTGCAATGCTATACACACTTTAGATTTGGAGAACTCGTCCGCTCGTTAGAGGGTCACGGCGCGAAAAAATATCGCGATATGGGACTGCAGTCTATGCCGCCCATTAAGAGGAGGAAAAGAGGTACCGAAAACGGAGATAAGACGTTAGGGGGTGACCGAGAGAGAGCGATGCGAAAGAAAGGAGGCGGCAGCGACAGAGTGATAAAAGAGCGAGATTGAGAAAGGAGACTAAAAGAGAGAGAGCTTGCGGGTGCGATGACAGAAAGGTTCTGCTGGCTAGCTGGCTGGCTGTGGGCCCGACTAAAGCACGGACAGCAGCGGACCGGCACGTCGGAATGCAGCGATAAAGGAATGATGAATGCGAATCCCTCAGAAGCGGCCGACCGCGCTTTGATGACGCTTCGATGGACGCGGGCACTCTCCTTTCGTACAGAAAAGGGAGAGGGAAGACTCTCTCTCTCCCTCTCTCTCTCTCTCTCTATATATATATATATATATATATATATATATGTGTGTGTGTGTGTGTGTGTGTGTGTGTGTGTGTGTGTGTGTGTGTGTGCGTGCGTGCGTGTGTGTGTGTGTGTGTGTGTGCGTGCGTGCTCCCCTGGATCCTGTCGTTTATAAGCATTCGAAAGGAATTCGGACGAGACGAACGTGTACAACGTCGGAAGTAAATAAACGTTTAGCATTTTCGACCGTTCATTTCGAATGCTTTATACGCACAGATACCATCAGAAGCCAACAAACAAGGACACCGCGGACCTCACAGGGGAAATTGTATTTACTAACCGAACTAAAAAAACGGTAAAGTAATGAAAATGAAAGTGGATGAAAAAAAAGAAACACCTGGGCGCAGGTGGGATGCGAACCCACGTCTTCGCATAGCACGTACATGTACGTACGATGCTCTTACCAATTGAACAACCGCGGCGCCGTTTTCCCATCCGCCACTTTCTGCGATCTTTGTTTTTTTACTGCTAGAACTAACCCAGCGATAGCCTATATAGCACACATCGCTGATAAGCAGTGCCATAAGCGAAAGCGGTGCGTACGCGAAGTTTCAACGGCTGTTGATGCTTAAACGCGGTGCTATAGTGAATACGAAAATGGCGAATCTGCAGCGATCTGTGTCGCATGAGAAAAACATCGCGAAGGCCGCACGTGAGGACGCCATATGATACAGAGCTCTATCATACATTCTTCTTTTTTTCTTCCAGCCACAAACTGCACTAAGTTACTCATTCACATGCGCAATGACCAAATACACGTATACTTGAAAAGAAGAAGGGAAAAAACAAGTTTTTGGTACTCTTGGCAGCACGCTTGTTACCATGAACGATATCGTGGCCCGCGACACGTCTTCTACGTTATATATTAGAGAATTCATGGAACTGTAACGCTCGGGGACTCCGTAGAAGTGGTACGTCGCACAGCAATTTGTTTAGCTATACGGCACAAAGCGTAGCCGAAAGTATTATAAACACACGTGTACTATCAATAACGCCGTGTGAAAGGACGGAGTTTCTAAATTTGACAGCTAACGAACACACAAAAAACATCTATGCGGTCAGCCAAATTTAATGGGTGATAAACTGCAAAATGCATAAAATATCTATATATAATCTGCGGACGTGCGACCTAAGATATTTGTAAGCTATTGTTTGCACTGAGGCGGCAACCGGTTTCGAAGTCCATGGTTAACATCAGACGAATGTAAAGAGAACCCTTAACGACATTTGTCCACATAAGGCCTGCATACTCCATATGGAAAGGAGGACAAGCTAAGAAAAACAAAAAGCCGTCTACAGACATTCAGATGCACCAAAATCATCTTTTTTAATCGGGGTACCGCTCGAAACGCCTCTCGCTACTCTGTGAACTAGATTTAAAACACTACACCTTGCGGAATAAGCAAGACGAACACACTCGTAAAACATGATCGAGTACCTAAACAAAAGAAAATATCAATTTGCCACGTTAGGAGCGCAGCTCCCAACTAAAGACACTCACTCCTAAAACGTTTTTTCGCGAGCAATTTAGCCTTTAAACAGCCGTTAAAGAACCCACGAGAAGAACACAGCCTGGAACGAAGCGACTCTTCTTCGGACGTGCTCGAAGGCAAACTGCCGTCGACGCCGTCGGCTGCGAAAAAAACCGGAGCTCGATTCTCTAACGCGAACCGAACGCAGCAACCGGGCGAGCTCGACCAGCCACGCGCCTCGCGTCGGGGAAGGAGGACGCGTGGTGGGAGAGGAGGTACAAAAGGGAAAGGAGGAAAGAAACGAAAAGAAGAAAAGGGGGAGCGACGGAGGCGGGGCTTGATGCGCGCGCGCATGAGGAGTAGGCGTGGCCACAGAGACGGCGAGCGAGGCGACGCCTAGCGGGACGCGGGCAAAGCAGACGTCGCGTTCGCGACGGTGGTGTTGAAGAGGGTCGGTGAAAAAAAAAAAGTAAAACAAAAGTGTGGCGACCGAATGGAACGGTAACAAAAACAAAAGAGAAACCATCCCTGGGGCCAATATGTATGCCGCAGCACCTTTTCCTGCTTCGGCACTAGCACTGCTTGCTGTATTCTTTCATTGTTATTTTTTTTACTGTTCCTTTCACCTTCGCTGGCGTGGAACAAAGATTGCGAGCAAGGACAAAATGGATGTACGCTACGAGTTTTCAATTTGCAGATGCCATTCCGCGCTGTTTTCCTTCTTTCAGTTTTCAGAGAGGGTGTTGCGCCGCTTTTAGAAGCGTGCGAAATTCCACCGGCAGAGCAACCTATCGCATTGCGCATCACAGAATGCCGCGCACATGCGGACACCCGCCAGAAGAAGAACCGAATAAATGAAACGTGATACATAGCTTTAAAAACTGAGCACGGAACCAATGGCCCGGATTCGGTTTAGATTTCTTTTTCCCCAAAGCAGGGTCACTTTGGATCTCTATAGATCTGCTTGATGTTGCCTTGAAACGTGACCAGAACTTCACAACCATCACGGCTGTTACAATAAATGAGATTGCGTAACCTCTGAAAGGGGGAAAGAAAATTGTACCTCTGCAAAGATTGCTCATGGTACGAACGTATAATACACAAACGTCTGGGGTCGAATTCACCAATGTTTCCATTCGTTAGTGTTATTCGCCATTTCGCAGACCAAACCTTCGTTAATAATATACGTCCGCCATTAGGACTGGCTGGGATTCTTCGCTTACGAATAATTATGTCGTAATTATCTTTTGTGACTAGGGTCGTCGAATGTTTCGAGAGACACTTACGCGGTGTGCGCAGCCAGTGCGAAATGCGAGGCGAGCCTGGTTTGCTGCAAGGTATGTGTGTAAACCATCAACCGTCTGCATAGTTTGTCGTTAATTGTAACGTTGCGTATTACGTAGTAATAACGCGCTACAATAAAGAGTACGCTACCAGTTTCATTCGCAGGGCTATATCGCGGGATATGCATGTCACTGTATACGTAAATACAGTTAGAAAGGTCTCCGATGTATATACACTGTAAAATAATATACACCCTAAAAATGAAAATGGGTGTAAATGTGTCTATAACTCACATCCCTTAAGGTGTTATCTATATAACGGACACCCTAAGGGTGCGAGTTATAGACACATTTACACCCTTTCTCACTTTTAGGGTGTACATTATCTTACAGTGTACTACACATAAATATTTCCTACTTATTATTTCGTTGGTATATGCCGTTCAACTTTGGATAATGAGATCATTATAAAGATTTGTTTCGTTCTTTTTTTTTTGCACCCGCTTTGAACGTGAGTCACGACTTGGTTCGCGAACTTAGGTGTACGGAACCCAGAAAAACAAGGCATGTGTGCTTACCGTGCGGAGAAAGTCCCAGGCTGAAGGAGTCCACCGATTTACCTGCAGGTAGAAAAGGGAGAAACAGTCAAGTTTGGTCACGTGCCGTCACAGCAAGCAAACAAACAAACAAGCAAAAACAGTGATACTAAAGACACAGAAAACAACACAACGACTGCGATTGGTGGAACAAGAAAGTCTAACGGTCAGTGAATCGTACGATCAGTTGCTACCCAGGCAGTGAAGATATATAACAGTTAGCAGTTTTACAAAAATAACATGGCTTCCTAAGAGAAAGTTCTGAATGCGATGCCTTCACGGTATCATCTCTCTTTTCTTTTTGTTCTTTTACCTTTTATGATTACGTACTTAAGACATTCCAGCATTGTTATTGTTATTATTTGCCACATCCACGCCCTACTCAACGAGAGGTCGTTTGCAAGATCAACTGCAACTCTCGAGAACTTGTCCCTCAAAGTCTGCCAACAAACCGTACTCTCCATCTCATTCCTGTCAATTTTTAAACTTGTGTCAAGCAAGACAGAGCTCCTGCGCGCAACATTATAAAACATAAGACAGCATTTACGGATTTTTAACCTTTCTTTTCTTTTTTGACTCATCACTTTTCTTGCACGTTTACGCTATCGCGACAGTCAAGTTAAGCACGAAGAACTATACCATATAAGCTATATGGCACATCGCGCAAGCGCCAGTAGTACGCACTAGCACGATTTCCAAAAGCAAAAAGACAACAACAACAACAAAAAGAAAGGGAGAAGAATCAATGACAGTACGGAGCGCAGCGAAGGCCGAAAAAAAAAAGCGAACGTTATATACGGGCCGCGCTAGCAGAATATACGCTCGCGCCAATAGTACGCCTACAGAAGTCACGCAGCTCACAGCGGCGGGAAGAAACAATCGCTCCCAAATCTGCATGTAAGAGAACGAGGAGGTTGTATTTTATGTCTATGCGCAGGCGCACGCACGTGCTACGTCCTGCGAGACGGCCAGCAGTCCGGCCGGTCGGCGACGTCGTTCTGAATATCATTACATTTTCTCACGCGCTTCGTCCTGAACCGCAGCGAGACGCCGCAGTTTTATGCGGTCTATGGTATATATGTTTATATATATATAGCGTTGAGGACAGCGTTGAGGACACACACAGCGTTGAGGACACACACACACACACACACACACACACACACACACACACACACACACACACACACACACACACACACACACACACACACACACACACACACACACACACACACAAACACACACACACACCCTCTCTCTCTCTCTCTATCTACATCTCTCTCTCTCAGGGATGCTTATAGCGCTTCCGGTTCTATAAAAACACTTCGTGAACCCAACAGACCCGAGTATATTTGTACCATCGACCAGAACTCAGCATAACATAACAGAACAGGCTTAGTTGTACATTTCCCTACAGCGTTTTATTTCAAGGCAGTATAATGATATGATCGTTAGCATCCACCCACTTAACTAATAACGTGCCATCCATTCATCCATCATCATTATCAAAATCGGTTCCTTGTTTTAATTGGATAGTAGCGAGCAGTACTAGACATATGCACACAGTACCACATGGTTGTTCCAAGTAAGCAGAGGTAGTGGGACGTGAGACGCGCGAGGTCAGACTATTTTCATGGCGAAGCATGACAACGCACACATCCCAATTTTCCTAATCGCACTACATTCCCATCCTTAAAAATAATTGAAGTGTCTTGCGCCCCTCCAAAAAGAAAAAGAAAGAAAGAGTAGTTCGAAAGAGTCTACAATCAACGAAAGGCATCAGGTAAGAATTGACGACAAACCAGTCTGGTCGTGCAATACAGAACCACGCTAGATTAGAGCGATCTTCTTCGTATGACGCCTTATCTTCTTTTTGCTCATTTTTCTTTCGTTTGGTTCTCTCTTCTATCGACGCATGAGAGAGAGAGAGAGAGAGAAAGGCAAAGGAAAGACAGGGAGGTTAACCAGACATTATCTCCGGTTGGCTACCCTGTACTGGGAGAGTGGAAAGGGGATGCGATAGGTGAGAGAGAGAAGGATAAAAGAAATACTACACACACACGCACGCACACACAAACTGTTTCTGTGGGCACTGTCACGCAGCCCGCAAAGGAGTTCCTAGTGTTATGCAGTGCACCGTACAATCCTGCAGATTTTGTCGGCAACGTATGGGACGAACTAGCATGAGCGAAAACAACCGACGCTAACCCCGAGCATGCATAGGAGTCCGCATGCGGCACTTCCGTAATTAAAGCGCACAACTCGCATCCATTATCGTCGCGCGATAAAACCAGGCGCTGCAGATCTCCGGCTGCAGACGCGGACAGATAAAGCGAGGAAAGAACGAAGCGCGAACAAACCACGGCTTCGACAAGATGAGTGCGTGTGCCTACAATAAGACAAGAAAACCAGGCGCTGCGAGTGGCCGCGAGCATAAAGATATACGAAGCCGAATGCGCGAGCCAAAAAGAGGACTCAGCCATCGCGAAAGATAGCCGGCGAGGCTCGGGCAACGGGCTGGCAAGCAAAAGGGATCTATGGAGTTGGGTGGAGATGGCGGAGGGGGAGAAGGCTAGGTATGTGAGCGCGCGCCATCTCATCCATCTTGCTCGGGTTGCTAGACGCCCCAGGCTAGGTCGCCATGGCAACCGCAGGCGACCCGGGTCGTCTTGCACCGACGCGCTTCGAGAAGAAACACCAACCCGGCTCGAGGATACCATACAGCACACGCGCCTTGAGAAGTATGTATACCACCGAAGCCTCGCTGCGAGCTGGCCAAATGGTACACGCCAAAAACAGTAACCGATGTATAAGGCTAATGTATGAACGACATTGGGCTCACACAGGCTACACGTTTCTCGTGTTGCTCCAGGCGCTCGACGCCGATCTGCAGAATTAATGCGCGCCAAATCCTTCGTCTTCCGCTGTCTCGTTTGGACATTTTGACCGTAACGAGAGACTGCACGGGAATTTATCGACTGCGTCCACTTGAAAGTCCGCACAGGAAGTGAATGCACGAACAAGTCTGAGAAGCCCGCGTATTCAATATTTGGGAGCCTTTTGAAAGGGCAAACACTATGAATTTTTTTTTTCTTTCAGATTTCTTCCACGTTCGTTCAGCGCTGACAGTCTATCAAGCTTCGGTTATTCAAATTGACGCTACAGCAGCGGCACCAGTGACGTCAACAATACGTCACATATAACGTCGTTATATGGATTCTCTCTCTGCAAAGCAAGCCTACGGAATAAGTTGCGAAGTGGCAGTTTTCGCTTATTTACGAGGGCAATAGGAACCAGTCTACTCTGGAACAATCAACAATCAGTTACACTCTTTCGAACACCGGTAACCATGACGTCATGACGGGTTGGTGAGGGGAATAGAAGGCGGAGGCGCCACCCACCTCGCTTCTAGCCACATCATCGGTTCAAAGAAGCATACGTCGCTTCCATACGTACGCTACTCAAAAAACAGTTGCGATGGTGTTCGGCTGTTAACCACGAGCTTGCAGGATCGAATCCGGGCCACGGCGGCCGCATTTCGATGGGGGCGAAATGCGAAAACAGCCGTGTACTTAGATTTACATGCACGGTAAAGAACCCCAGGAGGCCCGGATTACCCCACTACGGCGTGCCTCATAATGATATCATGGTTTTGGCTCGACAAACCCCATAAATTTTTTTAACGCTACTCAAAAGCTAAAGAAACAAATGAATTATAAACCTGGCTTAACGATTTTAATTAGTGTCCTCCAAACCCGCCTTATGCAAGTGCGACTATATTAGATAAAGTTATTGCAAGCCTACCCATGTTGCTATTTCACATGACACGCTTTCATGCGCAAGGCTAAAGATATGCATCTTATAACGCGGGCTTCAGCCAACGCGCACTCGATCACCTAAAGGCCAGAATACATGGAGCGAACTTTCACGACGAAGTTCGGGCGGCAGAAAATCTGCCGCGGCGGGACGCCGTATGTTCGTCGGGCTACGCTACATGGAGCGAAGGCACGGCGGCCGCCGCCGGCGATTCGCTGCGTTGTTATCAGTGTGGCTAGACGAGGCAAACGCGCTGTAGTGAAACACATGACAAAAAAAAAAACTTTAACGACAACTATTATTGCTTTTGAATTGTGGAACACTCTAAAAACGCCTAAAATTTTGTTTAGAAATGTCCCACAGTATGGCACGCTTCTGAACAGCCGAAATTAATTTGTCGTTAAATTCCAGCCGCGCCTCTTTGGATACCATGAATACGAAAAGCGGGAGACCAGCGTGAACGATACAGCGGGATCGGGATACACGGACAAGCGGGGAAGCCAGGTCGGAAGTCGGGGCGGATAGTGAGACCTGATTGGCTCGCTTTGGGGCGCCGCTCGTTTGCCGCTTCCGGTATCGCCGACGCCCGACGAACTTTTCTGCGCCAGCTGGATCGGCGGCGAACGACGTTTTCTCCGCCGCCGCGCGTCGCGCGTACGCCGCCGGGCGTCGAACGCCGACTATTCGTCGCATATTCGCTCCATGTATTCTGGCCTTAACGCGCACGAAGAAAAACGCCAGCACTCAACACCGAAACTCTGTGGCGCGTAATATGCGTGGACGCCTCTCTCTCTCTCTCTCTCTCTCTCACTCGAGCCGAACATCACGCATCGCTCCGCGAAGTAACAACGCGGTGTCTCGCAAGACGCCGCGTGATGACGTGCTGTCCAATAAAAACTTTCTCTCTCGCTCTCTCTCTCTGAGGGAGCTCGGGAGCAGAGCGAGGTCGTGCTTTCGCTCCAGAAACCCCGGACCTGTCGTGAGCGTTGCGTACATCCCGCGTCAGCATTTCCGTGCGCTGAGACGTTAAGGCTGCAGCATACTTCGTCTCGAGCATACGTTAACCGCGGCAGGATGAAGCAGAGTCGAGGCGCCAACCGCAGAGCGGCGTGACTTCTTTTACAAATAACTTGCTAACACAGCTCAACTGACCTCTCTCTCTCTCTCTCTCTCTCGAGTGTCCCAACGTTGAGGTGAACTGTTTTAGTCAACTGCGCGTGCCTGACACACACAAAAAAAAACGGCTATTCTAACCGTCACCGGAATCTCGAAAGCCAGAGGAGACAGAAAACCGAAAGCCAGGTGGCGACGCCACCGTCAAGATCCCGCACCAGCCCGCGGTGACGTCACGAATTCTGATCAGCGTCTCCTCAGGATTACTGTTGAAGGGAAAAGTATACGTTGCATTCCGAAGAACCGAAAAAAAAAAACCGAAGCTAGCGAATTTCCAGAACTTTTGTATCTGGTGGAAACGCGCCCAACTATACGAGATAATCCCTTGAAATCAGTGACGCCACTCCCACGTACCCGGCGCGACATTGAAGAACACGATACTTTGTCTGATATTATGCATAGCTAATCTTTCCCCACTAAGTGAATAACGAGTTTCAGGCCACATTTTGCCAGTCTAAACTGACGTAGTGTCACTCCTTTTAGCCCCATTATGAGTGAGTGGCATTGGGGACGTGTGATCAGGACGAAATTATGCGAATCTTCATATACACATGCGTAAATATATACAAGGTATCCCAGCTAACTTTAGTCAAGCTGCTTAACAAACAAAGAAAAGAAAGGAAGATTTAAAAAAACACGATGCAAGATACAATTTTAAGACCTATGGTGTTGAGTCCTATACGGTCTTAGACGCATACGATGGGTCGCATACGATAGTTACTTGGCGAATATTAATGCTCACACTCAGCAAACAGCGAAGGAAGAAAGGAGGCTGGAGCACTGCTAGCTGCATGTAGACCTATAGCCTCGCAAAATAAGAAGCAGGGTTGTATCACAATTCCGCAAATTAAGGCCGTGCAAGACGTACAGGTTACCGGTGTCAAGGTTTCGTTGTCTACGCATGCCGCACAGATATCATCAAGCCTATACAACTGCGATCCGTCAACGTTATACTCGGGCTACTTTTAACAGCGCTGCACGTATCTAGAGGCGGGACGGTGCAGGCGGCATGCGGTAATCGGTCATCGGCGCGGCGGCCACAGTACGCGGTGCCGAGACGATAGCAAAGACTCCCTCCCCCCTCCCTCCCCCCGCCGCCACATAAGCGGCGGTCGGCGGCGGGAGAGATGGGTCACGACGAGGCGTGATCTCGAGCACTGCTAATGGGTCGTATAGCGGGCGAAACTACACACGCGACGGTGCCCGACGACGCCATCAGCATCGCTCGCCGACGCTGCCACCACGAACCAGCAAACGCCGAGATCGAGGTGGGGGGAGCGCCAATGATCGAGAAGGAGTAGTACGTTGTACGGGGCGCGCCAAACACAAACGCGCGCAGTAGCCTAGTCCCGGAGCAAGACTTGAGCGGCCGCCGGAAGAAACGACCACGACCGACGACGACCGACGACGCCACCGCAGCACTCACGTCACGTCACGACGTGGCTGCGCCCTATCAACGCGCCGATCTGCCGAAGCACGTGACCCGGCGGTCACCGCTTTTTCCGACGACGTTTCGCCACCACAAGCGGCGGCGCTTTTTCTTTTATTTTTCGTTTTCTTTATCCTCGTCGCGAATTTTCTTTGTTCCTCATTTCCGTTTGTTTGTTACTGCCGTGCACGCAGTGTCGATATAGGTGGATAGGTGAGCAGCCCAACAACAACCGTGCCGCTTCTTTTTCTTGACTTCCTTAGGCGATGGATGAAAGCAAGAGATCGGGCGGATAATGAGAAACTGGGGCACTTTGGTTAGACGGAACTCCCGGGGAGAACGGCGAGCCAAGAGAGGTGGAGAGAGAGAGATTTCCGTCACGTTATTTGTTTCACGGGGCATTTTCAAGCGTTTAGAAGACGTTGGCAGGAAACGTTCTTGAAGCAGCGGTGAAGCGAGAATTTTCTTCTTCAGGAGAAGGGGGGGGGAGGGAGGAGGGGCGTGCGGGCACTGGGCAGGCCGCATAGAACAGAAATGAATTTCGGGAGTTCACGAACATGGTGTGCTCCCCCCCCCCCCCCCCGGGGCGGGGTACCGAATTGGTTGGTAGCTAGAAGCATCCTGTGTACGGATGTGGCACGTACGCAGACGGAAAGTTTCGGTTTTCCGGAGCGAACGAAGAGCGTCTCGATGCTTGTCTGGTGACACACTCCTCTGTGGATAATTTTTGCAGAACTCTGCCTGTCGTGAGTGTACAAACATGGTTACACTCCTACAGCGAGCGCATCTAACATGGTGTACCAACGAAGAGAGAAAAAGAAGACTGGTGCGGCGCCACCCTCGTGCACTAATATCCCTTGTGCAACGCTTTCAGTTCTTCAACACCCCGCTGTGGGCACGGAACGTAAAACACAGAAGATCGCCAAGCTGCGCCTCGGCACACTGCTTAAAACCTACACAAAGTAGCTGTACACTGAAATCGAATGCAGATCTTACAGCAACGGGTAACTCGTGCTACGCTTATGTTGCAATCGTATCTCAAACCGTTGACGAGGCCCTCACCGAAGCTTGTTAGCTAGACAGGCGGCGCTTCGTTCGAGTCCTTGACGAGCGAGACGGGTGTCTCCGACAGACCTTGTCCGCTCGCAACAATGCCGCGACATTGCGGCACCGTACACACCTTCTCTTCGATAGTATCGATCCACCGACGCCACCTGCCGACGCCCGATTTCGCAATCGCAACACGCGCGTGCCCCTCGTACGACCAATTTCGCCTCTCGCGCGCTCGCTCAATTACAAATCCTCCGAGCGAGGCGCCGCATGTCAATTGCGCGTGCACCGCAGGCACGCACGCAGGCACTAACAAAGACGGGGATATAAAACCACGGTGCCGTCGACCGCCACCGCATGTCGCATCGTACAGGCGCGAGCCGGCAACGTCGGCAAGAAAGGGTAGAGGCGAAGGGACGCCGTGGTCACCGCGCGAACACCAACAAACCAGCAAAAAGAATGCTACAGCCGCGCGCGCGGCGGCGTGCCGTGCGTTGTGCGCATGTGACCAGCGTGCGCGCCGGGGAGTTGCGGTGAGGAGGCCGCGTCCAGGCGCGACCCGGTCGGTCTCGCTATGGTGGCTAGAGGGTACCATAGTCTCGCCGTGGGGCAAGTCGGACCCTCCTCCGAGGGCGCGACGCGGTTGCACGTTTGTTCGGGAGCCGATAAGGAAGGGAGGAGGAGGAGGGGGGGAGGGAGGCTTCGTATAAGCCGAGGCAGCGCGCGCGCGCGCCCCAGCAGGTCGACGCTCTTATCAGTCGGAACACGGCTCGCTCTTGTTGCTCGACGCTGCCGATACACCGGAGCGGCTTCTTCGCTCTTTCTCTTCGCGACTCGCCGAGCGAGCGAGGGAGCGAGCGAGAACGAGAAAAAACGCAACCGAGCTAGCTAGCTCGTTGCGGCGGTTCTCTCCTTGCCTCGACGCGCAGGCACCTGGCGTGCGTGTGTGTTTGCGCGCGCACGTGCACGTGTGTAACGACGTCCACTCTGGCAAAGAACTTAGCTCTGTTCGCGACAACCGATTGCAGTGACGATCCGAAATCGAAGCGCAACCGTATTTTTGGTCACTTTCCCATTCGATTTGCTTGAACGCGCACTTTTCTCGGACGAGAAACTTCGACAACGGTGTGCGCGACACAGTTTCGCGGCAGGCCTGTGGTCCTTTCATGTACCTTACACCCGCCCCCTCTCCCCCCATAGATAGATAGATAGATAGATAGATAGATAGATAGATAGATAGATAGATAGATAGATAGATAGATAGATAGATAGATAGATAGATAGATAGATAGAAGTGTGTGTGCCTCGAGTTGTCATTAGTTCGCCCTCACTCTGCGATCTTCTAGGCTCCTGGGCAGAGCTCAGATGGTGCAAAGCGACCGCCCCGGGAAAGGCGTTGGTTGGTCTCGGGTTGGAATCCCTGACTAGGACGAATCATTCTTCAACTGCGAAGTTTTCTTTTTGATAAACCCGTAAGGGTCTCCTTCCTAGCTTCTTGCTATTGGTCGGGTGGATGGCAACTTTCTCTTTCACAACACAAGGAGAACATGAACCGGCACGAAACCCCACGGCCTGAGACGCATGTCAACTGCTACTTCAAGCTCGCTTCATGCCACCCGTCCACTTAGGATTCTCGTCGAGAGGAGCCACTCGGTATTCTCTCAGCTCAACAGTTAGAAGCGCTGGCTGTTCCACGTGCTGTCACAAATCAACCGCTGCGAACAAGAACAATAACAGCAACAACAACAAAAAAAAGAACAAAAAGGTGCGCAGCAAGTTGCCTTCGCATATCTCCCATCGCCAACTCTTCCTTCGCGAAAGCGAAGAAGTCTCATCGCGAAACCGTAAAGTTAACAAAAGGAAAAGAAAAATCAGAACAACGCAAACAAGGAAAACTAAAGGCGGCCTTAGCGCCCACTCTCGTGCCCGGGCGCCGAAACATCAAAGGAAGCAGTGAGAGTCTCGGGAGACAGAGGGAGGGAGAAATAAAAGAGGGCGAGGATGAGTGACAGCCGGTCGGCTGGGGGAGGAGGAGGAGAGAAGCGGAGCTGCGTCAGGACCGCGAAATTACGCGGAGGCCCAGCGAGTCCGGCGCATGTAAATGACGCTCGGGGCCGGCTCTACCTGCTGCCGCGGTAGTTCTCTTTTCTCTTTTCTTTTTTTAATCTCGCTGCGCGGAGTGAATGCGTGCGAGCTGCAGCCGCCTGTGCGACGCGAGCCGAGTCCCAGCCGCCACCACCACCAACAACGCCGCCGTGGGCAGGGCCCGACGCGGCATTAGTATTCGGAGCGGCGCGGTGGGGCGGTGCTTTTCAAGACCAGTTGTCGTCCTTTGCCGCCGAACGACGACTGCGATGACACAAGAGGGTGAAAAAGAGAAGATGGCGTCCGGGAGTGGCGGTATAGATGAACGAGAAAGGCGGGAGGAATGGGCGCGCAAGGCAGAGTCGATAACAGATAGTTTTTAAGACTGGCGTGCGCAAGATCTAGGGGCGACGGTAGTGCGCATGCGCCTGGAGCCCTACGTCACGGGTCTACGCATGCGCAGTAGCGCGGCGCCTAGTTCTTGCGCACGCAAGCCGTTTGCTTCCCTTAATCTAGAGCTCTCCATTACGGTGTAGTAGTAGACGATGTCGAAGATGAAGAATCAGTAGTAGCAGTAGTAGTAAGTAGTACTAGTAAATAATACGAAGCACTATAGTCGGATACAACTTTAGAAAAAAGGGGAGGCCCCGCCCAGATGACCGACGCGGCGAAGTCACCGGCCGTCCGGCGCATGACGTCGGTCCAGAATGCGCGCCCATTGGTGCACCTGCCTCGGAGGAGTAAACGCCCCCTTTTTTCTAAAGTTGTATCCGACTATAGTAAAACGCAGTAGCAAGGAAGACAGAGGAGGATGAAGAACGAGCAGTAGTATAGTAGTTAAGTAACAGAAGTACAAGTAGTAAAGAAGTTTAATTAGTATAAATATTATTAAAAATAAGGACATGGAAGATAAACTATAGTAGGAGTAGTAAAGAAAACGCAGAAGATGAACGCGTTGGTGCTAGTCAGGAAGACAAAGAAGATGAGTTGATGGTATAAGTGCATGATTTTACTGGAAGAGGCATCAACAACAGTAGTAGTAGTTATAGTAGTAGTTTAGTGGCAGTAGCAGTCCAGATATCTTACCCCGGAAAATCTCTTTTTTGTGCTGCCCTCTGCTGTGCACGTTCTCTCTCTCTCTCTGTCTGTATGTCTGCGTTTCGAACGCTGCTGGTTAATTTCACCGCTCAACGTGCCTTACGGGGGCACGCCTAATCATCTGTTCGGAAGGCACACGTGACAGCTTCGCGCGGGCCTTGACGCAAGTCGACCGTTGTGACGCGACGTCTACGAACGTCACGCGCTCCTGTCGCTTGCACACGACGCGGGCACGTCAATGCCTCGTATGTAGTGAATGCCGCGAGGAACAATGGAGCCAAGCGTGCGTGTTCTCTCTGCATATAACACGCGTGTAACCATGGCAACCCCTGGCTCGACCAGAACGAGCCGAGTCGCGACACATTTCATCGAGGGCTGTTTTTGGGTCGCGGTCAATATACAGGAGCGCGCGAGGGTGTCAAGGAAGGCACGTGCAATACGTGGTCCCGGTCGCGAATGTGGTCGAAAAGAATTGGCGCAATCTGGAAAGTACGAGAACATTCTATAGAAGGCAAGTGGGAACTCCGCCATGTTGCCGATTTCAGCCACGTTTTCTTTTGCCCACGCTCTGATTGGCTGAGAGAAAGGTGTTCCGTCCTCTCGGAACGGTAAAGGGGAAAGAAAAGCGTGCGCGAGAGAGAATGAGACCATTGCCGATTGTCAGCACCGGTTCGCATGTATCACCAGGCGATCGTATGCGGCAGCGGACTGATAACCTATACGTCAGAACGCGCAATTCGATGACGTCAGATTACTCGAAGGCGCGCAACTGCGCGGCAAAATCTCAGCGTGATGTTGCTAATCAATAGAGTCTGTAACCGATCAACGCCTAATCATTCACTTTGAAGCCTACGTACAAAACTGCGCTATTGAAGCCATGTAATGATGAAGGCGTATGCCAGAAATACCGCGTTCGCCACCAGTTCCGAGAAGTACGTCCTCAACATCTTCGGCGAAATGTTTTGATGTTGCATTTAACATTCATCGGTGCTGTGGAAAAAAAAAAAAACTTTTCTTGCTGAAAGCTGCTGCGGCGCTGCCGTTCACACGCGAAATTCGAAGAGACGAGCTTTGAGGCATTGAAAAGTCGTTGAAAACGCGCTAGAAGACGTTGAAAAGACGTTGAGTACCAGCGGTCTAGCTTGTAGTCAACGCTTTTCCCGCCAAATAAACGAAAAACGTATAGTCTTGAACAAATACTGCCGGATTATAAACTGCTTCAGTGCAACTCGTTAGTGTCCCCTCAACTGAGATAGCATCGCGAGAAGCCTATTGCTCTCCCGCGTGCTCCAGTACGTGTACGTATATACAATGTATCGCTGTCCATGACAGTCGACGACGTTAAGCATTCGCCTGGCACTAAGCCACGAAACAATGCTCCCTGTCACAGAAACGAAAATAAAAAAAAGCCATCGCCCTAACGTGCCAAGCACGCGCAGCGAAGGGCATATTGCATAACGCCTCAGCAAAGGGACTGACAACCAAGCCGTAATGTATATATTGTATAAATGAAATCAAGAGCATCTGATCCGCTCGTGAAAATTGCGACGAATAACATCCCCATTCTCTTCACGGGCACCAGCTACGCGTGTCTCTCTCATTATCAGCTTTCTCGGCGGCAAAAGGAAGAGAGAAAAATAGAAAAGAGAAAAAAGAACAAGGCGGGCAAGACCAGAGGCTCTCTAATATGTAGTAATGACGTCATTCCTTTTGACTTTTGAGAGAACCCTCCTCTCTCTCTCTCTCTCTGCACTCTCTATCTCAATGCATCTCTATCTCACACAGTACTCGTCGAAGAGATGCGTGTCTGCCACTGACAAAGAAGACGGGCAAGACCAGAGGCTCTCGAATATGTGGTAATGACGTCATCCCCTTTGACTTAAGAGAGAACCCTCTCTCCCTCTCCTCTCTCTCTCCCATGCACTCTCTATCTCAATGCATCTCTATCTCACACAGTACTCGTCGAAGAGATGCGTGTCTGCCACTGACTCTACTCTCATGCCATGCTCCTTCCCGCCGACGCTCTGGGCTATGCTCTAGAGAAGAACCGTCCACCACCACGGCCACCACGGCGAGGCGAGCGCACGTAATTGACTGTGATGCCGGGAAGTGGCCCGCCCGGCGTTATGCGCTGCGCACGTCTCGCAAGCTCGCAACCGCGCGTCTTTGCAAAACCCGTCTCCTCGCCGCTTCCAAGCCTTCCTCGATGTCAAAAGCACGGTAAAAATAAGCACGCAAGCAAATTAACTTCCCAGTCAGCGAACAAGAAAGAAAGAGAAAACACATTTTGACGTCTTCGCGCGCCACCTTAATACGAATACTCCACGACGCTTGCCCTCTTCGCCATTTTGTTTCCTCCAGCCACTGCTCAGAGAAGGACGGGCTGGAGCGAGGTGGAGGAAGGGGGAGAGGGAGAGAGCTCATCACCGCCGCCGCTTTCTCAAAACAATCTTCAACGTGCCCTGCCCCTTCTCGCGGGTACAGTCGCCCGTCTTTCTCATTTCGCTCTGCCACCGCCAAGGATGCGGACGCTCTGCTGCGACTCGGTTGTTCGAAGACCCGCGCAGCGTTTAACCCCCTCTTCCTCGATCCTTATATACCCGGCTCTCAACGTCGAGAAGAAAAAGAAAAATAAAAACACCAGCATGAGAGAGGGCGACCGCCGTAGCACTCACTACTCCGGCAGCCACCGACAGAAGAGGCAGAATTAGCGCAACGAGAGTCAAAACGCTTTGGCCGAGAAGAAAAGAGGCGCAGCTCTTCAACAGCGCGCCCCACCCAGCTCTCTTCGTTTCCAGGGGGAGGGAGGCGTCGATCTCAACAGGCAAGCGAGAGAAAGCGAAGCGAGCATCGCTGAGGAAAGGGGGAAAGTAATTCCCGGGGGGGATCAGTCGCTTGTCCGTCCGTCCATCCATCGGAACCGAGGGAGGCTAGAGAAGATGCACGCCCCCCCCCCCCCCCCTTCCACCCCGCGAGACAAACCAGTCACGTCAGCAGTGTCCTCTTCTTCAACGCTTGCGTTTCTTTGTGTCTGCTCAATTTTGTAGTTTCGCTTTCTTGTTTGCAACGGCGCATGCGCCTTTGACTCGAAGAAGGGGCAGGAGTCAGCGCGCGCTTTTTTTTAAGAGGACTTAATGACCGGCCCATTACTGGCCGGCGAAGGGAAACCCTGGCGGCTTCTTGGCGCTCAAGTAGGCGAAGGGCAGGGAAGGGACCGCGCCGGCAATCATAACACCCCGCTTGGTCGGGGCGGACGACGCGGCCGCGAGGCGAGCTCAATTGCAAGCGCGCTTGCGCAAAGCCGAAATTCCTATCTGCGAGCGCTCCGAGCGATGCAGCCTTCTTCCGCCCGTGGTGGCCGTGGCTAGAGAGAGTCAACGGACGTCACCTCGCCCATCCATGCCGCCGCATACAATATAAGGCGGTCCGGGCAAGCAAGCCAACTCGACGAAGCCTAGCTCGGTGCTCGAACGCATGGACGGCGCTTGCGTATGCGTACCGAGCAGGCAAATTTGAAGGGGAGCGGTAGAACTGGCTGTCGAAAACAGGCTGGTCGTTCTTGAATCTCTAGAGAGGTGTCAGCAGGTGTAGCTAGCTAAACAGTGACAGCGCGGCCAGCACTAATTTTCCTACCTTTCTTTCAAGATGACGTAAACGACCAGCTACTACTGCTACTGCTATTACTACTGCTACCTACTACTATCATGCCGCGCTGGCCTCTGATGAAAGCTGGAACAGGGCTGTTCAGGGCCGTTATTTTGCAGCGATGCCTTATGCCTTATTCTATTCTATTCTTATCATCCACCAGATACGGCCGCCTGATCGCGTTGATAATGTGGGCAGATCATCACTGTGACCACTGGCCAAGCGCGAAAAGCCTGAAAAAGCATAGAATCGAAAAAGGCATCGCTACAAAATACCGGCCCTGTTCCTCCACTGTTTCGGTGTTGTTCCCTGCAGCTGTTTTCCTCTATAGTCACGTCGGAGGCTGTCGAACTCCCGACGTTCGCCCGTGCACGCCGCATGAAAACAAAAGTACAGCAGAAGAAAAACAAAACAGAGACGTCGAGAAAGGAGGCTGACGAAGAAGGAGGAGAAGGAAGCTGCGCTGATCAAGAAAAGATAGAAATGACGATACCACTCTCGAGGGGACCCGCGAAACACAAACCAGACGCCGCGCTCCAGGCAACCAGCGCCTCCCGCCGCCCCCACGATACGACGGAAAAGAAAGAAGAAATGAAGGAAATAAAGAAAACAACGCGGCTTTCGGCGAGACTCGAGACGGGACGCAAACACGAACGGCGCGCAGAAGGGCAAGCAAGGCAGCTGCACACTCATGCCGACCGTGCTACGCATTGTGAGGTCGTGCGCCTGGCCAAAGAAAGCTGAAAAACAAAACACGCACGCATAAAACGTTGGTACAGTAAAATGGCCAACCAAAACAGAAACAACAAAAGACAATCCAAACAGCAATGAAGGCTATAAAAGAGAAAATATTAATGCCCCCCAGCAGAAGCCTCCGTGATCGTCTGCTAACGTTATGCCAGAAGTGTAGCAGACGGCCCCCGCACTTCTGGCAGGGCCATGGTCGTCTGCTCATCGCGTCCTTCATACCAGAAGCCGAGAAAAGCGTCTTAAGTAAACAAAAACTGTAAGGAAAGCAAAAATGCATAATGCAAAGGCCCAGCACTCCACCACCTCTTCTCCAGGCACACACACACGCACACACCAGAAGACTCAGCATGATCGTCTGCTAGTGTTCTGGCAGACGCTTCTGGCACTTTTGTCATGGCTCTAGCCGTCTGCTAGTGACGAGATTCGTTGTTTTTCAATAGGTTCCTCTTCCCCTAACTTCATACGCTTCCCTTCGACTCAGCGGTATAGTGGTGGTGGCGGCGGCGTTGTTGTTGCCGCTGCTGCGGTTGCAAGTGCCGCTTTTGTTTTTCAATGGATCGACCAGCAGGCCAGCGCCCTCCTCGAAAGCCTGTTTCCTCCCTCCTTGAGGTTTCTGCTCTGGACAGCGTCGCGGCTTCCATATCGTCTGCCAGAATGGTTCCCAACTCCCACCCCTGCCGCTTGTGCCATCCGAACGTCTGTAGCAGTTTGTTCCTCGTCGCTTCTATATATTTCTTCTTTAGCGATGTGCGCAATCACCGAACAAGGCTTTGTTGGGCAGACGAAGAAGGCGAAAGTCTGCGTTCGATGCGTTCACCGTTAGCTTCTATGTCCCTGCTTCGTGGTAAGCGTACTTCTGCGGCTAGAGGTGGCGTTTGGGCCAAGAATACACCACGCCCATTGACGAGTACGTCCGGTAGTCTAAGGAATGCCCATCGCCATATTGAGACGTAACAGACTCTTCCCCCGCCGGGAGATCCGACCTGAGGGTGAGCAGCTGTCATGGTTGCCCGAAGCTTCGAGGTTCCCTTCCGAAATGGCAGTGAGGACCCACTGCAGCTGGGGGTCCCAGCACTCGAGTTATTGCGGCGTTCTTCACAGGAAAACACAAGCACACACACACTCTGCTCGGCGAGACCGAGCGATACGCCTACCGGACGCTGTGAACCCCACATTGCTTTACAAAGTTCTACTCCTCTCTTTCTCTCTCTCTTTTTTCTTTTCTGTCGCGGTCAGCCCTCAGCAAGACAGGAATTAGTTGTGTACCTCAATAACATCGATAACACTTTTTTCATACCTGGAGTTCGTGGCTTAAAATCCACGGCTCAAACCATGCGCATCCTCATTCTGGCTCCTTTTACTACACTTGACCTCGAAGTTGTATTCCCGCAAAATGAGATTCCATCTCAGCAGTCTCCCGTTTTTCCCCCCAACATTTGCTTCAGCCATGCTAGGGGGCAATGGTCGCTCTCGGCCGTGAATTTCGCACCTTGATTATATTCGAGCTTTGGCAGCTCGCCAACATAGTACACGCTCAACTTCACTAGTATTAACTAATATACAACTTAACTAATATCCACGTTAAACAAATGTTGTAATTCCACACCTTATGCCATATACCACCGAGCGGGATCTTTAAGGAAATAAAGGGAAAGCGAGAGACAAGCCCCGAAAGGAAAAGAGAAATGGGTGCCTGTCTACATCTATACATGCATGTGCGTGTGTCTGTGTAGCACACACATACACATACACACGGAAAGTAAGTGTGTGCGTCCTTCACATTCTATTGTCATTGTGCCACCTAATGTATTTTTATCGCCGTCGGTGTGGTCAATACCTTTATACGTATAAGTCACGTGCCGAGGCCTCAACAATAACAACGCTATCAGCAAGGCTAGGCAACATGCGAGTGTGGTCACGCATTTAGACCGCGGCCAAAGACAATATTGCCGGCCGTCGGCTGTAAGTAAAGTGGAATAGAAAACATAGCAACGAAAGAAAGAAAGAAAGAAAGAAAGAAAGAAAGAAAGAAAGAAAGAAAGAAAGAAAGAAAGAAAGAAAGAAAGAAAGAAAGAAAGAAAGTCAATCCCCTGCTCAAACAATCGGCCACGTATATATAAATACATCTCCGGGAAGACAACGCGCTGGGAAGTATTAGTATACAGAGAACGGGAGGAGGCATCGAACGGGGCAGACACGGCTGTAAGCGGAAAAGGGGGGAGGCGGCGTGAGGGGGCTTACCGCGGGTGACATTGACAAATTACCCCCGGATTTGGCTGTATTAACCATCGGCTCCACGGCCCGGGGGAAACGAGCTTCGCGCAAGATAGGAGAAGGAGAGAGAGCGACGAGGGGAAGAAATAGGATGCTGCGAAGGAGACGGGAAACGCCGGTTCTCGGACGAGACTGCAGCTATGGGGAGATTGGGGAGCGAGGGGAGAGAGAATGCGTGGGCGAGAGGGAAGTGGTCGAGCTTTCTTGCTCCCTCAGGTTTTCTTGCTTGCAGCGCGTTTCGATTGGACTGTGCTGGGTTCTTGCGCGTGGAGCCTTCTGGAACGTATACACACCGATCTACAACCGAAGACAATACGAAACGATAATGCGAAACATCTCAGGGTGGACGCACGCAGCGTCCTGCAGTATTGCGGTGAGCCACAGTGAAGAAAGAGCCTCGCATCGTTTTAGCCCCATTTTCGTATACGGTTTGTCGTTTCTCTTCTCCTTAAAGCCTATAAGCAAGCAGCCTATAGGAAGTGTGGCCGGTTTTGCTCCAACGTAAGGCCATATCGGCACTATCAATGTACGACTATGGTCATAGACTGGACAAGAACTGGTCTCGTTTACCGATTTGGCCAACAATCCACACTGTCACGCAGAAACACCATGACCCGGGACGAAGCATTTGCATGCAGGCGTACACAGCTTTGTTCATGCTGAAAATTCACAGCACACGAGCATGCTCTTTGTTTCTCTCAGAAGTCACCGAAAAAAAAACAGTCGCAAATTTTACGTCTCATAGCTTAGGAACAAAGCAATAGTGTGACGAGTTACTACAATCACTAATTCAGTAAACCCTTCGACGACAACACCGCACTACATCTGACCTCGGTGCTGCGTCGCGCTACACTATACGGTACCCGACAGACGCCGACATTAAAAGAAGTCTGCCTCCTCTGTGACGTCAAGGAAATTAGCGAACGTTATTGGCTAGCGCACCTATTCCGATTCTATCCGAGCAGAACGCCGGTGTATTTGTCACGTTGTCATCGACACATATTGAGCAAGCATGAAGCGTGTAGCAGTACTCGGCGATTAGCCCAATACAAGGTGGAAAGTCACGGCCACTGTAAGACCCACTGAGGAACGACGTTACGTAAGAACAACCTTATAGAGCAGGCGAGACAGAGAGAACTTCACGATGAATGAAACATAATGCAGCAATGTGATGGCGGACAGCGAAGCCATCGCTCCAAAAAATAAAACGGTCCGCGGTGATAAAAAGAAAAACACAGGAGAGGGCGACAGAACGAGGCAGTCGGAAAGGAGGGCGAAACGGGACGGATGAGGAATTACGCCGACCATCTTGGGGATGGATTTGGCGCGAGGATTTGGGGCCGACACGTCGGGGAAAGTGCTCACGCACGCGCGGGTCGGGATTGGAATTCCCCAAAGTCCCGAAACCCTGTCTCCCAGCGTACTTCGTCCCTGCTTATTCGTACGACCCCCTTTCCCCGAGCCCTCACCCTGCTCCGAACGCCCGCGTACCACGGAAAGCCCGAGGCCGATCAAGCGAAAAGCGGTCTTCTCCTCCGAACAACCGTGTACAAGACCGCGAGGATTTCTGCGACCCGTGTCCCTTTTTCTTCCCCTCGGAACGCTCGGGAACGTCGATGCTGTTGGACGGGGAAAAATTGGTACGCTGTGGCTTCTGTGCGGTGCAGTATTGATCGATCGATGGATTATATTAACTGATTCAGTGATTGATTGATTGATTGATTGAAGTAATGGTACATGAATTGTTGGCTACCTTCTTCGCGGCTTTCATACAACGAGAGAGAGAGAGAGATATGTAAATGAGAGAAAGGCAGGGAGGTTAACCAGAGTTGAAACCTCCGGTTTGCTACCCTGCACTATAGGAGAAAAAAAGACGGAAAGAAGAGCGGTGACAAAAATAAAAGCGTGAAAAAAAAGGACAAAGGAACGGCATGGGGTCATTGCAGTCTTTCCAACATAACAACGGATTCTCAAACGAACGTGCAGAACTGGCGTTAGGAAATAGGGAAATAACACACGCGTACACGAGAAGAATCGGGCATTGACGCACTTGAATCGAGGACCAGCAGTGTAGTTTTGTGGTTACACTGCTACATTGTCACATTGCATAGTTACATTGCTACATCATACAAATTTGGGGTATTGAAGAGCCCGCCATACCAAAACCAGTGCATGCAGACGCTCCAAGACACTCGATCATTTAACCAAATTTTTAAAACTCGCATTCTGCCCGAGAGAGCATGCGTTTGGCCTCGCTCGCTCGTGCGATCAGAGAACGTGCTTATAACCGCGACATGTGACAACTCGAAAATGCAGTTTCATATATATATATATATATATATATATATATATATATATATATATATATATATATATATATATATATATATACCACAAGAACTAGAAAACAGGAACTCGTGTAGACTATTTCTGCAGATACCATACGAAACGATAAATCACGCGAGAAGCGCACGACCCCTGCAGCACAGGCTTGTACAAAACGTTGCGGTCTCTGCTCACTCAGTTACCAGAACATTTATACAACTGGCCAGCTACACGTGCCGCAGCTCCTAACAATGCGGCGACCGACGTTGACTGGCATTTTCGTAACACCGAACCACAATGCATGGTAGAAAACCTTTCTGAAAAAAAAAATTATTACGATTTTGCAGGCGCACATGAAACCCGCTCGTCTCGGCGCTCAGCGTAAAAAGGCATACGAGTCAGTGAAACCTTCAGTGCGCAGCAACGGTCATCAATCTTCGTGTAGACACCGAAAAAAAAAAGAATAAAAAGAAAAAGGCCATCCGGCGGCAAACGCACAACGGCGATTTGGGTCGCTTGGCTTCATAAGAGGAACAAAGTCGCGATGGAAAAACGGTGTCAGAGATACCGCGAACGCGAGTAGTATGCAAATTAGTGCGCGCCATATGACGCCGGGAGGAATAAGCGATGGTCTCTGTGGAGCTGAAAAAAAAAAATAACAGCAACACTCGAAACAGCCAGTCAGGAAAGTGGGCTGGTGTAGTCGAGTGGCTCGACTGTCGGTGTACGTCTGCACAAAGCTCAATTTGTAAAAAAGAAAATAGTCATAATAAATAACGACAGAAAGAAAACGCCTACAAAGGCAGGCCGACTCCGGAGAGACAAACGGTTACGGAGCGTTGCATACAGGCAGAAACACGTCGTTGGCGAATACGACTCAACGGGTGGTCAGTCATCTTTTCCGCCAACTGCCCGCCGGTCCGTGTAGTTCGCTTTGATGCTGTACTAGGTTCGGTATTTTGAGCGTGCAACACGCACAACTTACCCGGAAAGAAAAGGAAGGCTCTCTGCCTTTTTTCTCCTATACCATGTTTATTAAAGTGTACCTTTCTATCTCTCTCCCGGCGACAACTTCTAGCTAAGAACTTTGAACTAAAAGCCTGGTCAGAGAACTGTGAATCTTGGGATGCTTACGAGAACTATAAAGATTTCGAAAACTAAGAGCTCAGAATGCCATCGTAGAGCTTCGAATCTTAGCTCTTCGAAATGTGAACTCAAAACGTACCTTAGGACGCAGATCTTTTATAGAAGTAATTACAACATATAATTTCAAAACTCAGAAAGTAGAAGCCTTTCTTTTGGAACTCTAGCAAAGCTAGAATTGACCTTAAAATACCAACTTAGACCTCTTAGAAGAACTTACAGATATGAACCTATGTTTATGCTTCCACGACACTAGGCAGAACGAAAAACAACCATACGAATATCAAAAAAAAGAAAAAGCAAAATACGGCTGCCGCATCCTCTCGCACAAGAAGCGACCACAGGAAGACGCACGTTGAAGAATCAAAAGTGAGTTTAAAGAACAAACAAAGGAAGCAAAGGCTTGGCTTGCCCATGCCTCCATTTCTCGCCCACTACACCGTTACTGTCTACCTTAAGAATGCGAAATATTTTTTTTTTATATACGCGATATACCTATATTCAGGGTATTCCAGCTAACTTTAGCCAAGCTGTTCGACGAAAACAAAATATTTTAAACACACAGTGCGAGATAATCTGATATGCGCAACGGTGTTCCGTCACCAGACCTCTCACGAGCAAGCACCATAGGCCTCGAAATCGTGTTTAGCGCCATGTTTTTTTTTTCTTTCAGTCTTCGCCACAATTAGGTGGGACACCCTACATATGGCTCCCTAACATCCCCCAGCATGCAACGCCAGCCCAGCCGCGACGTCCATACATCCACGCACGCACGCGAGCACAAACACGACAGCTGCGGCAGTTCTGATCGCCGCCATGCAGGCAGCAACAACAGTGCTCCCTTCCTTCTCTACTCTGGCTTTCGCCGCCGCATCAACCAGCAGAGCAAAGGCTACGTCGCCGCTTCGCAGTTGCGCGTTTCGCCGCTCCGACAATGGGGGGAACCTACCAGACCTGCTGCTGCCTTCACCATTCTCTCCTCCTCTCTCACACTCAGTGGCCTGTCGAAGCAGTCTTTCTTTTCCCGTCTTTTCTATCTCTCATCATCTGCGAGCGCGTCCACCTCCAATGCGCGCGTCGCAGGCATTCGCCGTCGCGGCGTGCTGCTGCTCCCTTTCCTCCTCGCCACTTCGACTTCCACGACATAATAAATGTAACGCACTCACGCCACGCTGACGGCTACCGAACGGACGAATCGGAAACACCTCCTCCTCCCCCATCTTCCTCTACATTTCCTCCCCTTTTGTTGTCTCTTCTTTTTTCTTTTCTCCGGCCCCTGCGCACACCTCTCACCATAGTCAACTACCTCAACTCCCCCTACCTTGCTCTTGAATCTCTGTTGGCCTCTGCGAACGAAAACGAGTCGGGCTTCCACACGACGGCAGCCGTCTACAGGACCCTCCGCCGTTCGACTACGCGAAACAAAACCAAGGAGGAGGAGGCCTTGCCTAGGCGAAGCGCGACGTACGCGAGATAACCACCAAGAACGCCGCAGCACTCTCGCGGTAGCAGCGGACAATGGTGGCGGCGCAATGAGCATGCACGCATGTGCAAAGCGGCGAGCGGCAGCTAGGCACGCAGGAGGCGTCCGGCATGGCGAACAAGGCGCGGCGGGCAGCCGGACGGACCCGACAACGATTCGGACGGGTGGCGCAAGAAAACACGCCACGCTATGGGAGGTGGAGGGGGCCGGGCGACGGCCGAGATAGCAGACGACATTGCTCAACGAATGGCAGCAGAAGGACGGAACGAACGAACGAAAGAGACACGCTGTTCCGAACAGGCTGCTGCTACTTCTAGCAGCGACGGCAGGCCGCCGTGCGGCTTCGTCTTGGTGGGACGCCGAGCCGAGCCGAGATCAGCCAACCCGGACGCGAGCACGACCAACGAACAGAAGTATACGAACAGACGTACGAGCGGACGTTCGGCCGGCCGGATGAAGCCGCAGCGCGGCGCCGTGGCCTAAGGCGGAGAGGAGGTGGAGCAGACGAAGACATTAGCGTAGCGCATGCGCCCGCAAATGGCCGGAGGAAACTCGAAGAAGGAGAAGACCGAAGAAAGGGAGAAAAGAAGCCTTCGTCATAGCCAGGCATCGTCGTTGACCGTGGCGGCGCTCATCGCATCAGCGCCGCGGAGCAGAAAAAGGAATGGCCATCGGCCCGTGGCTAGTGAGAGAAACATGAAAAAAAGAAAAGAGAGAGAGAAACACCGGGCAGAACGAGCCCATCTTTCCGGCAGCCGCGTCTCGCGGTCCCAGGCCGGCGACGGTGTCGGTGAATGCAAAGAACGAAGCTGGACTGCTTCACCCCCCCTCCCCCGCCCTCCCGCCGGCCCCACCGCCTGCATCCCAGCATTCCCCCGTACCCGCCGCGCAGGCACAGACACACCTCTACATCACATTCGCCAAATCTTTTCTCGTTATGCCTGGAGAGCGCCGGGCGCAGCCGCTCAATACATGCAGGCACGCCCAAAGTGACCCAAGCACCGGAGCAAATCGGAATTGCTGCCTCTTTCTACGTCGCAATCCTCCCGCCTTTCCATCCTTGGCCCCCACGTGTCATTGTGAGTGAAAAATCGTCGCACGCTGGACGTCGGTGAGGGCTGATTGTTTTTGCACGAAACGTTTCGTGTTGTGTTTCAGCGCGCTATCTATGGTGCGGAATATTCCTATTGTTCGGGTACCGGTGGACAACGCTTGAAATATATATATATATATATATATATATATATATATATATATATATATATATCACAGCGACACATACAGCAGGTCTAATAATGTCGGGCCAACATTGGACAACGTTGGCCATCCATTTTGCTACCTAAGAACAATAACGGGGAATGTTTCCATGTTTAGCTGAGACAAGCGTTTCGTTGCCTTAAGTTGCACACATTTTCACTTAAGCCTCGCAAGAACGTACACTCTTCAGAGGCATTTGATTATGGCTGTGGTCAAATTATACGTTGAATGAAAGTTGTGCTCATGAAAAGGGGCCGCATTCGTTAATTTCTTTTTCTTGGCAGAAGAATGTTTATATGGCACTGTGAGTCCACTTAGGTTAACACTGCGCCATAACCATCGGCCAGAATGAACCCTGACGAGCCATTCTTATAGCGCACGAAAGAGATTTTTGATTGCGAACATTGATTTGTAGGGATCGCCCTCTCACGGTTACCACAGTTCGCAGTTACCGCTACACTTTAATTCCCTGACAAGAGCGTTGTTGTAAGGTACAGTTCAGAGTTACAGGGATGATACAAAACAGAGATGTCCGTGAAGGCTTTGTCGCGTCCATATTCCGTGGTACCTGACAGCTGTGCAGCATCAGCAAAACCCAAGCAGACCCACCTGCTGCATTGTGAGCCGGCGCTTTTAACTATATGGCAGTATACTTAACTAAAGGCTTAACTAGAGCACAGACCGGGAAGCTTGGAGAGACGAAGTGTGGGAACAAAGCTGCACTGGACAGCGCAGACAAAAGGAAGAAACAGTAGCGCGAGGCATCCTTAATTTTCCTCCTTTATCTCGCCATTGCCGGCTGGCGCCCGCCTTCCCAGATCCCATTTACTCCCTCCTTTATGAGGCTCTCCAACATTCTCAAAGTATCTGCACCGGGAAAAAAAAACACACAAAAGCAAACGACGCCCTCGAGAGCCGTTTCGAAGCACCCGGGGGAGTGGGCGTAAACACACAACACAAGCAGGAAAAAAAAAAACCTCAAGACGGCCAAAAAGGGCGGATAGGGACTGCGGCAACCCGAACGAAAAGAGGACAACAAACGACCACCGCCAGCAGCAACAAACAAGCAAACAACGCAGGCGACCGCGGACGTAAGTAGAGAGCCGCATCCGCGCCAACACACGCTATACACTTGCTGTCCCGAGCACAAGGCAGAAAAGGAACGTCCGCCACACAGCAACGCCAAGTACTCCGCTCTCCGCGAAAAACCACCGAGGCTGGCAAAAGACGCGTCGCGGGAAGAAGGGGGAAGGAGGCCTGCAAAAAAAGAAAGGGGAACGGCGGGATGGGACAATGGTGAGGTCATCCCATCACCCATCCGGGGCCACCATCACCACCGCCAGAGGGGTTCCCGGACCGGGCGCACGCGTTCCCCATTAATCCATTTACTACCCCGCGCGGTGGTGGCCATCTCCCGCATCCCCTTTCTTCCCCGTTCTGCTTCCCTGCAGGCGCGCCAGCCTCCTCCCTCCCTACTATACTTTTTCTCACTTCCCCCGCCCGCCCGTCCGTCCGACCGGCAAGAGAGCATCGACGGTTCCCTCAATCGGTCATTACCGCTTCGCCTCCTCCGATTCCTCCCCTCGATCCCCTCTTCTCCCCCAAATGTCCGCCTCTCCATTTCTCTCCAATGTTTCCTGGGCATTGTGCTGCGTCACGCAGTTCTTGTGTTAGCGTTGTTCTCGTAACGGCGCTGCCTTAGAGAGCTGGGGCGCACTCGCGAAGGAAGCGGGGGAATAGGGGAAAACAACACTGGGGAAGAAGGGAATGGCGCACTCCTTATGTACGTAGCGGAGGTGTTTGGCCCGGGTCATTAGCTAAGACGTTCGTTCGCTACACGTGCTGAGGGGAGGGTCCTAGCCGCGGGTTGTCTTATTTACAGGGCTAAGTGTAAGTGCCGTACGACTGGCGGTAATATACGTTCGGGAAACGGTGAAGGGAAGGTTATACGGTGCGGACCCTGCGGGGGCGAGTAGCGCGGGGAAATAAAGGAACCGCGAGCTCGATGTCTCCGCTACTGTAGCAATCACACGAGACCGTCTGTGTCACCTTCTGTATCCAGGCGATTTTTCCTCGTTAGACACAGGAATGAGGAAGGACAGGTCATTTGGGGAAACCAGGGAAAGCCGTCGACCACCTTCATTTAATGTGCCGCCTACGTTCAGCAACTATTGCAACGGCATTATTTGAAGTTATTCACATTTCTAAATCGATAACATTCGCTTCGTATTACAGTCGAATTTCAATGCGTGAGCATTAGAAGTGGGGGAATTGTATATGTGTGTGAAGTGGGGAAAGCAGATGACGTGGCAGAGAGTAGATTGGAGAAATATTGCCGCGCGACTAACCGCTCGAGGCAGTTTGCGTGTATTCGCGGGCTTCTCTAATGCTTTGATTTGCATATTTTTAAAGTTTGGCTCAAGTTACGCGGGACAGCCGGTATATAGCGCAGCTGACGACGAACGTCCGCTCCCAACCACCGCCAGTTGCACTTCGTTCCTCGAAAAGGCAGGACATGTGTCGAGAGAACTCATGAACAACACTTTCCAATGCGGTGAACGCGGTGTAAACCATGGATCCGGCAACTCAGAACAAGAGAAGTGCGGCCAATGGTAACGCTTTTCTCCCACATTCACCCCTAAAGCGACATTGAATATATCTTTTTCTGGATGCATTCTTTTCCCCCATCTAGTCGGTTTCCTGCCTGTCTTGTTAATGTTTAAATCTTTTTCGCGTGCTTTTTCGGCATCTATGCACCACAATGTCTAGGAGCAATGCGTTGAAGTAGAACACATGCATATGAAAAAAAAAGTGCATATGCACGATATGCAGTCACAAAATACAACAACAAAAACAGCACGTGAGTACAAGTGGAGTGCTCGCTTCGACATGTAATATACAAGTGGTGTCTCCACGGTTGAAAGTAACAAAAATAAAGAATAAATGTATCCTTCTTTATTATGATCTCTTTCTTTCATTTTTATGGGTGGCCATAGAGAGCGTCCGGCACTTCAGTCGAGACATACGCAACGAGCCTACAGCAAGCCAGGACTCCGCGACTAACTGCGAGGGGATGTGACGGGAGGTCATCATGGTAACCGGAAGGAAGGAACCGGAACAGGAAGTGACGCGACGCCGGACCCCGCCTCTTATGTGCCTCGGAGTGAAATCGTACTCGCTATCTGAGTTCGTGCGCTTCCCAGTAGAGGTCGTCTCCTGCGTAGTTTTTTTTACGGCGGCGGCAAGTTCCGCTTCCGGTTATGCTTTTCGAAGCTCGCTCATATAGCCCAATGGCTTCCGGAGTCCTTTTAGTTTCCTGCATAATCTTTTTTTTTCTGTCGCAATATTTTTTTCTTTGCGCTTACCGACGGTCGCTCTTTGAAAGTGAGTAGTCGCAATATTACTTACGATGCCAGAACCCCTTCTAACAAAAATGTAAGTTAGCAACGAAAAATTGTCATGCGCATCTGGCTAATTAAGCTCGTGGTGATACTGTATAGATTATTTTAACTATGGCAACGTATACATCGATCATCTAGGGAGCCCAGAAGAATGTCGATAAACTCTTCTACGGGAACATACTCTTTTGAAAGGCGGCAACATGAAATCGAGCAAGCCGGATCAAAACAAAATAACGACAAAGAAGTACAACGTAAGCACGACGAACTGCTCAAACATTAAACCAATAAAACCTCTTTAGAAAAACTAAATATGACATTTCTGCAAAAACAAATCTGTTTATCTTCGAAAGCAACTCACATGAATGGTGTACGTTTAATATTTCTCTGGGATAGAAAAAACTGAAGATAACAATTCTAGTTTTACTACAACTAAGTTTCTGATCGTATATTAGTTACTGGGTGTTTGTTAGACTATAGGTTGTTTTTTACTCGCCTGTGGCAGATAGCGTGCTTGTAGTCCTTGAGCTGGACTACTCATAGCAACGGATATTATTCGCATGAGAAATCGAAATGCATAATAGTCTAATTAACAAACGTTCACTAATTAACTTTTCGATTAATCACTTTACGATACCTATTTCAATTTACTCATTGTAGCTGGTGAGCTTGCGAGTCATATAGACCTTGGAACGAATTCTTAGGTTCGCACGGGTTACGATATGTGCGCCGTCAAACTTGCGCCAAAAATGCACTGTTGTCCCACTTAATTTTTTAATAAACCGCTGTTTTGTGCAGTAAATCACGAAAGTACTGGGAACTCGAACGTCACGTATGTCGCCGCGCACTTTGGGAATGGATACCTGTGACATCGTGTCATCCGGAAAGTTCGTTTCAAATGGATACACCTTGTGAGCTCACCGGCTGCGATTAGCAAATATATGTGCCGTAAAGTAATTAATTAGAACTAACTAGCGAAATTTCATTAATGAGTATATTATAAATTTAGATTTCTCGTGCAGGTGGCGTCCGCTTCTTTCAGTAATCCAGTTCAATGATTAGAATGCGATCTGCCGCAGACGGTTTGTAAAAATTCTGGTATTTTAAAAAAAGACGCCAATTTTTGAGACCACCAGGCATATCTATGTGACGGTTCGGGATCATTCAGCAGGACGACCACGATTGAGAAAGCGCGCGCGACTAAGAAATTAAACCCAGTGTTCGGGTTGACATCACGGCCTTTTCGTCACCGCTTGCAGAATACCCCAGGTTTCGAAAACATGCCGACTGATCGCAGATTAAGTATTTGCTTTTATGCTGATGCAGGGTGTACTATATAGAACCATCGGGAACGCTCTTCCAACGAATGCGGCGTCGTCTGCTTCTGCACCTTCTGCTGCTTCGCGTCACTCCAGCAGCACCAGACGCAACAAGCGGAAGCCGTCTGTTTCTAGTCTGGCACCTCCTTTTCTTTCTTTTTTCTTTTTTTCCCCCTGTCGTTTTACCTTCTGTTTTCGTCCATCGCAGACACTGAGGCCACTTCCGGAGGAAATCGACCCGCTTTTCCTTCTCCACGGAGTACTTGGCGCCTGCTGGCTTTTTTACAGCTCGTAAAACTGGAGAAACGAGCGTCTGACTACCCGTACATACAGCCCTCCTCCCCACGCGACCACCATCCCCTCGAAGCTTCTCCCCCCATTTTTCTCCGTGCTTTCTCGGTTACGAGTGTCCACAGCAGCAGCAGCGCCAGCCGCCCGAAGCGAGTCGGTGTATGTTATACTCGGACACGCTCTTTCAAAACTCTATCAAAATCCCATGAACGAGGACACAAAAGAGTGAGAGAAAAAAAGATAACCAGACGAAGGATCTCGAGAAGGAGAAGAAGGGGAAACGGGCGGCTCCAGCGGGGGGCCATTACTCCAGTGTTGCCATCTACCTGCAGTACGGCGAAAGCTATAGAGATCTTTAGAAATAGCGAACCTAAGCAGCTGGGTAGAACCGAGAGTTTCGGCTAGTTGGCTTGCAGTCGTTATGGTTAAAATATGACATTCACATTAAAGTTAAATATTTACATCAAGGCAATTTTTTCTGCGAATGTTTTTCCCGCAATAAATTGTCGTCAGTCAGCGATCTTCCTTTGTAATAGACTGCTGTTTGTCTGTCGTGTTTCTTTAAGCACAATGTAAGCAGCTTAGGGCTTGGAAAAAAATATATATCGTCAGCGTCGAACGC
Source organism: Dermacentor albipictus (assembly GCF_038994185.2). NCBI lineage: Eukaryota > Metazoa > Arthropoda > Arachnida > Ixodida > Ixodidae > Dermacentor > Dermacentor albipictus. Next base: position 30,552,851 of record NC_091827.1, read on the forward strand.
ATGCGCATCATCCCAACTCTGTCTGGGTTCTTCTGTGCGCTGCTTTCGTTCTTGTGGATCTGGTAGCAAAGCCTACTACTTACTTTGCATTCGAAATGTCTAGGAGCACCAAAAAAAAAAAGAACTGCATGCAATACGCAAGCCGGCTTATAATAGCCTTTTCAGTAAGAACGTCGGTGGCACACAGCCATGCGCACAGCGTAACCCAACCTAACTTAAGCTTGGGTTCTTTAGTACGCCGGGCCGACAACGTGCCATAACGATTGAAATTGTCCTTCGCTGTTTTTCCTCAACGTAACGATAACGAGAGTAAGGGCTCGGTCTTCTGTCCACCGCTAATCCTCCCATGGTCCATATCCGTCGAACAGACGGGGTCACGAACAGATTAGCAACGTACAAATGGCGGGGCCTTCTGCTATACGTCCGAGACGCAGCAGACGAGACGGTATACTCGTCGTCTGCTGGCTGACGAAGCACTTAGCATCGCCTACAGTGCACGTAAACGCGGTGTAGGATAGACACATTGGAACACTGAACACCGGTACAAGCATGCAAGAATGTAAATAAAATAAAGAGGCACAAGAAAAGGCACGAAGAAGGGAAGAGAGAGAGAAGCGTGAGAATGGGAAGAGTGGAACTATAAACCACAGGTTCTAACGCTGCTCGCTCTGTATGCGGGAAGCAGGCGGGGTCTGTGGTGCGTGTGGGAGAGTTATACGACCACTCCGGAGGTGCTTGGCTGAGAAAAGGCGCGCTGCGAGCGTAGGGAAGTGGGCCGAATGTGTGTATACGGCTTCTCAAAACACCATAAACGTCAGCACCTCGAGCGGCTAGTTAGGGGGCGCTCACGCGCGCGTGATGCCGGTGTAATGATGACGACACTTCCGCTCCCGTCTCCGGTTTACTGCCGCTGCTTAACCGCAGACAGATTTGACAAACATAAAAAACGAGCGGCCGGATGCGAAAGACCGAAGTACTTGCAAGTCTGGGTGGGTTTTTTTTTTTGTTTAATGCTTTCTGTCTGGTTTCTGTTTAATGCTGTTTTTTTTTTTTTCAGATAGGGCGCTATGATTTGTGCAAGGCATTATTACCAAGACTGACGTCTCAAACGACCTTTTCGATTTTTCATCACTATACCCCGCGTTCATCCCTCCCCCTTCCCATGATATACTGAGGAAAATAAAGGTTCACACACTGGATTTAGGGACCCTCGCCACAACTGTTACTCTTTGTATTTAATAATGCGTGTTATCATCATCACATCCTCATCATCGTCACACATGGTGGCAACTCGTATACAACAGCTGCTGAGAATTTGCGTATGTCATGATCATTACTAAAGTCCCGTCACGTTTCTTTTTCGTTTTTTTTTCATTGTTATGCACCCAACCTCATGACAGTTCAGCAGGATGAAGCATTACTGTTCACAGCTTTGTACATAGGTCTCGCGTCTTAAATCCTTCGACAGACCGTGCTTCTCGACAAAAGAATGTCATGCGACCCACGGCCCAAGGTAAAGCCTTCGAAGTACAGGAAAGCAGGGCTAGATTACCCGGGCCACAACCCGGTGCCATTACCCGGGTTGTGCCTATACCCGGGCCCAACCGAAGCGTATATGGCAAACAGTCGTTTTCTTATCACAGCGATTCTCCATTAAATGGCAGCACTGCACGCAGCTAATCTATACGCCAGGGAATTTCTCGAATGCGAAGCGTATGTTCTGGAGAGCATGACAGAAAAAACTGGCTGTGGCTTAGCTAAGGTTAAGCCCAGGATGCGAAGCATACTAGCCTTTATTTTAACGCGACAGCGTTAAGGAGCTCGTGTCGCAGAAAAGCCGGTGTCGTCGGCGTCGGCTCAGGCGTGCGGCGCTTGCTCAGGCGCACATTTCGTTGTCGCGCCGAACGCTGCGTTGCTCGACGCTCACCGCGTCCGATGCGGGGCGCGTAGTAGCTGCGCCGTAGCAAAGCCACCTAGAAACAGTCTCTGTAGCACGCCGCCACCTTCGCTTCTCATTCCAACGAGCAGCTCTGTCTCCAGGAGGCATCTCACCTCGTGAGTGTCTAGCAGAGGCAAGCGCAGATGCTTATATACCGCCGCGACGCCGCGAGCGACGGCGCGAGTTGGAGCCCCTTTTCTCCTCTGTCGTGACGTCATGGTGTCACGTGGTCAGCCTTGAAGGCGACGCCGCGAGCGACGGCGCGAGTTGGAGCCCCGTTTCTCCTCTGTCGTGACGTCACGGTGTCACGTGGTATTGAAGGCGACACCGCCGCGCCTGAGGAGCTGGGTTGAGCTCTAGTAATATGCTTCGCACAAAAAAAAAAATTAAGTAAGACGGTGCTGCGGCCCACGCCCTTCCCATGCACAGTGGCTCTGAGGTAACCAATCCATCCGGCCAGAGCGCAACAGAACGAGCTTAGAGGTTTTTAAGGGCGCATAAGCAGGGTATCAAAAGCCACTTACGGTTACGAACGACGCCCAGTGCGGTGTGCATCTCAGGCCGACGTAATCTGAGGCTGTTCACCTCACGACGTCACACCGGGTCGTCGAAAAAGGAGGCCGGTATATACGTGCCTCGCACCGAAGCCCAAACGGCGACGAATACCTCAAGAAGGTCGCGGGTGTCAACCGTAGATACGATCGGTGATCCCCACATCACGACGCCTGCAGCTTCTGCAGTGCATCCCTTTTTACACACGCACAGCGCTAGCAAAATATCCCGCGATAGCCGCACATCTGGTCTAGCTCCGTTTTCGCCGGACGTCGTTTTCATCGCAACGACCACGGACCATAAACTCCGAACGCGACGCGCTGTTGTGACCGCCAGCGGCGTCATAAAATGCAAAGAAGGCGCGAAGTTTATCGGAGACGCCCGTTATATACGCGGAGGAAAACTAACAACGTTTTCGCGTGCGATGCTTCGTACCATGCACATCGTCTCGCCAACTTCGTGTAATGCAGCGAAGGCCACGAGGCTTCGTATCAGCCATTGGAGACTAAGAGTGCTTTCTGTGCCCTTTCTTGTGCGTAAGTAATCTTCCCAATCGTTGGAGCGCACACGCTGAAGAAATCGACGGCCAAAGTTTGTCTAGGAAGAAATAAGAACGGGCACAGGTCTGGGGGGGGGGGGGGGGGGCACCTATGAGGTCACCGACGTTTGCTCCAGGGAAGCGTTCTAGCCCATCGTTGTTGGGACGCGAAATTTAAAAAAATTGTAACAGCGCAAACACATGCAACCACAAAGTAACAAGGACGAGACACAAGCGCTGAACTTGTTACTTTGTGGTTGCATGTGTTTGCACTGTTACAATTTTTAAGTCAAGCATGTACCAACTCGCCCGGAAAGTAGTTTCAATGGGACGCGAAACACTGGAAAGCGAGCCAACGATAATTCGCGACCTTCATGCATAGAGCACTGACGCAAGATTATAAGCAGGTCAACTACAACACCCCCAGTCCCACGATTTTCCAGCAATGGACGGGGCCTAAAGCACATACGCAGAAAGAGAATACTCTATGCTTTATATATATAGAGAGTCTCGTGGATAAAGACGTCTCCCAGGAGTACTCAAAGAGAGCCCTCACGGAAGACCTTTGCGGGACGGCTTCGTCAGCACAACCTTAACTTGTACTGTCGAAGTTCCCTTTCCCACTTCTATCTCCCCATCCAGCCAAATTGGTCACCACCGCCGCGGTGGTCTTACCCGTTTATTATACATATTCAACAACACAAAGTACAGTCGGCGTCGAAAATTTATGAACCGCGGGTTCTGAGAAAAAAAAATATCAATTTTTCCGCACCCGAGTCGGCGTCGACCAGAGGAACACCAGCTCTGGGCAATGGAGGAGCGCTTCGTTTAGCTTTCTCTTACGGTTGGCTAAGGGTGCCCATAGCTTTCGCTTCACTGCATAGATTTGTCGGGATGGAGTACAAAATGGCGCCGCACATGGCATATCGGAGGAGACGTCAACGAAGCTTGCACAAAGAAAAAGGTTTTCTCTCAATTCGTCCTTCCTTCGAATGCAACGCACGTGGCAACCGACGACGTCTAATTATGCTTACAGCGCACGCGAAGCACTAATTAACTGGGAACCACGTGACACGTATAGTCAGGATGACGGGGCGCCGTGAGGTTTTATGGAGGTCAACCCTCGGCCAGCTGGAGTTATTGCGTTTGCGGACGTTTCTCTATACCAGTCCCGCGAAACTAGAGCTCGTATTTTACCCCCGTTTTCTCGAATAAAATTCAGCTGCTCACGGCAGGAAACCCAATGCATTCGGGTTCCTGCCGTTAGCAGGAACCCGAAGAAGCAAACTAGCGCCATGGCGCCATAGTTTGCTTCTTCGTTCGCTTGTTCTTCTCTCCATACACACGAATTCGTCGTGTTGACCTTAAAAATCCGCGATATAAAAGCAAAGGGAAAAGAGCCTAACGCCACGTGTCACGCAACTATACGAGAGAACACTTAATTAGAATTCGGGTCTTAACCAAGGCTGGGAGTCCGCCCGACGGCGCCGCGCCAGGTCGAGTGTTCGTATCGTCAAGGTTACATCTGCTTAAAGGCCGTCCGAGTCGGATTCTTGCTACATTAACGAAGGGCGATCAGCCTCTACCTCACAATTACGAAAAAAAAATAATAGCGTGCAGAAAGCTAACCGAAAGGATGCACCGTTCCTTCAACTCCAACGCGCAGATGATGCTATAGATGCAAGAAGCTCCGGATTGTCAAGGTTACATCTGCTTAAAGGCCGTCCGGGTCGGAATCTTGCTACATTAACGAAGGACGATCAGCCCCTGCCTCACAATTACGAAAAAAAGAAAGAAAATAACGTGCAGAAAGCTAACCGAAAGAATGCACTGTTCCTTCAATTGCGGACTGAACTCCAACGCACAGATGATGCTATAGATGTAAGAAGCTCCGGATTGCTTCTGTATATATATAACTGCCCTTCTTCCTTGTCGTTTTTGGCCATCGCTGTTGGATGACGTCGTGTGCAGTTTTCCCTTCACTGCTGCGGTTGCCGTTGCACGAAGGCAGCAGTTCTTCGCTGCGATCGAGTGTGCAGAGCGCGCCTGACCCATGCACCGCGGACAGTCGTGCGTCTTAAAAAAGTTCGCGGCTACAGATTTAGGAGGCTGATTGCCTGCCGCGCGATCGGCAGCTTGTGTCGGCGAGCCTTTTTAAGCCCCACTTGGACTTCTCGTACCCCCCCCCCCCCCCCCCACCCCGGCTCTTCGATTCAAGTAGAGCGACTGACATAGCAGGCTGCGCATCGCACATCCTATACAGACGGCCGCGCGCCGCTTATATAGAAACAACTGCGCCGAGACTCAACGACCCTGCGACCAACCGACCATTCCTATCTCGATCTCTAATCTCTCTTTCTCTCCTTTCTTTCTTCGCTCCAACGACGAGACGCCCCCTGGTGAGCGGGCGAGGAAACAAGCACCGACTTGGGGATTCCAGTCTATACCACATCGGACGGCGCTTCGAAGAACTGCCGCGTTACCTCCGCCTCCCCCCCCCCCCTCCCCTGCGATTTTCCCGCCCCACGAAACCCCCGCTGGGCGAGCATGCAGAGAGGAACGCAGCGACGAGTGTGTGTATATATGGCGCGCTGACCATAAAAATTCTCGACCCGGAACGACTGCCGCGTGTACGAGAAGGAATTAGACGAGAACAACGCGAAACCGGCGATCCGTGCAACCGCAACCAACTAACTCAGCCGACTTTAGTATACAAGGAACTCCGCCCCCCACCCCTCCAACCAGCTGAAGTAGCAGCTATACCCGGGAAGTACAAAATCCAAGAATCAAGTACAAATAAAGAAGGAAACTGAATACTTGAGAGGCAAAAAAAAAATGAAAACAGCTGCAGAGTTGCTAGAAGCGAAAGGAGGGGGGCGAGGTGAAGACAAGTAACACAACTGGCCCGACCTACATGCATGTAGCGATCTAGAGAAATAAAAAAAAAACAGAGAAATATAACAAACACTCCTGACAAACGAGACCGGTGCATGTTCGACAACGGGGTTCAAATGCGGGTGATCACACGACATCGTACTAGCGTGGCATCGTATAAGTATACTTGCCCGAGACGTTGTGCACAGGCCAGCAATCACAGCCGAGTAGAAGCCCGTACGGGTTGCTACGTTATACATCGTTCAAGTTCGTGTTTCGAGTGCTGCATTTCAATGCGTGTTTCAAGACAAACAACGTTCACATGCTCGATGCATGTGTCGATACCGGTGCGCGTTATGCCTTGCAGAGAGTGAGTGAAAAACTGTATTAGCCCTAGATTCGCTGGTCTTCTGCGGTCTTCAGATGGCTTCGTCCCATCTCCTAGCACAACGGTCGGTTGCCCGTAGTCCAGGGCTCCGCTGGATGCTGCTGCCAGTTGTGCTCGCCGAATCAGACCTTCTTGGTCGACCCGGCGATCGCTGGAGAGCACTCCCTCCCATTGCTCCCATTGCAAAGAGAATTACTTGGATTGCTTCTCGATTTGCCGTGAGTCGAGTCATTCATTCTTTTTTTTTCTTTTCCCAGTGCTCGCACCGGGCAGCATAAAAAAAAGGGGCTGGGGGGGGGGGGTTAAGACGAAACGGCTGGACAGATCGACACCGTACATAAGAGAGCTATTGCCATCATCGGTCCAATACTGAAGAACCGACTCCTATATATTATTACGATATTATCGGTAGATACCCGAGAGACGAGCCGCCGTGAGAACGACGACGAAGTGGGTCTGTGCCCTTGGCGCGAGTGAATGTCGGCCTGGCGCTCTGGCTCCAGTCTAGTGTAAATAGCCTGTAAATAGCCTCTTTTGTCTGTGTCTTTCTACACGTAACATTCTGGTGGAGATGCTGGGTAACGATCCCAGTACCTCTCTCGTAACAATATTAAACTTGTAGTAACTCTACCACGTGTTTTTTCACGCGTGTAAGATGGTACCGACTAGCAAGTATTGCAAAGGTCCGGAAACGCTTGTAAGCTAGGTTACCCGAATGCCACAAGTTGGATCTCCCGAGTGCGAGACCGGCGTCATCGACGTCATCGCGACGTCATCACACACACGAAAATTTGCTGACGCCAGGTGTCGCGTTACAAGGCTTACTTATAACGACGATTTTCCATTAACAGCAACAAAAAAAAAAGTTAGGAAAGCGCTGCGCGCATTTCTGCTAACTGCGCTCGCATGCTGCATAGCCGCAACGGTCACAGGAAAGGCGCGCGATCCGGTGTGCCATGACGTCATGGCACCTCCGCCTCCTTGGTACCGAAAATAGTTCGTGAGGTACTTATTGTAAATTATTTAGTTGCGCTCTGGCAATTCTCAGCATTTCTTCTGGGATTCGCAGAGTTTGTACTCTCGTTCAATTCAAATAATAATAATAATAATAATAATAATAATAATAATAATAATAATAATAATAATAATAATAATAATAATGGTAATGACGATGATGATGACGACGACGAGTCGAAACTGTCTTATCAGAGCTCGCTTAAAGTACACCACCGGACGAAGGTATGCTGCATTCTCCCTGCGAGTGATGTTCAGTCAATACACCCTTGTCCTGATGTATTCAAACCCATCCTAAATAGGACAGCGTGCTTCCTAATCTTATCATCGTATCGAAACCTCTGGCTACTTCCACAGCGCTCTGCAACGTGAGCCTGTAAAATATCAGACAGACCGGGCGTTTGTTGTCTACTCAGTGTGCGGCCCTGTTCCTACTCCACTACGCATACCCCTATCATATTATGTTTCAGCCGCTGGTGGCGCGGTCCTTGACTTGAAGTTTCTTTGTTATGCTCAATTTGTTGCTCTTATACATGTTAGCAAACGAGTACAATGTACGCTTCTCTTTACGGATGCCGGATACTTATAAACAAGAGTCTTATAAACAAGAGCCTTATAATCAAGGGCCTTATAAACAAAGGCGAAGGAATACGTTCCTCACGGCAAGAACACAAAAGACAACGAACGCGTTCAAGGATGTCCGAGGTGCCTATATGAAAGCAATAAGCTCCAACCGAATGGACACAACAAACTGAGAAACAATCCCACTCACAAACAACCTCCATCGCTACCCGCAGCGTATTCTTTCTATACGAAGCCAAAAAAAGTCACAGACGACGTCTTTCACGAGCCTTCACTGGTTGGCACCGGACAGCTTGTTACGAAGTCAGCTGGCCTTCGAAATCGGTCCGCGAATAAGTGTAAAGGCCGCGCGATGCCTACGGATCACGGAGCCCATTGAAATTAACGAGAATGCCTGACGCGAGCGAGGTCGCGCAGACGAGGCTCTCTCTCTCTCTCTCTCTCTCTCTCTCTCTCTCTCTCTCTCTCTATATATATATATATATATATATATATATATATATATATATATATATATATATATATATATATATATATATATATATGAGCGTCATATATATGACGCTCATGACGCTCATACGCTCATGACGCTCAGCGTCATGAGCGTATATATATGAGCGTCATATAAACATGAGCGTCATGTTTATATGTATAAGTGCTCTTCTTGGAATCATGTTTTCCAAAAGCGCCGTATATGCACACACTTAGGGCGCACAAAAAGGCTGCGCAGAAGCAAGCAACCTTCGCGAAAAAAAAATTTGCTAAAGTTTAACGTAAGCCGGAACGGCGGGACACCATTCCAAGGTATCGCGTTTTCCCGGATTACTCGAAATCAAGTGGAAAGGAGCCTTAATCCCATAAGTGCGTGTATATGGGAAAGAAAAGACCGCGAGGCCAAGCTACTCATGTCCAGGACGCCGAAGTCGACGGCGCAGAAGAAAAACACAATGCACCATCGTAGATACCTAAAATGCGGTTTCAAAAAAAGAAAGAAAGAAAGATGAAATAGCATGCGCAAGCTCTGGGCCAAGAAGACAGGACCGAAACAACACAATAAAGTCTGCGTCATTAATCTCCGGTCACGTGAACAGTAGAATTGGCGACTGTCGCGAATAAAATAGCTTCGATTAAAAAAAAAGAGAGAGAGACAGAAAGAGATGGTGGTTGCTTGGTGGTTCTGTACGACTATCGCTGTAGGTGGCTGTTTATGCACCATACATGTGGGAGAAAGAAAAACGAAAAACGAAAAGGCAATTCATGAGGCCTTGGTTCCGACTCGGCTACGGGGATTAAAGGATCCGGGTTTTTTTTTTCCTTTCTTCTATACAAGCTAACACGCGTAAATACGTACACGACACGGTGTGTCCGAGAATGGTCTATGCTATCATACATATATACGCGAAGGGCCAGGCATTATAGAGGGTCGCGTAGGACTGCGACGACGAAGGCAACAGCGACGATGCTGCGACTTCCTCGACAAGACGCCGAGAGAATGCAAGAAAAAAAAAGAAGGAAACAAGAAAAGGAGCGATGTAGATGACATCGAGCGCAGGCAGATAGTAAAGCTCTCCAAGCGAGCCCTTAATCCCTTCCGCCCATTAGCAACGAGGAAGTGAACGCTTCGAGATTTCTGGAGATAACACAAACCACGAGTGTAGCGACTGTAAAGCAAAAGAGCAGCCCGAGAAGTGGTATACGTATATACACGCTACACGTGGCCGATTCAGCTGGAAACACGTATACCGGGGTGTTTAGCATGCACTTTCACGTTTGAACGTGTAACGTGAGTCTTGCGTTATTCGAGTTTGAGCCTGAACGCTGTTAGCGCAGCCGTTTAACTTGGAACCGCGGGACCGATTAGCGTTGCTTGGCGACATCTAGGTAAATCCTAACGTACTTAGCACTATAATGAGAGGCAGAGTTAAAAAACAAATACTTTAAGGACGCCTAAGCTTCGCCTTTAAGGGTGGAATGCGAGAGCATTCAAAGTTCCCCGACTGCTTCTCAAGCTTCCAGGCGACTGCAGATAGTATAACCGTGACGTTTACCGGGAAGCAATGGCGGCGAACGCTATGCAAGAAGGGCGAGCGGGCGAGCTGTCTGGTAAAAACACGGCTTCTTGCCTGGATCGCGGATGGGTAAAGCCCCTTAAACTTCGTAAAGTACTGCCACGCTTTGACGAATGCCGCCTCCTCCTTGCGCGCTCTGGCCGAGGCCGACGCGGCGTTGCTATTGGCCTAATACCATCACGTGGGCCCTCGTGTCTTGCATCAGCGCCATTTTTGCTCGAGGAGCGTCTACGGAGTGGCGAGGAGCGCATGTTGGCGCCGTTGCTACGCTCGAGCAATGTAGGCGTCGCCACGGTCGAGGTGGGAGCGTGAAAGAGAGGAGAAACGAGGAGGAGTGAAGGCGGAGAAGGAGAGTGTCGCTACTTTACGAAGTTTAAGGGGCTTTACGGATGGGCGGAGGCGAGCGCCATCTGGATGGTGCTGTTGCAACGAACCGGGCACAGCGCGCCGCTGTAGGAATGGTAGAAACGCTGGAAAAAGGGTCTCATGTTTGTGTTTCCGCGTAACAGAATTATGTTTTCTGGTATATTCAAATTACAGTCCGACGCTATCGTGCGTGTAAGTTGTGTTTACGTTGTACTTCACGATTTTTCTGACGTATCTTACTTTGAGGAATTCAATTAGTGCAGTAACGCCCCTGCACCACGCGGAGGGCCTGCATGCGTGGTTATGGTTCCGAATACTTTTTTCATTAAACGACGTCAGATGGAAGACGCAGACACCGGGTAGCACCGCAGTATCACTACAAAATAATGTAAAGTGAATTTATCACATCATCATTGTGCGTAACCATTGTGTGCACTGAGTATATCGATCATATTATATACGTGACAATTAGTTTATGTGCACCTGTACGTTTCTGTGGGTATATGTAGTTAAATGTTAGTGAGTGAGAACTCTGACACTACATTTAAAACGTGCCGAGTATACAATACTTCATATATGTCATCATCCTGGTGGAAATGTGCCGTGGCTGTGACTCAGCGTTCATGTCGTCTCTAGTTGAAATAAACCTTTCTTTCTAAACACGCTGTCGCACTAAAAGGGGAGCGGTGGCACAACGCATGCAGTAAGTACGGCGCGTAAAAACGACTCAAGCCCGATATTTGCGCACGTATAAACCTAGATCAATAAAGGGGCCGACAGACGGAGTAGCATACTGTAAGAAACAGGGATCCGGTGCCTCAGAGAGGCTGGCCTACGTTTTGATAGGTGGGCCTGTCTTTGTCAAAGGCCTGTGGGTTGACATTCGAACGACGCAAGTGGGCGAGACTCCTGCGGCTGCACAAGAAGGTTGAGGTTGTTTATTCTCCACGTGTTGTTGTCAAAGTACAATGCACGTGAACGGCTAAACGGATGCGTGTAAGCATCCGCAGCAGCTGCGCGGAGCAATCGGACTCTCGCTTTCCTATAAATCTCCGAGGACGGGAAGAAAGTGCCGCAGAATAAATCAAATACGTAAGGATACGGTGATATTTAAGGCTTTTGGTTTTTAGCGCACAGGATGCAAGAGCGACGCAGAAGCACAAACACACGGCGATGTTTGTGTGCGCCGCTACATGTAAGCCCTCTAGTATGGGGTACACCGGCAGGCCCAACCTGCAACAGGGTTTGAGTACGGGCTAGCTGGTATTCCATTGTTTCAAACATCGACGAAGAAGACACAGCGCTTGTCTTCGTCGTTCTTTTGGTCCCTGTCTATGTATACGCGCTGCGAGTGATGTCTGAACCAACCTGCAAATCTAGCTACCGAAGCCCTACAACTAAGCGTTGCAAGCTGTAGCCGTCGGCGACAAGATAAAGCCTCTGCGAAAGTTTTTTCAGCTACGCAGCTCACAACAGAACCCTGCAATTTGTACAAAATCGGGCGCTGATGTTCCCACGAGCCAGAAGAAACACAATACTCTTTTCTTTCTTTTTTTTGGGGGGGGGGGCACATCAGCCTTGCCTAACTACAGCGTGTCACTGCTGACACCGCGTAAGCGCGCTCCAAGGCGCGTCGAGCCAAACCGGCAGCCCGTGACCCACGCGTCGACGACAATGACCACCATCAACGTGTCAGTCAAGTCAAAATCACGTCCGCGATCAGCGCCCTCTTCAAAAGCGCCCTACAGCGAGACGAAAAGCAACACCAAAAAAAAAGACGGGACCGGCGATTGCATATAGTTAAAGCGGCGGCGGCACTATCGCGAGCTGCAGCATGAGCTACACGTCTGTCCCGCACCCCCTCTCCCCCCGCCCCCTGGTGACGTAACATCAGATGCGCAGTACACGTGCGCGCGCACTCACCAGACGAAACTCACCCCCTCTCCCCAGGAGTACACGTGATAGGGGGTGGGGGAGGGGGGGGACGACGACGTACGCCACCGACCTCCCAGTCACCCCGTACTTACAAACACCCCCCCCCCCCTAAAAAAAGAACGTAACGGAGAAATAAAATAAACCGCGCAACAAATGCCGAGTCCCTTCGTTCGAGGAGACGATAGGGATCGCAGTACAAACAGAGCAAAACGGCCGGGAAAAAACGGGGCGGTCAAAGGCAAATGCGGGATTATCGCGCGCCCGAGCCACCAGAACCTCGCCGAAGGTGCGGCGGCGCCTGAATGACTATTATTAAGGGAGCGAACGCCGCGAGCACGGCGTCGCGCTCCCGGGGTTTCCTTCTTTGCCCGTTGCGCGGGCCTTTTCTGTTCTTTTTCTTTTCCGCGCTACAAAGCGTGCGCCGTGGGCACAGCGCGCACCCACCAATCGCGTCGCGTCGTCAACGCGTAACGCGAGCCAACCAGCCCGCAGACAACTAGCGTAGAAGTGAGAGAGAGAGAGAAAGAGAGAGAGAGGAGCAAGAGAGAATGAAGAAAGAAGGCGATAGAGAGAGAAGAGAGGATAAGAAATCAACCCAGCAGGGGAGCAGCGTGCAGAAAAAAAACAAAGACGAAATAAAAGTCAAGCCGATCCAAATCCAGCGTTCATACCCCGCGCCGCCATTTTTCTTCATTCTTGCTTTGATATTTAGTTTCCTTCTTTTTTCCAAGCAAAAATGGTGAACACCTTTGGATGGGAACGTGGTTCAAGACGTCAAGCCGATGGCAGAGTACGACAAAAGACACGCGGAAAGAAGAAATCATAAGCGGCGATTGAGGAGTGCGCAATAAAGAAAGAGAGGATAGTAAGACGAAAGAAAGTCAAGCCGATCCAAATCCAGCGTTTACGCGCCGCGCCGCCATTTTCGTTCCAAGCAAGGACGGAGGGTCGCTGGGGGCAGCTGGAAACATGGCTCGGGTTAGACTCGGGGAGTCAAGCCGACGGTGCCATAGGCCGACGAAGGGCAGGCAGATAAAAAGGAATGTTAAGCGGTGAGTGAGGAGCATAGGAAATGGAAAGAGAGAGACAGAGTGAGAAGAAAGGAAAGAGGATCGGGGATTGCTGATACGACGCGTCACTGCTCTATTTATTTATTTGTCACCGAACCGGAGAAGGCGATCGGGTGACTGGGGCTGGGCGAATAGAAGCAGCGCCGTCATCAATGCCGTATTATACAACGCCTGCGAGGGACTCAAAACTGGGCCGGCGTGTGTGGGGCTTCGTTTTACGCGGTCTTTGAGCAGGATTCCCGAAACACGTCGTGTGCATCATGTACATCTCATCGTGCGATTCAGGCTGATCGTTACCGTTTTCGACTACGTGCGAGCTAGGTTTGCGCACACGCATGCAAATGTAGGGGTCAAGTGGTATCAGTGACGGTACAGAAATTTTAAAGCTACGCTGTTCTCCAAGCTATCTCGGAACTTCGCATGTGAGTTAAATTACGAAGAACGGCCCGACATTGTGTGAAACAAACTGATGCGGCTTTATCGGGGCTTTCACTTTTTTTTTTTCATTGAGCCGGAGTCCATCCGATGTCGCAATGCCGAATACACTACGTGTGAAACAAGCACATTTCGACAACAGTGTGCGAAATGGCGTTATGCTGTGTTTTTGTTGTTGTTGTTGTTGTTGTTTTCGCGGGAGTTCTCATACGCCATTCCTGGTAGAGGACTTCTCGTTACAAAGTTGATAACACACACACGCTTTCGAAATTGGTTCCGTACATCATAGAAAGGGGCAGAACAGTGCCGATCTGTAGGGAGCGTGACGGTCTTGCTCTCTTGCTAATCGTCATCGTCAGGGACCGACAGGCAGCTCTGGTGAAACAGCAATGGCGTTCTGCTACCGAGCACAAGGTCGATGGTTCGGTCACGACGGGCAAGACGGGCAAAGCAAGGTTGCGCACATGACTCCCGACCATCCACTGGCATGCACTTCGATCCGGCTGGCGGACGTAGCATTCGGAAGCGAAAACAGCCGCACACCTACTGCCGTCCGCCGCCGTCAAGAAGGTACATTTCTTTCCAACTACGCAAAGCGGAAACAGACAGACACACAAATAAAAAAAAAAGAATAAGGAGATAAGAACATAAGGAGGTCCGAAAGGGAGTAGCCATGCGTCGAATCCACATGCCCGAGGGCAGTCTTCTATTCAACACACTCCCATGAACGTCTCACGAACCCCCCCTCCCTCCCTCCCTTATGCCTCACTCCCGCTTCCTATTCCTCCCCCACTGCAGTAACTTACGTCAGAAGGGCAGGCCGCACGGACAGTAAGCAGGGTTTCATCTTCCGAGCCGGCGAAAGCTAGGAGCGGCGACTGCGACGAAGCGAAGCCATCTTTGCTGCTCCTATGATCATGCTAATGAGGGGGGAACCAGCTTCGTAATAGCCGGTTGCCGAATGCGCTTATAACTCCCCCACCCCCAACCCTCCTCCTCTGTCCTCCACCTGCCTACTCAAGCTTCTTAAACACAAAAGGAGCGTCGCATCGACTGCACAGAGTGAGGCGACCGAAGCGAAGTGTCGTTTCCCTTTCGTCGTGTGGAAGAGAGAGAGAGAGAGAGAATACAAAGTGTGCGTCTGAGAGAGAGAGAATACAGTGTGTGCGTTTGTGTTTCTGCAAGCTCGCTACCGCTCGCAAAGCAATGATACGCCGCGACCATGGCTGTTGCCCTGCTTTTTGACTGCGGGCACACATGCACACACACAATCCGGCATTTAGGACGGGCAAGAGTCCGTGGCAAGAAGCTGTAGGAGGGACGATGCGCGCGTTGCGATGGAAGGTTTGCCATTGCCTCTTTTTATTATGATAATTTTTTTCCCTTCCTAGGAAAAGGAGGCAACGTAGCGTATGCCTCCTAGTCTTTGAAGTCGGTGAGCTGCTGCCTGCTGTTGTCAGGACGGACCTGCATTGGAGACGGCGGCGTTCGTCTTTCTTTCTTTTGTCTTCTTTTTTTTTAAAGGAGGGGGCTCGGCCTCCGCCGCCGCCTTCAGACTGCTGGGAGGGCCGGGCGTTTTGAATGGAAATTTTTCTTGCCGCCGAGGAAGCGTTCAAGGTCCGGGAGATTATGCAACGCTATAAAAGAACGACGCCGTTTTTGCGCGCTCCCTGGCTGCCGCGTTTTCGTCGCTCGTTCTTCCTTCTCGTATACTCGCGTGTGCGCGTATGTTTAGTGCCGGGACGGGGAAGGCGAGAATGCTCGGGTGCCGGCGCGCTAATATATGCACGACGACTGGAAATGAGATTGGACGCTTAGCTGGCGAGTACAGAGGCCAGGCGATAAGCGGTCAAGAAAGGTGCTGCTTGGGACCGGCGTTTGCTCGTTTATGCATGGACGGACACGGTTTACAGGGTGCACTGAAAGGCTCACTGGGGAACCCGTCCACTACGTTCAACGCAGCGCATATGCGCGGGCTACTTATATATGGTACGAAATTACCTCACTAGACGGCGCGGCGAACAGGCAGGGAGGAGGAAGACAGACGGCCGGTCGGAAGGTTGCGAAGTGACAATTTCCGGACGTCCCGTATCGACGCCACACTGAGGCGGTTGCGAAGCGTCGCACACCCAGGCGATACGTTTTCGGTCAAATCGTTTCAGCGGTCGCCGCATTTCGCACGTAATCCAACAGGGGTAGACGGACCGAGCCAGAAGCTTCGTCTTCCAGTTACAGACTTTGTGTCACCGAAGAGCAGACGCTGTGTGTGAGCGTAGCAAAGGCCCCCCTCCCCAAAAGAAAGTAACAAATAAAATAAAGGAAAACGGATGCACGAGTCAATCTCTGCACCATTAGGGCATATCAGAAGCTTCAAAAAGTATAACAGCGCTAAACGGACATGGACTTGTAGGGAAAGAAGAACGCGACACTAGTCGAAGAAGTTTCCCCTCCAGTATGGTAGAAGCTGCTCTCCCCCCGCTTTCTTTTTCGTTCTTATTTTCTTTTAGACTTGGCGGTCAACAGGAGAGGCATTCGTAGCGAGGGCGACGCAGAAACTCGAGACGTAGTCGCACCCACACGACGACTAGACGACGTTCCTCCACGCACGAAGCGACGCCTCGTTCGTTCGTTCGTTCGTTCGTTCGTTCGTTCGTTCGTTAGTTCGTTCGTTCATTCGTTCGTACGCTCGCTCGCTCGCCTCGCAGCTGCCGAGAAACCTAACGACGACCGTGGCGGCATCGGTCAAGCAAGCAAGCGATCTAGCGACCCCGACTCCTCCGCTCCGTGCGAAGGCAGCGTCGCCCGCAGAAGGAAAACAAATCATCCGGCAAACGAAGAAGAGAGAGAGACAGCAGGCGAGAAGAAATCAGCGGGACGCCGCCTGCCGTCTCTGCGGCAACAACAGCAGCAGCAGCACAGCCACGGGGTCCCGCTCGCAGCCCCGGCCTGTACTGCCGTACGTAGCGTTTGGCCCGGCGAGCCGGGCTACAGGCCTCCCGCTGGTGGCAACAAACCACCCGAAGAGCGAAGACGTGCGCATGCGGTGCATTCCCGCGCGGACTCGTGCATGTCTGTCTGTCTATACGCGAGGGCCAAGTGGGAGACCAATAGAGCAAACGCTTGGGAAGTAGGCAGCGTAGAAAGAAGAAGAGGAGCAACGGAAAGCTGGGGGGAACGGGAAAGAAGAGACGCGGCAGAGACAGCGGGGTAAGCGTCGGGGGTGTGCTGGGGGCAGGGTGGCTCGGGGGTGGCGCGGAGCGGGGGGGGTTGCATCGTGTGTCCCCCGCCACCAACCGGGCCCCCCCCCCCTCCAGCGGCCCCCCTGCTGCGCACCACGTCTCCAGAACACGGCGAAGACGCGCGGCTGTGTGTACGAGACATCCGCTTGTGCCCTTGCTCGCGGTGGTGCCCAGCGGCTACCGTGGCAACTTCTGCCAGTTGCCTTCGAAAGTGGAGAATGCTCCGCATCACCGCATTCTGCTGTACTGCATGAAGTGACGATGAAATAAGAACAGGAGGAGGCATAACAGCAACTAACCGAGAAGTGAGCCATGTTTCGAGGTTCAAACAACTACAATACGTGGCAAGCCAGCACAGAAATAGGCAAAGAAAGAAAGAAAGAAAGAAAGAAAGAAAGAAAGAAAGAAAGAAAGAAAGAAAGAAAGAAGACTACAGTTGGTGGCTTCCTGGGTCTTCTTCGCGTTCTTATTCATCCCAAAAAAAGCCCCCGCAGCTAGTTCTCCGTGGGGGCGCCAGAGGAAAACGACGGCCGAACCGCACGCCACCAAGCGGCGCATAACCGAAGCACGTAGCGAGTAGTCGGCGTATTATGTGTCACGTGACACGACGCCGACGCACGCAGCTGAGTCCGGCACCGCTGCAACACGTCTCCGTGCAATCTCCCTCTCTCTCACCCTCTCGCTTCATCTCCTTCCCGGATCTGAGCTGAGCGCCTGCCAGAGAGACCCGCTGTGGCTGTCTCATTTCTCACCCTCGAAGAATGCTTTTCTTTTATTCCTTAGCGTCTTTCTCATACCTTATTTCTTTGTCCCGATATTTCTTCGCGGATATGGCTTCTGATAAGAGGATTCTCACCGTCAACTTCAATTTTTTTATTGTTATTATTTTCTGTCTCACGTCTCTTTAGCGTGAGGGCTTCACATCATTGCCGTGCTGTGCGCTTAGACCTACGAGTGGCTTCCAGGAACTCGCGTGCCGCTGGCATTTCCTGCGCTCCAACTGCGCGTTCCGTGAGTCCGACGCCAGTTGCATCTGCAAGAATACGTAGCGCGGAAACAGAGCCGATAATAAAAGAAACAAAGACGTGGAAGGAGGAAATCAGACGGCATGGGCTACAGAACTTAGCCGACGGGACCATAATTTTCTTCCGGTATGGCGTATTTATTATGCAGAAAGCGACCTCCTTACCCAATCCACCCTCCCTCCCGCCTTTAGGCCCCTGCTGAAACCGTGCCAACACGCAAAGGGTTGACGGACATCAAGAAGACAAAAGGATGACGGATACTGTCGTACGCCGCGTATTTCCAAAGTTCAGCTTTATTTTCGACAACAGCAACAACCAGGGTGGTAAGGTGGTTGAGGTGAAAGTACTTGTTACCTTGGTTTTGCCGCCGAGATTAGAGCTGTTTTACCCCGCTGACGAGATGAGTTTACGATTTCGATGTCGTCATACCCTCCAAGAACTCAGACTAAAAATATCAACAGCTTTCCTAAGCAGAAGCCTTTCGTGAGACCTACGAAAACTCTAAAAAAAATCTTTTTAGAATATCACGAAGCATTTGTGCATGAGGCATATACATATATCAATACACAGGTATAAAGAAATACTTAGATGTCTCCCCAAAATACAAAAAGGAAGCGAGCGTGAGACTGAGCAGCCAAACGGTCGCACCGCGAGTGACGTGTTTCAAAGACCGCGCAGCCAGAGGGCGCGTCGACCGCAACCAATCTCTCTCCCCCTCTCTCTCTCCCCCTTCCGCTCTCGACTGCGGTTGCAACAAACGCAACACGCCAAACGGCCACGTGCGAGACGTGGAAAGTGGCTTCCGGGAAAGAGTCAACATTAATAACACTTTTTCTTTTTTCGTCTTTTTCTTGATCGTCTCTCTTGCCAGCGAAGGGAACGAGGCGCCCGGGGCCTCTTTGCCGAATGACGACCAATATTTGCGCCGGCCAAATACCAGGCCCGAAGACGAGACACGCCACGCGCACAGAGAGAGAGAGAAAGAGAGAGAGAGAAAGAGAGAGAGAGAGAGAGAGAGAGAGAGAGAGAGAGAGAGAGAGAGAGAAGGCGCGCGGAATGCCCCCTTCCCAAATACCACGCGCTCGGGAAAGTAGTTCCCGCGGTTATGACGTCCGTTTAACGGTGCCTTTATTTTTTCTCTCTCTCTATCTCCTGCTTTTTTTTTTTTACTGTTATACAACTATGCAGTGGCGCGAAAGCGAAGGTCTTGCATTTTAACTCGCGCTTCTTCTGAGGCAATTTGTGACTATTACTAACCTTTGCCCTGCCTAACAACGCATGTGATGAACGCCAAGTCAGGGTAAATGTTCCAACCACCAAATACTGTCGAATACTAGAGACACTGTAAGTGAGCTAAACGAGTTCATTGTCCCTTCTTTCTTTTCACATGTCGTAGAAGAAAAAAACGGCAATATTTGGCGATACACTGGGAAAAACGCTGGTTTCGCTCACAGCAGCTTACGCGAGGCTCCCGCTTTCTGTGGTATACTTTCACTTCATTGGGTTCAGTTGTCCGTTTGCTTCATGCGGTAGGCCAATAACCGATTTTAAAGGAGTTTTATAGCAGGGTAACCAACCAGAACTGCCTCTGGTTAACCTCCGTGCCTTTCTATGCATCCTTTTCTCTCTCGCTCTCTCTCTCTCTTAAAGGAGTACCGACACATATTTGGAAATTTTCAAAATCTCTATACTGTAACCTCCGTAAAAGAATGCCACTCAACAAGAATGAAGATTGAGAAAGACGAGTTATTTCAATTTGGTGCTGTGGTTTCGAAGCGCCGCGATCCGGCCGTCATTCACATCATCGTAACGACATGACGAATAGAACGAAATTCAATGCCATTGCGTTGAGCTAAGGCTATAGGCATGATGACGTCACTCGTGACGTTGCTTGTAGGTCGTTCGTCTGGCAGTCGCAGCGACTTGCATGGAACGGAGCGACCCGGTGTATCATGACGTCACGATGCACCCACCTCTTGTGCACCAGTACTGGTTCGCAGAAGTTAGTATCACAGTTACATTATTTAGGGCGATTTAGCACTTGCCAGAAACCTTGCTAGGTTTGGAACAAGTGTGTCAGTACTCCTTTAATGACTCCGAACGCTCAATGAATCAACAGTGGTCCACTTCCGCGGGCTGCGCATAGCCCTCCCACCAGTTTGCACCGTTGAGGATGAAGGTCTGGAAGACGTCACGTTGGGCCGTTCAAGAGAACGGCCCGCGCGAACGACCGCACGAACGAACGGAAAGAGGGTCGTCCATGAAAAAAAAAAAGGAAGCGCACAGCCACCCCAAGTAAGTACAAGTTATTTCCCCTACGTTTTCCTTGGTGTCTTTGTATGTCCGTTTGTCATGATAGGCGGCAACAAAGGAAGACAGCCTTACACGCAGTGCCAATCAAGACGTCGCGATATGGGAGCTCCCGTTTCCCCGCTTGTATATCGACCGCGGCTTCGGCAACCTGGCTCACGTACCCGTCTTTCGGCATCGAGAGAATTACACTCGCTGGGCTAACCCAAATCCCAATTGCTCAGTTAAGTGAAACCACGGACGTGGGCCTATATCGGCGTACGAATGTACCCGAAGCTTCCGAGTACACTGAAAGAGCCCCAGGGGAAAGAACATGAGGTGGAACGCTGAGTGCAAGGATCTACCTTCTGTACACTGTCTGCAAATACCTTCCGAAATTGTTATCTCGTTGTGTATGCCTTGTCCTTCAGTATTATGTGTGCGCGTAGGCAACTACGTTTATTCATTACGTGAGTGGTTTACTGTCACGTATGTTCCATATTCTCCCTACCGCTGTAGGCCGTACCATGTGTCCAGGTTCTATGCCTTCGTCAGGCGTAACAACAGCTTGAACAACCCAGTTCGTAAAGCAGCTGGTAAGTTTGGTAACTCTGCGGACAACAGTATTTCACCGATTCGCCCAAACTTCCGTGCTATCCAGTAGCCTGTGAATCCCCCAGGAACATAATCCTATCAAACCGCGCAAGCAGATTCGAATGAACTATGATAACGGTCAGAGTCGCCATTTTGTAATACGGCATCATCGGACACGATCAGTCAGTCAACCACGAACTGAAGCACGCAGGAAGCAGGGCGATGCATGGCCGACGTGTAGCAATATGCATCTAAAATTGCCCTGACGCTGTGCCGATCTTACGCCTCCTTCTTGCAGTGCTAGGGAACAAACCTTTCCATAAGTAAAATTTAAAGAACAAACGAAAAACACGCCTCTGTGTTTATGTATAGACAAGCTTCCTCGCAAGTGATGTCACCGTCGTTTGCGTTGTGCCCAATGTAATGTTAGCAAGACGGTGAAGCGGGCAAGTTGGACGTTATCCATCGTAAGCATCGCACATAAACTCGGACGACGATTAACGAAGGAGACGAGACGGCGAACGCTGTTGAATGTCGTGTCTGTGTCTCCTCCCGTGATCGCGCTCTTCTTACAGCAGTGAAGTTAAAGCCCCTCTAGCGAGTCACCAGGGCATATCGCTCGCACCCGCATACCAGGAAGCCAAGGAAGCTAGCAGGGTTCTTCGCGAGTGCCACGCGCGTGCCCTCTCCTCCTTACCCTTTCTACACCGAGGAGGAGACAGGCCGTTCACTCCTTGCGCGACACTTTATACGAGAGGCACGAACCTACCGCCTGGCGGGGCGGATACTCGGCTTCCATGGCGAACGCGACGACTACGACGACCAGAGAGAAAGGAAAGTGCAGCGGCGACGATATCTCGGGCACCGAAGTCGGGGCGGCGGGAGGAGGGGAGGGCAGAAAGCACGACGACTATACGACGACGACGACGACACATGACGACCGAGGCAAGAGTCGAAAGGGAGCTGACGGAACGCCGCCGCCTTGATGAGAATCAGCTGTCCGTCGGGGCGCCGGAGCCAGAAGACACCCAGGGGGGAAAGGAGGTGCAGCTGAGAGAATGAGATAAGGAGGAGGAGGAGGAGGAGGAGGAGGAGGAGAGATGGCGTCGACGAAAATGGATAATGACGGATGCCCGGAGGGGGCGTACATAAAGGCCAGCTTTGCTTCGCTGGCAGGCGGGGCGGGCGGGCGACGTCGACGCGACACTTTTGTGCTGAGGCGTCACTCTATTTAGTGCACTTGCGCCGACGCTGTTTGGACATGAAAAAGAAAATTATAGTAAAGCTAAGGAGACGGGGAATTACGGCCAGAAGCGTTGCAGCAGCCGCGGATTCTTCAGTTTCGTACGCCCGGAAATATATTAGTGCAAAAACGGTTCGCTAAAGAAAAGAGGGAAGCGAGGCGCAAGAATGGAACAAGCGTATACATAGTACTACAAGGTCTGCCTTACGCAGCAAGCTAAAAGAATTCGTAATACGCCTCGGGAGTGTTCCCCTGCCAACTTTCACTTCTAAATGTGGTGCAGGCCTGTAACGACAGGTACCTGCCGGGACGGCCCCGGTGGCTATGGGTCTGCGCTGCTAAGATCGAGATCGCGGGTTCGACTCCCATGGGCATTTAGATGGAGAGACAGCGCCAAAACGCCCGTGTACCGTGACTTGAGCGCACACTGAGAAGCCCACCTGCTCCGAATTTAAATTAATGAACAGTCTAGAATACTCCGTTCCTCTATCTAAACCAGTGTACTAGCAGTTGTTATACAGACAGCCCACGTACTACACGGACACACAGGAACAATCCTATAACAAGGCGCAGCGGTGTGCAGGCGGTCTACAGACGACCCACAGACTTTCCGAAATTGCATTCGTAAGGCTTATACCCCACCGGCAAAGAGCTTCGTGGAAGCACCCCTCCCTCCCTCGGTTTCTTCAGCAGAAAGCACCGGATGACGTCACGAGAGGGGTAACCGAAGTTCTCCACACGCACGCGCGCTCGAAGCGTGCTCAAATTGTGCGCCAACAAACCGCAGGCCGCGATTGGAAATGGGACTCTGCCAAGCGGTGCGAATAGTAATACAGCCGCCCGTGTACGACTAACAACCCTTCTCGCGAAAGCCGCTCCTCCCACCGTTTCAACCCCACAGCCGGGCTCGTTAGTTACAGCGGACGTCTGGCGTGCGTATACCTCGTTGGGAGGAGACGACGGGTTGTGTATGCATGTACCGCGCGGACACCGCGGACACGCCGTCGCAGCGAGGTGCCGTCTGAGGGCGCTGGTGTCTCAGACGCTCCGTGCTCCCAGCGTGGCTCCCCCCCGCGGGCATCTGACCTCGAAGAAAAATGGCGGGGCGTGGAACCGACCAGGGAACGGCGGCGCAGCGGGCGGAAACCCGGCCAAATTGCCGCGCGGAGAGACCAGCCCGGGCAACTCGCTTGGCCGAGTCACGGTCTGCGTAGCCTGTGCTGCGTCGTGTGTCTTGTCTGGTTGTGTGCGAGAGGGTTAGTGAACGTGTCTGAGTCAGTTCATTCGAAAGTACAGAAAAGACATTCGTAGAGGTATACTTAGCCGACAATCGCGTAAGGCCGGCTGGATGAGTTCCTAATCCCCCCTTTCACGAATCTTCCTCCAACTCGCAGATTTCAGCAATATTCATTCGCCAAAAGCTTGATTTTGAGTTTATAGCAAGCCCATCTGCGACAACCGGTGAACAGATTGTACGCGCTTTCCCAGTCAGAAGACCAGAGGAACTACTCGTATTTTGGACCCTGCCAAATTCCGCCATATTGGCGCGGCAATCAGGGTCGGCGTATCCGCTAGCCAACCAGAGCTGACAAGCTAGCCAATTTGACTTTCACCTGGAAATTTTACGGTGTCCACGACAGCACTCGGACCACTGCGAGTTCTTCGTCCGTGCATACACCCGTGATCAAAAGTATACGGACCACAGGGTGTCCGAAAAAAAAAACAGAATTTCTTCGTAATTAACACCTATAAACGGAAACTGACTTGTGCACTAGAAAATTCGCAATGCGGAGTTTTGACTGCAATCTTTAATTTCAAGTTACATTCACAGACCAAGGAGAAAATTAGTTTTATCGCGCGATCCCTGGACCGTATACTTTTGCTCACGGGTGTACATGTACGCGTACTTGAGTGCCTGAAGGCCAGCAGGCGGATCAACTCGTTGTTTACGAGAGATGCTGTCGAGGGAGGGAGGGAGGGCGCTTCGGAATAATTTTCGCCAGCTGCGGTTCTTTAACGAACACCCAAGGAAGAAAAAAAGGCATTACACGAGCGCTTTGTGCATTCCACCCCTTGAACAATGCGGCCACCGCGGCAGGGACAACGAGACTAGCGACCTCGCTTGAGTGCGATCGATGAATGAGTGAACGAGCACGTGTCATTCGCGTGCTGTTGCGTGCGCGCGTTATAGCTGTCAGTTAGCTCGAAGGACAAACAGCCGCATAGTTAGTTCAAGGTGAGTTGCCGAGAATGAAACCAAGACCAGGTAGACAAAAGACTGGAACTACATACGTAGAACGACTACTGGACGAACAACTGTGTAGGCAGTTGTTACCTATGACACATGGCGAGGCCAGTTGCCATTACACAGTCAGACAGACATAGCCGGTTTCCTGTGCTGCCAGGGTTGTTAACGGCAGTGGTATCCGCGCGGCAAATGGCATGACTAATTTCCAGACACTGCAATACCATTGCAAACTAAGACTGCTCGAACTGACAACTTTACCAGTGTCGCTATAGCTACGGCAAATGCAATGTAGACACTTGCCACCCCATTTGTGTTGCCAGTGCTGTTAGACAGTGCTGAGAGCCATGGCAAATGGCATTGTCAGCTGTCACGCCCCACACATGCTGCAGCCATTGCACAAGCAGTTGCCACCATGCAGTACATGGCAAGACGTGCTCGAGAGAGAGAGAGCGAAAATGATAAATGAAAGAAAGGTAGGGAGGTTAAACAGGACTGAGCCCGGTTGGCTACCCTACACTGGGGAAAGGGAAAGGGGGACGGAAAGATGAAAAGAAGAGAAAGTCCACTGGAGATATCAGTCGAGTCACTCAGTCCGGATCACAGGCGCTGACTCAATCCGGTCGCTTTCAAATATCGCAGCAGCGCTTTTGTGGCCTTTTGTAGCTGTGATATGCGAGGCCATGATCCCAAGATCTTCTACAAGGTGAACGGCTTTCCATCTAGACGTGCTCGAACTAACAACTTTACCAGTGTCGCTATATAGCTACGGCAGATGCGACATACGCTTGTAACCACAAAGCTAGGCGTAACCAGTTTCCAATGTTGCCAGTGTTTATGGACGGCGTTGTTAGCTATATAACGAATACCATAGCCAGTTTGCCACAGCGTGGTTACGGTACACCCAGTTGCCGGCATTACAACGGACCACTGCTGGGCTGATGACTACGCCAGTGTCGTTATCTCACGTCAAATGCAATAGCCACTTGCTAAAGGACTGAATTAATTATGTGGTTTTACGTGCCAAAACCACTTTCTGATTATGAGGCACGCCGTAGTGGAGGACTCCGAAAATTTCGACCACCTGGGGTTCTTTAACGTGCACCTAAATCTAAGTACACGGGTGTTTTCGCATTTCGCCCCCATCGAAATGCGGCCGCCGTGGCAGGGATTCGATCCCGCGACCTCGTGCTCAGCAGCCCAACACCATAGCCACTGCGCAACCAGGGCGGGTTTGCTAAAGGACTTGCCAGCCGCGGCAAGGAGAAAGGTTCTGACGCCGTCCGACCCGCGAAGTCACCCTGGTTTCGCCGAACTCCACGAGGTCCGTTCCCGGTCCTATTGAAACTGCGCCAGCCATCTGTCCTTTCATTAGGCGTCGTTCTCTTTTCGATTTGCTTGTTTTCACGCCGCAGCTGCTTCGCTCTCCCACGTTTGCAGGCTCCGAAAACTATAGCGAGGTCCCCCGCGCGAGGGAAACCCGACGGGTGCGCGCGCATTCCGAGCCAGAGCTGCGCCTCCGAGGGAGGAATGTTTTCACTGAAAACAAGTCTCGGTCGGCCTCCGCCGCCGCTCACAGTCTGAGGGGCAAGAGAAGAAAAAATAGATAAATAAAATAAAGGATGTAAGCTGAAAGAAGAACCGTGCCCCTGATTTCTGCCCCCACGTTTGGGCGACTTTCTGTCGCCTGCCGAGGCAGCGGGACGCGCTGAAGTGTGCAAGGGGGTAAGGGTCTTGTTTACTTTCGTGGGCCATCTCGGCAGTGAGAGACGGAGAGAGAAATATTTACTCTTTTGGAAGCCCTGATTCACCTCCAACCTTCTTCTTCCAAATAGCCATAGCTTTCATTTGGACTTCGCCCAAATGGCATACGTCAGCGATTACAAGGATATTTTCCAACTTTGTCGCTGTGAAAGCAGTTGCATATATAGGCCAACTGCAACGGCATCGTGGAGCGCGCAAAATGCCTAATTTCAGGTGGCGCAGCCGTACACAGCAGCCTCTATGCAAACTTGCGCCTTTGAAATACGATTGGATGGGTCGCCAAGAAATGTGCGCTTTTGACATAGAAAAAAGAAAATAGATGCCACCCGACGGAAACGGCACATCCCACAATAAACGTTGAGAACAGAAGGCGAGATCCTCTGCACGACCTCAGAGATTGGGCGGCGCCCGCAGCGCGCTGCGAAATCGTCTCGAAGGTGACGTGAAGATTCCGTTTAAGTCATACCTATGAACGATTGGGTTTGAGCTCCGAGTTTATAGATCATATGGGTTTGTAGGACATACAGATAGAGTACAATATACAAGGAAGATGTCCCTTAATGAAAGCGCTCCAATGCATCCCTTCCTGCTAATATACGCAGCGCAAGAAATAAAACAGAAGCAATTGCGAAACAAAGCTCGCGTCGTCTGCTACGCGTGGCGCTATTCGAGAACTTCTGGTAAGAAACCTGGACAATTACCGGCCCTGCAGTTTTGCCAAGATCGTTTCAATAGTGTGTACCATTCACTGATAACCATGTTTAGCCGATGTGAAACTTCCTTGCGGTTGACCTTTAAAAGCTGAAAACTGCATGTTTGCTTGTTCGTTCGTGCACCTTTCTCATTACGACACCGCAACCATAATCGCCATCTTTAAGTCGACGTTATCAAGTCGTCGTCAAGCTGTCTCTTGATCCACAGTTTGCCTCTCGCGGTAAGACGAAGAAAAAGAAAGCTTCGCTGCCGCCACGTAGCGGTCACAGTGCAACATGAACTGGCTCCAGTAGCAGCGCTGCTCTTGATTGCCTAAGAATACAAGATTTAACACACTTCACTCCTACCACACAGTTTCGATGGAGCGTGAGTTTCGTCTCGTTAAGTTAGGATGAGGTCTCAAGCTCTTTGACTCGACGTTATTACTTTTAATCGTCGCATTTACGTCCCCTGCTGGACGCTGGCGTCTCCCAACGATCTGCAGTTATCCCCTGTCTCTCGCGTTAGCTGGCGCCATTTTATGCCTGCAGATTTAATCCTGATTTCATCAGACCACCTAGTTCTATGCCGCCGTCGACTACGCTTCCCTTCTTTTGGAACCAATTCTGCATAACGCAACGGGACCGCTGGTTATCTGCCCCATGTATAACACGGCATGCCCAAGTGCGCGTTTCTTCCTGTTCATGTCAATTGGAATCTCGGCTGCACCCGCTCGCTCTCCAATCCACACCCTTCACCCTTAACCACATGTCCCTTAACCTAACATCCCTTAACCTAACGCATATTTTTTTTTTCGTTCGTTACACGGTCCTCAACTTCTTATCAAGCAGAACTTTTTGTTGGGCTAGTTGGTGCATATATACTGAAGTACTATAGCCCCAAACAGACGACACAAGAAGAGACACGGACGAGCTTCCGCCCCGTACGTTAGTACCGGTAGAATGCCGATCTTTATTTCAATTTACTCCAGCCAAGCTCTTTCTCGAGAAGCAACATGCATATAAGCGACGAGAGCGTAGTCCGATTAAGTGGACGATTTCGAGAGAAGCAACGCGAGAAGGAAAAAAATCAAGCCGGTGTCACGTGACAGAAAGACAAACGAAAATAAAAAATAGATAAGGAGAGAGCGGACTGGAACTATATAAAGACGAGTGAATATGGCCTACTCGCAACGTATTACGAGAAAGAAAGAAAAAGAAATAAACGAGAACTGCAGTAAAGGACCACACCATATGAGGGGAGGGAGAATCCGTCGGTCTGGGAATGGCGAATGCGCGGAATGAATATCACCCACGAACGCGCGGCGCGCGAAACTATAGGAGCGAGCCCGACAGCGCGCGAAAATAGAGAACTTGGGGTTCTTTACGCCCAACCTAGCCCCCTCCCCTCTTTTATTTTTACATTTTTGCCCCATCTGTCTCTTCTTTCAACCACGCTCTATTGCCGAACAGCAGAGCGAGCTCGTGTGCGTTTATATGCAGGGGATACTAAAGGAAGGAGACGAAAAAATATAAGGAGAAAGCAACGATAAGCAGCGGCAAAAAGGCAGCAGAAACAGGTCTTCGGGTATAAAGAACAGACGACGAATTTTTCGGCGTCCTATGCCTGGGAGAAAGCAAGGTTAAGCAGCGTCTAAAAAAAGAAAGGCAGAAGGCGCTCGCCGGGTACAGAGAACAGACGACAAAATTTCTTGGGTCGTCTGTTCTTTTACTGATTCGTCTGCTGCATGCACGGGGAAAAAAAAGCGACGTTAAGCGGCGAGGGACAAGCAGAAGAAGGCACTCCGGGTAAAAAAGGAGCAGACGACCAAATTTCTTGCGTCGTCTGCTCTTCGCCCCGCGTCCTCTGCTGCACGGGCCGGACGGCCCCGTAGGCACCCGTATATATACTATATACGACAGACGAAGACACCAGGATCAGAGAAGAAGTGGAGAGGAGGGACGACGATCCCGCCGGGATAGGAAAGATAAGAAACAAATGCAGACAGAAAGACAGCGCGGGTGTGAGAGAGAAGAGGCCCTGCATGAAAGAGCGATCATTTATCAAGATAAAGTAGGCCCCAGTGACTGCGACCCGCCGCCGAGCCGAGAGCTCGCGGAGAGCGCCCGCACCGAGAGAGATGCCCGAGCCGTGCGCCCACCAACCCCGAAAACTCAGCCCATTCCGGCCTTCAGAGTGCCCTCCTCGCCCCTCCCCCTCGTCATTCTTCTTCCCGACCGTGGCTTGCCTACGTCTAGAACCCGCAGCTCGCTTGCTGGCTGGTTCGCATGCATGCGCTATCGTCCTGCTGCTCTGGGTCTCATCCGCCGTTCGTACACAGTCGAACTCGCAGGCTTACGCTAGCAGGCTCATGCGATAAAATTTGTTCGATATATCAGGTATTTCGATATGCCCGAACTAGCCTATCGCGAACTTGAACGGACTTTTGTGATGCGTTCGTTATATTACGGATTTACCATCTCAAGTGCAGAAAATAGGCAAAAGAAGAAATCACTTTATTGTATAGACGATACTACGCTTATACCGGGCAGTGATTTGTGCTTGTGCCTTGAACTGCTTCACAGCGCCACCTGGAATGGCGTTCTCGCTGCACGAGATTGGGTGGACTATACTTCACAGCCCACTTCCCTTTGTGGCTTTACTCGATTCGAATGTCGATTCGATTCGACACCTCGATTCAATGTATCCAACGTCTAGTTCGTTATATTGCCGCAGAGAGCTCTCCACATGCCAGGTACGAGCACTCTCGTGAGGCACCTTTGCAAGCGTCTCATCGCTAAAGCCCATTACTCGTCGCATCGCCATTAGAAGAGCGCCAGCAACGCCTCGCGCGTGGCGATACAGCGCGTGTCTCCCGTGCACGCGCTCACGGCAGCGCCCGAGTCTGCCGTCCAATGAGAAGCTACAGCGTGGCTCTTGGCTTTCGGGGCGCGTGAGAAGTGCGTTCGGCGGAGAGACGCGGTTGACTGTGGAATAGGCTGCTGTTAACTCCTCTTTTAAAAAGTGTGTGAATGCTTAATATTGAGTTTCCGGGCACAAGTTCGCCCACAATAAACCAGTGTGTTTAGTGTGCTTCATTGAAGAGTGCTACAATATGAGGAAGTTATTTTACGTGAGCATCTGTCAGTAACATTCGCGTGTTCGATATAAAGAGCGATTCGCTTTATTCGGGTTCATTATATTCGGGTGCGACTGCACGCGCATATACAGACATATAAAGCCGTGTTTGCCAAGTCACAACTGTCGCTGCGTTTCTCCCAACACTTCGATCGGCCTTGGCGCCACAAATCACGTCCCACACGACATCGCCGGCAATGGCGCGAATCTCCGCTTCCACGGAGTCGAACAAATGGGGTTGTTTGTAAGGAATGGGAGATGAAACGAACAAGCTAGGAATCGCGAAAGCGGTTGCGAGCCAGTTTTGTATCATAACAGAAATGCCAGGACCTCGACACTCAAGAACAAGTTCAACATCAAACACTTCTATACACACACGCGCGCGCGCGCAACTTGGCCTCAGTATACAACAAAGATCAAGGTATACTTTTATTTGTTTAACAATTTAAGGTTGTGGAAAATACGGTGGCACATTCCGGGTTGTTGCCATTTCCAATCCGCAATGAATAAGCCAATCAGCAAACAAACAAGTCAATCAATCAAATCGAGTCGATCCAGCGCACAACAGATCTGGGTCAGTGTACAAGTGCTTGAATAATAGCACACGCATGAGAAGTGATCGGAGCGAGCAGGCATCGTCCCAATGTTGCCCCCTGTTTATACAAAAGTCCCTATTCAGTCTCTCGATAATGGGCCAATAGGTTACCAGAAGACAGCCAAATAATATTGACACGAGCGCCGCGGTTTCAGCCAGTAATAAAAAAAGCGGAAAGGCTTTCTGCATCGAAACGCTCCCTCGAGCAGCGAAAACATCCCACAGCGTGACGGCCGATGCATTGGCTCCAAGCTGCACGCGATGCTTCCCCTATTCAAATGATAGCAAATGGATGGCACCGCAGATTGCACACGCGTGACCAATCCAATTCTTCTTCGTATGTATACCTCACACACGCCCCGCTGTGCTATCCTCAACCAGACTCTCCCCGAGCGGCTAGTTCACGCCATCGCCGACAGATGGCGAGACGTGGACGAAGGCTTCCGTTTAAAACGGCCGTCGCCGAAAACGGTGCAAGAGGCGGAGGAAACGAGCGAGAACCGGACTTGTAAAGCGTTTCTGGCGTCGTTTAGTGGATATCACCGAGCTCGAGCATCAACGACGAACATTGCACTTACTCGGAATGTGAGAAACGCCGCTCTCGTAGCACTCAAATGTTTTGAGCGGCGAAACGTTTCACTTTCGAACAGACGTTCAAGAATTGACCTAACGGACAGTGCACATTTAAACTATCCTTCGTTATACGTCAGAATTAAGTTGAGGAACATTAAGAAAGACTCGTGTTCCGGAGAACCCTCTCCTTTGTGTTAATACTATTACATTATTTAACCACGACAAAGACGTTTTCCAGGAGACAAAGAGGCAGGGAAGCGAGCATAGAGAGATTCCACAATATCAGCATAGTTCAGGAAATACAACTCTCCCCAACATGCCTCCAAAATATCTCCCGATGAAACGAAGATTGGCCTTATACACGGCAAGTTCCATAAAAGCTGCCTGGAGCCCAAGTGCAGCCGCAAGGCGCCGAGGGCTAGACTGGGACAGCATAGGTGCACACGCGCTCCGAACACGCGGTGGGATCAGCCTGGCCCAGAAGTGGAGTGCATTAATCTAGATTAGCTTCAATATTTCTCTTTCTTTAGCCAGTGCTTCCCAGCAGAAACGCCGTATCCGGCTGCCAGCGAAATCACACAAGGCGACAGCATTTTCGAAGCAAACACGGGAGATATACAAGTAAGTAAACAAAACCGGCTAAAGGATACATAAACACGGATCGAAACGGATACAGAGAAGGGGAAGCTCGACCAGGAATCGCAGATGAAAGCTGAAGAGGGGTAAGACGCGGTAAGGCGATGCGGAAACGACAAAAAAAAAAGAAAAGAAAAGAAAAGAAAGAAAGATAGAAAGAAACGAGAAGGCAGGACCACCGCCAGACCTGGCGGCTCTGGGGCCACAGCGGCGATCCGGGATTCGGCCAAACGCAAGCCTCGCTGCCTGACTAACGAAGATTCACGGCGCCTAGGCCGCGACAGCAAAATAGAGCGGCGGCAGCAGCAGTAGCACCAACGTCAGCAGGGGCCACCTACCTACTCCTCTCCTCTCCCTAAGCTTTAGCCTCGTCCTCCACTGTCCTGATCCCCGCATGTCGCCTCAGCCTCGAAGACCCCATCTCTTTCTCTCTTTCTCCCTTCCTTCCTTCCGTTTCGTCACGACTGACTTTCTTCTTTCGGACTTCTTTATCCCGATTTCAGACGGTCATACGCAGAGTCGGAGTAATACGGTGCAGTGCGTGTGTAGGTATCAGGGATAAAGTGCCAGAAATGCTTATATAGCACCGATCTCTGACAGCACTTCTGCGCCAGGCCGGTTGGCGTTCGAAAGTCCCGCTCAATAACAATGAGAATAGCACAGAGTGTAGCAAGCCCATGAAACCACACGCATAAAAAGGAAAGTGAAGATTCACAAAGACTCCACAGCACCGAATCAGTGGCAGCGTTAAGCAGCTCCAATGACATGCATCTCATCGTATAACCTTCCAGCGGTCCATAAGACCGCATGAATGTTTGCAAAAGCGAAACGTAATAGTGTTCTTCGCTTGAACGCCACTAGGGATAGCCTAACAACTGCTGGCTATTATAAACGGAATGCTGCTGCAGCAGTAATCATTGTGAGAAATGGAGTGTCCACAGAATAGACAATTCTTTGCTTCGTCGCTGAGTCCCTGAGCCGACGTTAGGCAAACGATCACCAGCGTTGTCACAACGGCTTTAGCAAACGCGCGCTCTTCATGAAAGACTTAATTTTACATATGTATGGGCTTCTAAAACTAGGATGAAACAGTATCCGTTCGCTTCATGGGTCTAGAACCCACACGCGTAACTATGACCTGATTTTCTGTCTTACGAGGGTGTTCTCGTAGGGACTACAACAAGCTCTGCGGTTGTTTTGCTGTGGAAATACTCCTCGGGTGATAACATTCTGGGGCTTACACGCTTACACAACGAACGCTGCACGGTTTTCAGCTCGTCGAGGGCACACTTTGCTCGACTTGCATACCCCCTCCTCCTTCAAGCAAGAAGGTAGCGCTGGCGCTCCGCGACGAAAAGCCTAGCTGTCTCTCCTGCCGCTACCGTCGGAAGGGGGCGCTTCCTAACACTCTCGCCAAGAAGGGAAAGCCCGCCGTTTTCAGTCGTCTCTCGAGTCATCGTACGCCTCCTCCTTCAACGGGGCGAAAGAAGGCTCCGGCGGAGGTGGAAGTATGTGAGGGAGGGGTGAGTAGGGGAGGGTGGCGCTTGTTGTAAGCTTTCTCTCTCTTTTTGCCCGTCTCTCGCGGGTTAGCGCGCTGCTGCCAGTCGGTCCATTAATCTTCATTGCGCGTTGTAACACCCGACGGTCCGAGATGTTATTACCGCGCACCCGAGGCCCCCAAGCAAAAGAGGGAGGGAGGCGGACGGCTTCAGGGAGCATCGCACCGGTCTGTGACATGAGCAAAAAGCGGCAGCGCTGCCAGAGACCTCTGGAGACGTTAAAAAAAAGTAAACGGAAAGTAAGAAGGCCGAAGAGAAGCCCGCTGCCAAAGTGGAAATACGGCGGGCTTGTGTGTGGCCACAGATCACACTTTGGACGTTCCTCTCGTCAGGATTGTATTGGCTGCAAACGGCTGCAGACGTTGATGACGGCCGAAATGATGGCCATGTAATGTGAGGCGTGCCGACAAAAAAAAAAGTTCGTTCAAACGCTAACATCAGCTGACAAACGCCGAGCTTTGGCTTTAGAACGTTCTCGAAAAGTACAAGTGCAGGCAAGGTGAAAATGTGCGACATTGCGGATACACTGTACCATCTAGCGCGACGATGCTACGTTTAGGTGAAAGCGAGAAAAGCCCCGTCGACAATTTTTGTTTTCGTGGATTCCTGCAAATATGCCGCAACACTAAAACGCATTCAAATCAAGCCCATGTCTGCGAATGCCACCGTTGGTGCCTTTCGTTGGTATTAAACCACCTCTATAATAGGGCTTAAGATTAATCACGTATTCTGCAAAAAGAAAAGAAAAGAAACTCACTTGAACCCGGAGTTGTTACTGTGCTAGGACTAACCACATCGTAACATACAATTCTTCTTGGGAGTGCATGCTCAGCTAATTTCTTACACTTTATGATTTCGATCATTCATGGGTTCACGTCACCGATTTCAAGGCATCTTCTCGTAGTACTTGGGCCTCTTAGGCGCTGCATAAGTTCTCAAAAGCTTCAACTTCACCGAAAAACAGTTAACTAGTCCTGAGTAGACACCGTCAAAATCCATAACGTCCGGGCCAGACGGTGCGGGATCGCAAAGACGGTGGCGCCCCCAGCGCGTCTGGTTTCTTGCGTCTTTGCTGGCCTTACCAAAAGCCCTCTCACGGTTTGGTACAGGCCGCACTGTTATGCAGTTCACTAATAGAGACGAGCTTTCGGTGCTCCTGTGTAACGACGCCCCTTTGTAACGGTGGCCCCGTAGCGAACCACGCGAGACCACGTGATCACGCGCGCCCGTTCCTTCAACAACACGTGACAGTTTTCTTATTTCCTTCGCTCAACGTTCCACCTCGTACGGTTCCTTAACGAGGCTCGCTCATTAACCAAACGTGACCGAGTATACCCAGCCATGGCCGTCATCTCCTCTCTCTCGCTCGTTTGGTCGAAAGTTCATTTGGCATTTTCATTTGCATTTTCCTTTTTTTCCCACTTGTTCCAGGCACACACACGCGATGTTTTCGCACCGTGAAAGCTTTCAGCTGTCATCTTTCCTCCGTCACCCCGCACATCCAATCCCAAGGCTCCGTAAGTTTACATTAGTGTCCAAATACGGCGACACCACGTTGTATATATACCATATTTGATGGCGTATAACACCCCTCCCGAAAAAAGAAAAATTAACTGCGAGTTCAGATGTCCAAAGTAACATTACATAAGACAGCTGTAAGAATAATAACATAATTAGTGTGTATTGGCGTTGTTCCCTTTAATAATTGTATCATCAACGCCCCACAGCACGCACTAATAACCTTTAGGGTGCGGACGACTCATGGAAACGTGAGAATGCAATTCAGACGTCGAACATCCATTCACTGATCGATTGAATCACCCATACATTCGTTCATTGACAAAAAACAACAACAACAACAAAAAGATTGCGGTAAGTTGAGCCAGGTCCGACCTGCGACTAAGAGCAACACTAAA
This sequence comes from Dermacentor albipictus, assembly GCF_038994185.2. NCBI lineage: Eukaryota > Metazoa > Arthropoda > Arachnida > Ixodida > Ixodidae > Dermacentor > Dermacentor albipictus. The sequence continues at coordinate 30,588,122 of NC_091827.1, forward strand.
TCCGTCTGAACTAGTAAAATGTTCTCTTCAAAAACAATTTTTTCGTTCATTTCGCTTAACGTTTTGATTATTACTATAGATAATGAAGAACCAAACTTCTGTACTTCTAATTTCGAGTTCCAAGCTCTACGCCGGTGTTAGTGTCCAGTCACAGACGTGTATTTCAGCCTAGCTGTCTCTCTTGCCGCTGCCGTCGGAAGGGGGCGCTTCCTAACACTCTCGCCCAACCCTCGCCAAGAAGGGAAAGCCTGCCGGGTCGTTTTTGTCGAGGACAATTTCTCGAAGCTTGCTGCGCAGCAGGCTTGGGTCTTTTTGATCTTTTCAACACTCCTGCCTTGCTGTCGAGCAACTAACTATTCCCGAATAGATGCCAAAAAGGCCTACTGAGCTTCGTCTCAAGAGCAGTCGTATATTCGCCGTTGCAGAAGCATAATTTCACAAATAACGCTTAAACCGGTATTCCAATTTGAGAGTACCTTTTTTTTCTAAGGCAGGCTTATACGCGGTCTCGTACGGTACTCTCCTGTTTCTCTTCGCCGGGCCCCGGGTCGTGCACTAAGTCATACGTGGAGAGAGCATCCAACGCGCCACCATGCAGTCTTTCTGGCCTCGTCTCAACTTAATTTCACAAATAACGCTTAAACCGGTATTCCGATTGAGTACCTTTTTTTTTTCTAATGCAGGCTTATACGCGAGTTCGTACGGTAATCTCCTGTTTCTCTTCACCGGGCCCCGGGTCGTGCACTAAGCCATACGTGGAGAGAGCCTCCAACGCGCCACCATGCAGTCTTTCTGGCCTTGTCTCAACCTAATTTCACAAATAACGCTTAAACCGGTATTCCTATTGCGAGTACTTTCTTTTCTAAGGCAGGCTTATACGCGGGCTCGTACGGTACTCTCCTGTTTCTCTTCGCCGGGCCCCGGGTCGTGCACGAAGTCACACACGGAGGGAGCCTCCAACGCTCTCGGTGCTCACGGCGAAACAGCTGGCCACAACAAATCACGACAGAAACGCGCTCTCGGGCGATCTATTTATGACTCTGTATGCGGCTACGGCTACGGCCTGCCGCGTGATCTTCGTTAGAGCCCGCGAAGCCGAGTCACGACACGAGCGCACGAAATAAAGCGTGATGCGGAGAAATAAGAGCGTCAGATAGTAAAGTAATGGGACGGGGGGGTAGGCAGAAGACAGCAACTAAATAGCAAAAAGAAAAAAAAAAAGAAACGTTGGAGCTGTTTCACCCATGAGCGTGAGGCCAGTGACAGCGATAAGCCGCCATTGCCTCCACTGTGGCTATATAGCTCGGTGACTGTGGGCGTCTTGGTGCCGAGCAAGAGGTCGGGTGTTCGAACGCATTGCGAAGAACGAAGAAAACGAAAACGCGGCGTGCGATGGAGGTTACGAGCATCTCCTTTGAAACGGGGCGGCGGTGGGTTGCGCCACCAAGCTCTCGGTATTTTATTGCCTAATGTCCCACCTATGTTTAAAAAAGAAAGGAAAAGAAAAGAAAAGAAGAAAAAAAAAAGACACGATGAATTCGCATAACCAAGGTTTCTGAACCCCTACTGTGACCTTTGCCTCCGTTTTCTGTCGTTTCACTACTTTTCTTCCGCCAATCTTCCAATCGCCTCTTACTGATCTCCCTATTGCGGACATGTTTACTTTCCCCTGCTCTCGCTGAACCGTAAACGGCACAGCGGTGCGCCCCGTACCCACAAGGTATGTAACTAACTATCATATGAGTATACTATCAGAGAAAGCGAAGGAGGAGACATAATCGTTAACATCCAGCCCCTCCATCACCCCTTTTTTTTTTCAATTTTCTTTTGACGAGAGCACCCATGTAACGCAAGAGCGTTTATTGGCACGTTGTAGTTGGACAAAGTGCCACCAGATGTCGCCACCAGTATTAATACCACCGTTTAAGCGTCCGGTATAGAAGGGCGTTCCGTGAAGGTTAATACGTCATACGGACGAATTAAAATTATCTAATGCCCCGACATTGCGTAAACTGCGGTACGCCGTAATGACAAGTAGAGAGAGCCTGTCTGTATAATACGTGTCGCAGTTTACGGAACACCGAGTCACGGGAAGACGTGGAATGCCGTAACGACGCTCGTAACTGCACCTCGTAACACTTTGTTCAATCACAAAGCGTCAGAGGCGGATTTCTGTTTCATGTGCCGTTATATATTCAGAAAAAAGATTCACTATACATTGATGACTGTGTTTCCGCCGAAGCCTCTTTCGCTAGCAGCCAAGCATGACACAGCCCGGTGGTCATAATAGTATTGTGCGGTTCTGGTAGAAGTCGACGTCGAAAGATGGCGCCACCAGGGCTGCGGCGACAGGTGCACGTCTGCTGTATTCCGTAAATATATAATACGTATAGGGACAAGCCAACGATAAGCTATTGGCCCTGCGAGGAATCTCGAAATTCACCGACTTACAGGTCGTGAAGGCATTTCGTCCAGCGTATAGATAGATCTCTGGAGCGCCTAAAAATGAAAAAAAAAAGGAAAAATGACCGTTGTGCGCATGCGCAGTGGCCGGTTTCGTCAGCACACCTGAATTTGAAGGTGCCTTCGGAGTTGCACGTCACGTTCATACTCGATTCGCTAGGCACGCTAACGAAACTACGCTTTGTTCATTTCTTTTTTTTGGAGATGAAGCGAATGGGGGTGATAAGGAAGCATTCTCAGGTGGCCAATTTGTAGCGACGTGAACTATGCTCCAGCGTCCGAAATTTAATTTAACAATAAATAAGCCTGCCACAAGCGGTTCGTTCGCTACAGCGCACAGTCAGGTGGCTTGCCTAATCGAGGGACGGAAAATTGAATCGCGGAGCACCCGCAAAAACAAACGGGGAGGGGGACAAACGTCAATCAAACGCCGCGCGTGTCCCTCTGAAGCCTCCGCAATTAGTCGCAGCACGACGTTTCAATCAAAACTAAATAATGTTGAGGCAATATATAACATATATTAAAGAACGTATGAATAAAGACTGGACAGCAAAAGGCCCATGGACAACAGCGCGTGTGTCCCTCATATTGGTCGACATTTTTTCGACGTGATTTTAAAAGTCCGAAGCACAGCGGGCACAATAACGAGAAATGACGCACCTGCAAGCCTCGCGAGCCACACACACATGTGAATTTCGAGCAGGGACAAAAAACAAGCTCAGCGGGAGGTTGACTTCAAAAAATAAAAAAATACATAAAAGAAAAAGCTGATGGGAACGCGCGCTGTGGGACGTCGTTGTTGGGCTATTATATCGCACGATGCATTCCATGCTGGTGTATAGGCGAATATTTTTTTGTTTTGTATTTTGCTCTGCCTTGGCTATAATTGCACAGTGTCACACTGCGGGCTGTATCACTTTCACTCGGTCTGTCTTTCTTTTCTTTCGATTCTTTCTTCTTTCGTCGTCAGTTTCAACGGTTTTGGTAAGACAAGCTGGAATTCCACTTTGCGCGTATTACACAAACGAACTGCGTCACCCCGGGGGCGCATGAGAGTGACAGGATAGCTGGAGCTGCGAATAGCATTTTTTTTTTTTTATGCGAAGCATATTACGAGGGCTCAACCCAGCTTCTCAGGCGCGGCGGTGTCGCCATGAAACCACGTGACACCGTGACGTCACGACAGAGGAGAAGTGGCTTTGGCTCAACTCTTGCAAGACGGGCTGGGTGGGAATCGAACCAGGGTCTCCGGTGCGTGGGACGGAGACGCTACCACTGAGCCACGAGTACGATGCTTCAAAGCGGTACAAAAGCGCCTCTAGTGAATGCGGTGTTGCCTTAGAAACGAGCTGTTTCCAAGGCTCAGGCCTGCGTCGCTTGCTCAGGCGCACATTTCGTTGCCGCGCCGAACGCTGCGTTGCTCGACGCTCACCGCGTCCAATGCGGGGCGTCCAAGGCGAAGCAGAGTAACGCATGAGTTGTTTCTTCGTCTAGCCGAACCAAATATAGCCAAGCAACAGCAGTTCACCAAGCTAAACAGTGGTTCAACAACTAAAATAAAGGCTAGTATGCTTCGCATCCTGGGCTTAACCTTACCTAAGCCACAGCTATTTTTTCGTATCTGAAGAATACAACAGAGGAATAAGCTAGCAGAAGTGCTTGCCTGCGCCATCGCTGTTATGGCGGATCATGCCAAGCTTGGCATAGTCTAGCAGTATGGAGATTTGGCTAACACGCGTCCTTTTCCACGTGGCTCCACAGAATCTTTGCGGTTGAGATTAGCTGTCCTGAAACAAATTCCCCATTCCTTTGGGGCAACGACGATGACCGGATATATAGTCACTGCAGCTTCCGCGTACGACACAACACGAAAATTAAGGTCACCTCCACCCCCACCGCTTTTTTTTTCTTCCCTTATAACTAACGACAGCAGAAAACTCTCTTTAACAAAGGGAACAAAAGTAGAAATAGCCTTCGGGTAAGTTGTTTGAAGACGGCTGAACTCGCTCGTACACAGGAAGAACGTTTAAATGGCGCTCTCCGTCCTGTGTAATTTTTAGAGACCTTTCTCTTTTATTAGGCCGCCAAGCAAAACGAGTAAGATCCGCGGTGAGCGTTTGGAGACGAGCCCCGGGGGGGGGGGGGGGGGGGTGAACAGCAAGAGCTCGTTTAGAGACCGATATACGAGAGCACTCGGCGAAAAGCAAGCTTGCCACCGGCTGAAGACACGGTCGACAGCAATACACGATGCGAAACGGCGGCAGCGAAACGAGAAGTTAAGAATGGGACAAAACGCAAAAGGCGGACCTGCGTGGACAGCGGTCATTACATTTTGGCCGCAGAGCGCGCCCAGGCGCGTGCGTACAGTTGAGAAATGGACGTTTCTATAATAGCCCGGGCAAGCTCTTGGTCACCGATGCGCATCGTTGTCGTTTTGAGAGGGGGGGGAGGGGGGGAGGGCGTGCTATACAGGGGTCTCTCCGGAACGAAAAGGACGTAACTCGTACCGAAAACCACTGAAAAGGAACACGAGAGAGTCAAATCGGTGCTTCTTTCTTCCTTCTTTCTTTCCGTTTTTAGAAGGGGGACAGGGCGGCTTCGAACAAGCTCTCGTCGTTCTGGCGAACGCTCCAAGAAAGGAAGGAGTTCCGGCGACTCCCTTTTGCTGCGGTAACTGCTAATCCGATATCGGACTTCGTTTTTCTCACCGTGGTTCCCCATGCCGCCACACGGAATGCGCTTCCACTTCTGGTGGAGCGCGTTTACAATTGTGCCATCACGACTCTGACGTACGCTTTAAGGACAAGGGGAGTGCTGGCGACTCCCTTTGGAGCAGTAAGTGCTGTTCCTAGATGTGACTCCGTTTTCATTGTCGAGGTTTCTCGTACTCATGATGGAGTACGATGATGAAGCGGAGAGAAAGTGTACACGACATCAGGGAGTACTATGACGCATGAAAAAAATTGTATATGAAGGGATAAGTGCTTACTCCTGCATGCGAAGTCGACAGTGCACCCCCCTTCATTTTATTTTATTTTAGTAAATGCATAAGCTTTCTAATGTTGAAGGCCAGTGACTCGCTTCGTTAAGAACGATTTTAGAAGCACCCGGCCTCCTACTGGGATCTGGGATTGAACGGAGCGTTCAATCCCAGATCCCTTTTTACTGAATTTCTGCGTTTGAACGTCTCACGCGGTAGCGCTTCCACAACGAGTGAAGGATACGCCATGTTACAATACGCGGCGCTGTGCTTGCGGTACATATCGCGGTTTCCATCAGACACACATTCCGGGAATCTCTTGGAACAGAAAACGAGTAGAACTCAAATTACGCTGTTACTTCCATGGCAACGCGGAACACGTTTTACGAGCGCCAGATTCAGACGGGGACGAAGTTGCAGGCACTCGCATACACGAATGGCAAACACCAAATCCTTCCAAGCCAACTCGTAACCGAATAGAAGCTGCCTTCTTGCTGATTTACACGGCGACCGGTTTGTGCTCAGGACATAGGAACAGAATAGCCGTTCAAACGGGGGACATTTTCGCTTAATCTTCACGACACTTATTTTCAACGTAAGCCGCGCCTCCTTCTGGCGCTACTGACGGCTGGTTCCTTCGAACCGTAAACAAACAGGAGGCGTTTTCATTGTTCCCTTCATTTCATTGTCACTGTATATATCCATCTGTATGTGAATTATGTTATGTTGACTGTTCTGTTGTGACTGTGTGTGATAATGCATTTACACGATGTATGTACCACCCGCTGACTAGACAATGTGTTATTAGGCGACAATATCTTTTGTACTTTTGAGACTTTCATCTACATAAGTGTGGAGACATTTACACTGTATATTGTATGTACCATGTATTCCTTACGTCATAGTCTTCCTGTGGAAACGTTGCGTGATAAGTCCTGATGCTGGTGCGAAAAGACTATTTGACATGCAACCTTGAACCCTGTACGACGTATGACGGAACCACTCAAGAGATGAGGAGTAGACGGCGCCTTAAACTGTGCGCCAACATCTCCTTATATCATATCGATTGTACTGAAGGCACTTGGCAGTGGGCATGGTGCTAGTGGATGGGAAGAAGACGACGAGGTGTGCTTGCTTCCTCGTTTCGAGATAGGACCGACCTGTTTTAAGCCTACCGCTGCAACCTAGAGCTAGTGCTGCTAGGCGGACACCACCCCCGTTTCACAATAAAAAAAAGGGGGGGGGGAGGCGTTGAAGCAAACGGGAAGCTAAACTTTGACGACACGGATACCCCCTTGTCGCGCGACTCAATAACTGTCTCGGTTAACTATAGGCCTCAGCAGTAGCGCGCGACAGTGCAGAGGTCGCACGACTCGCACGACCACGACGACGTTGACGAAGCGCCCGCGCGTCCGTCAGCCACGACGGCCGACGGTGGCGGAAAGAAAGATTTCACGGGGCCGTCGCCTCCCCCTTTCAACGTGACAAGACACTGATAGAGCGACGCCAGCTTGCCAGCACGCGACGCAAAGCGATGAAGAGTGAACTACAAGTCGCGCTTGTCGAGTACTTCATCGTATCCGTCATCGCGCTCCTTCTTGCCTGCCTCGTAGCTACACAGCTTCCACCTTCCCCCAAGCCTACCCTCCTCTCTCTCTCTCTCTGTCTCTCTCTCTCTCTCTCTCCTTGCCACTCGCACCTCCTCACTCCGAGGCCGGTGGTCTGTTCCGAAGGCCATCACTCGTTTGTCACTTCCCGAGGTCGTAAATTAATATGCCAGAGAGGGAGAACACGTCGAGGAAATACTCCTTAGACTGGTATATTTTGGAGGACAACAACGAAACAAACTACGAAGGGCAGTACAGGGGTACGCGTCCACCAGTCCACATCTACTGTGCAGGCACTGGACAAGACAAACGTCAAAGAATCTCCCTCTCCTCCTTGCCACTCACACCTCCTCACTCCGAGGCCGGTGTTCTGTTCCGAAGGCCATCACTCGTTTGTCACTTCCCGAGGTCGTAAATTAATATGCCAGAGAGGAAGAAGACGTCAAGGAAATACTCTTTAGACTGGTATATTTTGGAGGACAACAACGAAACAAGCTACGTAGGGCAGTACAACAGTACGCGTCCAACAAAGTCCATATCTACCCCGCAGGCACTGGACAAGACAAACGTCAAAGAATATCCCTCTCCTCCTTGCCACTCACACCTCCTCACTCCGAGGCCGGTGGTCCGTTCCGAAGGCCATCACTCGTTTGTCACTTCCCGAGGTCGTAAATTAATATGCCAGAGAGGAAGAAGACGTCAAGGAAATACTCTTTGGACGGGTTTTATTTTGGAGGAAAACAACGAAACAAACTACGAAGGGCAGTACAAGAGTACGCGTCCACCAGAGTCCATATGTACCATGCAGGAACCGGGCAAGACAAAGGTTAAAGAACCAGACTCCGCGGCCACGAGTCGATGACTGCGCTAAGCAGCTCTCTGCCATGCGCCCGTTGACACCGGGGTTGGTATGCGGAACGCAGTCAAAAGTTCAGTTCTTCGAAATGGCGCCACATAAGGACACGAACGCGGAATGACGTCAAGTGTCTTTCTGTGGCGCCGTTCCGAAAAAAAAAACCTTTACCAACTCGCCCAACTGTTACTTCAACCTCAGTAACACGACTGAACGAAGGTCTACAGAAGCAATGGTCGAGGTTGATCTTCGCTTGAGCGTGACAGAGATGCTCAGTAACTGTTGCCACTTTCTGCACCTCTGCGAGGGGGCAGATTCATCAAACAAGTCACGCTTCGGCTGATCCGTGACGTTATAAAACTTGTGGTTCTTCGGTGCGTAAAATTGAATTCAGGGAATAAATCAGCCAAAGGGCGTACGCGTCGACAACACGACAAAGGAATAAAACCAAGCTCTCGTCCTGCTCGATTTTCGGAACTTGTGACGTTTCTTCATACCTGAAATAGTTACTTATTATTACTGCTACGGGAAGAAAACGGTAGCCAGTACCTTTCAAGTTGGCTTCACATTTTCTTTTTACACTGGTACTCATTTGAATAAAGGCATAGGGAAGAAAAGGGGCTGTCGGTCTTGTGACGTAGACGCGTCGAAGCTCCCAAACTACACAGTGCCGCTCCACTAGAGCTCCCGCGGTGAAGATGTAATTCTCCAGAAGCGACGGCAAATCAGCTAAGAAAAATCCTGTCGGGCGCAGAGATCACGTACACCTCACAAGCTGAACGCCGGGTCAGTTTCCCCCCGTACGTATTGAGGAAGACATGCGAGAGTACGGTACTCACCCGCTTCGCTGTTGTTGTCGGTGCTCTGCTGTGAGCTGGGCTGCTGGGGCATGGGTCCCGGAGTGCCCGCCGAACCCGTAGGAGAACGCACGTCATCCGCTGTGCCATACGAGTTCAGGGACTGCGAGGGGGGCCGCTGCACAAAGACAAGAGGGGGGAGAGACGTCACGGTTAACCACAACGTAGCACGTGGATAAAACGCCCAACTTCATAAATTCCAATCTCAGTATTCCAAGAGATGGAGAGAGAGAGAGAGAGAGAGAGAGAGAGAGAGAGAGAGAGAGAGAGAGAGAGAGAAGAATACAGGAAGGCAGGGATGTTAACCAGTCGATAGTCTGGTTGGCTACCCTACGCAGGGCGATGGGAGAAGGGGAAGAGAAAGAAGGGAGAGAGAAGGTGTAGGTTCCTGTACGGACAGCACTTCAGTTAAAGTCGCTAGAGCAATCAGTATTCCAAGATACCCTGAATGTATTCCAAGATACCCTGAATGGCGGGGTGGGTGGGGGAGGGAATGTTGCACCAAGGTTGCATTTCGTATTGTATGCCTGCATTTCGCTAATTGCTTCCGTTATTTTGTATCATTTTTATGCCTAATTTAACAAGAGGTCCCACTGCGGTGTTCACACTAAGGTACCTCTTTCTGAATACCTTTCTTTAAGTTGGAAGATAAACAATACAAGCTACGAATACATTATAAATGCCAATATTATTTGCAATAGCACGCGACATCAAATTACAATTCAACAGTTTTCTGGTATTTATCGAAGAACGCCTCACTTCTCGATCACTTAAGTTCATTTCCTTACAGGCCCCTTTGCCAGAGGTGTCCCATAAGGTGTGGTACACAAATAATGAATACTTTAACGTGATGTAAACACACAAAAACAAACCAAGGCATATTTTCAAATGTTATAAAGACTATACTTATATTGCAAGTTCGCACGTCAGATGACGCGCTAGACACAATTATTTCGGCAATACCAAAGAAACATCTTCAAAGGACGTAAGCTTACTAGAAATATCATAAGCATGATGAAACATGATGATGATGATGATCAGTATGATGGAACAGTGAGCATTCAATTCGCAGCATGAGTACCCCGGGACGACACCGCAAAACTCGGTAAAAAAAAAATAACCACTCGGGTCAGGCCAGGACCTCGCGGCCGAATCGCGACTACCAAGTAAACAAGCAGAACAGACGGCTGAAATTAATTTTTGTTTTTTTCTCCCCGGGAAAATTAGACGACACGAGCGCGAGTGCAAGTCCAGCACAGATCTATGTCTGTGTTCGTCTAGCCTCACTCGTTCGCTTCGAACGCCGGTAACTTTCCGGGCAAAGAACGCCGCGATATACGGCGTACATTATTAGCCCGCGTACACACACACAGCGCACTCACTCACTGCCGCCGCAATTACGGTTCGCACCTGCGGCGACACCCCTCTCAATAAACGCCGATGTGTCCCAGTTCTTGTGCCGCAAAGATCGCATCGCCGACAGTGCAGCTGCGTGCACACAAGCGGAGACAAAAAAAAAAAAAGTACGAGCGAAAATACGGACAAGCAAGAACTGAATTAGCGAAAGAAAGAAAAAAGAAAAACAATAATAAGACCCGTTCTGTGTAGGGGAGAGATCTTAACACGCCAGATTACGGGAAACACGGCCGCCGGTCTAAATCAATCCACCGACGTCGTCCACTCAGCCTTTAATTGGGTATATAATTTGCTGAGCAGGGGGGGCAATCCTCGCAGTTCGTTAGTTATAGAGGCTAACATTAAAAAAGAGAGAGAAGGAGAGGAAGACTGATGGAGCTTTCGTTCTTTCTGCAGTGGCGATACGGCCGTTTGGAAAGAAGGGTTGTTATTAGGCTTTCACGCAACGAATCACAGTGTTCTCGCATCACAAAGGAAAAAATAACAAATTCCCGCAATTAAATAGAAGACTCTAATATAGAACTTTGCCTCCATATGACCCACCGAGTATATAGCACGAACAAAATAAGCTAAATAAGTAAACTCCTGCGCAATATGAACCCAAGAAAGAAAATTTTCCGCTTCGAGCGCCAATTTCAGCGGGCCCGATTTCAGCGCTGATAAGGGGTGCGATCGGAGATGGTTGTTCGGCGCGTTCGTTCGGTTACCGGCGCGCGCGATTGGCCTACTCCGCGCCGACGTCGCCAGCCACGGGGCGCCGCCCCGTTTTTGGTGACGTCAAAATGACGACACGCTCCTGTCAATCATCCGCCCACCGAGCATTTCGTCCGAACGCGACGGGAGTTGAGAAGTTTGGAGCGATCATACGGCTTCGCATGGCGCGTCTGGTGGATTGGATTGGATCCAACAGGCGGCCTTTGCGGCTGCAGAATGGCACGTTTGCGAAACGCGTTTGAAGAAATGACAGAAAGTGAATTCCGGCGTCGTTTTTCTTTCTCGAAACAAATAATTCGTTGGTTGCACAGAGAAATCGACAACATCATCGGTGCCAGCGAGCCACTGGGATGTTGTCGCTGCCTCTTGAAAAGTGCGCCACTCTTCCCGTCGTTTTTTTTTCTTTTTCCTTCTCGCTGTGCGCGACACCACCTAGGGACGACGCAAAGAACCTTGTAGTTATAAATTGCAGTAGTCACACGTACTACTATTTGAAAACGTGTTTGGGCTTGAGAAGAAAAATACATTTTTTTAGATAAAGATTTAATTCATTTGGAAGACGAGAAACATTTGGTTTTGTAGTATACTGCTTGCAAGCAGACGACAAACGACGGAAGTAAACTTCCGGGGAGGTCACCGCTTCCTGATTGGCTGCTCTCTCCGCCCCGCTGTCACAAATTTTGCATACTGCAACTTTGTGACGTTGCAGCAACTGAACAGAACGCGCAGCGAACAAAATATCTCCGATCGCGCCCAAGCTCGCTCGCTGAACGTAGGCGTTGCTATAGGACGCTGCAGCAAACCTGCGTCGTCATATGAGGCTTAGAATGTCCCGGGAAAACGACTGGAGATCGCACCTCTAACCACTTTCAGCGACATTTACAAATTTGAGATGGTCTGCCGCTTACGCCACGCAGTAACTTCCACCTCGAGATCCCAACACCGTAACGGTGCTGGGATCGGGTGTTGGAGGCCTTTGTAAAACGCCGTATATCCCTCCACTGCTGCTTATATACCACTATCGAACAAGTGCAAAGACCAGGCGCTTCGTGCGAAGCCTGTAGTATACACTCGTGTACATCCGCGTCTCCGCGCTAGCGGTCTTCGAAAAAAACAATAAAAAATAAGTAAATAAAGAGGACCCGGGGCGACTCTGGAGGGCCTATTTCGGGCGTCGCGAGGAGCCCCTCCGGGCGTGGACCCACGGCGCACGCGCGCGCTGCAAATAGACGACGTGCCGCGGTGACGTTATCTCCACGGTCACACACACACACACACACACACACACACACACACACACACACACACACGCGTGTGTGTGTGTGCGTGTGTGTGCTGATTACTGCTGCTTCTTGAGGCACACGGGGAGAGAAAACGCGGTCGAACGACGCCGTCGACACGACTGGGACTCAAACACCGTGGGGTCTCAACCCCCTCCCCCTTCCCCCCTCCCCCCAGACACAGACACACCCGCACGCCATGACGTAGAGACGAGTAACGCTTGCGGACGAGACGGTCCGCAGGAATCACACCCTAGACCTCCTCCGGAGCGCACGGGGCTTGATATATTTTAAGCCCGGTCGACTTCGCCTTCCGCGGTTATCCGAGGCTGCTAAGACCGGCGCGGGGTCAACGTATTCCGATCCTAAAATTAACGCGCGTGCAGCCGCTCAAGGGTGAGAGAGAGGGAGAAAGAAAAAGTAAGTAAATTGCTAGGATAAACCTAAACGAAAGCTGACATTCGCCTTCAAGTATAGTTCGTACCTGCACAAAACCCAGGAAGGTTCCAAAATAAAGAAAGAAAGAAAGAAAGAAAGAAAGAAAGAAAGAAAGAAAGAAAGAAAGAAAGAAAGAAAGAAAGAAAGAAAGAAAGAAGGAGAAAAATCCGTAGGTTACAAAAAATTTTACACTGGTGCGTGAACCGAACCCAGCACCACCTCACTCCGGTAAATGTCCGCGAGGTAATAAATTTTTTAAAAGATGCAGCCGTGATTGACGGAAAGGACTACGATAACTTTTTGCGTAATAACTAATACGTATGCGGCCTCTTGTGTTCTTCCCATGCACGCATTTATTTTTGCCGCCGTTTTCCATCTCAGTTCATTTAATGCCTAAATGAAAGCATTTCTGATTCTGCCTGTGTTCACAAACTCGCTATGCTATTGCTTCATTTCCCCTCACTGCATATTGTGTTTACTCTTTTTTTATGTTCTCTTCGCGAAGATTTTGGAATACCTGGTCTTGCCTTTTTTTTTTTCTTGTCGCCAGCTTCCCCAAACGCAAAAACGCTTCATTTCCACCACATTTTCAACGTATCGTGTAGTTTCTTGTTCGTTCGTTTTCCCACCTTTATAATCGTCACGACAGCAGGCTAGCAACTCGGGTCTAATACAAAGGCGAGACGGCGTACGACCAACCGCTCACGTGAGTACATAAGGCGGACGTAGGTAAACGACTGTATAGAGGATGTTATATATAATTCATGGGCACCGCCATCTTGGGCTGTGACACAAAGAGTTTCTACGTCTTATCAGACGTGAAGCGCTGTAACATGGTCGTGAAACAATGAACGCATTTATACAACTATTTTCACGCTTGCGAATGACTGTATAGTAACGCACACTTCATCGTTAAAGACAGAAAACAGCAGCGTTAACAGTCCAAGATGGCGGCACCTAAATGCTTCCGTAAAATAGTCTAAAGATGGCGTGAGATACAGTGTTGAATCTTCTACGCTCTTTCTGCAGGGAAAAACACAACTCACGGTCGTTCGACGAGACGTCCGTCAACTCGACGGTCAACGTTAACACGGGGTCAACGTTAGCAGGGGCCAACGGCCAGCGCGCACCTTCAAAAGGAAGCCAGGATTCGCGCGGGAGGAGCTGGGAAAGGGATTTGAAGCGAGAGCGAAAAAGAAGGAAGAAAGAAGGGCGAACGGCGGAGCGATACATCTTCATCCATCACGGGGCCTGCGGACCTTGTCTCGCGATCGAGATTACGCTCACTCGCTCGCCTCTCCCCCTCCCCCCACCTCTCCGACCCTGCGCCACCCCCTTTCGGCCTGTCTAACCGCTATCGCTTCTTCAACTTGCTAATTGGCTCCGTAGCCGGTAATGCTGGCGGACCCTTCCACGGCTCGGAGACAGCACTGCGTCATTTTCTGTACTCTCTCTCTCTCTTTTTTGTCCTCTCTTCTCGTCAAAAACGTGTAAGGCCCTCACCTCCTTACGTCAAAGTCATTTACGTCAAACCTCGCGCCAAGGAGCAAACGCATCGTGTCGGAGAAAGGGTTTACGTTTCAATTTCCCCGTCGCACGAGAAACCGCGAGAGTCAGCGGGATTCGAAATTAACAGCTGGAAATTAGCTGCAGAAACAACGCCGTTTTAGGCACGGATCTGCAAATGACAGATTCTATTTGGCTTAGCTACGTGGTATCGCAAAATTAAAAAAAAAAACAAAACAAAAAAACAAATCCAGAGTCGAATAGACTTGCTCCGTCTATTTGGTGCCAGGGGTGTCAGGCCGGGCTCCAGCATTTTCCCCGTCATTGTCAACATCATCTTCTATGTTCACTGCCAGGAGAAGGTAATTTTTTTTTTTTTACATTATTCCATTTACCTCTACAGGGCACGGAAAAATGAATTAGCAGAAGTGGCAACACACTAGTTGTTACTTAACAGGGGGTGCCTCGTCGAGATTGGCATCTGATAACTGTCGTGCCATTCACTGTACTATAACCAGGAGCCTGAGACGGTCCCGAAGCTTCAACGCCCTGAAGGACAATACACATTCACACACACTCGACTTTTCCAGCGCAAGAGCGTGACAGAGAGAGAGAGAGAGAGAGAGAGAGAGAGAGAGAGAGAGAGATAAGAATGGCAGGGATGTTAACCAGTCAAAAAGATTGCCGAGGAAGTTTGTAGGGTAGCTGCGGCCAACGACGCAGCCCCTGAACAACAACAAGGGCCAGTTTCGGCGCGAGCCCTTACGTCGATGCCGCAGTGACGCGGTCGGCCGACAGATGGCGCAAGTAGTTCAGCAAGTCCCAACGCAGCCCTATTGCTGACCACGTCCGCTTGCAGCAACGCAGCTTGCGCGAAGCTGGTCGGCGCGAAAAGTGGACAAGCACTCTCACCAGCACAAAGTGTGCTCTTTATTTTGGCGCGCACGTGCTAGTCTTTGAAGCCGCGCTTGCGGCCTGTTGTAAGTGACGGATGCGTAGGTGGGGTATTGATAGGATCGGATCCGTTGCAGGCTAACTGCGCAAGGTCAATTGATGAGCATACAAGGAAGACGAGATATTAAGATGTAGGCAAAATGATAGTTTGATAGGCGTGTATCTATTAGCTCAAGCAGGCTAGGTTATCTATATGTCATCACCCCCGTTTGAAAGGGGATGCCAATAAATCATCCTCGTCATCACTGGCTCGAAGCTCTAACGAAGAGGCACTTGCGGAGCCTGCTTGCTGCGTCACAGTGATATTCCAAGAAGTCACATGACCTAATTTTCTGGATTGTATACAAATGCATATGTAGATCTTTGTGCAGACATACAGACTACTTTCTGAAAACAACTATTTTCGTAGTCGTATACCGACCACAGATAGACCAGAATAAATAGACTTGTTAACAAATTCCACTATCTGCACCCTTTCTGTATGATCAAAACGATACATCTGTAAGAATGGAGGGCCCCGTGGCCCTTCATTATACTATTATAAGTTTACATAATCTATAGATCAAATTCATATAAGCTCGTCCACAGCAATCGCACCGACACGAAAGCCGCTGAAACCGAGCGACCCGTGATTTCTATGCGGCTGCAGCAGCGAGTCACCAAAACCTCGAAACGCAACCCAGCACCTCTCCACACGGCAAACCGCATACGGCTTCATCTTTTCACCCAGCAAACGAACAGATCGCCCTAAATCGATCATCCCGTGCCTCTCACGGGTGCTAGATCCTTCCCGCCCTGCTTCACACCACTTTCCGCCATCTTCGACGCCCTTACCCTCGCACTACCCTCTCCCAACTAGCCGCTCGCGAAAAGCACGCCGCGTTGCGAACGTACGTTCCGCAAAACGCCCCGCATCCACCCCTTCCCCCCGTCCCCTCCCTTGATAACTGACCGCCGGCCCTTCCGTCTCTCTCAACGTGTACCACCAACCACCGCAATCAAAAAAGATCGGCACCATGCGTCATCTTCAAAGCGGCCGCGCGCGCATTCTCCGGACTTCTATCTCCCCGTCAGGGTGTGCTGTCTCCCCCTGGATCCACAAGGGAACGCTGCTGTACCGTAGTACGAAAGCTCAGGAGGAGGAGGTGGAGAGGTTGGAGGAAAGGGGTTCAATGAGGGAGGGGTAAGTTTCTACGCCAGGCCAGAGGAGAAAAAGAAAACACACACGCAGTTTTTGACGCGAAAATTACGGCCTTGAGTCGTCCTGCCCTTCCCGTCAGGAAGCCGTCAAGAAAATGAGCAATAACGACAGAACTGAAAGGGCCGCTACAGGAGAACAAGCGCTTGCTTGTGCCGGAGCGCGCGCGTGGACCAGCTCACGAGAGGGTGAGGGGGAAGACGGAGAAGGGAACGAGCGCGAGAGAGGGAGCTCGTGCAAACGCAAACACACACACACACGCACGCACGCACGCACGGAGTAAGGTAACATAAATACAAAAAGAAATGCGTAAAGGAAAACAAAGCAGGCCGAGCATGCGCGACAATGCAGCGGGACGAAATAACTTCCTCTGAGAGCCAAAGTATTTTTTTTTTTGTTCCGCCAGCCAATAGTCGAGGCCCGTCGCTTGCACACACACATACAGAGAGAGAAAGGGAGAGATAGAGAGAGAGAGACCTGCAGCAGTGCCTAGCTTGACTGGATTCTCGCTGATCGGCAAGCGACGGCTGGGTACTGTACCTTTGCGAATGTAATCAACCGCCTCTCATCGAGGCACTGTTCGTGTTTTCAGGGAGAGAGGTCACACTTTACGCGAGCATACTTGAAGTATCGAACAAGTGTGCGTGAAGCGATGCGATGCAGTGTTTCTGCGGTTCTCGTATTTAGTTTTTAGCCTTTACGCGTTTCTATATAGGTGTATGCCGATGATTTCAGACGACATCGACCTGTTCAGCAACACTGGGGACGAATTACAAGTGCTTGAGGATCTTAACCAACAAAGTGTAAGAGTCGGTGTTGAAGATTATTATGCGGAAGACAAAGGTAATGTTCAATAACCAGGCAAGGGAACAATTCATCATCGCCAGTCAGCCTCTTGAGTCTGTGCAGGAGTGTTTATCCAGATCAATTACTTAAAGGAAACTGATCATGAGAAGGAAATTGCCAGAAGAATAAAAATGGGTTGGAGTGCATGCGGCAGACATCACCACATCATGATTGAGACCCGAGCACTGTCGTTGAAAAGAAAAGTGAACAATAATTGCATTCTACCGGTGCTGACATATTAGGCAGAATTATGGTGGCTAAAAAAGAAGCTCAAGAACAAGTTAAGGACGGCACAAAGAGCGATGGAATGAAAAATATTAAGCGTAACGTTAAGAGATGAAGAGACCAGTGCGGCTAAGGGAGCAAATGGGTATAGCCGATATCCTAGTTGACATAAAGAGAAAAAAAAAATGGAGCTGGGCAGTATATGTAATGCGTAGGCTTGATAATGGGTGGACCGTCAGAGTTACAGAATGGGTACCAAGCGCAGTCGAAGAAGGCAGAAAATTAGGCGAGGTGACGAAATTAGGAAATTTGCAGGCGCAAGTCGGAATCAGCTGGCGGAAGACATGGGTAAACGGAGATCGCAGGAAGAGAGGCATTTGTACTGCAGTGGACGTAAAAGTAGTCTGATGCGTAGTCTATGCTGATGATATACATTTATGTATGTATGTCTCAACGGCTTAAAACGCGTCGATGTGTCGCATGTGCTTATATATAATGTGATACGTGTGTAATAATAAATTTCGAAAGTTCCTGCCTGCTGTTAGTTTCAAGCCTTTGTAAACACTCATTAATGTGTATCTGTTACGATAGTGTTTGCAAACTCATCTTTTTTTTATATCTCGTACCCTGTAGATTCTTTCCTTCTAGTACGTTGCGTCCACGTCGACTCGATCAAACGTCAATTCTGTCAATGTTGTCAAAATGGTTCCCATTAGGTACAGGGTTCAAGAAAGCCCGTCAAGCTTCCCAATCCCGTCTCCACGACAACGGTTTCTTTAGGAAAGTTGGTGGCGCCTTGCATTCGAGAAAACGCGGTACATTCTTGGGCGCTTCAGTGAGCGGGAGATGGAACGGGGGGCCGGCGCATACGTAGGCGCCCGCGCTGCCTGCCTGCCTGCCGTCGTCGTGGACGACGACGACGACGCATCGAGAGCCGTCGGGCCCCTTCCTTCCGAGGTAATTACACCCTTCGAGATTGGCCCCGCAACCGGCGGTCCTGAGGAGGGCGAGCGCGCTAGGCCTACACAACGCGTAGCTCAGGTCGTGCTCGGCGCAGGCTAGGAAGGAGAGGGCGCGAGGAAAGGGTAGAACGGCGGTGGTAATCGAGAGAGAAGGAGAGAGAGATGAGGAGGAGGAGAGTGGGGAGGGGGTGACGGAGAACAGCGGAGGCTTTTGATGTCGAGGAACCACCGCAACCGACGGTTGCCCCCCCGCGCCACTCCTTTTTGCCCGTGGCGACTTCGCTGACGTGAGCCAAGATTGAACCGACTTCCCCTCCCCTCCTCCTCCGCCACCCTGCGACAACGCAATGCTGCGATGGCGCGCGCGTTCGATGCAAGGCCCTTATTACGCCGGGAGAAAAAAAAAAGAAGTGCGACAGGATTTGAGGACGTGTTTGACCCCTTAAACCTGAAGGCATTAATAACGTGTCGTTGAAGAAGGGCTTGATCACAAAGCTGACCCTTGCGACGTGTCGGGAAGTCTCGGCTACGCGCGATCATTTGGGGCATCGGCAGAAGAGGACAGTGGAGCTGGGTTTGAGGGGTGTGCGGTGTCGCCTGTATCTCAGGCCACGTTGAGCGAGTTGTTTCATCGCTGTGTTCCGGGTGTCGAAGCATGACTCGAGGCGAACCACGCGGTATAAGCAAGGCGACTCGAATTTTTATCGCGTTGCCTGAAGTGCGGTCCAAACGCGCAAGGTAGCATGGCTTGTGTGATTGGTGCCACTCCACTGCACGACGTCTTGCGAGATCCAAACGAAGTGACTGCTCTCTCTCTCTCTCTCTCTCTCTCTCTCTCTCTGTATGCTTGTTCCAATACTGAAATTTCCTAATTGAATCCAATACGAATGTTTGAGAAAAACAACTTCCGAATATCGCATCGAATAGTAAACTTCAGATGGGACATTGGCAAAGGAAGAGGTAACACAAAATAGACGTTCGTGCACCCGAGGACCTTCGTAAAGTAATGTTGAATTCCAATGGCGGAGTCGGAGCAAGTTTGTTCCAATGACAGAGTGAGGGAGGGAGTAAGGTGTTCCAATGAGAGAGTCGGAGTGGATTCAGAGCGGTAGTCACTCCGTGGAGCAGAAAAAGATGCTCCGCCAAAATCGGCGGAGTGGACCGGAACTCTGCGTGACGTATTTCCTTTACCACGTTTGTCTGCTGGGAGGCGTCACTGGTCACGACTCGCGACGAAGCAAAAGCTGCTGCACGCTTGGTGAGATATCCATTCCGCACTTTCAAAAAAACAACAGGTGAACGGCGCTGAAAAGACAAGTGACCGGTGCGGCGGGGCTGGGAGATTCAATGGCGGAGTCGGAGCAGCCGACAGACTCCGCCATTGGAATTCAACATAAGAAACAACTGCTTTCTGTTACACTGTGCTTTAGAAAACTTGTCGTTGGGCGAGTTGGTATATATTAGCGAACATCTGCGCCCGTCCCTGTCCCATGCTGTCTCTGTGGTCCGTTCGTTCGCGCAGTTTAAAAACTTTCAGTTACACGTACTGTGCGCCGTGAGAGTCGCCGCAATCATTATAAAGGAAGAGCACGTTGCCAGATACGCGTGATTCGCTGTGTTCGTAGAAGGAGGGACGTGGGACGCTACGACACCGCACACTGTGTCTCGCGGTTTCGAGATTGAAAAGCTGGCCGTTCAGTTGCTTCGTATCACCTGTCGGAACTTTGGAGAAATCGTCGACACGGCGAGATTGAACCTAGTACCTCGCCCCGAAAACGGTAAGCACGTGGACGGGTACTTAGTAAAAGAACTTTTAAATACATACACACACAAAAAAAAAGGAGCACAGCTTAGAGGAAGTGCACACGGACGTGACGATTTGCGCGAAAACGATGAAGAGCCGTTTGGAACGAGGCGGTCAGGTCGGAGCAACGGCTTCCCGAAACGTGGGAACCTCAGGTGGGAAAGCGCGCCCAGCAGGGGCCGCATTAATCTTCGCGCGATAAATGATCTGTTTATTCTAATAACCCCCACGACGTCGTGGTATTCGACAACGCTCAATGGACTTACTGCACGATCCGCGTCATGTAAGTTGTGCGCCAGTTATGAATCTAACGTAGGCCGTCTGAAAAATAGTGTGAACAAAAATGCAAAAACAAAGCTATCTCCCCGCACGCGCTATTCACGACAGGCGTAAGGGAACCCGAAAACAGCAAATCGCGCTCAAGTACTCTCCACCTTTTTTTGTATGTTCACATTTTCTTTCTTTCGTTCCTTCACGTGTCCGTTCTCCTCAAGAACAGCCTAGGCTAAGAAGAACGCTTCCTCAAACTTCACTCCTACACCTCCACGAGTCATGATATAATTAGGGTTCTAAAGGAGAGGCGGAGGGAACGCCTTTGAAGGCCGTGCATGCTTCTTCGGTGCAACCCCCTGTTTAAAAAAATATGACGAAGATCGTTAACCCCTCTCTCAAAATTCCAACCGCTTAAAGCTTTTCCGCCGCTTCTCGCCACCGACACCCTCTCTCTGCAAGCGAGCAGTGTAGGGGGGGGGGGCAATGCTTCGGAGAAGGAGAGGTCATCACGCCTGCTTAGGCAGTTTGGACCAACAACCACCACCCCGACTTCTGCCCCTCCACCACCCCTGCCTGCTGCTGCTGTTCGGAATATCTCACACACAGAATACATTCAGAATATCTCTACGTACA
This sequence comes from Dermacentor albipictus, assembly GCF_038994185.2. NCBI lineage: Eukaryota > Metazoa > Arthropoda > Arachnida > Ixodida > Ixodidae > Dermacentor > Dermacentor albipictus. The sequence continues at coordinate 30,609,131 of NC_091827.1, forward strand.
TACGTTGGATCGTTCCCACCTTGCGGCCAGTTTTTTTTTTTTTCATCCGTTCCCATTTATTTATCATTTCCCTTATTCAATTAGTAAGTCCAAGTAGTTTCCCCTGTGTCATCCTTGATGTCTGTTACCCATCACGAAGTAATAAACGAGAAGAAAGGGGGTTAACCGAGGGGCCCAATTTTTATTAGTCATATCATGAGAAGCCAACAAACACTGACGCCAAGGACAACATAGGGGAAATTACTTGTGCTTAATAAATGAAGTAAAGAAACGATAAATTAGTGGAAATTAAAGTGGATGAAAAAACAACTTGCCGCAGGTGGGAGCCGAACCCACAACCTTCGCATCAAGCCACCACGAAGTAAGTGTTTCTCGAAAACAAGTTCGGTGCACCAGCTCATGTTGCTCACTGTATGACAAATTCTATGGCGTGCGTTGCACCTTCCATTCTTTAGTTTTCAACGACTAACCACGAGGTTCCTTTATTCGCCCATACACAGGTGTTCGCGAGGGTTGCTTTCGCTGGTGCTGTGACCCAGAGACTTCACGGAAAAAAAGTCAGTGCGAGAGCAAAAAAAGAAAAGAAGGAAGAAACCAAGAGAGAAATGTGAGGAGCTTCCGCGAGGAATGCAGCCACCTGAAACCTTTGGAGGCAGGTAAAACTGACAAAGAGTGGTAACACGCCTAAAAAGAAATGGGCGGAGGGAGAGGGGATTGGGGGGGGGGGGGGAGGACCAGAGGGGCACGCCGTGCGTAGTACTACGAAGAGTTGACCCCACGCTGGTGTTGGGGGCGACTAGTTTTCAGACAACACGAAGGGACGAGTTCAAGAAAAATGAAAAAAAAAGAAAAACGCCCTCAGCGGTAGCCCAGTGGGAATGGCATTGTGGTGCTGCGCTTCAGGTCGCAGTTTCGCTCCTCGACCGCTTTGGCCGTATTTTCAAGTGGGACGAAATGACAAAAAAAAATGTTTGTCTACTTCGATTTAGGCGCAATTTAAAGAACCTCAGTTGGTCAAAATTGATCCAGAGCAACCAGCTACATGCAGCACGCCTCAATCAAATTGTGGCTTACTCCAGATTTTTTTTTTCTTTTAGAATATGAAAGCAGAAGTGGAGAACACTAGCCTAAACGTCGCTCGGCCAAGACCGAGACGAAGAAATGCAGCCAAGACAGTAAAACACCCTGTGCTGCCACTGATTCATACGAAGTGGAACGCTATTAGGTGTGTTTTAAAGTAAGGACAAAGCGACCGATGAATTGATGAGGAAGACGAAGCCGTGGCCAAGACAAGAAGATGTCTGCGGCAGGTCGGTTATGTTTTCGGCAAAAGATATATCATCTTATTAAATGATGGAAGTGGTAATCGGCACATGGATTCACAAGGTGCCTGTGTTTTGTCAACATACTGTAACGAGTTGCATTGGTAACAGTTTTGTTTTTATTCTTCGTGGCGACGTATTCCATACTTTTGGTGACAGAATTATTGGTGCGTGTAACATAATGACTACTAGTAGCAAAAGGGACCAACAAAAACTCACGCCGAGAAAGAACGGCTTATCTCCTCGAAATTTGTAAGAATAATATGTAACACACGCAACATCTTGATGGAAAGCGAAAAACAAATAGCCTAGTTACCACCACGGGCGAGCAGACGGTGCTTCTGCATGATCCAGAAAAGCCGAGTAGCTGAACAGCCCAACTCGTAACGAGAATTCAACGCTTCGCGTTCGTCAGTTACCTCAACTGCACCCCCCTCCACCATTCAAAAAAAAAAAAATTATGCGTAAACATCAAACGCAGCCACAAAAGCCTCTCGGGGCAGCCCCTGGGACAGCCGAGCACCAAAATACGGAGCAGCAGGAGAACAGACCTACTGCGACGTCGACGACGAAGTGGAACCAGAAAAACTGGAGCGCTGAAAACAAGAACAAGTGGGGAGAGATAGCACCACCGCAGCCGAAACCACCAGCACCACCGCAGCGGCGGCGGCGGCGGCGAAAGCTCTCGCATCCTCGCCTCTCACGGCGAAGTCCTGTCGACTGCGCCACCAACACTCCCCCTCTCCCCTCGTGTCTCTTCTTGCTCGGAGGGTGCAGTGCGCAGCTCGAGAAGGCGTTTTTGAACTTTCGGTTTTGCTATTGTCGGTCGGACGCCACAGCCAGATCAGTCTCTAGCACCGGGGTATGCGAAAGTCGCAGTCGGGCCAAGTTCAGAGAAGACCCCCGCGGTCTGTGGGTGGTGGTATGGAAAGGGGGGGGGGGTCGGAGTGGAGGGGAGTTAGTGGGGGGGGGGCAAGTAGGCTCAAGCGAAACAAGGGCCGGAGGCGATGGCGGAGGGGAGGGGGGGGGGGTCAGTTGAGAAGCTCCAGAGATCCGACCACAAGATACAGAATCAAGTCCTGCCTATAACTGCTGGCTTTCGTTTTTGTTTTTTTGGCTTATAGCTTCGAAGCGTCCGAAGGCAGCGAGCAGTTCGCAGCCCGGCATGGCCTCTGGTGTTTAGAACCGCGTCTGTCTTTGCGGCAACCACCGTATACGATGGTTGCGGTAGGAACTCGCTTAGACAGAGACGCAGTGTTTCAATCCCAGCTGCGTCGGCCAACTACGCTCGCTCATTTCCATGACGTCATTGCAGAGTCGAACTTCTTTCGAGAGAGAGAATAAACCTCTATTATATGAATAGGAACTGTGCTTTTGTGCGCAAAGGTACCCAAGACCATATGTTCTATTGACTCCGAGATCGCAGGTGCGATCTCGGAGGACACAGTGGTTTTGAGGGCGATGCTTTTGCTGAATCCGTAGGATCTATGTTCTTGCTCATATTTAAAGACGCACCTCCGCGCAGCGGTCCCTGTAAGTGCAACTGCTTTCGCAGAAATATGACGAAGGGCGCGACGGATCAGTTAATGCATTAATTGATCGATTGGTTAGGTTTAATGCCTCGAAGAAACACTGAGGCGATGAGAGACGCGGTAGTGGAGGACTCCGGACAATTTTAGCAACGAGACAAACACAGCGAACGGAGATCAGCTGCTGCGAATTTCCCTCTTTCTTATGTTTGCTTTCATTTCATAAAGGCTACATTGTGTAGCAAACAATGATTACGCATGGTATCTATAACGACTCTGGTGTGACTTTACGAAGCTTCTATCCCAATGAAAGAAACATCCTGTACATTGCGGAGCGAAGTTGAAGGTGCTCGTATTGAATGTGTTATAGACAGAAATCGAAGACGACCGGCTCCGAATGCGACCCCTGAGAATGCAAGAGGAGCCCATAAAAGCTGTCAGTGTAAAAAGTAAAGGAACAGATGCGAAGGAAAACGGCAGAGGAATTACATAGAGGGGACGATACGGAACCCATGCCGGACGTTCGAATACGGTTCGGAAGCTCTGTCTGAGGAGCGTCCCCGGATCTTCAATGCCACTGACGAGATGATTCCTACGCTTAAGCCGGAACGCCGCCCCTCGGCGCCCCCCCCCCCTCCTTCCTTCATCACTTTATGATACGCGAATGCGGCTGACGCTTCACGTCTCATTGGCGAAGCGTCGCATTATGGGGGAAACCCCGCGCTTCACGTTGCCATTCCCACGCGGTGCCAAAGCGGCGTTTCGTTAAGGCCCCGGCGGCGCACGGAACTGCAGTATCTCGGTTATAGTGCGTAGACACACACATGCAAGCAGTGGCGTAGGAAGGGGGGGGGGGGGTGCCAGGGGCCAGTGGAGGGGGGGGGGGGTGTCATATACGTCTGAAGACACCACTCTTCCCGCCGGCTACACCCAGGGGGGGGGGGGGGTAGTGACAGAAGACCTATCGGCCCCAGGTGCCAGACGACCTAGCTACGCCACTGCATGCAAGTAACACAACTAGTACGCCATACGCACTAACATTTTTAAATGTTTAATTATGGGCTCTCGCTGAGAGACACTAGACCTGCGATCGCGGTTCATCTCAGTGTTTTATACAAAGTACAAGCACAGCGAAGACTATTAGGTCCGTGCTGGGAAATGTTCACGATTCAACCGAAATGCACGATCCACTCAGTTAGCCGCTGACGCACACAGTCGCTCAATTAATCGGTCAGCCAGAGCTTCACTGCGCGAGACCGAAAGGGACATAAATTAAAAAAAAATATTCAGACCGGTGGCCCTTGCGGCTTACGCCTAGGTACTAGCGAAAAAAAAAAAAATCTGGACTTTTACGACACCGTGCCGACCAGCGTGAAGAATGAAGCACAGTAGCCAAGGAAAGTCGCGCGTGTCTAACACCAACCTCGCGCCAACATTGGCCCTTGCTGCGTTAACACGGCATGCTACACTTCGCGCTTCTTGGAAAGAGACGCCATGCTCGTGACGTGTACAGCCATGGACAAATAAAACGCGAAGAAAACAGTAGAGTACCTTTCACACGTAATGATTGCTAGATTACAATCCCGCAGCGCCCCCCCCCCCTCCCCCATCCATACATGATATAGGTCCAATACTAAGCATACAATCTGAAATAATACTTACATTACGCGTACTGAAAAAGGCAGGAACGAAAGAGCACGTTCTAGATAAGAGTCCCAACTCGCTCGTATTTCAATTGTTCACAATAGCACATAACGTGCAATATGAAAGCTATATGAAATATTTGGGGCAAATAATTTTCCTTCCTTCCTCCTGAGCTCATTTCACTTCCTTCCATTTTCCCGAAAAAAAAAAGAAGAAATACCTTCGAAGGAAGGGTATTACATAAGGAGTGGCTTGCAGAAGTACGTATAACGTCAACAAGGATTCTAGCACGAGAACTGTACAGGGTAAGCAGCAATGAGTGGAGTTCTGATCTAAAACGCTTTGCAGGAATCACTGGCAGTTAAACAGAGATCACTCGATTCCTTTTCGTATCACCCGCCGCGGTTGCTCAGTGGCTATGGTGTTGGGCTGCTGAGCACGAGGTCACGGGATCGAATCCCGGCCACGGCGGCCGCATTTCGATGGGGGCGAAATGCGAAAACACCCGTGTACTTAGATTTAGGTGCACGTTAAAGAACCCCAGGTGGTCGAAATTTCCGGAGTCCTCCACTACGGCGTGCCTCATAATCAGAAAATGGTTTTGGCACGTAAAACCCCATAATCTAATCTTTCCATATTGGTACAGAGTGCACGACGGAGACGGTGCCAGTGTCCGTACGGCGGGCGTTCCCCCTCCGTGTATCGAGAACACTCTCAGTGTTGGATGACTCGACGTTTCCTGTGGCATCCGAAAGTTTCGCACCTACCCATAGGGGAGTCTCGCTGATGCCTGGACAGTGGCACGCTATCACCCATATATAAAAGCAACCTCCCCCCCCCCCCTTCCCACCTACGCCCACCCTCCTTTCTTGACTTCCGAGGGATATCCTTCCGGCGCATTTAGAACAGCGGGAAAAAGAAGTGGCGGGATTATGTATAGAGCCAAACGGGCGGGCTACGGCCAGATTATCCCTCTTCCTGAAATCTGCGCCTCCCCCCCCGCCCCCCGTGCCACCCACTCTTGCTACCACACCCGCTCCCTCGCAACACTGACGTTATGGTAATAGCGAGAACAGTCTCAGCAATATTGCAATAGGAACAGCCCCGATCTATGTATACTTCTACAACTACGTAGCAGCGTAAAAGTGCGGCCTATAGTGGAGGCTTTGTTTTCCCCTTTCGCATTCCCCCCGGTGTAGGGTAGACAACCGGACATTATTCTGGTTAACCTCCCTGCCTTCGGCTTTTCTCTTTCCCTCCTCCTTGGTTGTTATTCAGTCAACCTGACAATAGGGAACAGGACGGTATGTAAGCTGCAACGATTATGCGTTCTACGCAGCTTGCGGCGCCTTCTGAAACCCTACACCCACCCACCTATCTGTAAGTCGTTAAGCACTCTTAGCCGCTAAATCAACAAGCTAACTTACTCTTGCACACCAACAGAGGCTTGCGTACCACGTTCTCTACTCCTTCAACGAGGGTGCGAACCTTGTTAGACTTCCGCGACCAAACAAAACAACGAACACAAACGAACACAAACGCAATCCAAGGCAAGGTGAAAGAACCACAATACCTCGCGCATTACATAACCTAATTACTCGTTAGGTGCCCTCGTTATATATACCAACGCTCTCAACTAAAACAAACGCAACCTCCTAGACGCACGGACATAACGCAGACCCGGCTTTCCTTAATTAGCGACTGCTCGGGTGTAATTAGACAGCACGGCGAGGCAACGTTCTTTCGGAGTTAAAAAACAAAACAAAACACGTGCGTTAAGTACATGAACTCCGTTGCCAAAAAGAAAAAAGAAAGGAAAAGGAAAGGACGACACCGCGACCCCAGCGCCTCCTAGCGGAACGCTCTCTGTTGGCAGCCTAATCCCAACTCACGTGTTCGCGAGATTAACGTCCACCAAAGCGAGTCTGTCAACGTCTTTATGAGGCTTCCCTCGTGAACACTCCTAAAGCAGTGCCTGGCTTCGGTCATCACATATAGAGAAAGAAGGAAAGAAAGAGAGAAAGAAAGGAAGGAAGGAAGAAAGAAAGAAAGAAGGAAAGAAAGAAGGAAAGAAAGAAAGGGGAGTGGAAGACGAAGCTCGGAGTGAAGACGCGCTGGATGTCGGAAAACAACGCTTCTTTTTTTTTTCTTTTTTTTTTCATCGCAGGCTCATTTGCATTGACCCACTGGTCACCTCGGACTGCACGAGCGAGCACCAAGCGAGCAGCAAAGGCGCAGGCAGCAAAACCTCGACGAACACGTACGTATACGCGCTCACACGTTCGCTGCATGATAAACACACCACGCGCAGATCTCGTTGCAAAACTTTTCGTCAACTGCGTTTGTTTGTGGGTGTTTGAAGCATCTGTTCCTCAACGCGAAGCCTCGACGACTATCACGTCGACGGGTGCACGCCACAGTATAGTGCCTCGGAACAAACAAACAAAAAAAACAAGAAAAAGAGAAAAAGAAAAGTAAAACGGAACCAAACAGAAAGCGCGAGCTTGGTTTGCATGCGCGCGCGTACACACACGTCCGACGCGGTCGCCGTATAACTTCGCTTCGTCGCTCGCATCTCCGGGGTCTGCCTTAATTGGCCAATTAAACGCCATTAAGACGCGGATAACTCGTTCCATATACTTCTCGAGCGCGGTATCAAAGAACAACAGATGTGCGCCGCGCGGAGACGGGATACCACGAGCCACCGCTCGCCTCCTTATCTCTGCCCCCTCCCCCTCTTCCCCCCTCTCCCCCCTTCTTTCTTTATCTTTACTTTTCCCGATCTTCGCTTTCGCTGCGGCCCCGCAATTTTGCTTTTCGCTTTCAATTAGCTCTCCCGTATGTGCTACCGAAAGAAACGGCCCTTCTACGTCCCCCGAAGCGTATTTGGTGTTTCCTGTAGGCCTCACGTACACACTGAGCCTTGTGAAGGAAGCAAGCGGCAGCGTTTGCGTTGCCTTCTGCGCCGAGTCGCACGCGGCGAGTGAAAGAAAACTTAGTGCGTCATTATTCCCGTCTCCTTCGCTCGACGTCGAGAAAGGGGTGACGCTCGCGTGAGCAGACGTCGAGAAAGAGGTGACGCTCGCGTGAGCAGCAGACGTCGCTCGTCTGCCCGCGCGAGTCGCTTGCAGAGGAAAATCGACGCGGGCAGACGAGCGACGTCTGCTTGATCATCATACGCTATGCAAGCAGCCGAGGGAGAACCACTTGGGCATTGCGTGACGTCTAAGGCAAACAGTGACGCCTGCTCGTAAGTGGCACAACGATTATGCTTATGTGCGCGAATGCGCGTGCGCTCGAGTGATGGTGTTGCCGCTAAGGAGGGCTACACGCCTGTCCTGGGAGACAGAGCATGATCGACAGCAACAACGACGACATGAACAGACATAAAAAAAAGGGGGCTTGTTGAGAAAGAAAGTAGGAACGTGAAATAAGTTTATTTGTATCTTTTACACGAGAATGCAATGACTGTTTCCAAAATAAGAATACAGGCAGGATGATCGGAGCATGATTGGAGACGTTAGAATGGGAACACTTAGTGGTCAGCTCTACCAGGCGTGTGCATGGGGGCTGTGACATCGCACTGACTCCCGAATAGGCTCGCTGGACGAGGCAAATACATGCGAATACATATATCGCGCGCTGGCATGTGGGTCTACAAACGTAGTCGGCACCTTCGAATAACGTGGCCTCCGAGATCGGCTCAGTTTACTCTGCTAGACAATAGTGCACGCAAAATGAGGAGAAGAGTCAAAGAAACCTTCGCTATGAGAGAGAGAGAGAGATAGAGGGGGGGGGGGTTAAGTGAATGAAATGGAACCTTGGAGAGTAAACAAGAGCGTAAAGAGCACGTGCTCTTCCGGCGGGCCGCATAAAGTGCCTTGCTTACGCAAGAAGGCCGGAATTACGACCCATTCCGTACGGCCGTACAAACGGGCGCTTCTCGAGTTATCACGATAACGCCATATTCTTCGTTATTACAACTTTTTGTTTACTAATTTCCTTTAAGAACCGGCGGCCACTTCCGGAAAATGGGAGCCCATTCTAAACACACACTTTACGCGTAGGCCGCGGTAATAAAAAAGGACCGAGCTCACGCGAACTCCTTAAGAACAGGAGGACCAACAAGCCGAAGCAGACCACCGACACGGGATTCGAGGTACTATTTGCACGATTTCCACTTTTCCGTGTCTTACTTTCTACTTCAAGTTCTTACACTCCCCCTCCCCTCCCCCACACACATACAGACACAAACACACCCCTTCTCCATTTAACAGCCTGCTTCTGGGCCCATCCCAGGCAAGGCGTAAGCGCCACGGTTTGATGAACAAGCCAGCTCGTCACAAACGCTTACTCTCGCGGCCTCCGCGGGCGAAGTGAATACGCGCAACCGTGAGAGCACACGTAGAGTTCTCGAAGTATCGCGTTTCCCGGGGCAACCAAGCGAGAACGGATATAATGCCTTTTTCCCGTGGCCCGAAGAGCAAGCTCCTTCTTTTCTTGGTCTACCGAGTGTACAGCCTTACTGTGTAGGCACAACGTAACGGAGCGTTCAGACAAGACGAGACGCACGCTCACGCACCCATCGCTCAGCGGGACGCAACGAGATGATGACACTGACCGGCGGTCACCGTGCACCCTCTTTCTCTCTCTCTCTCTCTTTTTTTTTTCCTTTCTTCGGTAGAGACGAGAAACCGCAGTGAAAGAGTCGCGTGCGACCGGGCATGCGAGAAATCGCGTGCTCCACGCACCCGTGCAAACTGCGCATGCGCCTTGTGGAGGAGCTCCCGAAGAAGAGGCTGCCCGGAAGGTATACACAGTGTGTAGTGTTGAAACGTGAAATTGACACGGGACACAGGGAACCGGACACAGACAAGTTCTACAGTGTATATAGACTGGGGTTCCATGAAAAAAAAAATAGAAAAAAAAGCGAGAAAATCAAGAAAAGCGAAGAAGAAACAACGGGAAGTGTGCTCGACTCGGCCCTGCTGAGTCGTGTATAATCACGAGTCGTGATCCCAGAATACGACGCATGTGCAATGTTGGTAGGCGAAAGGAGATGGCACGCCAGAATTTCATCGCAACACCTGTCACGGACTCTTAAAGAACGACCACAGATTTCTTGCTTCTGTTCTTCTCGGTCGTAAGTGAAAGTGAGAATCCTCTAAACCTTAGAAGAAAGAAAAAAAAGAAAGAGAAATGCTGGCAAAAGCTAGAGCACCGAAAGTTTGTTACTATAGTTGTTTTAGAATAGTTGTTTGTGGGAGCTCAACGGACGTCGTGAAGCACCGACTCGTTTTACTGTTGTGTTTCTTTCTACGAAGCAGAGGAGGAATTCACAAAGCACTCCGTTCGTAAGTGATATTTGCCAACAGCAGGCCCCGTTTGCTAATAATATGTCCAGCGTCTGTATTGGCTGGGGTTTGTTCTTACGAACAGGCCTAAGCTTAGGAACCCTTATGTGAATGCAGGCCCAGTTTCGGTCCCCAGGATATAGATGGCCGGGTGCCGGTATACTAACGTTGGGAAACATCAGCCTAGTATCGGTCGCTTGGATATAGCGAAAATAAAATCGCACGCGGCTTCGCAAAAAGACCGCGAACGCCGTAACCGTCTCATTCAAAGTGAAACCGCGCACCTGTGTTCGACTTAGGATCGAGGGGGGATTCACCAACATTCGGTGCTCCCGGGTAGTCTACGCTTATAGCAATCGCTGAGTGAGCCCTGCGTTGATTTGTTCCGCCCATATAACGAGAGCCGGATTGTTGAGTAGCATAGACGTCGTCGCCCCGAACCTTAATCGAGACGTCGATGACGTTACTCTACGCCAACTCATGACGTCACTCAGGAAATCTCTTCGCTGCTTACTAGTAGTATTGTTTGTTTCACAGGCCCCATAAGAAAACTGAAAAGTGGATGAGTTTGAAGGTTTCTATTGTCCGCAGCGAGCGAGCTGGAAAGAAAGAAAGAAGATACGAAACTGAGCTTATAGCGTCACAACCAGCGCACCTAACGCAAAGCACAGAATAAATCTTCTACGACAATCCTTCCTCAAGAGTGCTGTTGTTGCGCCATACCTATAGATGTCAAAGGTAGCTGCGTTGCCGTTACGATACCAGGCCTCGCCTTCGACGCGGCAGGCACGCCGAGGAGCTAAATCGGGCACAGAGACGACGACGATCCTACACGGGACGTTTCCTCTCTCCAACCATCCTACTAGAGGCGCTGGCGCGATCGTCCGTGGTGTGTTTCCTGACATCCCCGACAGAACCGGGCCGACGTTCGTTTCACCGAGACGAGCCCCGGTGCTGGATGCTGAGACGAGACGGGAGTCCGGGTGCCATGGTTAGACGAGGGGTGCAATGTGCGGGGGTGAAAGCGGAGGAGAAACGCGAAGGAGCGGGAGAGTTAGCTGGCAAGAGAGGCAGGCATCGTCTGGAACGAGGGGCGCAGGCTTGGGGTCGCAGCAGACGACGTGGAAAGCAGCAGAAGAGGAGCAGAAGAGCAAGATCGTCTGCAAAAGGCCAGCAGCAGACGACGCGGAAAGCAGACGAGCATGTGCGTCGTAGAGTCGCCCGTTCGCGGAGCGGTCGGGAACGGAATGGGGGTGGGGGTGGGGGTGGGGGGGGGGGGGGTGGGAGGGTTCTTCACTGTGGGCAGAGCTCGAGAGACCCCCCACTCCCTCTTCTCGTACCGCCGGAGACACCGAACACGAGCGGCGGGGCTCAAGCCCTAGGAGTATGAGGGCAACATTGAGAGGAAGCAGAGAGAGGCCGCGAAAAAAGGCGTGGAGGCACGTGGACGCGGGATGGGGGTGGTGGGGCGAGGAGAGAGAAAGAGGGGGGGGGTCACTGTCTTCTCCAGTTTCCTGTGAGAAAAGCACTCAGTCATTCCTTACGAGGGTCGGGACGGAGGGAGATTAAAGGGGGCGCAATAGGGGGTTGCTCCGCTCGAAATGCTGCCTGCCATTCATGGAAACGGATTCCTAAAAAGAAAATAAAAGTAGATAACTACACACGCACGAGCACGGGCACTGCTACGGGAGGCGCGTGAGCTGAGATGGTGCTTAAGTCCCACTTATAGATAAAGCCCTTAGTCACGTGCAAGTCCGTATAGATCCCGTAGTAACCGCGGTAGGAACGGGTTTGGGTGCTGCCGAACAATGGGAGAAAGCAGCGGCGTACAGATACGTGGCACCACCGGCGGTTGCTTCACTTGCCAGGACAGTCCCGCACAATCTTTTAATAAACCTCCATGAGAACGGCTTACCAATAATCCGAAGCCGTGTTACGAGTGGTCTGAAAACTTCCCGAAACGAAATTCTGTCTGCGTGAGAGACCGAAGGGTTGTGGGGCGACTAGATGAGTCGTAGGCCTGGTAGCAATAAATTAAATCCGGTTGAGGACTGTTTCAAGGGCCTCCTGTGTTGTTGTGCCCGTGGTGCAACCATCGAGAGATGCGAAGAATCGGGTGGAAAAAACGTAAAGGGGAAACCGACTGGACCTGGTCGAACTACTAAGCTGGTGCAAAGCAGGAAGCTAGGAATAAACGAAATCCGAACGCTGCCGAGTGAAATTTGTGCTCAACAACTGATTAAATCGAGAGAACTAGTACATCGACCCTTAAGAAAGACACAGCAAGAAAGAAAATAAAAAGTACCTTGACTAAGTCGTTCTGCGTGAATCTAATTGCCAATCTGAAGAATTAATTACAGGATAAAGCAGTTGTTTGAAGAGACAAGCAACAACGATAAAAGCCGACGATAACTTAGCGCTGTGTGCGGCAAGTTTTGCCGGCACACAGCGGGAGGTTTACTAGCTTCGACCCCCCCCCCCCCAATCCCTACTAATTTTCCTTTTCTGTACAGCTTTCTGTCTCAATCATCTCAACGAAAGACAGAAACTTCAAGAAAAAGAAAGCAGATATGATGTTGAAGGCTAGCGGGAGAATACGCAAACTGAGGAAGCTGGAGGAGGGACGGGGGGGGGGGGGGAGGACGTACTGAGCTATGAGTCAAAGCAGAGTCAAGAGCTGCAAGAGCAGCAGCGATCAGAAAGAAACAAGTTCCCTCGGCGCGAGGCCTTCTGGACAGCCACAGAAGAGCTTCGGTTAGGGGAAACAATAAAAATACAGAAATGTAACAGCGCGAGACACGAAGGAACGAGAGCCGAACCAAGCAAGCAAGCATGCAAGACTCGACTCGCGAGAAGGGACGACGACGCTGCTAAAGACAGATTCCACCACCAGGAATCTGTGGGCCACTGTCCTCTCTCGCCCCTAAAAAGCCAACCGAAGCGCCTTCCGCCCCCCTGCTACACCCCCTCAACGTCCCCTTCGCCATCTCATGGTGCCCCCACAAAGCCCCCACTAAGCCCGCCCTTTCCCACTGTTAGAAAGTTCGCACCGGGGGTCGGTAGGTTGGTTTCGGTTCAGTCTCGAGGACACGGGGGAGGGGGGTCGTCTTTCTTCGCCTCTGCTTCTCAGCTTCCTCGCAGAAGCAGCGTCGTCGTGCGAGACATGCATGCTTCGCGCACACGAGGGCCGAGGGGACGGTGTAGTAAAAAAAACTTGCACCAGAAAGAACAGAACCGAGGAGAGATAAAGACGAACGACGTGTTGTCTTCCCCCGTGCCTGCCAGCACGCTTGCCGGCCCGTCTGCTGCGGGGGTTTTCGAACAGACGACAACCGCGAGGAACGTGCAGACGAAACCAAGCAAAAAACAGGAAGATCCTGCCAGAAGATGAGAGAGGGACACGGCAGCACAGGAAGTAGTAACTAAAGCGGCAGCGGTTTTTGCGGTGGTTAAACGGAACCTAAAGAGAAGATAACTACTGTAAAAAATATACGTAGGTAAGGAAAGACGGAGTCAGAAAGGGAGGAAGCCAAGTTCCTTTCGCGGAACCTCGAGAGAAAGAGACGGAAAGAAAAGAGCAGACGGAAAACAGAAGAAACCACGACACAACGCGGGACGTCGTCTGGACCAGTGCGGGGAGTGACGAGCTGAGTCTTCGTCACCGTACGGACACGAAGGGCCAAAAAATAACAAAAAAGAAGGTTAAACGAGTCAACGCAGAAAAGACTCAAGAAAGGAAGACGAACCTCGTTTGAGTGCCAAAAGCGCAGCGGGCTTTTTTTTTTTTTTTTTTTGCACGTGCGGGCGAACAGCGTCTGATGCTCCCATTAGCGGGAAGCCTTCGTGGCCGGTTGTACCTCCTGCTGCTTTGCTCCTCCCTCACAGCCCATAGGGGTCGCTTCCAGCGCATCTGCTTCGCTTTGCGAGTGAGCTTGTTTATCTCAGGGACCTCCGTGTCCTCGCTGACCGCCTCACCGAAGCTACGGAAAGATGGGCTTCTCCGCCATCCAACAAAGCCCCCCAAAAAAGGCTACCGCGACGTGTAAAGCAGGACACATGTGGCACGAATCTGCGCGCGATTTCGACATACGACTTGTCGTGCCGACAGCCTTTATCCAACAATACTGATACCAGCAAACACACACGACAAAATTTTGCCGGCGGTTTCCGTTAGCTTACAGCCTTCCAACAACACCCTGAAAGGTACCGTCGACGGCATCTTTCAGACCTCACAAGCGCATCCGACAAACTTTTCCCAAGAAGTTTTCAACAGTCATACTTCAGACGCTTTGCGCACACTTACGTACATCGGACGCCGCGCCGTAACTGGACGTGGGGCTGCTTCAGAGCCAAGATTAGCCCTCCGCCTCGACACTATACGCTTCTCCCCCAAAACGATACCGAACTCGCACAACGGGACTCGCAAACAGAACGGTCTCACTAGACCCTAAACACAACTAGCGCCGCGAGTACCAGCCAGTTTCCCACATTTGCATTCAGGCTCCGGAAACTCGAATCTCTGCGAATGAATTATTCAAAAAAGAAGAAGAAGAAACCAAACAACGATACAAGAGGCGGAGGAGCTTATACAAGACCACCGCTAATGCCACCACAAAACGTCGACGCCGAGCGCGCACAAACGCGTGCCGTGTGGGTGGGTGGGAAGCAAGTACAGGGGGAGGGGGGGGGGGTGCGAGGGCGAACGCCAGGATCGCACGAGCGATCCGTCAACATTACCCGCCGCCGCTGCCAAAACGAAGAGATACACATCTCCGTCCCCGTAAAGCCGTACGACGCGAGCGAGCACGCGCCTCGGTGTGTGTGTGTGTGAATGCTGCGTACGCCGCCCTCGACGCACCAGCCGCCGCTCTCTCCGCTAATCCCTATACTTCGCGGGAAACGGCGGGAAACTAGAGTAGGGTGGGACGATTTATACCGGCGACTGTAGAAAGGGAATCCGGGACGGGGGGGGAGGGAAAGAAAGAAAGGCGTCAAGGAGGGGACGGAAAGTGCGTGGTGTTCCCCGACTCGACCACAGAGTTCTCTTCTGTCTGTGTGGGGTATAGCTCGAAGCCGCCCGCCGCACACAGGCGCGCCCTAATCCGGCGTCTAATCCGGCGCAATCCACGCTTAATTCGCGCTTGGGAAGAGGGGTGGTAGCGAGAGAGAGAGAGAGAGAGAGAGCATGGTGGCCCGCTTGACGGGACCGCCTTAAACGGAGGCGACGTCAGCCACCTCCCGCCACAATCCTGTCGCGTTTTATTTGATTTCATGGTTTGTTATTCCCCATACTAGTCTGAGTTGGCAGCGTTCCCCAGGTTTCTCTTTCCCTCTGTCATTCCATCCAGCAAAACCCCTTTCTTCATGAATCTCCCGCTACGCGCGCAATGGTAACCATGTGAGCTATCGAGGAAGATCCTGAAGGACCACTGGGTCTGAATGGGGAAGAACAGGGGAGAGCTCGGGATTGCACAGATAGCGGCATCTGCGACGACTGGAAGACGGTATAGGTATACCCTTTAAGACGCCAGTGTGCTATACGTAAGCTGGTTTATACATTTGGCAAAGCCGTATCGGCACGGTGCAAGGTGCGGGCTTGAAGCGCCGCTCCAGCAGAATCGCAGCGAATGGTTCTCGGTCACGGATGGGAACCACGGAGGCAGGAACTCATAGGAGAACATTCTCTCACCTGTTTGGACAGGGGCGAAGTTTGTATCGAGTCTCTTAGGATTTTCTGGCAATGCTGCTTGTCATGTGCCAACGTGTATTCGTGCACACTTGGAAATTGTGTACATCCGTTGTACTGAAAAAAACAAAGGGGGAGCAGGGGCTAAATGGTCCGTCACATCTCACGCTCCAGCTCCTACATCCGCGAAGTTAATTTAGACTCCCGCATATCGATGCAACGAGCGCGATACCCTTGCCCGTTCCGCTTACACATGCATCGATGTCATCCCTGTTTAAATAAAGAAGTATTCACCACCACCACCATTCATATTCCACATATCTCTCTATCTTCAGGCACGTATTACGTATGTCTCGCTCTTCAAGAGTGATTCGCGCCTTGCTTCGACGCGGCGTCCCAAGATGTCGCCACTGTCTACGCTGTTCCAGCAGGTACGTTTTCAGTATAGTGTACTAGAATATTCTAGCTCACTATAGTTTTCAGTATTATTAGGGTAATGGCCGCTATTGATGTCCGCTTGCGGCAGCACTGCAGCCGCTCACATTTTAAACGCTTATAAAATTGTTTCTCATTACCGACCCTCTGCGTTTACGAACATATATTCTTCTACGCTAATCTGACTACTCTTGCTTCTGTGCCATTCTTTTCTCTTTGCTCTTATGAAAGACGCTCCGTGCGCGTGACATTTACCTGGCGTATTCCGCAGTGCTTATAATTATGTTGATGAATGTTGTGCCTTTGTATCCCTTTGTATCCCTACGTGAAACTACACCTCGTACTTTGTATAATTACTCCTTCCCGGCAATAACGACAATAGCGATACGGGTCACCTGCCTGAATGTAAAAAAAGAATGGAATAAGTAACGCTATATGCAGCGGATGCACCGAATGCTATGATATACTATACGTATATAACACCGAGTCCCGACTTCAATGCACGAACACTCGCAGATACCAGCCGAACACCGATACCTCGCGGGACACGCACCTCCTCGTGGCATGTTCTAACACACAGGCGGGAGATTGGAGGTGAAGCAAAACGGGAGTAAGGAAAAGAAGTGGGGAAGAAAGGAGGCGCGGGAAAGGAAGCCATACAAGGGAGGGTGTGTGTGCAGGAACGAGGACACTCGTCGGCAACCGGGGGGAAGGGGGAGGGAGAAGGGGGACCGGGGATCGCGTAATCCTGTTTACACGCCGATTGGGCAATCACCCTCCTGGAAATGTCAATGGGCATTCGAAACGTCGACGAGGGAGCAGAGCGGTAGGGAGCGACGCGAGCAGGCGCCACGAGCCGCGGTCACGTGACAGTGTGAGACAGATCAGTGGGCACACGTCCGTGGCGGGCCGTGTTTCTGTGCGCTGCGTAAGTTTCGCGCCGTGCAGGCACGTACCCAGGGGGGGGCCCGGGGGGGCCCGGGCCCCCCCCGAAATCAAGTGGCATACCCCCCCCCCCCTCCCCACCCACGCCACCACTCCTCACACATTCCTAAAGCGCCGCCAGATGAATGTTGAGACTTCGCAGTCGATCATCGGTCAGCATTATGCTGTCTTTTTCACTCCTTTTAGATGGCGATAGTTATCGGCATCTCTTGTAAAATGAAGGAAAGTTTTCTCGTAGATTCCGCACCCGCGCGATTAACTCGAGATGCGTTCAGTTGTCACCATCTATTCAACCATCACGCGCATAGCTGTTGCTTTTGTTAGTTCAACCTTCTTTGTTTAGGCTGATCCTGGGACCAGGAGAGGGATGCGGCTGTTACTCAGCTGGTCTGTACTCTCATGGAACTAGATGCGGCCGGAGAAAACGCCAATTGCGTTTAACTTATCCCTTAGCTTCATTGTTTCCTTGAGTTACGGCTCGCCCCGACGCTGGCAGATGCCTGGAACCATATACACGTTATATGGGTTAGATAAGGTGGGAAATAGAATAATGTGAAAGAGCGTCCATCATGAAACCCTGCAATAACCCTTAAACCCACTAGCAAGATGACCGTCGCCCGCTACCTTGTCTGTTTTAGCCTAACTATATAGCACTTTTCGTGCAAAATTGGCAACTGGAAACAAAAATCGCAAGGAGTTGAGAAATTAAGCTATCTACTAAGGGAGAGAGCAAAGGCAACAACCAAACTTCAAGCAAAAGTGAATTATAAAAAAGTTAATTGTTGTTTATGAGAATATTTATGGATCAACATCTTTTTATTTAAAAAGGAAGTAGAGAAAAGGCCGCCTGAAGTGGAGAACAGTTACTTGTTTTGAATGACGCTTCTACAGTTATCGGTCCAACCGCCTCACATAGCCACTTCTCTGCTGTGCTTATGTGGGTGTTTTTCTAACCTTTCGCAGTGAACGCAGTACGTCTAGAATCGCAGAGTCCTGCGCTCTACGTGGTTGTATGGGACTGGCGGCCGCACAGCGTTACGCAATTCGCGGAACTGTCAAAACTGATCAACAAGGCGAAAATAACTGATATTCGAAACTATAACATGAGAAAGACTGAAGAAGCCGTAAAAAATGAACGCAGCCAGAAATCAGTAAAAAAAGAAACCTGGAATAGGACAAACCATGATGTATGCACTAAAAGATAAGAAGGATAATATCATCAGCAATCTCGAAGATATAGTAAAAGCAGCGGAAAAATTCTAAGCTGACCTGTATACAGTACCCAGAGGAGTCACGATAGTTCACTTAGAAACAGTAATGAACGGGATACAGAAACTCTCCTATAACTAGCGATGAGATCAGAAGGGCCCTGCAAGACATGAAACGATGAAAACTGGCAGGATAAGGTGGAATAACAGTCGATTTAATCAAAGATGGAGGAGACATAATGTTTGGAAAACTGGCGGCTCTTTATACGAAGTGTCTATCGACTGCAAGGGTCCCAGAAAACTGGAAGAATGCAGACATTATACTAATCCACAAGAAAAAGGAGACGTTAAAGAATTGAACAATTATGGGACCATTACCTTGCTCCCATTACTATATAAAATATTTACCAAAATAATATCCAATAAAGTTAAGTTAACACTGGATTTTGTCAACCAAGGGAACAGGCTGGCTTCAGGAAGAGATACTTTACAATGGATCACATCCATGTCATCAACCAGGTTATCGCGAAATGTGCAGAGTACAATAAGCCTCTCTATGTGGCTTATATAGGTTACGAAAAGGCATTTGATTCAGTAGAGATACCAGCAATCGTAGAGGCCCTACGTAATCAAGGAGTACAGAACGCTTACGTAAAAAGCTTGGAAAATATTGCTACATGCGTGAGGTATCTGTTTGTTTGAATGAGGCGCGTAGGCGCCATCACTCCAGAAAAGAGGAGGAAGAACGAACTGGACTCGCGCTGTGAATCTAACCGGTCAGTGCTGCAGCCGTTGTTGTAAATATAATCTGTAAATAGTTTCTCGTCTTACTGACTCGTCTTTCGCGTTAGAATATCTACGAGGTTCTAGAGCTACTTTAATTCTACACAAGAAAATCAAGGAGATACCTATAGAGAAAGGGGTCAGACAGGGAGACACAATTTATCCAAAGCTATTTTCTGCGTGCTTAGAAAAATTCAAGCTATTAAACTGGGAATGCTTAGGAGTAAAGATCGACGGCAAATATCTGAGCAACCTTCGGTTTGCCGATGACATTGTTCTATTCAACAACAATGCAGACGAGTTACAACAAATGATTGGAGACCTTAACAGAGAGAGTGTAAGAGTGGGGTTGAATATTATTATGCAGAAGTTGAAGATAATGGTAAATAGCCGGGCAAAGGAACAAGAGATCAGGATGGCCAGTCGGCCACTAGAGACTGTGAAGGAGTACGTTTACCTAGGTCAATCAATCAGAGGAACCCTGATCATGAGAAGGAAATTCACAGAAGAATAAAAATAGATTGGATCGCATACGGCAGACATTTCCAGCTCCTGACTGGAAGCTTACCATTATTATTGAAAGGTAAGGTGTGCAATCAGTGCATTTTGCCAGTGCAATATGTCCAGTGCCAATGCATTTGCCAGTGCATTTCCCAGTGCATTTTGCCAGTGCATATGGGGCAGAGACTTGAGAGCAAGTTAAGGACCACGCAAAGAGCGATCGAACGAAGATTGCTAGGCATAACGTTAAGAGTGAAAGAGAATGGTTTGGATCAGAGATCGAACGGCTATAGACGATATTCTAATTGACATCAAGAGGAAAGAATGTAGCTGGGCAGGTCATGTAATGCGCCGGTTAGATAACCGTTGGACCATTAGGGTTACAGAATGGGTACCAAGAGAAGGGAAACGCAATCGAGGATGACAAAACACTAGGTGGAGCGATGAAATTAGGAAATTCGCGGGCGCTAGTTGGAATCGGTTGGCGCAGGACAGGGGTAATCGCAGGGAGAGGCCTTCGTCCTGCAGTGGACATAAAACAGGCTGATGATGATGATGATGATGACGACGACGACGATGATGATGATGATGATGATGGTGGAGGTGGCGGGCCCCCCCCGAAAAAAAATCCTGCGTACGTGCCTGGCGCCGTGCATATATTATCTCCACCTCGCTACAGTTCCACGCGACGGCGCCGGAAGCTCGAGCATCCTCGTGCCCGAAGGCGAATGAACGACGCAATTGCTTTTCAAAACCGATTGTTATTGCCCGCTTGTATGTTACATATACGAACGGGAAACCGGAAAGTAGGTCTTACTTTTTTCTTTTTCTTTTTTTTTAGACATCATGGTTATATATGTAAGGTTGTTTCATGCACCAGAAGAAAGTAGTCGCCTCCTCAAGTCCGTTGGCGTAGGAACAGCTATTCATTGCTGAAAGACGACGGTGTAACATCGTGTGGCAGGCTGGCACGTTGATATACTGCCATCACAACTGTTTTTGACGTACACTCGTCATCGCTCAGCATCCGCTTCACGCGTGCGTATCTCGACGTCGGTGACAACAACAAATAGTCTACAGGTTAAAATTGGTGTCCATTTCGCCCGAAAGCTGACGTGCCTAAAACACTCCCATATACAGTTACGCGTGCATCTGCCCTTACATCAGGGGTGAATGTCTTACGTAAACACTTCCGAGTCAATTTTGAGAAGAAGGAAAAAAAAAAAAAACGATTGAAGGCGACGTGCGCTACGTTGTTGCATGGGGGTCAACCGAAGTATGCGAGTGACATCATCAGTCGCGCAGAAACGATGACCAGAAGGATTCCTTCTTTTGTTGTACGTCATCTAATCGCCCTAAGCGTGACGCCGAGGTGAACGGTCAAAAAGAAAAAAGAAAGTATAGCGCACAATGGACGAGCCGCTTGTTTCCTTCATGCTATGGAACACGTGGCCGGCTCTAGGTTATATTCTCGCGCGCACGAATTGCCTGACACGATCCCTATTCCAGCCTTCGCCGCACCCCAAGGAGTTGGTAAGGGGAAGTATACAGGGTGGAAGAAGGGCCGGTTATGCGTGTCCACTTGCACAACGCGACGCGCGTACTAGACAGAGACGATGCGCATCTGTTCGCGACAACACACCGCGCGTAACAACAAAAAAAAAAGAGACGAGACACTCGTTTGTCCGAACGGAAATCATTTCGTACGTAAGAGTGAGACGCGGGCGGGCGGGCACGTTGTGTTTCGCAATACACGCGTATAGATGCTTGAATACGTAAACAGTATAGTTCCAGGCGCCGTGTGGTAACGTGGCCTGGGGTGGCTGCCGGTGTTGTAAGAATGGTTCCTGCGGCGGACGCGAAATAAATGAGAATGACCGCCGGTCGACGGGACACGAAGCAGCGAAGCCTCAATAACACGTACTTTCGATGACGTAACACGTGTTGCTACTGCATTCGTGTGGTTCTCGATGCGATCGAGCGCGTAATGGATTGAATAAGAGCGACGCTTTCAATGATGGCGTGTAGTATGCAGCCTCGCTTGCCGAGGTTTGCTCGGGGAATACGAGACGCTGGAAACATTGCGCATACGAACAGGTGAGAGTTCGAATAAAGGCAAAGATATTAAAAATATATATAAAGATAGCCAAACAAATGTTCCCGCATGTGAGCGAGCCTGTGATCCGTTTCCGCGTACGCTGCGATTTCAATTTCATGCCTGAAAAATGCACACAGAAAACAGAGAGGCAAGTCGAGTGCAACCGATATGCTTCCGGCCTATGCCGACGAAGTACCAACATTTTCCACAGCGAGTGATTGGACGGGCCAATATTGCCATTGTCATTGGATATTGTCATGTACGCATGACTGCGTCCTATACAGTGGCCAACCGGAACTACCTCTGGTTAACCTCCCTGCCTTTCTCTGCATTATTTTCTCTCTCTCTCTCTACACTGGCTATCGAGTGGGAGGGCAAGGCTACCGTTTCAAAAACTCCTAAGTAATCGCCCTTCCGTTATTGACCCGCCGTGGTTGCTCAGTGGCTATGGTGTTGGGCTGCTGAGCACGAGGTCGCGGGATCGAATCCCGGCCATGGCGGCCGCATTTCGATGGGGGCGAAATGCGAAAACACCCGTGTGCTTAGATTTAGGTGCACGTTAAAGAACCCCAGGTGGTCGAAATTTCCGGAGTCCTCCACTACGGCGTGCCTCATAATCAGAAAGTGGTTTTGGCACGTAAAACCCCATGATTTTTTTTTTTCGTTATTGTACCACCGTTCGCAAAACTGGGTTGTCGCAGACCCACGAATTGCCGTCTTGACTGCGTTATTGGGCCGACGTTGCGTGTTTCCTTGGAAGCCCGTTGAACAGATTGGAGAACGAGTGCTAGCCATGAGCAGGCTGAGAATGCGACAGTAGTCTCTAGAATTAAAAGTTCCGTGGGACCCAGTAACCTACATTACACGTTGCTTACCCCACACTGGCTTCACGGAATTCTCCGCGGACAGCATTAGAGCAAACGAAGGTGCCCACACAGCGCCAAAGAGCTCCGCCGACTTGTGTCCAGGCTGAGCACGGAAATCCGAGCCGATGTTTGCCCAACGTTGGGTCAACATTACGTATATATTTCACATGCGTGGCCCAACACAATGCCACCGTTGGCCTCGCGCGGCTACGTTCGCATCGCTTCCACTGCCCCTCTCCCTCCGGGTAAGGACCTGCAACAGCAGGAGTGGGAGCGAGGTGATCTTAAAGACCCCTACCGGTGGGGCCGACACGCGAAATAAAGTCACCTCAGGCGCGAAGTGACATCCTTAAGGACGCGTTTAAGTGTCGGGCGCGCGAAAAGGACCAATCTTGGTCCTCATTAAGCTCCTCGTCTCAAAATGATTAGCAGCGCTGGACTCGCTGTCTCGGAAAAGGCCAATTTATTCGTCGCACCGCGCCTCTTTCTCCGGGCAGGCTCACTCCGACGTCAAAACAATGGCACGTTTTCACTGTTCCTCTCGGTAGGCGACGCACGCTCCCCCCACCCCATGTTCCTCGACTCGCTCCCTCTTCGCACTGAACACCGGGCGTCTCATAACGAGAGACCACACCTTCGAACCACCGCACCCTTGAGAAACGAATCCAGATAGGCGTTTTGCAGGTTGTTCTCTCATCTTACAGACGCTTCTTTTCGCTATATGCGGAGGAGGAAAGAGAAAAGCAGAAATCAGGGAGGTTAACCAGAATAACGTCCGGTAGGCTAGCTTTCGCTATATGCTTTCGAATATGCCTATAATGCCCGAGCGCAGTTACACACTACGAAAAACTCAAAAAGAAATATGTTCCCCTTATTTCCTGACCAAGGAGATTGCATTTGCGCAAAGAAAACAACGAGATGTTCCTTGAGTTAAAGCGTGATTAGTATAGCAATCATTTGTAGTTGTTTTGTTGAACTATCCACAGCTGCAACTTCATCCAAATAGATGACAAACACAATTATGGGGTTTGCATTACAGCATCAGAGACAAACGAATACGTTTCCCGTTTTGTATTGTTTTATTGGATAGCCCACGACCCAGTAATTACGCGACGAGGCCTCAATTCCCCGAGAGTGCTACAATTAAATTACGTCACCGTTTAGTGCGGCAAGTTCAAAACGCAGGCCAGCAGCTGCGTGACTTCATACGCGAAAAAAAGAAGCGACCCATCATTTTACGGAAACCTGCTGCGGCGATCTCGTGGTACCAGATACCACTGCCCATGGCCTTCGAGATTATTCGGGGAACGCCGCCGATCTCTGAGGCCGTGCCCTTGCCACCACACGAGCACTATGGCTGTGCCGCCAAACGCAGAGTCCATTCAACACTCGCCGGGACAAGAGTGGATAGCTAAAGTTGCTGTATAGGCTCTCTCTAGGGTTCTGCTCTCCATAAAGTTGCTGTATAGGCTCTCTATAGGGCCGCACTCTCCCTAATTGCTGTATAGGCTCTCTATAGGGTTCTGCTCTCCATAAAGTTGCTGTATAGGCTCTCTATAGGGCCGCACTCTCCCTAATTGCTGTATAGGCTCTATATAGGGTCCTGCTCTCCATAAAGTTGCTGTATAGGCTCTCTATAGGGCCGCACTCTCCCTAATTGCTGTATAAGCTCTCTATAAGGCCACGCTCTCCCTAGAGTTGCTCTATAGGCTCTCTATAGGGCCGTGCTCTCCCTAGAGTTGCTCTATAAGCTCTCTATAGGGCCATGTTCTTCCTAGAGTTGCTGCATAGGCTCTCTATAGGGACGCACTCTCCCTAGAGTTGCTCTAGAGGCTCCCTTTAGGGATCTCCCTAACGATGGCCGATACCGTAAGTCTAGGGAGAACGCGTCGCCCCTGAGCTTTCAGAAGAGAAGAAAACAAATGGGAGGAGCCAGTCTGGCAACTTTCGACGACGCGGTAGCTTCGTATGGCCTCCAACATACCCCAGAGTTGCTGTATAGCCTCTCTATATAAGGTCCTACTCTCCATAGAGTTGTTGTGTAGGCTCTCTATAGCGCCACGCTCTCCCTAGTTGCTCTATAGGCTCTCTATAGGGCCATAATCTCACTCGAGTTGCTCTAGAGGCTCCCTTGAGGGAGCTCCCTAACGATAGCCGATACAGTAAGTCTAGGGAGAACGCGTCCCCCCTGAGCTTTCAGAAGAGAAGAAAACAAATGGGAGGAGCCAGTCTGGCAACTTTCGACTACGCGGTAGTTTCGTATGGCCTCCAACATACACCCCCCCCTCCCCCCCTGCCTCCGCTTTATGTGACGTGTTGAGTCTCTTTCCCGTCCGGGAAGCTAGACGCGCGTTTCCAACGGATCGTACAAAAGGTGCGGTAATTAATAATACCCGGTGCTCTCGAGGATTTGAAGCTTCCCACCGTTACCTATGGTGTCGACAGTGACTTTATCAAGAAAGGCGTACAAAAAGCCGGACGCAAAATTTTCCCACGCCTAAATCAGAATTGTGAGACACCACTCTAAGCGCGGCGTACGCAGTGTGACACCTTGGGCAGGGATGTATACAGCGAACTCCCGTTATGACGAACCCGATTAAGCCTAACTTTCGCACACGAAGCGCCTAAACGTTTGGTCGGTTTGCCCACACAAGCCCAACCGCGAATTCAGTGAAGCCAGACAGACTTCCGCGGCTGCAGGCCTGCCACTGCTACACGTGGCTTAGCGAGAGGCCCGTATCGGCGGACATGGAAGAGGCGGCTCCGCTTATAGCTATACGCACACATACGAGGAGCCCCGGCGTAGCGCAATATCGCTTCCCCTTCGCTTCTTCTGCGGGCCCCGCGAGTCTTTTAATAGACTTGCGCAAGATGTGCCGAGAGGGGGCCTCATTCGGCGTAATTGCTTTCCGCCCCCGAGCGGCAGCTCGTGCTCTGTGGCCCGCCGGCAGCGAGCATCCGGACACCAGGGAACCGCGCACGCTGTCACTGTCAACGCCGAGAAGAAGCCCCGCACGGCGCATGCGCGGGCGAATTTGCTGCGTGTCGCGCCAAGGGGCGAAGAAGATGGAGCGGGCCACGTGACGGTTAATGGGAAGAAGGAGAGAGAGACCGGTATGGCACGAGAGAGAGTGAGAGAGAGAATGAAGAAGTCGAGGGGGGGTTTCGAAAACCAACGCAGGCGAGAAATCGTCGCGAGCTCTTCTCGGCCTTGCCCTAGCAACAAACTGCAGAGATGTGTACGCGGTCCACTGTCTCGCAAGCTGTTTTCCGTCCCTCTCGTCATCCCGGCCACCGCCTCTCTTTCAATGCCGAGTGGGGATGCGAAACTTCGACATTAGAGAGTTTTAGTTTAGGGGACGTAAGCGGCTTGAGTACCCAAGAACTAGGGCGATTACACTGCGCATGCGCAGTACCGTGGCCCCTAGTTCTTGGGTACGCAAGCCGCTTGCGTCCGCTAAACTAAAACTCTCTATTGTAGAGTGGTAAACACGCGGGTGCGTCAAACACCGTCAGATCTGTCGGACGATCGGAAAGACGGATATGGGCAGCATCGGCTGTTGCAACGCCACAGAAGCTACTGGACATCTGTTCCATTTCGATCCGCCCAGAGTCTTTGAAAGTTGTATACTGACAAGAAATTTTCGATTCGCCGATTTTCACATTCGTTTCCGACGTTCGAATCGAATCGTTTGGTTTGTCATTGAGCAAAGTCGCTAAACTACGCAGCGCTACGTCAAAGTCATCGCAATCCTCAATACGAAATGCCGAGAATGCTCAGCCGTAGAGAGAGAAAGAAATAAGAGTTGAATAACAAAGAACTGCGCTCCTGAGACTCCTTCGCCAACTCTATAATTACTCAAAGAAAAAACCTAAATTTCTAGGATGAGCGGCGGCTCAACAGCGACTCATAGCACCACGCCACCAGCGGCGCCTGCCGCAACTATACGTCCGCCTTAAAAGAAAGAAACAAATAAATAACGACAACAATACAGCGCGACGAGAAGCAGTCGAGAAGGGCTCACCCACACGCACTTATAGAAGCAAGACGGCGAGGGTCAAGATGGTAGCAGAGGGCGCGAAGCTAATAGGCAAGAGGGGGGGGGGGAGGCGCCGCCGTCTGATGAGCGGAAGCAATCAAAACGGCCGGTGCGAACGAAGGTAAACAAAAAAAAAACAAACGACTTTGACTTTAATTGTCGAAACGCGGCGGCGTCGAAAGCGCACGCGGGCCGTCGGTAATGATATACGACCGCTCGCTGCAGCCAAGATAGACACGCAGGGAGGCTAGCGAACCCGAACGAGAAAGCTTACGCACGTGCCGTGTGAGAGCGTGCCACGAGCTTACGACTAAAGCAGGAGGAGGAGGAACAAGAAGTGAGAGGACGTCTACAAGTGGGCCTGCATAAGACGGCTACAAGATGACTACTGCAAGTGGGCTATTGTGATTTACGCAAAGCGTGCGAGACGGGAAAAGCGAGCTCGAGCCCCTTTCACTCACGCGCTCGTCAAAAAAAAAGTGGCAAAACAATGGCCACAGCAGCGCCAGAACGGCACTTAATGAACGAGCAACCACACAGACAGACGCGCACGCGCCGAAACGCAAGCACGCCTTTTTTTTTTTTTTCGCGCGTGCGCATCTCTTCAGGCGCGTCCAGTCGTGATGTCCATAAAACGTTGCGCGTTCGCTACAGAAGAGCGAGAAGTTATACAGCTTTCGGAGGCCCCCGTTTCCCCGCTGGGAGCGCCTCCGGCGGCGCGCAATTGTTTGTGGCGCCTCCTGGTGTGCTATAATGCAGTAATAAAAGATCGTAAAACGACGCTCGCGCGATTGAAGCGCGCGTGTGTGTGTGTGTGTGCGTGCGTGAGTGTGTGTGTGCGCGTTCGCGGCATCCATTGCGGTGCCGGACACACAGCCGAAGCGCACCGCGGCTCGTTAGGGATTCATATATATCTATCTATACGCGCACGCATACAAACGTATAGGCATGCGGTGGCGTTTTTACGCCTCTGCGAGAGAGATTTATATCCGCGTTTTCACGGCCCCAAAACTGATCGCGCGGCTCTCTTTCGACGCTTACTCGGCCATTCCCTTCTCCCCATCAATCGACCGAGAGCATAATGACGGAGTCATCAACACGCGAGAAACTACCGGTCTTTACAGCTCAGTGCTAGGCACGGTGTATGCGTTACAGAAGAAGGCTTGTATACGTTCTGAAGAGGGCGTGTGTCTTAGAGGAGCATTTGAAAGGGCAAATCAATTTCTTTCACGCTTAGGCTTGAGTATGGTGCATTTGTTCAATTACATCTAGGGAATACGAGAAAAAATACTATATGACCCGCAGCGAAGGCGTTAAGAGAAAAAAAAAAAAGCGGGAACGAACGTAGAACGGGTGGCGCCGTCCCCTCCCAGTTTTCGCACTGGCTCGCTGTGACGTAATGAATTTCGGCAGCATCTTCTCGGGATCAGCCAACTGCTTATCGCTAAACAAGAACTTCACTTCGTTTTAAGCAAACGGCTGAGATTGGACCCAGTCAGTAAAAATATATATTGCGCAAACCTATCTATCTATCTATCTATCTATCTATCTATCTATCTATCTATCTATCTATCTATCTATCTATCTATCTATCTATCTATCTATCTATCTATCTATCTATCTATCTATCTATCTATCATCCATCCATCCATCCATCTATCTATCTATCTATCTATCTATCTATCTATCTATCTATCTATCTATCTATCTATCTATCTATCTATCTATCATCCATCCATCCATCTATCTATCTATCTATCTATCTATCTATCTATCTATCTATCTATCTATCTATCTATCTATCTATCTATCTATCCATCTATCTACCTATCTATCTATCTATCTATCTATCTATCTATCTATCTATCTATCTATCTATCTATCTATCTATCTATCTATCTATCTATCTATCTATCTATCTATCTGTAGCGAGCACCTAAGAATCTTTTTCCCAAAAATTTGCCGTCTTTATTTAAACCACGTAGTAAACCTTATTTCTGAAGTAGCTCCATATTAACACATTTCTTCGTTTTCCTTTATTCAAGCTCCACTAGAACACACCTCGAAAATCGACATTTAGCACGGAATTGCGTCAATCCATTGCGCGATTCTCGATGCCTATCGCTTAAAGGGAGATTACAGAGCAACACAGCAAGCACGGAGCGACAACGTATTCGCTGAGAAGTTTATTTTCACTCACTTGGCGAGTTATAAGTTGGTTACAATGCCAAATCTAACTTTCTCTGAACGTCACTCCGTGACCTCTCAGCAGAAGCGCGACATTGTGACGGCACGGATTTTAATGTTATTTTCGCGTACTTGCGCTGTCATGACGCTAGAAAAGTTTTCGGAAAGTTCTGAAGTCGATTCTTCGGCTCTCTTGAAATGTCATGCAGCCCTTTGTCCTAATTGACGAACAATAAAATAACCTTAAGGTCTGGGATCCTTAGCAGATGCTGTCAAAATTGATGACGTCACGCCTAGCTCTTGCTTTGGCTTTTGCGAGAACTTCAGGGCTGCGTCGCTGATTGCCTTTAGGTGCCACATTTTTTTTTTACTTGCCAAGCCATCACCTCACGGTAAATGTGTCAGTTCTGCTGTTGCAGAAGGGTAATTTACAGATGCAGCTTAACTTTTTTTTTCTGCCCGGCGATATCCTGTAAAAGTTTGATGATTGCTCGCTGCCATTAAAGATTGGAAACCCCTCTGCCGCTTTGCAAAGAGCAGAAAGCTCGCTTTTAGGCGTCACAATTAAAGGTCGAGCCGACCTCATTGCAACACACGGTTTCCTTACCCCATCACAAAAAAAAAAAAGAAATCTGGTCCTTTCTTCTCTGAGGCACACAGTACTCGTCAACCGACACAAGCTTCCCCCGCTGCGCCGAGCCCTTTCGCGCGAGACATCAGTCAAGCCTGTCAGGTCAGGGAAAGAACAAAAAACCTCCAAGTGGCGGATTTGAGAAGTCGCTGGACGACAACGTGATCAACCCCCATGCAGAGTCACTGCGTCACTTAGAATCTTATCGCGCAGCCTGCAGTGCACTGAATTCAGGATTTCCAGGCTGCATTCGCGTCTAATACATTAGCTAGATAGATTATAGATAGATACGTTGTACATAGATAGATTGTAGATACATTGTATATACATTGTATGTACATTGTAGATACATTGTATGCACTATGTATGCACATTGTATGTACATTGTAGATACATTATATGTACATTGTAGATACATTATATGTACATTTTATATACACTGTACATACACTGTACGTACACTGCAGATACATTGTAGATACACTGTAGATATATTGTAGATACACTGTAGATAGATAGATAGATAGATAGATAGATAGATAGATAGATAGATAGATAGATAGATAGATAGATAGATAGATAGATAGATAGATAGATAGATAGATAGATAGATAGATAGATAGATAGATAGATTTCTAATGGCATGGAAAATGCGGCCAGAAATGTGTCGACGGCATCTCCACAACCTAAAATTGTTCTATGTCCATAACAATTATGCGAAATGAATCCTCGCAATGATCGCATAATTCCGGAAATCAGGAGTTGCCCAGATGATGCAGAAATTTCGAGGAACATGTACCGGACGCTTCAATACGTTCCGGCAGATATATAAAATATGTTCCCGACTTTTGTGTTCTTTTTAATAGCCACACATCGTCAATAAGGCATGGACAATGGTCTATATATTTGTTTCAGGCTTCTTGTACACCCCTACGTGCGCTCTGTACGAACATAACGACCCCCCCCCCCGATTACACCGCTACGTAACTTGGTACAAGCAAAGTGTGCACCACCGCTCATTCATTCATTCATTCATTCATTCATTCATTCATTCATTCATTCATTCGGAATTAATGTATTGACCGTACTGAGTAATACCAAAACCTTTCAAGATGCAGGTTCCTGTACTATTCAATAGGGTGAATACTAGCAAGGGACTCTCAAGATGCAGCTCCAGTACAGTCTACAAGCAGTTACTCCACCAAAAGAAAAAAAAAAGTAACTATAGCACTGCAAGTACTCTTGCAGCGTACGGTGTAGCTGCTTCGATTGTCAATCACGCGTAGCGCGCCCTGCCTGCACCGTAGTATTGAGTACGGGGCGTCATCGGAGGTGAGACGAGAGAGAGGGAGGGAGGGAGATAAATAAAAAGGGGAGGGGGATGACAGTGAAAGAGCGAAGAGAAAAATAGGCCAGTAGGTCACCTTTAACCTCCGGAATCCCTTGGGAAAGATGAAGAAGAAGCGTGGAAAGAAGAAAGGAAAAAAAATGTATATAAAACAAAGGCAGAGGAGATAGAACACGGCATTGAGGGAGCGTCGCAGAGGACCGGAAGTAGTTCCCGCGGTTTCGGCTTCCGGTGTCGCGCGAGCGGGCGCCATTTCCGGCCGACGCCCGAAGAACTGCTACACTTACACAGCCATGCACGCACGCACATCGAAGCCAGAAAGGCGCGGGCTCTCATAGGGTGAAACAGGAGGCGGTAGGGGGAGGAGGAGGAGGTGGCCGCCGATACTCGTGGCATATATACGACTTATAACCCAGGAAGGAGGAGGAGGAATTCGAGAGGGACTCGCCAGCACACCGCCCCGTAGGAGGAGAGGGGGCACGTCGAACGTCAAGGCCGAAAGTGGGCCCCCGAATAGCACAGGAAACTATACTGCTAATACAGATCCTGTGCAGGGGCGAACCTTATTCGACCAAGTGCCAATGTCGGTCCACGCCGTGCCTACGTTGGCGCGGCTGCATGCGCCGCTAGGGGGCAGCGCATGCACGTCACGAAAAGATGTAGCCATACTAGACCGACATGGACCGATGCAACAAACGCCAAGGCTCGCTAAAGTTGGCCCTAGAATGATATGGCTAACCATGGTGTAAGAGGAACACGTGATTCGTGCACAGATTAGATGGATAGATAGATAGATAGATAGATAGATAGATAGATAGATAGATAGATAGATAGATAGATAGATAGATAGATAGATAGATAGATAGATAGATAGATAGATAGATAGATAGATAGATAGATAGATAAACGTGGTGAAGGTCAACGTTGGCCGATGTTGACCTAATGATGGCTCATAGTGGGCCTACGCCAGAGTTCCTCACTATACTGTCTAGAGGGATAGCTGGCACTGCGGCGCTGTGGTACACGTGATTCGTGCACACACACACACACACACACACACACACACACACACACACACACACGCACACACACACACACACACACAGAGCCATTTTAAGGGTCAACGTCGGCCGATGTTAGCCTAATGATGGCTCGTAGGGGGCCTACGCCAGAGTTCCTCACTATACTGTCTACAGGGAACTCTAGCACTATACTGCGCTGTGGTACGCATGGGAATGATGGTATATTGCGACTTCGTATCGGCATCGTTCTTCGAAGAGCCAGGACGCCTTGATGACGCGCCTGGCTAGCACCGTTCCCTCTGTCGCAATGATCTATTTCCTACTGAAACAGCACGTAAAATGCTGTTTTAGCTTTGTTATTAATAACAGACAGCGGACTTGATGTGCGACTGTAAGACGAGCTACCATTTTGTTTCTTTTTTTTTCTTTTTTTGCTCATGCACAGTATTTTATATTTCCCAATCGTTATAGTAGTCATTCTTTACCCTTCCCTCTGAAACACCCTGGATTTGACTCCACGCTGAGCAAAAGCGTAGGAGCCATTGTTTCGGGCCCAACCTCTGAGATTTTCCTTGTTATCAAATCTCTCCCTCTCCGACCTGAACACCTGAATGCCGATAACACTTTTCTTTTTGCCTCTTACATTGTTACCTTCCGAGTTGCGAGATCAGAAACTGATTCTCACCTCACAGTTTAATTAACGGAAGTGTTTTAAACCCCGGCAACATAGAAACACAAGCCCGACAAGTCCCCGTCACACGAGGCGTTGCTTACACCTTCCAAAGCACGTCAGCGCTTTTGCGAAGGCTAATTCCGTTAACAAGACGAACAAAAAGGCGTCCTTCGAGCGGGGGAAGCGAGCATTGTTTTCGGCAAACGCACGCGCCAGGGGAGCTGTCACGCGGCAATCCTTGCGCAAGTTTAGGATGCGCCGCGTCGCGCGAAAAAATTCGCCCCCCCCTCTCTCTCCTCCAACGTCCCTCATTCCACCCCAACACCAATTGCATCCCCTTTCACGGTGCAGCAAACACCGGTGTTGGGAGAGGGGAGTGAGGAGGGGGGGGGGTACGTGGACAAGAAAAGCCTTTGTTTACCCCTCGACGCGCCTGTCACTCACACATGCAAGCGCACTGAGGAAACGGAGTCAGGCAAGGCGCCTGGCGCAGCGTCAGACAAATTATAATAACTAAAGAAAAACGAATAGAACCAGAAAAGACGATGAAAGAACGGTGCCAAGCGGGTGACAAGACAGAGCGCTTGCGAGACCCAGCAAAGCCACTGTACTAGAAGCCTGATTGGACGCTCTGCATACCTGCTTCAGAGCTAAACGCGTGCAAGCAATTTAGGGTTGGAAACAGCGAACGGGGTGGGGGAGAAGGAAAGGGAAGAGGGAGGGACAGGAGATTTCGCAGGGAGTTTGTTTCAATGGTGCGTGCGTCTTCTCATTTAAAGGCTCTTTTATTCTATTCGCCAACCGCCTTAATCTAGGTGCAGAAGGCACGTCACCTAACGCCGTCACCGCGGTCGCCACGAGAATGTCGTCAACTGTGGAACCACACAAAAGCTGCGAGCTTTCCCGGGGGATTCTGGGCCCGTGTTCACGAAAAACGCACTTGTGCTATAGGAGTGTTCGTGGCAGCAAATAGCAACCAATCATAATGGCGTACAAAAAGCCAATAGCAAACCGCACCTAAAAAAAAGTTTTGCAAATACTGGGCCTGCCTACGAATAAAACGAAACACTCGCAACGCCATGGCGTGCCTCCTGAATCCCTCACGTGACGTCACCGCGGTCGCCATAACGTCATACAAGTCCAGAAACTGACCGAAGCTGCTATTCAACGTGATTTTCTTTCTTTTCTTTTTTTTCTTTTGCAGTGGCACTGTGGGCGCAATCACGGCGTCGGTGACGTCACGTGAGGGATTCAGGAGGCATGCCATGGCGTTGCGAAGCTACAGCACTGTGAAAGGTACAACTGGCTTATTCGCAACGCCCGAAATGTGGCCTCTACTAACGCAGCTTAACTATGCATGTTTCCCTTCGAGCGCTTCTTTAAGACTGCCAGTACTAATTCGAGCACTGGAGAAGAAGAAGAAGAAGAAGAAGAAGAAGAAGAAGAAGAAGAAGACGAATAAAGCGGGAAAAAAAAACCTCGAGCAAGTAAGTCAGCCGGGAACGAGAACCACACCGCAGCAGCAGCTGCCGGAACCCACAAGCAATGTCCGCAATACGCGGAAGTGCGTTTGGGCGCCTTTGTTTGTTTGTTGTTCGTTCCGTTCCGGCGTCGTGGTGCCTGGGCCGTGCACTTGGCCGACGTTTTCGAGGAGGGGGGGGGGGGGGGGGGCTTGAGAAAACAAACATCGCTCGAAGTACCGAAGAGGTGGGACTAACTATACACGAATGCCGGGGTGTAGCAAAGTGACTTGCTAAGAGGATTTTTTTTTCTCGAGGGTAAAGGGTGAGGTTGGGGGAGGGGAGGCACCCCGAAGTGATTAGGAACTAACGAAGGCCCCTTGTTTTGCCACTCGGGAGACCGGTATAAGCGAACGCGTCTAGTTCGTCTGTAATTACTAAACCCATGCGCTGCGGGATGCCGCGTCAGACGCAGCAGCGTTGTTGCGACGGCTTCGACACAATGCGCTTCTCTCTCTCGCCACTGCTGTGCCAGTTTTGCTGGGACTCGCAAGGGGGGATGGGGGGGGACGTGTGTAATACGTAGTACGCGTCGAAATTGGTATATACGCGCGCTTCTTGTGTGGTCATATCAAGAGAGACCTCCCGCAGGGTAGTGATGCACGTACGTGTCAGTGAAGTCGAGAAACGAAAGGCGAGACCGAAGGGACGTGGACGAGACCGCACATACTGCACATGCGGAAGAAACCACATTCGAGGATAACATGCGTGAACGGAACGAAATTAACGACGCGAAGAAGAAAGAGGAAATGTTAAGTGTGACGTCGTGAACGATCGAACACGCCTGCGTAGATGGCGATCTGTGTTAGCCGAGATTTAGAGAGAGAGAGAGAGAGAGAGAGAGAGAGAGAAGTCGAGCTTCGCTCCGGAGTTGTGGCCGCCGAAAATAGCTCCGGCCCCCACTGTCGCACTCGACGCCATAACGTGGTGCATGCCGAAGAGACGATTTCACGAGTAGCGTTATGCAGCTTTCTATACAGCCACAGTTTCACTGCAGCGCTCATTGGAAGGAAAAACACACACATACGCACAAGAGAAGTAATGAAATTTGAAAAGTACTTCGTTTCTCCTCTTTCTTTTTGCGATAAGCATGCATCTCCAAGTAGTATACGTATATAAGTGTACGTATATGCGTAAGTGTACGTATATAGACTTACGTGCACTTACGCACGCTTACGTATATACGTAAGTGTAGATACGTAAGTGTACGTATATGCACTTACGCACACTTACGTATATACACTTACGTACGCTTACGTACGCACACGTATATACGTACGTATAGATATATACGTAAGTTTACGTAAGTACAGTGAACAGCGAGGCAGCGAGACTGACCGAGTTGCTGAACTTGGGGAACTGCCACGCACCGCCGCCGACCGCGCGTCGGAACGGACTGTGACCGTCGACGACACTGTCGTCTCCGGGGCCAGGTTCGATGTCCTCCATGCCGTATCCCTGCACGAGAAGAAAGTGTACGACAAACACGTGAAACACGTACGAAGTAAGGGGGGCAGTACATACGAGAGATGAGAGACGGTCGAGCACGATACGAGAAACGTACAGTCATCGTAATTATCGTCATGATTATACGAACCGATTTCAAGATCCGTTAATGCGAGGAACAGTAAAAAAAAAGGGGGGGGGCGAAAATGTGGCTTGACAATAACTGGGCATCGGGCATTGGACAAACACGGCGCGCAAGCTTGGGCGAACACAGCATAGTCGGAGTTGCAGCATGACAAAAGAAAAAGAAAAAAAGAACGCATAACCCACGCAGCATGTGAATTACATCGCTATATATTCATAGCTCTGGAAAGCATACGAGTTGCTTACACATGGATACGCACTAGAAAAAAAGAAATTTAACTACGAATATGCGTTGATTCCCTCAGTTTCCATATAAAAACATTTCGCAAGCGCCCCGTGGTTACATGCTTAGAACCCAGGAGCACTAGCCTTTGAATCACGGAGGTGCCGGGGTGCTATTCTGGCCACTATCGGATAGGTGGTGTCCAAAGCCGCGACGTCTATGACACATTTCCAGGCTCTCGCAATAGCTTCCGCCACATGCAGCCGGAAAAAGCGTAGCCTTCGAGATCGGCACCCGCTATCCAGGGGGCGCAGTCTATGGGGCGGCGCGGATTTGGACGCTCCCTATTCCGCCATTTTGGCGTTCTGAGCCAATCAGAGAGGCCGCGGCAGCCTCCGCGGGCGAATCAGAGCCGACAAGATGGAGAGTCTCGACAATATGGCGGGATTCGAGTGTTAGAAATAACACCGCAGGTGAGGAGGAGCAGTCACCCGACTTCAGTGCAGTGCCGAGGAGGAGGAGGAGGAAAAACTTTATTTGCTCCAATTGGTTAGAAATTAGCAGTGGCAGATGTTGTCGGCCATCTTCACGGTCTTATTCCCCATCTGCGCAGGGTCGACGCCCCTATTCCAGGGCACCACTGAGGGTGGCTACTCGGCGAGCGTGCCTTACTAGTCCATGCTGGACTTTCGGGTCGCTGCTGGAGAGCACCCTCTCCCACTGCTCCGCACTCGGGTATTTTATTTGAAGGAATTGTTGATTCTGAACGCATTCCCATGTAATGTGATATAAGGTGGGCTTGGCGCCGCACCAGGGGCAAATGTCTCTATACTGGGTGGGTGAACTCAGACGACAGCGCGCAAGCAATTGCTACCGAACCAGCCCAGTCTAAACAAGAAAACTGCCGATCTTGTAGGACCCCCGTTTACGATAAGGTGGGCGCAGTTATGATATCAGACGGCTTTAGAATCGCTTACGCAAGCGAGCATTACTGCAGTCGCAACATCCACTAAAAACTGAACAATTAGGAGGTTAACGAGTGAACCGTTTTAAAGAACCATCGAGAAATTGGGATTTGTCACGCGTGTCGGCTCCGCGTCATCAAGAAATCCATATTTGAAAAGAGAGGAGAACGCTCTCACGTGCGATCTAATAAAAATGAACTTTTCCAAAACTGCAAAAAGAAAAGCAGCAGGTATAAAAGAACGCCTGCGGAGAATGGCGGAGCATTACAAGGCTTATTACACAAAGCACTCCCGGAATGCGTTCTGAATTAAAACAAAAAAGAGATACAATGTACAACTAAGGCGCATAGTCCGGTATCCCCCTAAAACAAGTTCCGAGATAAGAGGTAATTCAACCTGAATGACGTTTCCTATCAAAAGTGAACACACACACACGCATACACTAAAAAAAAGAAAAAAGAAAGAAACGACTACAACGAAACGCTAATTGAAAACGACGCAGGTGGACCGTTCCTCCAGTCCATCGGACGCCGCGTACACAGATCCCCCCTGCGGCCCTATGTACATCGTCGACGCTGCGTGAAGCCACGCCCCCCTGCCGTAAATGCACGCTGACGGTTCCTTTTAAACGCTCGCGACGTTGAACATCTAGGAACGCGCAGGCATGTAGGACGCGCCTAGCTGAAAACAACGCGCAGCCGGACGTCCAAACTCATTTTCGGCGACGTCGTCGGCGTACAACAACAACAACGAAAGAAAGCAATTGAATTACCTCCCTTCGCAGAGAGGCCACTCCACTATAGCAACATTATAGTTTCGTTTCAAGAGCAACGCTTGCAACACGTCTTTTTTTTCTCTTTTTTTTTTTCGCAGCCGACCGGCCCGCCGTAATTGCTTAGGGAGAGAGCCCAAATTTAATGGAGTCGGGCAGGCCCGGTTTATGCGGAGGACGCCCGGCCAAGCGTCTTTCAAATAAACATTTCCGCCGCAGGGTGGTACGCGATTGCAAAGTGCAACGTTAAATCAGATTTGCCAAGGGACCGACGCCGAAAGCGAGCGGCGAGTCACGGCGTATTTTGTTTACGATGATTCGATATTTTAAGCCGTTTTGTCGGCATAACGGTCCGCGTGTATATATGCACCCGTTCGCCGTATACACAGGTCGATTCTTAAAACGCGGTTATTACTGCGTAATTCTGAACCTAACGTTACAGCGCAAACACCTAAGACGACCCCCAAAAAGAAAGACACGGCACACACTCGTCTTAGGTGTTTGCGCTGTAAGGTTAAATTCAGAATTATGTACCAACTAGGCCCAAATGAAGCGTTACTGATACTATAGTGCGTAAGAATACTCAAGGCAGAAGCGAAATACGGCCACCTGTCCAAACGTAGCGATATGTGCACAGAGTGTAATGTATACGCTGTATGCGTTAGTATGTGAACAGAAAGGCTACGAATGTATATTACGTTCATTACGCGTACCACAGGCGCATGCCCGAAGCCGTCACCGAAGGAGAACAGCAGATCTGCGGCAAAAGTATACCGACTACGATATGTGTGTATACGCTTGTACTTTGCGTATAGTGCCCAGTATAGGCAATTATATGCGCGCGGCATGCGCATAATATGTGTACGTATTACAGATTACACGGGAACCTTACATGCGCTGCATAGGCACGTTTTCACCGCGAGACAATCACACATACACGTGTATGCGTGCGTGCGCTGTGTGATTAAAGGTGAACCTGCCGATGGAACAACGCGCTGGAGTTGTTCCAGAACTGTTCGTGCTTGGAGGTTACGCTTATTCATTTATTCATTTATTTAAACATACCTTACAGGCCCCTGGAGGCTTTGCGTAAGGGGGGGGGGGTGAGTATACTCAAAGATTATACAATATTTAGAACACATATGTGCATACATATACAAAAAATACAGTGTAAGAAATGCGCTATAACATGCTGTAATGTGCGGTTAAAAACTGTACAAAAGACAAACGGAATGCTTTTGAACGCGAAAGGTCAGTGACCAACAAATTTTCCCACAGTAAAATATAACCAATAGAATTACAAAGCGAGCGGAACAATATATGGCTATAACAAAACAGTATTTACGGGGCAGTGGCACAATAATAATGGGATACCCAAGAAGAAGATAACACGTTAGGTTATGTAGAGTTTGAAAAAATGCGTTGCTAGAAGATGCCTGAATTTTTCCTGGTCGCTCTCATAAGCGATGGCGTTGGGAAGATTGTTCCAAAGGCGAATGGCTCTTGGAAGAGCGGTATGGGTACGATACTCTTGCACTATACTTATCTAAACAGACAAAACTTCACGTCTCTCGCTAAGGCATAGACTGGACGGCCTGCACGGACTCGCGAAACGTAGAACACGCCTAGTGGTTCGACGACGGACCCACATGCGCTATAACGACACCGACTCCTGCGCCACAAGAGGAGTTTCCGAGAACCGAAATTCAGTATCTGGATCACGAGACCGCGCCAGAAGGTAAAACGCCGCGCAAAAGTATAATCGACGAAGACGATGCTGGAGGGGAGAGGGAATATATTTCCATTAAAGCATTCAGCACTAAAGTAAGGGAGCCGGTGGGAGGGGGGGGGGGGGGTGCATAGAAACGAACGGTGAAACCCATTTTTCATCCTTTCCAGATTCATTTTCTCTTTTTCGCCTTGTACGTTTTTATTTCGTCCGGGAGAGAGAGAGAGAGAGAGAAAAAAAAATAGAAGAAAGTGCGAAAGCGCGCGGAAAAGACTGTCCGCTTTTATTTTCCCGAGGAGGGCCCCCCAGTCACCGGAGGAGCTGTCTAAAAAATTCAGCGCCGTTCCATTATGTATAAAGCAGACTTGCAGAGGCCTGGGATATATTAAACAGCACCATGCAATCTCTCCTCCAAGAAATAAAATTATATACATATATATATATATATATATATATATATATATATATATATATATATATATATATATATATATATATATATATATATATATATATATATATATATATATATATATATATATATACAGGCACACACACACACACACACACACACACACACACACACGAAACACGCATCATTGGGTGAACAAACTAAAAACAAACCGAAATGTCTCTGGTCGTAGACCACATACCGATTCTGAGCTCTCTCTGTCTCTCTTTTTGCCGTTGCGATGTTTTTCTTAATCTTTCTTTCTTCCTAAATCAGCTATTCCGCTCATTTTTTTTTATCTGCTGCTCTGCTATCGTGAAGAAAAGGAAATAGCAAAAGTGGCAGAAATAAGCGGGTTTCACATAATATGTGACGATCGGCTTCCCACCAGCTTTTTTTTTTTTACCCTCTCTTATTTGCTGCAGTAATAAATAGTACCGCCCGAAAA